>NC_083559.1:11842500-12467500 GCF_018135715.1 Danaus plexippus | reverse complement strand
TCTAGCTGGGCGCATCGGAAGCAAGATTTTTTTCTCTCGACCGCATTCCCCTTTACCAATACCAGCGATGTTACCTTCTCGCACGTAATACACCGTTGCGTCACGCTTACTAACTGCCGGCTGGGGGAGTTGTGATATCGAGCCTCGCACGTAATGTAATACTACACGGCTTTCGACTGGTTTTTGGTCGCCCGATGGGACGCCCTTTTACCTATGGCCTCCATTGTTTTGTGGGACGTAGAAAATTGCTTTCACACGTGACTTGGTTTTCAACACTTCTTCTCTCAATAAACTGGCAGGTAACTTAGGAGTGTATCAAGGTATGAAATATGTATTTAAAGTCGATGCCTTTGTGGTTCACATCCATTATAGTTACAAAAAAGCTTTGATTGTAGGACATCGTATAGTCAATATTTATTGACTAGTTTATTGCTGGTGTACCTAGATAAAAATAACACCCAATTACTTTTGAAGGCGAAAAACATGACAAGACGTTCACACGCTTCAAGAGCCGGTTTATCATAAATGTATCAGAAATTAAGTTATACCGACATAGAGCTTTATCCATTTTAGTTGGCAAATAGCTAGTAATGAGCTTACAGAACATACATAGTAATATGATCACGTATTGTTGTGATCTTAAAAAAAATATGTAACTGGGCTCAAGCATACCATCTTTCGCTTTGACACTATCATTAATATCTACAGTGGTTTTCTTATAAAATACGTTTAATATTTCTAGTTAATTTTTAGTCTATGTTGCTTTTTTCTGTTAATTGGACTTGGTGCAAAAGTCTTATCTGAAATCTATAATTGTTTTTCAAGTTCTGCTTATATGGCAACAAGTTGACAACGGGTCCTTACGAATGAAAAGTATGAGATTTTTTATTTTGGTCGCGTTTATTTAAAAATTTTCAATACTTCATATTTTATATGTAACAGAATACTCTTTAAACAGTGCCAGTACATTTCAAGGCGTAGAAAGAAACGGGTTATGCCTATCATAAAAACAAAAGGAAATAAAGAACCTCTTTTGGGTACCAGTCAGGTATGCAATATAAAGAAAAAATATATATATTCGTCGGTCACCCTTTGTCTATTTTTTCCCCTCATTTTCTTATGCCGTGGGTCGAAATAATGACGACTTTTACCTGGCTAGTATAAAACAATTAGCGTGCACGTCCCAAGACAAATCAAGCAATTGTTGAAGGATTGTGTATTTTTTGATGGTTTAACCGATACACGGGTACGATTTTATGGGAACCTCGAATGCAATAAGTTACGGTGAAGCGATTCTTAGAGGATGCCAGTGATGTAATGTGGTAATAGCCTTATACTAGCCAGCTTTTTATAAGTGACCACGTGGACACATTTCACACACGAGCATAATAGCCATGGATTGCGGTTATATAGTTTATTGCGTGGATAATTTTAGATGTACGTTGTTTATAATCCGTAGTCATCAATGATTATAACGTATTGTTTTCTATCTTTAACGGTTATTGAGTATCCACAGCCTACCATAAAAACTTTTATGTTTCAGTATGTTAAAAGGATGACGTATATTTTTTTGTTAACAAAGCAAATGGATTCCTTAGCATTACTTCTATTTAATCCGAAGATTTTAGTTTGAAAGTCACTCACGATGCGAATTCTCCGCATACCACAATTACACCTTCGTGAGCGACCCTTCGACCTTAGAGTCCTCTATCAATACGTTTAAGGTAAACGCCGGCCCTTAATTATTTTTAATAGGCCGTTTTCCCGGTGATGGGTATTTACTTTATAATTATTGCCTGGTATAGGTCTATAATTTGCGTACAAAATTGCACTATACACGAGTTTTATGTTGAGTAATTTTATTCTAAATATATAATAATATTAATTTTCCATTCTACTTAGAATTCAATTAAACATAGAGTTTTATTTTATTGAGAGGAATAGATGGTATATTTGTTATAAAATATTCAATGGTCTATAATAAATACTAGACCTAACGATAACCTTCATTGTTCCCTATTTTAGACATCACAGTATTACCATATCGTTAAAACAGAAAATTCCGCATTGGATTCTTGCTTTACGCATTCTTATGACATAAAGTTATTTAACAAAATAACTTTCACATCATAGTTTTTGTTCCGGCACGCGTGTTGCGAATGGAATGCGATCGTGCTGATCGTTTTCGCGCGTAATCATTCCAGTTTATTTTTTTATTTGCAGTCAAAATAATAGTCCAAAGACATTCAACCCTAGTGCTACTGTATTCAAATATCAATTGTACCGAATTCAATCTGTCCATTTTTTCTATGTTTTAACCGGTTGATTTATAATTTTGTGTGTAATTCAACGTAACTAAAACTATTATCTCTAACGATTTTAAGTTTTATACTAAGTCGGATCGTATTTATTTGTTGTATTCTGCTCACATTTAATTACTGCTATCAAATAAAATTTGTTTCTACCTTCGTTTAATTATATCTTTCCTGTTATTACGCCAAACATTATCGCGGATTAAGTGCTCTTTTATTTTTTTGGAGCTTCGCGATCCAGCCAGTGTAGGCGTGACGGGCAACATGCATTTTATAGCTACCCTGTCTTATAACTACAAGTTTAAATTCTTTTAAGTATACATTGAACTGTATGGACGTTGGCTCACAGTTTAATAGCCGAACTGATTGAGTGTTTTAAAAATAAACACACTTTACAAAAGGCTGAATTTTTTGTGTTCTAAAACAAAACTTTTATGGATTTAAGTATCATAAAATTGTTTAATATTGTGGTTGTTATTGTGGCTATTTTTTTATTTATTTTGTTTTATATTTTTTATCATCAATAATATACAATTAAAACGTTGTAATTGTAGAACACATAAATCATTTTTAAAGTAATTTAGTTCTATTTACGATTATGATATTATGATCAGCTTTTAATTTTAAGACGTAAGCGAACTTGCTTAATAAGTTTTCGCTATAATGTAGCAGGTTCTTACTAGAACTATGCTTAAATTATATGGACAGTGTTAATGCTACGAATAAAAATACACTTTAATCCATCGGGTTAAGCATCATTTTGCTTTGGAATGGTTTAGAAAAGTAGCAATGATGTAGGATGCTTTTAAATTACCAACACACCGGGGACGTATAATTTGCACTTATATTTTTAGTGACCTTTTTATACAATAACAAATTATTTTTATTACTTTAAAGTATTATATAGAATTTAATCTGTTAGATGGAAATTTAAAACGGTTATTTATATAATGAAAGAAGCGAAAATGGAATAATTTTTAAGTTTATGTGTTATAGATATTGTTATTGTACAAGTCGGTGATGATATGTCAACTGGCTAGAAACCGGCTCTAAAAGAATGTATTTAACTTTATTATTTCTGTGATAAAGGTTATGTGCTATGAAAATTTAATTTAAGAAAACAAAACATAAAGAAACTTTCAAAATTATTCGGTTGAATGATCTTTGATATCGGTGTGTGAAACCATTCAGAAGGGCTCACCCTTACCCATTTGACCGTATCAACCGCGTGTGAGCAAACTTTTTGTAATTGTTATTCAACTATAATGATGATGAGATTTGACACTTGAGGTTCTTGGAACCTATGAGGTGTGATACAAAACAAATCAAAATCGACCATTTCTAGTGACTTTAAAAAAAATCTCTTTTTTTATGCTATGGCTTCATTTGCTCTAGAATCATGAAATATTTTGCCAATGTCAACGTTTTTATTTGTTTGACGAAGACCTTTAAAATTAAAGTTATGTGTTTTTTTGATTGTTTCTTGACAATTTGTACTATATATACCAAAAAAAAACCGCTATCCTGTAGTAAAAATATATTTCAAACCCAAAACATTTTGGGCTCATATAAAACATATGATTTGTTGTTTATCTTTATAGAAGAATTAATTATAGTTTTCAATAATAATCAATGTCTTAGTGATATTTTTTATACTCTGTTTGTTTATGAAATTTTCCCTGATTTATTTTCTTAATCAAATAAATTGTTATTGATTTGAGAAAATTATTTTCTATCGCATGTAAGAAAACAATGAATTTGAAAAGAAAAAGCGAAATAAAAAATAAACTTTATAAAAAAGTTTAAATTAATTTTATAAAAGAACATTATTTTATATTGTTGTTATAGATGATAAAACTTGTAAACCATAGACAATTTTAAATTAATAAAAGGGACACGTAAAAATTAATTAGATAATCTTTACCAAATGGGTTCATTAGAAGTCTAAATGAAATTTAAAGGAACATTTAAATCAGTGAAAGGGTGCCTGGTATCGTTATCAATAACTTGTTATGATTACGGAGAATTAATTAGAATTTTATCGACTCATTAAGTTGAACTGGAAAGTTAACGTTTCAAGGCTTTCGTTAACTTAAACGTGTAACAAGCCAAAATTTTGATACTTTGTAGATGAATAAAATGTAAATGTTTTAAATGTTAATTTATAAATGGGACAGTTTTTGACTAACGATTTTATAAATACAGTAAACATAGAATAGAAATGGTAATTACAGATGGTTAAAAGACATGAATACTACAAGTAAGATCATTCTTAAAAGGGATGATGTTGGTTTCTTTATTTTATGCATAACATTAAATCTAAGCACAGTTTTTGTTTGCATTCTGATCTAAAGTCTAACAGGTGACGCCTAATAAAAATACTAGTGTAGATTTTTAATTTCAATTTTTTATATATATTATATAGAAAAGGACTCATGTGATATTGAAATAATGTGACGCTGTTTGTTTTTATAGTCCAATTATGTTTCTGACTCACGTACATACGTGGATATTTTTGAATAGTTATGATACTTAAACAGAATACTAATTTATTATATTACTTTATATAAACGACAAACATACACATACTATATCGAGTATAACATTTTTTAAATTAATAACTATAAAAATATTGTATTTTAAAATTAATTGACGGTTTGAAAAAATAAGTGATATGAGAACTCATTTCAACTAAAAAGTAATATATGTTGTTGTAAATAATAATTGATAGCCAGTCGCCACCGAGACAGCTGTAATAATAATATGGGAAACTGAATATTTAAAATTAATGTTTCTTGTATAAAATACGAGGCATTGTGCATCGACTACAATTGCCACTAGATGTCCGAAGGAAAGAAATTTGTTATCCGCGAATAACAAATGATGTGGAATTACATTTTAAATGCCCCATGCTTTGAAGGCTTTGAAGGATATGTTTATATACTTTTTCATTGTTTCAACCGTTATATTCAGATGTGAAATGCATTGCTCGTTTGTCTCTTCGTTTAAAATATCCAGTTGAACTGATTGAAATTAAATTTTCTATATGTTATATAAAGAAAGTTAGACCGATGACGCAGGTAATACAAAAATATAAAAAAAAATTGTGGTGATTAAGATACGGTTAAAACTCAATTAGTAACTAGATAGTTAGTATTGACGTGATAATAACGTATAAGAGCTATTAAAGCTTAGAAAACTGTAAAAGACGAATAGGTTTTTATATGGCTTCTATCAATAATATTAGATTCTAATATAGTGTGTATGATAAAGTGTTTAAGACAATGTATTTCATGAAATCAAAATTTTTCTTGGTTTTTGAACATTTGTACATTTTCTTACAGATGGCGAATCATAAGTTTACTTTAATGTATAATCAAATATTGTCAGAGAACAAACGTAATACTAAACGACCGTAAGAATAGTAGATTATGCTATCCTTTCTTTTTGAAAAGCAATAAAGTTGATTCAGACAAGACGAAAGTACTAAAACTGTGTTAATTCGACGAATCATGGCCGGTTTTATTGAGATAATACTGTTTACGATTAAATTATGGCTTTCAATAAAAATACGTCACTCTAGAACCGAATTCTCGATTATATTTTTTTCTTTATCTTTTCCGAAGTACATACGTGATCGATAAAGTCCACTTAAACATCGTTATAACAATTGTGACAAGTCAGTGATTGCAGGAAGCTTACAAATTTGTAACCCCACCCACACCACTCCTCACATCTGCACCTTAAAATTTGAAATTGAAAATATATGAATTTAACATTCAAGTAATGCTGCGTCACTATATATAAATATGAGAAATGAATCTTAACAGTAACGTTATAAGTATAAATGTAGCTTACACGGTTTCGAATTGAAAGCCTTAGCTTTGTGATGGTTTCAAATGTGGTATGATTAAAAGCAGGCGTGGGCTACGTCCGTACGTAAATACCACTCCATACAGTGAAACTTCATGCCCGTAATGATTTAAAGTCGAAAACACATTTTATTTAACAAATTATTGCTTTACAAAATGTCGATCTCATAAATAAAAATAAAAATATAGTTCCACTTTGTTAGACATAAAATTTAATTTGTTTTTAACAGCCATTATGTAGTTTATTGTGAACTTTAGAGCATCGAGATCTTTTAAATATGACCATTTCAAATTAATGTTTATTCGTTGATTAATTTTATATAATAAAATGTTATTATTTGATCAAAATGACAAACCTCCGAGAAATCCCGTTGTGACATTTCATTCAATCAGCTACCTTCTTCTTAATCGCATCTGTAACAATGATTTTTATGAAAATTCAGACCAAATGATAAAAAAAAAAACAGAAACAATAATTTTAACGAGCATACATTTTCATATAATTCGTTTGTTCTTGTATGATCAACAAGGAATAAAAGTGAAATGGGTGTAATAGAGAACACTTTAAGTCTGATACGCTTAGGGATAAAGTTATGATTACATGCAAGCAGGTTTTTATGTGCAATTTTGTATTGAAACCCGTCTTGTGGTTTAAAATTAGTCCCTAACAATATTATCATTAAGTCTGCATTTCAGTGCAAGTATCTAGAGCTTAGTGGTGGCTAATCGGATGGTAGCTTCCGCCAGCGGTCATCAAACCTGGCGAGAAAACTACGAAAGTGATTACGGGAAAAAATCTATGATGGATTGCAATGTAACAATATTAAATAGGTTTAAATCCTATGTTGTTATAAAAGTTAACGATGCTTTGTCAAGAAAGTAAAAATCTAATATATTTCTTGTCTTTTTGGAATCACGAAATTTATCTTTGCTATAGATAAAGATTTATAGATTAACGTATTTATTAAAAGTTTATTAGAAGAAATGTAGTCTTTTGTTATTCTTCCATTGAATTATAATTAGAATATTGAGTTTTTTGCATTTCGTTATCGTGGTATTACTATTGATTACACTAATTACACGAAATTAATTTAGTGATGCCTTTAGGTTCGTAAAATAATATATATAAGATATCAAAGGTCGTACGTGTTACGGCATTTAAAAATCATATTCCGTGGATATCAGCGCCGGCACTTATCAAATGAAGATAATATTGCAACTAACAAAAAACTCGATGTTTATTTAAATGATGTTTATTTTAATATTAAAAAAAATATATATAATTTCAATGGCATTAAAATTAAGATAAATTAATTTGATAAATATAATTATCGGGTCCAATTGCTTGATAACGTTCTCGTATCCTATGACCATTATACATACAGTGTGTGTTTCACCGATAGCATGAATATTTATATAATGAACTTATATACTATATGGGGTTCGTTTTTTCCAAATCTTAGAAAAGCTTCAAGAAACAAAAGTTTAGTATAGTTAGTATAAAACACAGGCACGAATTTAAAACGTTATTGTGTGTAAATGAACGAATAGGTTACTAAATCAGAATCACTAGTTGAGAGATTCCAATCACATAAAATTTATTTTTCATATTATAATCTTTTAAATATGTTCTATCATTTTAAATATAATTGCGGTTGAATATATAATTAACTTATATACATAGCACAATAAAACATTTATTCAAACAGTGAACATAATGCATTGCCAATCTGTATGTGTTGGTCTCTGTCATGAATCATTGGTGGGACAGTTCTGCTGGAACCCGATTACTTTTATCTCGGCTTCATATACAACTGGCAATATATTATGCAATATTTATAATACCATTCATGTCTTGTAACGGATAAATTTAGTGCATTGTTAACCTACTAATTGCATTGCTGTTATCACGAGGAATAGGAATTGTATTCAGTTGTCCGTTAGGGAACTTTTAAGTAGGGACAACTATCGCTGTATTATAAATCTAATATGATAGTCTTAGTTTATATTTCAAAAAAAAAAAAAAAACAAAGGAACGCTAATAATAGATAATAATTCGACGTAATTTTATTTATTTCAAACGTATTTTTATTTATTTCAAATAATATAAACGCCATCCGTACTATCTCTAATATAATCACAGACGGAAATTGTCAGCAGTTATTTTTACAGCTGTTTAATGTATCTACTTATATTCTTACGGTGAAACATTTCCAGGGTAATTAAACATTACTTATTAAGATGTTATTAGATTTATACAGTTCTATGTCCACAAAATGTGAATTAAATGTCATATACGTTCAGTTTTTTAAAATACAATTCACATTTCTGTGATTATAATTTGAATTATAATTTTTTTTGGATGAAATTTTTTTAAAGTACATCTATGTCCAAGTCATAGACGCTTTGCATTGGTATTGAGGGAAAAAATTTCATTTCTATGCTTAGTCCTATACCATATATTTTTACTGAACTGAGATATTTTTATATAACATTATATGAAGTTTCTATATTAATTATTGAACGTTTTAAAATATTATATACTAAATAGTATATACTAAACAATTACAAGGAAATATCTGTCACGATATTCAATACAGGTATATCACAATGATAATAGTTATCATGTCATACGTCCTGGAAACCTACAAGAGCTTGAAAGAATTCAATTCCTATGTCTAGCGGATGCTCTATTCTGTCGTGTCGTCACCAAATATTTTCTACTACCCAGTGGGCAGTGACTGAATTAAGAAATATTATAATAACATAACTTATAACTATTTATAATAATGCCTTTATTTAACGAATTAAAGGCTGTAAAACATTATAGACTCACATTATATACAGAATGTCTCTTAACTCGGTATGCCTTACGGCAAAGTTATACCTATTGATTAATTGATAATTTCTCACAAGTATTTACTCCTGTTGTAATTGGTATCAGAGGATCAGTATAACAGTTGAATGATTTGATTATCGTTTAAGGAACGTAATGTTAATTAATAAGGTTCTCAGGTTCAGTTTATAACAATTTTATAACGAGAGCATTTATAATGAATAACTCCATGGATAAAACCTCCGTTTATATAGACATACACTAACATAGATGAGATAGAGGGAGTTTAGGCCTAGTAATGACAAATTTCCTCTCTCTCTCTCTCGTCAGTTTTATCGACGTATAATTGTTTTTAATATTAAAAAAATAATAAGCTAGTGAATTAAATTTTTAATAGTAGATGTAGAATAAATATTTATCGATACGAATTGGAATCGATTTTGTAACCACAGGAATATCGATTTCGAATTGCATTTAAAGCCTACACTCTATTTTAATCAATGTAAAAGTTAAGTGATTCTTTTAAATTAGTATTATTATTGCTAGAATCTCTATATCATCTACAATAATGTTAATGTCCGTGATATCCAAAATTTTCTTATTGTAAGTGATGCTTTAATCTATATAGCATATATACGTAGGAATATATATATGTATATATATCCCGAAAAAATATATCAAAACGTAAAAATTATATAATATAATAATTAAAAAGATTATAAAAATGATTATTTTAAAATAAAATTATTTGATTTGAATTAACGAATGTTTTTTTTTTAAATAGTTTTGCCTTCAAATATTATCTTAGATTTGATAAACGAACTGTTAATTAATGTGAAATTTGATATATATTGTGTGAAGTTATTATGTGCTTTATGTCTATTTATATAAGAGTCAGTGTCTATGTTAATGTATGAGTGTACATTCGCACGTCATTGGCTCTTCGTGATCCTCCAGCCATGTCTTATTGCGAATGTCCATTGTAAGTCGGGTATCAGGTAAATCAGATGATTCAATTGCAAAATATATGTAATTTCACTTATTCATTCTCCCGGGTTCACTTGCTTTAGGTTTAATATACAAAACTCATATTTTTTCGAATAGAAACAGTCCTAAAATTTTTTTTTAGTTTTTATTGCTTTTCATGGTTAATCATACATATAAATATAAATTTTATTTTAGTTAAATGTGATTAAACAATGCCTGAGTGGTTATAAATTCATCACTCAACATATTAACAACAACGGGAGCTCGTTGATGTCTTTTACTCTACATATTGCAGAACAAAAGGAAAAATATATCTAAATATATATGTATATTATAAATCACACGCATTTTATAAGAATTCATACCTGTTCAATTAGATGCTAAAAACAACTTTCTATTTATCAGCCTGGCCGTTATACTAGGAGGCATTAAATGCGCTTTAGTGTACACAAGTCGAGCTTTTACATACTTATTTCATATATATTTACATACATTTATCACATAACAGCACTACTATAGTAGAACGGTCTCTATCGTTACTACAGAAAAATACGCCTTGATCTTACCATTGCAGGCTTTTATTTGAACCAATTATAAAACCAATTCTTGGTTTCGAGCGTTGCACCAAAGTTTCGCGAACAAATTACAACCAATGGCGACTTAACACAGAAAACATTTAAAACTACTGACAGCTAATAACACCATAATCACTTTATTAATATTATCACTATGAATGGTAATTATTCAGTATTTTCTTTTAGATGCATGCGCAGACGCAACCTCTGCGCGACTGACTGCCGGCGTTGGTCCTGCCAGACGACAAATTGTTGGAGAAAAACTACCAAATTTTCTACTAAAAATTGGTAGCAATCATAATTTCATTATTTAGTCTCACACATTACATTAGACTTAAATTTAAGAATAAAGTGATTAAAAAGTATTTTTACTGTAACACATATCAATATAAATATATTTATATTTTTCATCGTATATACTATTTTGCTCTTCCAAAAGTGGAGTCTTAGTACTGTTGCAATAATCATATATTTGTATAACAAAATTAAGAAACAAACGTAGATTTTTGAAATTTGCAATTAGAAAATGAGAAGACAATTTTATGTACCATTTTAGAAAGAGCATGTCGCGTGTGGCAACTTTGGAACCACCATTGTTGTTAGACAGAGATGGGTATTGTCCGTCTCGTTCACAACGCCGGAATGTGACCCGCTATCACCTTGAAGGCCGTAAACTTACGGACTCTGAATGAAAACAAGAGCTTTCCGACCTCCACTTGTAATTTG
Source organism: Danaus plexippus (assembly GCF_018135715.1). Lineage (NCBI taxonomy): Eukaryota > Metazoa > Arthropoda > Insecta > Lepidoptera > Nymphalidae > Danaus > Danaus plexippus. The sequence goes on along the minus strand of NC_083559.1, from coordinate 12,456,192 downwards.
AGTAAAATTGAATAAACCGTATTAATATATGTAAATAGGATTTTTTTATATTATTTATTATTCACAGGTATTATAAACAGAATCTTTATTGAATTGAATTTAAAATAAGTCCATTATAATAGCTTTTGTTGCATTTATTTGTATTCTCCGGCCAACTACCACCTTACTATTGAATTCGGTAATACGAAACCATACAACAAGAACACACACATTCAAATATATATATTTATAACAATTTTTTTTTGACAAACTTTGGAACGCTCACCGAGAATTATTCTTAAAATCTATTGTCTATAAACTCAAGATGCAGCCTGATTTTTACTCATAGTTCTGGATATAAATCGTATTTATTGTTTTTAATCTATCATCCATAGTTAAACCCAGGTGAGATGTTTTATAGAATGTAACGGTGCTTTAATTGAAGTAGCTGTAGAAAAATCTGGACGGAATTCAACGGCTCGAAAAACGTTCATACACAATATATAAGAGTAACAATTTTGTTTCTTAAACAATTATAATAAATTATTACTCTAGGCTTCATGCATTTAAGAAGGTAGATACATTTTGTTTTTGTTTTTTTATATTGTAAAGGAGATTACAGTCATGAAGGTAGGCAGATATTTTATGAATAGATTTCTTGTAAGCAGTTTTTAAACCGAACAGATATTACACCCTATACATAAATTCGATGTGATAATGAAGAATTTAAAAAAAACAGTGCTCCTGGGAAAAGATTTTTCAATTTTATATTTACCTATTTATTATGCTAAGGCTTCATTCATACTGAAATTGTGGAATATTTTGGCAACGTCAATGTAACTATTTAATTTTATAAAAAACTACGTCAATATTAATTTATTTGTTTATTCGCTTACACAAACTGTATTTGACTTTTGAACTTTCAAGACACTTAATAATATGACTTTGATTTTTACTCATATAATAGAATTTTTAATATGTCAATAAAGCTCAATTTACCCGTATTAAACTATCGCCGAAGTGTTATTTACTAATGCATGGATTTCTCGGCTAGTCTCACGTTCATTCCCATTAAATAATACAAAGAAGAGAATTCCACATAATCTATATGAGATATTGTCTCAGATATTTGACAAAGTTAGGGTTCTAGCTCGTAATGGAATACGTAACATGTCCCCCAATAAACACAGTAGTTCCAAAAATTATTAAAATATGTTTTATTTAAGGTTCTGATCATACACTTAAAACAATTAAAGCATATGCCGTAATATTTAATGACATATTTATTACATATCGGTGTTTAGTTATTAAAAAATTAATAATTTTGGCGTCCCTTATCGGAATCATATTTTTTGCTTCGAATACCCTAATTTTGGTAATTTGCAGGAATAAAGTCTGATTTATCGGAGACATTGTAAACTTAGCTTATCTTAGATCCTCATTTTTATTTGACTACAGCAATTTACGTATCTCGTTTGTTTGGTGACCAGCTTTTTTATTACACTATAAATTTACTCGTCTTCGTAACGGTTGAAGAATAGAAGACAGCACTAATCTGCATTTCATGACGTGCTTCACTAAATTTGACTTGATATGCAAATATTTGAAGTTGATGTTTACCTTTTGTATAAATATGTTTTTAGCATGAAGTAATGTTAAAGTAATATTTGAATTCAATTTTAAATTTAGAAGGAAAATAATCGAATCCTGCTCGTATTGTTGAAATTTCAGTTCTAGGTATATATACTTTCGATTTAAATTTGAACTCACTTTCACCTTTATTCTCTATAAAAATAGTTTTGACGAACTCCGATTCAGGTTATTAGAAATAAAAATCTATGGAACCAAAGTATTTAGCCAAAAACGTATCCTTATCTTACAGTAGCCAGAACTAATAATTAATTCTTAGGTCTATTACTGTAGTGCTAATATCAAGAAATTATACAGTTAAACTATTTTTGTTAAATTGTTAAAATCAGATATTGCGTATAAAATACATAAGGCACTTAATAGTATGCAAATAAATCACTTAAAATCCTTACACACATTTTAACATACAAGATGCTTTTTGGAAGTGTTATAATTTTTAGTCAATAAAACATTGTTATTTTAGATTTTAATACAGAAATGGTAACTATAACGTAGAATTACTTTAAAGTTTAAAAAATTTATATGGCACCATAGATAATTTGTTTTTTTTTTATTAATGATAATCTTTAAAATAACAATACCTAAATGAACATTAATTTTATAGCTTTGGTTTTAAATGGTAATTAAATATGACTGTACTTTTCACTCATATTGTTAAAAACTAATTTCGTGAACAAGACAAATTTAGTTTTGACAAGTTCAAAAATACATTCAAAGCAGTTCTAATATCGGTAAAGTAAAGTAAACTATGTAAAGTCTAAAATATATGTAATTTAAGCGTTCAAACATTTTTAACTTTAGACCGTCATATTATTATTAATTAAATATTATAATACCAAATAAACCGAATATTTATAATTTGGTCAACGTACAAAAACAATACCCATAACAATATTTGTTTAAAACCCGTTTATTGCATACTAAAAAAAATTATAATTATTAAATTAATTGATGCTTAATATCATAAGAGAAAGAACATAAAGTTTTAGTGCACTTTCTCATCTCTAATTTTTAAAACATGAATTATTTTTATATTTTATAATTTATATATATACATTTTTTATATCGTAATTGACAGATTGTAATGAAAACTTGGTTGGTTGTCTTAAATAAGGCCCCAATGGAAACTTTCGAAATGGATTCTCAATGACGATTGTATAAGGATGATACATCGGTTGTTAGGCATTGTCAATTTTGACGTTTGTGGATATGTAATTTGTAAAGTAAAACGTAGTGATATGAAAGTACAATTAAACGCTTATGAGTTCTGGTTGTGATTAATACGAATATTGCATGTTTTTAAGAAATTAACAAGAATTAAATTGTCGAATTACGAGGAAGTGATCTGAATGTTGTTTAATGAACGGGCCGACCTCATACGAAGTAATTCATTGTCGTTATAGCGCCCACGCGACGCGAGCAATCATGTAATTTGCGTGATAGGAAGTGAGTGCTCCAGAATTGGAAGAGACCTTACCGTGTGCAGTCAACCGAGGTTAGTTATTGATCTCACAATATTAGTCATATCGTGGATAAAACTGTTGGCATTGTGAGTCATTCCGCGTTCAGCTTGTCGTCTTTCGTTCTTATTTCACATTCAAAGTGCAAGTAAATATTTAACTTCTTTCTCTAAAGTTTAAGTTAAACATCTCTTACATTTTAAATGAAACATGAAAATTGTATTCGATTTTTTAAACATTTACAGAAAATGTCACGTATAAGACCCCAATGGCAATTACAAGCTCTGGCTGCTCAGAAACGTGATAATGAAATAAGACGAGCAGAAGAAGTCAAGAAAGTTGCCAATTATTTTGAAATTAACACAAATAAATCCAGACATCATGAACAGTGGACTACAGAAAGATATTATGAGAGAGCTAAAAAAGAGTCTGAATTACTTAGTGAAAAAAAAATTAAAGCTGCGTAAGTGTAAACATGATATAATAGAACTAATAATTTGAAGAAGAACTTTAATAGATTACAGTGTAATGTATCTAAAATTTTAATAGCTATAGCAACGCTATAAGTTAAATGGAATGTAATGTTACAAAATATTTATTCATTAAATGTAGAATGATTTAAAGAATAGGTACTCTTATTTAAAATAATTAAACAATGTAACACTAAGTTCATGTGTAAATTAGTTAAGTGTCTTGTTTTAGACAATTGGAAGAGAGGCGGAAAAAATTAGAGAGCATGTTGTTTCAAGAGAACATACAGTACCAGCAGGAGATCAAAGTATTGGCAGCACAACCTAAATACTATAAAAATGGGTATATACAATCACTTTTATGTGCGCAGAATAAAAATATACCTAGTAAATGAATTGAGCTTTTTATTACCCTGTTTGTTATGCTTATAGTGTTAGCACTTTTTGTTATTTATAGCATATGTAGAAATATATTGCTTTACATATATGTCAATATTAGTTATATACAAGTTATATTTTGTATTGCATCGGTAGCATGCAACAATATGTATTTTAGTTTAATATGTTTGACTAAGATTGAATGAGTGTTGGGGCATAGATAGACTTTTTAGATAGAGCTTTTTTAATCTTTTGAAAACAGATAATTTATAAATATTAATTAAAAATATTTACCTTAAATATATTGATAATTATATTAATGATAGCTGATATTTAAACACTCAGGTCATACCTAAATGATGTACCGACGTCAACTCTGCGAGATATCAATCAAGGTATTATAGCCAAAGAGGAACAGATGAGGAAGCAGGAAGCTGAACTAAAGCTTTATCATGCTTGGAGGTTAAGGCAGCCAGAGATCAGGGCCGCCACTACATATGTCAATGGCGCAAAATTAAAATCTGCCTGGTAAATTTTTTATAACATATTTCGATTCATATAATAATTATAACAATAGTATCTCAAAGACAAGAAGAGAGTAAAGTAGTAATTTTCTTTTTAGTACTTAAAAAACATGAACTACCATGCTTCATTATTACCTAATAAGAAATTATTGTAAGATGACTCGTTTTTACAGGATGGAACAAATAGTAGAGAAAGAGTTGCAGAAAAAAAAAGAAGAAGAGGAAACACGTAAGCTCCTGCAAGAAAGGGATGAAGCTTTAAGGAAACAAATAGAGATTGAGCAAGAGAGACTAAAAACAAAGGAAATACAGATGAAGGTAAGAACAACATGTTATAACTATTCAACCAAAATCTTATAGACAACTTAACCGTCAATCAACTTTTATATTTCAGGATCTTAGGAATAGCTTACAGGATCAAATAGCAGAATTAAGTGAGAAAGAGAGTGCGGTAAAAGTTCTTAGAAAACAAGAAGAGAGGGAAAGACAAATATTAGAAGAACTGCAGTTTATAGCAAATGAGAGAGAAAAAGAATTCGCAAGGCTAATGTCTGAAAGAGATGTCCAAATCATTAATATGGGCCTACATAAATATAAACTTAAACGAAAAGTAGTTGCTGTTATGGCAGAAATAGATCTGGAATTGCAAATGTTAGATAGAATTAGAAAAAGCGTCCTGAAGGTAAATTGTTGTTTATTTACTTTTGAAAGTAATGAGAATAAATGAGAAATTTGAACAGTAATGAGAATAAGGCTTCACAATACATGATTAGGTAGTAAAGCCTTTTAACCATAAAACACAAAAGTTTTAAATGAACTTTAACTTTGCTGGGATGTATCATATCTATTTGTGAATTAGTTAACTCCAATAACGAATTTTGTTTGAAGGATTACGAAGCGGATCGTGAAAAAAGCGCGAAATACAAAAGCGTTTTGGACGCGGCTTTGCAAGAGTTGGAAGAGCACAGAGAGAGGGAGAGACAGAGACAAAAGAACATCGAGGCCATGTATGACGGTGAGGCGAGGCAGATAAATGAAAAGCAAGATAAGGTTAGTCATACATTGTATTTATTTGTACTTGTTTTAACCTTAACTAGTTTACCATAGATGGCGCTTTCCGTAATAATTTACAATAGCAAAAATGACTTTAGTGTCAATTCTTGATTATAACCTGTTAAATCTTATAATTTGGCCTAATTACTTATCATCTTAAATAAAACTAATATTTTCTGGTTACTACTGTGAACGGGCACATATCGTCTGCCAGTGATTACGATTGCTGCAAAGAAACCGAATCATCGGGAGCATGTAGTTTTTAAAAATAATATACGCGTGATCCGAAAATATTAGCTTCATTTAAATTAATACTCGCGAAAGTCTTAGATTTCATTACATATCATATTATTTAATATTTTACCATACTGGAACTTCTCAGACCTTATTAAATACATTTTTAATGTATTTATTTAGAAACATTGTTAAAACTAGCAATCGTGGCGTAATTTCCAAACTAAAGAACATTATATTAGCTTTTACTTTTATAAATAAATATTATGATACAGATATACAGCTGAGTACTGGATGGATTTAATTTTTTTATTATTTATATTTGTTGGACCCTATCTAAACAACATAATTTTATTCATATATATTTATTTTATTTATAGTTAAAGCATTATAAGGGATAAGATTATTATAACTTCTAAATATTAAATGTTAAAATGCCTCATAAGAGAAGTGTATACATATAAAACAAGTAGTACAAAGCTGAGGATATGAGCTGGTATTTTTTTTATAGATAATATCACTCTATTTTAGTTTTACGGCTTTTGGAGGTCCTTCTGTTTGTAAATACAAAAGGGAAAATAGCATAAGCATCAAATATACATCAAAATTTTTATGCATTACTATATGTAACATAACTTTAAAAAAAATATATATTTTTTTTTACAACACAACAATTTGGTCTCATTTTTCTGACCTCATCGATAATACCTACACTTTATAACTAATAATATCAATTTTAGGAGTACATTATATTTGTTTTACTATAAGCTTTTATGCTTATACATCTGTCATAATAAATATTGTATACAAAGAAATGTTCATCAAATTTTAAAGATATCCAAATTTTTATTATTAACAGCTATTATAATATGTATAGATTAATTAATATAATTTGACAATTATGAATGCTATTTCAGCTTTGGGAAAAAGAAAGAGAAGCTCGCAGTCTTCTGATGAGGAAAGTTGTGGAAACATTAAAAAAGCAATTGAATGAAAAGATACAGTACAATATCAAGCTACAGAGAGAGAATGTTCTAGAACGCGAGAAGATTCTGGAACAGATGGACAGCTTCAATCAGGAAGTATGCTCCAAAGAGAAAGAAAAACAGGTAGGCAACAAAACATAACAATGTATTGGCAAATTATATTTGTAGTCCTAATTATCATATGAATGAGACCAAGTTTCTAAATCAAAGGCTATATCATCCCTGAGTTATCTTGTATGTGGCAAGCTGTAATATGGAATGTTTTATATATATTTAAAGGTTAAGATCTAAAAATCAAAATTGAATATAGGAAAAATTAAATCGGTATTAGATTGATTTAGTTTGTCAGATTGTATATTTTCAATTAGATAATTTTTATCTCATTGTTGTGATGATGAAAAAACATTCTAGATATTATAAGAATTAATGTATGTACTTACAATTAATATATATTAAGTACATGCGTACTGGTTACTAATTAAAAAATATATATTATACTATGGAAATAGATTTGTTATAAATGTACAGTCAGCAAATATATTTGCTATAATAATGTAAGTAGGGCTGGTGTTGTTATTGTTAGCACACATAAAATACTATAATATAATATTATATACTTATAATTTATTGTTACTTTCAGCTCAAAAATATTTCCACTTCCACAATACAAACCCTTCAAGCTCAGCTAAATAGCCTCCGCCTTCAGCAGTCACAGCTCGAGGACTCATTGCAGAGGGAGGAGGAACTACGAGCTGAGGCTCTAAGGGAGAAATTGGTTCGAGCTGAGATAGCAAGGGTACAGCGAGAGGGCAGCACAAAGGCCTGGGCATAAATATATTGACGGATGGTTTGATTGATGACTTGATGGATGGCTTGATGACAATTTTATAACAATTTAAATGAGAATTTACTTTAGGAAAATATTTCCCTATAATGGTTTTATACAAATACTCGTATTTAAAGACATCACACTCACTGGTATCTTGTGAGTGATATTTTAAAATAAGTGCCTTTAAATAATTAATTGTATCGGATTTTGCACCTCCATCCAACATTCCAAGGTTGGTTTTAAAACCTTATTTTATTGTGTGGTGTGTTTGTGTGTGACATGAGTATTGTAATAAATAGGTTTTTATTTAACTATACTAACCGTAACCTAAGTAATACTTTAATGATTTTTGACAAATAATTTAATTTAAGATCAAAAATTAGATTAATACCACCAGCTCGCCATATTTTATCAGAGTTTTATTGTGTGTGTGCAAAATGAATTAACATATTTTATATGTTATGTGCATTTTTAATTTAATAATTAAACCTGGTGATGTTTATATATTGGAGGAAGAGATTTTTTATCTGTTGAACAATTTTAATGGGATGACATATAATTTAATTTCAATTATGAAATCTAGAATGAGTGAAATTACCACTACTAATAATTTTACATAACGACTATTATATTTTTAAACATTAAATATGTCAATAGCTCATTAGTCTTGATATGCATTTAAACTGGGATTAATGTCCAGAAGGTAATACCTAACCGAGACTGAATTTTATAGTAACAGTATTTGACAGTAATATTAGTTTTTAAGTTCAAATAGGTCGTATAGGAAATAAAAGGCTGGTTTATGAAGACATGATTTCTTAAGTACATATATAATGTTGTGACTAAGGACTGTAATATGAATTCAGTCTGAACTTTTTATAATTATACATTTTGCCTATAAAATGTATATGAACGGAGAATAAACTTAATTTACTATGAATAATAAAAGACTTTTATATTTTTAAATGTCGAAAGAGGATTTGATTTGGTGTGAGAATAAAATTATAATATGACATGTTGTATTTTTATATCATCCTGAGTTTTTAGGAGAGATTTGTTTCTTTGCTTTGACATAAATTTTTTTTTTAATATGTGCCCAGGATCTTGTTGGAAGGAAAAAAATAATCATTACAGATACATATATTATATATATTTAGGGTGGTTGTTTTAAAAAATATATATTCATAAATGCTATGTAAAATGCTGAGCGATAAAAAAAATTTGCTTTTGCTTATGAAAGAAATTGTTTTTTTTTTTTTATTAATGATAAATGAGTTATAGTTAAAGTGCTAAGCGATTTTATCTATATATCATATTTAGTCTTGGCCACGAATTCATTGTAATGATTCCCTATTGGGGAATTATGTTTTATTTTAACGGCATTGTTTTCATTGTTTTCTGAATAATGAATGCTATGTGAAGTTTTAAGCGATTTGATATTCCATCTATTACTTATTAGTTATAAGCTTTCTCTCTTTGCTTGGTAATTTAAAATATAAATTCTAATGACTTCACTTTCCTTGAATTAATGTTTTTAATTTTATTAAATTAAGCTATTTGTGACTATTCTGTGTTGAGTGTTATGATAAGTGTTTAGCCGTGGTTTCGTTTGCGAGTAAATTTACTTTATATAGTATGTACTACGATTTTTATCTCGTCGCTAGCAATATTTAATGATAGATTATATTTAAAAAAATGCTTAGCCATTTCATACTTATTGATCAGTAACTCTAAGCTCCAGCCAACGTCTCTGCTCGTGATTCCTTATTTGGTGTGTTTTCAGATGTTTATTGTATTTTGAAATCGGTATCCTTAATAAATTGCGTAATAATCAGTTGGTTTAACTATTTAAAAATTTTTTGCTCACTTAAAATGTTTTTTTTATTATTTATTTATATTGCAGTTTCGACCCAGACCCGATTTATTTAATGTAGATGTATACGCGATGGATTTCTTAATTACTTCATATATATATGTATGTTGTTTTTGCTACTCGTTTTTGCTGACGGCGATATTCGACTCTTATTTGGCCTTTTTTCCTAACTATGTTCTTTTCAAAATTAATATTTACGACTTCAAACTTGCATTTTTTCTGAATGTGTATGAGATTGTCATAATTATTTTATTCTATATATAAATAGTATATTAGTATATGTTTGAGTTGTTGAAATAGCCATTTACAAATGATGATTTTATTTTTAAATGAACTCTAAGTATTCTTTATTGTACAGACTGTTTTTTAAGATTGTTATTACCTCTGAATGTACGTCTGATGCGAATTCCAGCAAGCGACTATATGCCAAATTTTTGTTCAGCGGTTTCGCTCGTGTTAATTTTTTAAAGTGTATTTTGTGTATCCAATGTTAAGCCTTACGTGTTATGTACCCTCTTAATGATTAGGCTGTACTGTGGTTTTGCTTATGCTAAATTTCTTTATCCCAATTATCTTTACTCTAAATATTTTCTCGACAAGCGTATGCGATGACAATGCTCAGCGTATTCTTGTATGTATTTTGTAAACCATAATTTTTATTTATATTTCGTGTACGGTGAAACTACTGAACAGATATAAGTTAAATCAATTATGGCGAGGTTTATTATGAAAGAGCCCGAAAGATGATAACCGAAGATCATGCTAGTAAAATCGCTGGGAAAAGCTTGTAAAAGTATGAGATGAGTAATGGTTAATTTATTCTGAACATTGAATTACTTTTGGTCCACAGCTTCGCTTATTAGTGTTTTTCAAATTTATATAGAACTTTCGTTATATTCTTATTATTTCACAAATATGGCTATGCGATAGAAAATGCTTAGATACTTTAGTTTGACTGTCTGTTACTTTAAATTTACGACAAGATTTTGCACGCGGTTTCGCTTGTTTAAATTCTTTTTTTATCTGTGAGACATGTTACATTTAAGTTTGTCGACTACTGTCTACTACAATCGAATTTAGTGTAACTTTTTATTCAGTATTAGATGTCATTAAAATACATATAATTAATAATTTATTTATATGGTCATTCACAAAGTGTTGTGAATCGTTAGAAGAAAAATTTTATTACGACTAGTTATGAGCTATGGCTTCACTCGCGATTATTGTCTATAGTGTAGTTATAATCTGTTACCCTGATTATTTTGTGTATAAATTATGCTATTGAATATCTCATATATATACATGTATGAACAAACGTTTCTTACGTGCCCCGAATGCTACACATTGATGGAACATAGCTTTTGCCACTGTTTTTATTTGCGTGTAATCTTATTATTCATATAAATATTGCATTAGTAATTATTTTTAAAGTGTATGCGATTGAATAATACTAAGTGATTTCGTGCTATTACAGTACGGCTTTTGGCCACTTGTCAGCTTGCGTAAATCGGTCCTTGCTGCAGTAACAAAATCATTATAAATGTTCTCTAAACATTTTTATGCTATGAAATTGCACAGCTATTTTATTTATATTAATTTATTATAATTTTTTAATTGGGTATAAAACTGCTGAGCAGATTTAAGTGAATTTGAAGGTGATCTGCGTTTAATACACAAAGGCATTTTCGATCGCAAAAACCGATTGCCATAAAGGCGGAGCTGTGTCTGAGTAAATAATACAGATAATAAAAAATAGATAGGAAATAGCTAAGTTTTGTTCTGGGAGACATTAATTAATTATTTCTAACTAGCTTTTGTCCGTAGCTTCGCTGACCTATATGGTTTGCTTCTATACATTTATATCGAGTTATATTTTGTTAATTTCATTACTTTTTTAAACAATTTATGACAATAAAAAAAAAAATGCGATTCCATATTTTAGCTGAGCGTTACTCTGTACTTAACTACCATCAGATATTCGTGAAATTTCGCCGATTAATAGTTGAGGCAACACTGGTTTTTATACTTATAGTCCTTGCGCTAATTTTAATACACCTGTGGTAAGAGCGATGAGTCAGGCGTGAATGACCGGATGTAAACGAGATGTTTGTGGACAAATAAGTCTTATGATAACTAATCAAGAATCGGACTTAACCAATGTAATTGGTAAATTGCTATATTACATAAAGAAAATTTTGAGATTATAAAAATTTATAAATACACATATTGATGTATTTAAGAAATAATATCTTAATAAGTAAATTATTAATTACCAACCAACCGGCGGTGATATTTATATTTTGGGTGTGCAAAAACTACACAGAATAACAGTCTCATTCTGACTATATATTATTAAAAAAAATAATAATAATAATAATAAAAAACCGCGTAGTATATCCGAAATATATTAGTTTCATTTAAATGAATAAAACTCGCGAAAGTCTTAGATCTCAATATTACATATCATTAAAATCGGTTGAATGGTTTTATCGTGATAGAGGAAAAAACATCGATGCCTCTTTACAAACTTTAGCTTTTATAAAATATTGTTATCGCTGTAGTAGTGTCATTGTATCACTAAATTCGTCCACACCTTCGCAATCACTGGTCAATTCCTTATAATGACTATTCTGTGAAGGAAATTATTCATTTCCTTGGTGTAGTATCACCAAATACAAGATATATGGGGCTATAATCGGTACACATTGGACACGAATAACGATATGACCTGCGTGCTCATAAATTTCGTATGTGGTATATTTTTTTCGGCCTGAAATCTATTTATTATGTAAGAAAGTTCGCTTTAGTGTTTCTGGTTTATATATAAACATTATGATCCTGTAATCGGTGTTGTATTAAAAAATATATATTTTTTTAGTTTTTTGTTCCATGCTATTAGTCAACCTTTTGTTAGAGAAATCATGATATTTACGGACCAATCACAGGATATTATGTCGCGTGCGTCAGGAACAAAGTAGCGCAGGCAGCTAAATTATATAACTGTGTCACTGATTGATCGTGGACTAAGTTAGATTGGCATCTGTTTGTCTTCACCATATTTGCTCCGCCATATCTCAGAAAGTAGCAAGCATCAGCGCGAGGACTAATAAATTGACGTGAAAGGCTGGTACTTCCGAGTAGCTATTGCTTATAGCTTATCTTCCTTGAACTCTAAATTATTTTTGGACTATTTTTGCGATTGTGTGCTGAGCTACTTTTATATGCATTTAATAGGTTAACACCACTCAAGCTTAGCTTTCTCCCATGGCTTTGTCTACATAATAAATGGCTATAATCTATTTACCTTAAATAACCCAATTTTACGTTCGTAGTTAATATTTAAATAATTGATTTATGCGATTTAAGATGCTTATTTTTTCAAATGTATTCTACGTTAGTGACAAGTCATGTGTAGCTTTCGCCCAAATAAGTCATCTAAAGGTATGCATTGTATTGCCATGATTATATTTTTATTATTATTATCAAAATTTGTAAATGTATGCGATATCAAATAATTGGTTATAATGTATTCCCTGTGTCACTCATGAGTCATGATAAGATATTGCTTATAGTTTTTTCGCTGATTTTGTTAGAATATATTTATTAAGTGTATGCGTTTTGAAATGCTGAGCCATTTCATCTATATCTAATCTATATTATATTTTGAAATAGACCTTTCCTTAATTGGTCTTTGGTTTACATTCAAGATAAACTGGTTGTTTTTGTCTGTAATTATATTAATGAAATATTCAGCTTTTCCAAGCATTAAGCAATTTAAAATAATAAAAAAAAAATTCAATGCATTAGCATGTTCTTGGCCGTGGTTTTGCTCGCGTAAATTGTTCTTCGTAGATATATATATTATATTGTAGTAACTTTTCAGTCAAGTATGTGCGAATTTTATCGTATTTTATTTATATATAGCTATCTCAAATATATCCTGAGGAGTATTCATTAATTATGAGTATATTTTGCCCCCGGTTTCGGCCGTTACGTCAGATGTATTTGGTCATCATTGGTCTACTCTTATCATTTTCAAAATATAGCGTAATTTATATGTAATTGCGTTATAAATGACATAACTTTTGCTCACGGCATTATTACAAGATCGAAAATTGTTATTTTTTTTATATATCTGCGCTGAGCATTATTTAAATCAAAGAGACATTTACTTTATGCTACTCACTGCTTATGCGTTTGAAGGAACTTTTGTTTCGTTCAGTTATAATCACATGTCAGTATAGATTTGGTGGGTAGTTATTAACTCGGAATGGAACTCAAATGAGAGGAGGTGGCAAAAACATTGATTAGTTACGTATATCTTTTAGCGCCAGTTTTGCTACCATAGACAACTCTTTATAGTTTTAAGCTTCATCATCATCATCATCATCAGCCTATCGGAGCCCACTGCTGAGCAAAGGCCCCTTCTTTTGAAGAAGGTTTGAGCATTAATCACCACGCTTGCTCAAGGCGAGTTGGCGATTTCAAACTTATAATTTGAAATTATAAGTCCAGGTTTCCTCACGATGTTTTCCTTCACCGTCTTCCTTTCCTTCTTTTTTTAAGCTTAAAAGTATGTATATGCGAATGATTATATTGAAATACTTCACACCTATTTTGGGTTATTCAATAGTTATGACTAGATATTGTTAATAACATTGCCAGAGTACTGTTCCTTGTGTGTAATATTTGGTGTAGGTATTTGGCGAATGCTTAACATGTTTAATTATGATTATACATTTTTATTTCTAAATAACTTTATGGTGTTATTGAAATGTATGACATTAGCTTTGCTATTTTATGTGACTTGTCCGAAATGTGACTGCGGTCCCTTGTATTGAACAAAACAAGGTACATTCTTTATTAAAAGATCATTCTTATTAGGTACATATGTATGTATGAAATTATTCGGAATCTTTTTTGTGTCTATAGGCAAAAAGTATATATATGTACAAAGATTTATGTAAAAAGTGAAAGAAGAAAATAATGGAGGCGTTTACTTACAAAAAGCTAGTCTTCAAATGTATAAGCTGCTCTTGCTTTAATTTGTGCACCGAAATTTTAGACCATTTTGCTTTACTCTGAAACTGTAACAATTTCGATTGATTTTATCCCTAGAATATTTTTTTAATAATGGGGTACTATGAATTTATTTAAAGCGATTTAAGCGAAAGCGAATTCCAGTCATGTAAATAAGTATTTTATAAAATTTTACACAATATTCAATTTCTCTTGTAGTTTTATGATTAACTACTAATTCATCTGTTTGAAATGTAACTAATTTATAGGTCGCTTAAAATTGCTATTTGTATTTTCATACTTAAAAGAGTTTTGAGGTTGGGCAACAAATCCTAGATTAGCATTATAAAAAATGGTAGGTACTTCTCTTGAGATATTCTTGTGTTAATGGGATTCTTAAGTACATGCAAGAATCTGACTTCTGAAAATCACGATAATTTTCTTATATCGAGCAATGTTGAGGTCGAGCCTCATGAAATGTTGATGCGAACAGACTCGTAGCTCGTTATCAACAGTGTGTACATTACTTTACTGTACGTACTTTGAAACGAGTATATTTGTCTTCGAAGGCAAAACGAGTCACATTTAAAAAGCGTCCCAGTATGTTGCCTGGCAGTGTCATATACCCAATAACCTCCCAACTTCCCAGACATTGAGAACAAATTTCCTTACTTGAAAATAAATACTATCTTACTTTAGGCAAAAAAAAAAGCATATTTTTAAAACTGAAACATTGTAGTTCAAAGAACGCGTTGCATCTCCATGTAACTAACCCAAGATTGCAATACACAATAATATTATCATTTTAAAACAGTGTTTAAGATGTTTTGTTAATTTCTCATTTGTTTGCTTATTCAACGATCTTCATTTCACGTACAAGCCGCAATGTACAACAAATCATTCTATTTTTTATTTAATTATAATATAAGGAAAACAATATATCGTAACAGCGAACAACCTAGGTCAATTGTATCACACAACTTACTTTAAATGCATAATAGATACAACATTAAGAAAGGTATTGTAAAAATAGCTGCCATTTATCTGAGAATGGTTACATTAAAGTGAGCTTCGTACATGTCTAAATTAAAAGTTCTATTTCATCTTCACACATTTTTATCGATTTTAAGTTATTCACGAGGCATTGAAGTCCTGAGAACTGAATATATATGACGACAGGAAAATTAAAAACCCGTCCAATAAGAAGTTATTTGTATGCATAGAGGTCTTCTTTCTGTCCTTTGGTTGTCTATTTCGTATATTTTATACAACTTCGCTTCGCTCTTTAAATTTTGTCAACAAATTTCTGGACACCCGGAGATCCCTTGGGAAGGTAAGTCTCGATTTATGAAAAAAACAAACTTTGTGCATCCTGGTTCTTTTGTAAGATATGGAAAGTCACGCGTGACCCTTATATTTTCTGACATATTATTATTGTCTTGTCATATTGAAGGCTTGTATTATTTTTTTATATATAACATTATTGCAGTTTTAATTAATCAAATCAAAATAAATTCACGAAATGGACACAAGAAGGCGCAACGAAGAATTAAGACGTAAAAAATTTTTCCTCTTCTAACATATTTTAACACTAAAAGATTTATAAAATACACTAATCACTATTTTAATATCTATATACTCTAGGAAAAATATCTAATGCATTGGCAAAATTTTTATGAGTCGGCGTTACTAATTCGTGTATTCAGGGGCCGGCTAATAATGAATACAAATTCAATTTCTCAATCACAATTTGACTTAAACATTTTTCGACTTGATACGATTGACTTTGACGTCCGCGTAAAGAGATGTGGTGTTTGCGATCTAACACTGAAACTTGAATCTGAAGGACGCGGTGGTGTACGCCCGTCCCAAGGGTTCCTCTAAGACTGTGAGCCTGGACTTAGAAAGTGATTGAAAGGCTTTTGGTGTGTGAAAACATCGGTCCTCTGACGACAGAAAGAGGGAACCCCTTGGTTGGACGAGGACCTCGTCCTCGCAATGCGGTGACAGGGGCCGAAAATGACTCTGTAGGATATTGTAAATGGTATCTTTCTCTAAATTAATATTAACCTTGTAAGTTATTATCAAGGTCATCTGAATAAACCATCACCACCCATTACGTTCCTGTTTTGAAAGGTTTGTGTCCTTGTTAACCTTGGTTTTGGTAGAAAAGGAGACGTAATGAGAAGAAATGTAATTCAAGTTAAAGTTATCTTTGTTTGGTAAAGCAAAAAATTTTTACACACTTAACGATTTACATTCGAGTTTATTTTCAAATTGTCTTAACAAGTAGATTTCCTCTGGCCTTCCGTTAATATCGGAAAGTTTTGGTTATTAGTTACTTTTATATTGTCATTAAATTTTGGGCCGAAAATTTATTATTATCTCCGTTATAAAATTTGCTCCCTCAGACCTATGCGCATGAGTCCTTTTGACTGTAACGGAGATACACATTCGGGGTTCTTGCTACTGTCGCATTTAAAAACTTACATTTAGAAGCAACATTTCTTTGTCAATCTTATTTCGTATTTAATTAAGTTGAAAGTGACTGACTGTTTTCTACGTTCCGAGCTGTTGTTTGATATACTTAAATTTTCGTTTGACATTAAGGTAAGTATGGAAACAAGCATCTGTCACCTGTAACTACAGCTATGACAAACATGGATTTTTATGAACTGAAGTAATAAAGCACTTTAATTTCATACATATACTAAGGACATTGAGAAAAACTATTTATCTTGATGCTTGAAGAGCAGATATTTTAAATGTATTAGTTAAAGCAGTCCTTATAATTTATTTTCTTGAAAAGTAAATAAATATTTTTAACCTACCTTTTCGCCGTGGCGGCAACTTCAGTTGGAGTTGGATGGTAAGCTTTAATATAGATATTAAAAATTCCTGAGAGAAAAACTAAGTGTGTAAGAACATATTTTATTATCAAACAAAACAATTGTTAACTCCGCGGGACTACTCGCATATTACAAATTAGGAAAACGATGTAATATTTAAAAGGAAACTGTTTAAAAGGTATAAATTAGTACAGAAACTAAATTTATCATTATAAAATGATTTTGTAAAAGTAACGTTGATTAATTTTTAAAGAATCATTTGTTTTCGTTATACGCAATTGTTTATTATAGACATCTTTCGGATCAGGGACCTTTGTAGTATATTTTGCTACAGAGTTTATTACTCTGAGAATGAACATACGTGGAAACACATATTGAACCTGATAAAAATTGTATAATCTATAAGAAAGTAAGAAGTCTATGGTTTGGGTTGACGAGTCATTATTTGAGATTAGATATACACGTTCAACAACAGATTATAAAGTTTTATACTCTTTGACATTTATGGTAATGTTGGTACTCATTGCACTAGTGACATCTACTGGAAGTCTCCAAAACTTTTTACACTATGTATGTCTATGAAACTAGTTCACAGATGGCGCTGTAGTAAAACGGTTAAACTGTATGCATCAAAATGCTTTCACTAGATGTCACTTGAGTTATGTAGAACAGAGATTCCCAATCTTTTTCGATTTTAGATGCGACATGAATCAAAAATTTTTTTTCCAGGGTTTTCTCCAAAATTAATGTGTGCAACTATTTCAACATTTTTGCCGCTGATGCTGTGTCTGAGATATTGTGAGGTTGCACTGCATTAATTAAAATCAACTAATCTACACAGATCACACATTGCAGAACTGTTATATATTACTATTGTTGTAGTCTTATTGGAATTGGAATGGTAAATATTAAACTTAGATAGAGCAAAAAATAATCATCATAGCTTCTGTATATATATGTTTATAAATAAAAGATTACGCGTGGGACACCCCTAAACCAACCCTGAATTTAACACTTCGCTAAGTCATTTAAGAGCCATTTATTTTTATTGTACCTGACGCGTCAGTATAGGAAATAATAATAGTCATGATACTAATTGGAACGGCTAGTCTTGTATGAAACGAATGACTTCTTGGAAGACAGTGACTGTGATTGTATTTTAAACTTTAGTTTATAAAACAGAATACATCTTACATATATAAGGTACCGATGGTTGTCGTTATTAAAACAAAATTAAAACTATGATAGAATTTTATGTAAGTTTTGCAATTTTTTCAGAATTCCGGTGTGACAGTTAAAACATTATGTCAATGTTATGTCGAGATCATGAGTATTTAATCGACTTTTAATTGAACAAGTTAAAACATAGGAGGTAGTCAGTAAATATTCTAGAAATTGAATTTATCCTAGAAGTTTTTTACTAGTTAGTACTCTAGAAGAATTTCTATACTATCTATTTTCTATAATCCTAGAAAGTCCCTCTTGAATGTCGCAATTCTAAATAAATAAGAGCTAATTTCTAAACACATCCATTTTATTACTAAATAATATAAACTTTCTTGAAGTTTTTTTCAGTTTCCTTTTTTAATATTCAATATTTTCTACATAAAAACGAAAGAAAAAAAATGGAGAAATGAAAGAAACGATATTGGTAGTTTATTGGGAAAAATCTATGTATCTGTGGAAAACAATTTACTCTCGGTGATTATAGGTAATCGCGATTAAAACAGACATAAGTATTTTAGACAATACTTACGTTTCTCAATTTTCAATAGTATTATTGATGGACGCCTAATAAATCATCACTTAACGCGCCAACACAACAAATTAATTTAAGTTAAGTTCTGCCTTACACATTACAAATACATGTATTTATATTTCGTTAAGAAGCTATTATTATTATTATTATTAATGTATGTTTATTTTGTTACATATAACAGTAGTTCTTTTTTTTAAAGACTACAAATAGAATTTTACGTCAACATTCGTATGGTTATGTTAGTCAGAGCTCTATGAAGCTTTTTAATTATATCAACCAGACATATTTTAATTTTAAATCCAAACCCAACAACTTAGTTAAATTATAACTCATGACAGTCTGCCATTTATGTTCCAGGTATATTTTTATATTTAAATTTATTATTTAATTTTTTAATAATATATTATCAGACGCTATTATAATTGAGGTGCTTATTCTTGCATAATTCATAGTCTCCAAACAGCCATAGACTACAATGATTTTTTTTTATAATCTGTCATTTTCGTATAACAAATATGTTTTCTCGTTGAATGTTTTTTATATTGTTTCATATATTTTAAATTAGCCCAAGATAATTCTCATAGCATATTTAATGCCATGAAATGAAATAAAATTTAATATGTGTACTGTATTTTACAGCAATATTTTTATCTCCACGACGAGTAAGAACAGTGCATGTTTATAGTCTTTAAATATATTATTTGTGTAGTGGCTATTAATGTTATAAAGCAATAATACCATCATAAGATTTTTTTTAATATCTTTTTAAATACTTCAGCATATTATAATTTTCGGTGTTGACCTTTCTTAAATTTTTATTAGACATTTGTTAATTAATTTTTTTTACTTGTAAAATATACCTTTCTTTATAATATGTTTGTATATTATGCATATATTTTTTAGTATTAGTAAGGGCTTCTGTTGTCACTAATTATTCCTTGTTAGTCCTCCTTCCTTGTAAGATTAAACAAAATAAAAAAAAACCACTGCATTAAAAATAGTCTTTTCATATTTCTGTGTCTTCGAATTGGTTTCAAAATTATTTAAAAGTATATTCATTATAAGAACTCAGTAGGTAAGAAAATAAATGTCGCTTCATATAAGTAGGTATGTATTGCGAAAAATAAAAATTTATTTCGTCTAAAATATCGAATCATAAAAGGTGAATTTTTTTTTAAATATTTTTACGAATATTTAGGTTAAATTTGAATGTAAATAATAATAATATTTTTTTTTACAAAATATTGTAAGACTATCTAAGAATTTTTATAAACTAAGGAGGTAGTTGTAACAACCTCCTTAGTTATGTTGTAAACTATAAGCTTTTTAACTGAATTGGCAAAGTGTAACGAATGTATGAGTCAATCTCATTCAGGGATATACGTAGGTATGTTGTTATACTTATCTCAAATAGATAATATTAAATATTTTAGTTTGCATAGAAAATAAGTTTAACTCCGTAATAATGATATTTATTTTCCTACAGCGTTCATTTACATGAAGGCTCAAAAACATTTGAGGGGGAATCTCGGGGCTTAGGAAGACGTATACGGTGGCTATACCACCATAACTCATGGCGAGGGAGAGCTGAAGTCGTCAAAATAAAGGATAGCAAGGAAGGCGGGCGGTGAACATTTCACACGCCCCCAGTCAAAACATCAGAATGGGACCTAGACATAGCAACCGAAAAATACAGCCTCTATAATTATAAGCAGCTACCATCCTGGGCAATTTAAATTTACTGCGAACGCCGCACGTGTCCCACAAAATGAAATCCTACCACCTCGCTGAGCACGCACCAAAAAAACTATAGAAAAACGACGCTGGCACCACCCCTTCGATGCTAGTGGCCGTCTCTACAACCACGCCTGTTTCCGAACGCTACCATCTCTACCTCTTTCATACTCGCCGGCTAGTTGTAGCGCCGTCTCTACTGTATGCGCAGACAGGGCCCAGCTGGAGCTGTTCCATCAGTCTCGCCGGTAGTACGCGTCCGGCCGCCGCGCGTGTCATACGCCTTGCGTGTTGGTGTGTCTTGTGCAGTGACGTGTGGTCACCGAAGTGGCGGGATTCCTAGCCTCAGGACGGGGGGCACATGCCCCCTTCCACCAGCACCACATTGGTAAAAGTCAGTGTCCTGTGTCCATTGAATTTTGACTATTCTTTACGTGTTTTTTTTTTCTCATCTGAACATTGAATGTGATTAACGTCTGCGATGCCGACTTATGGAGGTTTTGTTTGTTTTTTTTTTCTAATTACATTAATTTTTAGTCACTGTACCTTATTATTATGCTTTTTAACGCATGCTTATTACTTTTTTTCATATCACACTCATCTGTGTTTCATTCGGAAATAAATCCTTTGACATTTTCTATTCATCACATTGAACAAAAAACAGCCGTAACAAAATAATATTTATATAATGTGAGAGAGTAAAATAGTAAACAGTAAACCAACACGTTAGATGATTATAAATTTCCACCTACCTTTCCATCTGATGCGACCGATGTTAATTCTCATTACAACAGAAGCTGATTGAAATAAACTTGTCCTTCTTGTGATTATGTCAAAAGAAAGAATGTCTCTATATAATTATATACAGTAGTGATAGTTTAGGCCTATGTCTACGGCGCTACGATTGATGAACTCTGGTGAGTTCGCGATGTCAACCACATCTTTGTGTTGGTGTGGAAAAAACCGCATACTTAGTAATATGCACGATAACAGATTATTTGATAATTCACAAAAGGGCGAATCAAAATTGTATGCCTAGGAGAAGTTTATGCGTTATTCCATCGCCTAGATATACTTCAAAATATGCCCTAAATTAGTATTTTTTTAACCGGGAAGCTATATTTTTTGTTCTTTAAATCTATATCGTCTTTTTTAACTCAGGATTTCTTTTAAAATCGGAATTATGATTATAATGTTTTGATATGTAGTACATATTCTATTAGAAACATCTGTATATATGAAATAAAATGGTAGAAGTTAAGTTTCCCATCTGAGTATATATTTGACTCTGAGAAAAATATTCTATATAACAATTAATCTTATACAAATATTTGTACCAGATATAATTAGTGTGCCTTATTTAGAAACGTCTAAATTACTTGAACTCTTAATCATAGTATGGTCCTTGTTCCTTAATCCGTAAATTTTCTCGCTGTGAGACGTTTGGAAGACAAAGGGATTACCAACGAGATGTCTAAAGAAACGAATAATTTTTTATGGTTTTTGACAATTTTATATCCTAAAAATATGTATATTTATAATTTTCATTTTTTTTTTTACCTTTATTATAATTTATGATATGATCATATTTAAAAATCGAGTATTTTATAAAGGTTTTTTTATTTTTTTATATTGGAGCAATTGAGGAATCAAAAAAAAATGTAAATAAAAAAAATACTTTCAGTTTCTTATCAAAAAAAATATATAGTGAGTATTTATAAATTGGCTGTTAATTGAATACATATGTATTGAGTTATTTGAATCGTTTGAAATCTTTTGGATGAATTTTGGAAACCTTTTTAATCGTCATTCTTCTTCGTTAGATTTTAATATATTTATATAAAATCAATATGCCGATCAACTCTGTCGGAAACTAAAACAATTATCAAAATTGATCCAAAAGACAGTTATATGTGTTATAAATAAATAATGAGTATAAATTCCGTTTCCTCATTTTGAAAATAAGTATTTATAAAAAGTATATTTCATATATTTTCTATCTATGGATAAAAAAAAAAATATGTAAAAAAATATCCTCTTGTCTATTTGGCACGCTTCCCATTTTTTTTTTCTTTTCACATTATGAAAGGCGTATTGTTTTTCTAAAATGTAGATACTTAAAACCGTTTGTGGTGAATGTTTTGTTGCTATAATCCGAATATTGTACATTTTTAAGCACCTTATGATCTTTTCAACACTGAGTTTCGTTGTTTAATTTTTTTTTTTTTGCATATTTTTCTATTCTATTTGAAAAAAAATGAATTTGTAAAAAAAAAATATGAGGTAAAAGTTTATAAATACCCTTTATGATGATGCAGTTGCTTTAAAATAAATATAAGATCAAAATGTCATTAATTTAGTTAATAATTCTAAATAAGATAAAAATTTCAAAGAATTCTTTGACCTAATTTTGGTGCATTTCGAACTCTTAAGTTTTAGGTTCAATAATAACATTTTTCTTAAATAATAAACCAAGTATAAGAACTATGTCAATAAAAAAAATAAGACCAAATATAAAACATACACTTTCATATGTTGAAAAAAAAAACATTTTTATTACATAAATAAAAATACGAAAATATAATCCCAACACAAATTATAGTCGAATGAATATAATTTTATTATTCTGTGACGCAGTTAGAATAAATAAAGTTTAGAATATGTTGTGAATCTGTGTAACAGAAAATGTGTATGAGGAATAATTAATTTCCTATATTACAAAGTAACATTGCGGGTAAAATAATACTTGAGAAATAGCTTATTAGCAAGCCCGGATCCTGAGCAAATTAGTTCAGCGGTTTAGTATAATTGAAATACAAACATACATTCTATTTTACGCCATTTTGTGGATATTGCTAATTTATTTTTAATGGTTTCTTTTACATTGTAATGTACTTTCTCACTTCTATTTTACCTTTTCGTTATTGTCTTTTGTGGAACGATGTTTTTTTTTTTAATTATTATTTCTATCTTAGAAACTTTTTGCTGTCTAACTGTTAAATATTTTTTAGGAACGTTAGTCCGAGTCATAAGCCCATTTAATCCGTAGACCCGTTGCATTTCTCGCGAGAGTGTTTTAAAAGACGATTAGATTTTTTTTAACCGCTTAACGACTTCTTAATTCTATTTAAGTTTTTAAAACTACAAATTTATGTATGTAGTCAATATATCACTTAAGTCGGATTAAAAATTCTCGAATATCATGTTTTTAACAGAGATAGCGTTGTCAACTTGTTATTTCGGAGGTTAAGCAGCGTGACAGCATAAATTTTAAGCAAGAAATCACACGCACCGCTGCATATCCATAACTACAGAGAATCGCCGTCACAGATTTTTGAACGCATCGTATGAAATGGCGCGCGACCAATCGGACATTCGAATTTGAATATGGAATATTAAACCGCCGACGCCGCGACCTTCATAAATTCGGCCAATAAATGTCATGTTTTTGAATGTTCGAAAGAAGTATTTTGAAACACTCAGTTGACATGTTTTTATTTTCTCGAGCCTTTGTCATAGTTGTCAGCTTGAGTTTTATGAAACAATATAAAATTCAAATTAAAAATCTTTACAAAAAAATAAATAGTTCACTGAAAAGTTTGCGAAAGTAACATTTTTGTTTACAAAATAATACTTTGGTTGAATTTAATATGGAAACAATTTTTCTCGTATTCTTATAGAAAGCATGAGCTAGAAATAAATTGTTTTGATTCACATTGAAATCAAATCATTTCGATAGTAACTTATAGAAGCAAATCTGCATCAAATAACTGTAGTAGGTTTCTAGTAACAGTGAGTGCGTGTAGTTTATTCAGCCTTGTGTGTTACATAATATATCAACATCCTATGTACAAAGCCCAGTAATAACATATGCTAATAAAATTTTATTCAACTAAGCTTTATCGGTCATAAAACACAATCCTATTATGGTTTCGTTCGACTAGTAACTTTGCGATAAAATGAACTATTCAAGCATTCCTCCATGGAGTTTTATTTAAACTACTTATTTGTTATAACCCATCGTCATATTTAATTTACTTATAACAACAAACGTTTATATTATTATGACATTTTATAAAGTTATCAAAAATCTTTAGAACATTTTAAACGTAATACACATATATTTTTTATATGTTATATTTTAAATAAACATTTTAATTTATTCTACGTAGATAGTAATTGTTTATTTAAGGTCGCATGATCGTGAATCTCAGTTCTTTTATATGAATTACTAAATGCGACAAGCTAAAAAATTATATTACGTAATGTACGTAAAATAAAGTGAGCACATATTTTTATAAAAGACACGAATCTGATTTAAGCTTTTTGTTTTACCGCCATTCTTGTAACTGAGCTACTGTGTCATACATTGTTATATGTTATTAGGACGTGGGGAAGCTGGCGGTGCGATGGCCTGTGCTGGTTGCGAGAAGCCTATCCTGGACAAGTTCCTCCTGCATGTGTTGGAGCGCGCGTGGCACGCAGCCTGCGTCCGTTGCGCCGATTGCAGGGCCCCACTGGCGGACAAGTGCTATTCCAGGGACAATAAACTGTTCTGTCGTAATGACTTCTTCAGGTAATTGACAGATAACGGCTAACAAAATTGGTTTTGCTGATCGATATATTAAGTGTTTCGTTAACTGCGCCCAGATCAAAATCAATTTCTGAATCAAAAGACCTATAAACGACATATTCCTCATAAAAGATTTTAGTGCAACAAAAAACTACGCTTACAAAATGAAGTAGCAATAGGATCTAGTGCTATTATAAAATCCAATTACTATCGAACATAAAAAAAGTTGTGTAAACTTTAAAACGAATAAAAAATTATATAATAATATTTTTTTCTCAGGTCATTGGTAAACCCTGTAGCGTCTAGTAATTGTGCCTCAGGTCTTGTAACAGTAACGTTTCTTAATATTACATTTTGTATTCGAAAGTGCTTGCAACAGGATATAACAATCTGCCGCTTGGAAGGGAGTGTCATAAGATAGAACCAAATATATTTAGTGTTTAATGAAATTAATATGGAGACATAATTAATGTCCGCGTTTCATGACTTCTTATTACAAATGGTTCTCAAATAAAACTACAATCGGTCACAGTATATGTATACTATATACGGACACAAACAAACATACACACATCTCGTCTGCCGGTGATCACGGTTGCTGAAAAGTAACCGAAACGTCGGGAGTATGTAGTTTTTTACAAAAATAAATCACGCGTAGTTTATCCGAAAAATACTAGCTTCATTTAAATACACACATATCGTTAATAGATAAAAATATTTTAATATAACAGTATTTTTAATCAAGTAAGTTGTATTTTCAAAATATACGGCCGAATAATTTCTTAAATAGTGCAAACAATATAAAAAAAAACTCTTTATTTTCAATTATCTGGAAAAATAATTGATAAATATTGAATATTATGAAACCAAATATACATATGACTCGGACGTAGTTTTTCTTTTATTTAAATGATTAATTGTTGCCGTTGTAAAAAATTCAAACTATTGCGGAGGGTTTTGGGTCCAAAAAAACATATTATACCTCTTTAATACGACATTGATGTGTTAAAGGGCTTTGTTATTTTAATATAACGACAACGAATAAGTGTTTAGCGATGTGTAAGAATAATGTTTGATGTGCAAAAAGTTAGGTTTGTAAATAAAACATAAATAACCTGACATAGAGACGACACTAGCAATTAATCGTTCAATAAATAAGATAATCTGTCAAAGACTATGTCATCTCGTTGACAATTAACACGGAGAGTTGGAAAAAAAGTTAATAAGTTAAACAATTAATTTTTAATAATTATAATAAAAATAGTACATATAATAGTTTTATACAAACGATTTTATTTGTTTGAGATAAAATATAAAAATTATTTTGTTTATGAAGGAATTTTGAAAACTTTTAAAATGGTTTTCCTGCTTCACTTAAAGTTTCGTTTCAGTGTAATAAAAACAAAAAAAAAACACTAGTTTTTAGAAGCTTAAGTACCCATAATTAGATTTTCTGTATAAAAAAATATAATTTAGTTTTTAATCAAATGGCGCCAAAAACTACACAAAATAACCATTTTGTTTTAGTTTACCGGAAAACGATTAACTTCCTGTTGTAAAATATCTGAAATTTTTGTCTTTTCATCCAAAAAAAGTTTAAATATAATGTACCTATACAATAAATAATAAGGATTTAAGAATTTTTTGGGCTAAAGTGTTTTTATGTAGATAATTAAATTACGTATGTTTCTAATTACCTTTAAATATAGAAATAATTACTCGGTAGAGCTTTGATTATTTTTATTTAAGGTTATTAAGAAAATGTAACGTTTAAGTCGTTAACTCATATCTTGATGTATTGTTTGATGACTTCATTCGGTGACATTTTGGTTTCCTCTGTTTAAGCGCGTCATTTCCGCTACGACGCCATTATTGTCTTCGTTTAAAAACAATAAAAATGTTTTGTCTTTTGTTCCCATAAAATAAATTTGCCCACTATGTGCCCTATGATTTAAAGACACTTAAGAGCTTAGTACAGTTAAAGTTAAAGTTTTCTTTAATTCATCGTTCATTTTCATCAATGGCACATTTTAAAAAACTTTTAAACTTACCATAATTGTAATTCATGTAAAATAATCAACATTTCAACTTATTGACTGACTTCTTATTTATACAACATTTAAAAAAAATACTTGTGGCTAGGTTTCTTTTACATCTCAGCTTATATAACGCCAAGTAATTGGCTTTAATTAAGTCAGAAGCTAATATTTGCACAAAAATCCCCGAATTCGAACTCTTTTAATGCAAATCTGAATATAGTCGGTGTTCACCAATATGGCGGACCGTCAGGTTCGCGCCAAACGAAGTTTTTATCATTTATGTTTTATTCATACGGCCTCCATCGTTTATGCAAATGGAGTTGGTAATAATTCAATGGGATGATAAAATAATAAAAATACATACAGCCAACTTGTTCGTATTTAACAGCTATAATACACGTTCGTTGGCTGTTGGTTTTAGTTCCTTCACTTCTTTTATCAACATGTGTAAATATCCTACAATTACTGTATTTAAGTTCATAAGCTAATTTTTATTTCTATAATAATCGGTTTTCTTTTTATTTATTGGTTTATTGATCGTTTATATGCTTGTTACGAAAACCTTGTAAGAAAATTATAATTATACATTCTTTTGCTTTCTTTTTCATATAGCCCGAAACGAAAAACATTTATGATCATAATAATGTTTTTGACACTTAAGTAATTAATACAATTATAGAGAAAATATCTGTGATTTATAAACTACGTTTCGGAATTGTTTCTCTTTTAGTTGTCATCATTTAAACCACATTAATACAGCTACAAATGTTTTGAACTATTCCGCAATTATAAGAATGTAGCGTGACAGGACTTCATAAAACAGTGTCATTGGACATAGAGCTCTATGTTTTTACGATATTGACCCAAAAAGTTTCTAAGAAGCAAGTATGGAAGATATATATTGATTTAATTGTCACATAAACATTTTCATCTACACGGGAATCATTATAACCCTAACAAATTTAATATTTGATGTACTAAAAATTAAACCTCTTTATATATCTGGCACATAACATTTATTCGATCTAAGTTATATTATGAAACATTAATTTACAAACTACAAAGCATACATTTTTCAACACAAATATAAAACCTAATATTATTGTACAAATTTCCGGCTTTTTATCTACCTTTATGATTCTGGTGTATATTGACTTTTAAGCAGAATGTTTAATTCAGTCTTAAGATTACAAGTAGGTAGCGTTAGTATAATTCCTCCTTCGGAAGAAATCTGAATTATATTGTCTATATTCCGATAGGTTGACCATGATGTATAAAATTCGAGACCCGTTTATAATATGAATAAGTTTATTTTATCATAAATTGTCATTAGACTTAGCTGTCGATATTTATGTATGTGTGATTAAAAAAAAAAAAACTCGTATGTAGGTTGTTTTTGGGCAATCGTGTTTTCAATGTCATATAAAAATGAATTTGAATAGAATGATAGCGAAACATGCGATGACTGTGGCGTTGTCTGCGCTAAGTATATTTTTTTATGTATTATCATATTTTTTTGTTTAAATTATATTCCGCATTGTATTACTTAAGAATAAAGCATGTTTATTTTCCCAGACGCTACGGCACTAAATGCAGCGGCTGCGGCCACGGCATATCTCCATCAGACTTGGTCCGGAAAGCGAGAGAGAAGGTCTTCCATCTCAATTGCTTCACCTGCCTCGTCTGCAGGAAGCAACTGTCCACTGGCGAGGAGCTTTACGTTCTGGATGACAACAAGTTTATATGCAAAGAGGATTACTTAGCTGGCAAGGCGCCGACGCAGCACCGTAAGTCTTCACACTATATCTATCATTAAGGTCCTCTAACACTTAACAATTATAAAAACGCTCGTAAGAATTTATGGCATTGTCGTAACTATGGATACGGCTCATAAAATTATGTAAATGACCCTGAGAGCTTACATTTTGGGTAATTACGCGTAATTGATGTAATAGAACTAAAAGGTGGCCATAACTGTTATTAAAGGAACGTTGTAGAAAGGAAAATGACCTCAGCCACAAAATGGTACGTGTCGCGAAATAGAACATGTCCACCGAGATTGATTTGTAATTGCGCTACCGTCGACTGTTTGCGTAACTTCCAATCTAGAGTGGACACATTCTGGCACGTTCTCTATGTTGTTAGAAGAAAAAAAAAATAAATGAGTTCTTTTATTGTCCACACCACAAAACGAAGCCAATCGACTAACAATAATTACTTTTCTAAAACTCGAAGTCGCCTTTAATTTCTGTGCGTGACATGTGAGAATTGCATTAAAAAATATAATAATAATATAAAAAAAAATAGTGTTATTGTTTAGGAACGCATCGCGCCCACAATAAAACCCGCACCCATTTCGAAATCGGATTTTCGATCAATACAGACCGTAACCGATTCCACGGTAAAAGGAAACAAAAAGATGGCCGACAAAAAACCCAACCGCATTACACATTAGCCACGTCGTCACGCGGTAGTAGTCTTTTTCTTTCTTAATAAACAAAAAAAATATAACACACCGGCGAGAGGAGTGTGTTATAACACATGCGTATATAAATATTTTCATTGGGGTGATATCAACCCCACCACATAATTGAAAGACGTCTGATTAAGATAACGTTATGGTAATAATTAATTCGGTTTGAATTAAAGAGGGTATCTGTCAACAGTGGCCCCGGTTTTTCAGGTTATTAGCTTGATTAGTATGCACTGTTAATGTATTCAGTTTGAGCTACTGTATCGTCTTTGCTTTTGAGTTTCTAGTAAATGATTTCAGTGTTGCTATAGAGAAATACTTTTTGACGGCCAATTATGAAATTGACAATGTATTTTTAATTTAAATACGTTACGTGTGAAATTAAAGTAACTCGTATATAAAATGTAGTATAAAACTACGATGATAGTAGTTGGTGCTACTTTTTATTATATAAAATAATAATAATAATAATAATAAATTGAGATTTATATGAGACTATATCAAACCAACCTGTCATTCTATGTCTAATTTTGGTCTTTGTGTATTTTTTTTACTGTACCAATTTTATAAATGACTGCGTGATCACTACATGCCTCGTGTAGCATATAAGGATACCCAAACAAGCAGCATGTGTAAGCCCACGGCTATATTTGCGTTGGGTAATTGTGTTTAGACGATGTACTCGAAATAAACAGCCCCCAGTGCAGAGAAATGAGAGGAAAAACGTATTTGTATTGTGTTATTCGATATGTACATAGATACAATGTTAATGTATTAGTATTAATAAGTTTATTGTTATATATTCTTAATTTTTTCTATTGCAAAAATATAAAAAAAAAACATTTAGTTGCCAGTGCCACCCTGTTTCCTAACTATAATATCCTCTGATCCTCTAATCCTCTGATCATGAGCTCGATACACATGGTATGCAGCGTTTCCACCCACTGGTGTTAACCCAAACGATCCTAATCTGAATGCCTGGATCTTGCAGATTAAATGCTGTTGACATATGCATGTCATTAAAGTTACTCTATTTAGTAATAACGTAAAAATATAGCAATAATTAATAATATTGTAACAAAAAATTTAAAAACATTAACTCTGAAAAATATTTTGATAGAGGAATATATTGCTGTATAAATTAAACAATGGACAAATAGGAATTATTTGGATGATTTTTTTTTTATAATGCTATCTGTACGATGGTCTGATTGATAGTAACTAATACGAAACTAACTATAGCTACATTTAGCCGACGTAGAGCATTTATATATTAGGCCTACGCATTTAATAATAAAAACTTACCGTGTTTTTAAAACAGCTTATAAAAAGATGTGGAGGCGGCAGAGCGTGGCTGTGAACAAAAATTTTTCCGGGCTGGATCGTTTGTGAGTAAACAGCCTGAAGCTAGGAGTAACATCGCGTGCGGTATTAGCTTTGCTATTTTAAGGGGCGCGATTATAGTTAGCTTACGATATTAAAGAGTTCGATTATATACCGAAGTTTTAATTTTTTATATATATATTATAATTTGCGAGGCACAAGTTGCCGTTCAAAAGGTCCATTAAATATTTTCAGAATAAAGAGGATGGCAGACAATAAAAAAGTATCATTAATTCTGAATCGGCGCCGAGCGAACTTCCATCGGGTGTTATTATTTAAACTTTAATATTACAATCCGTTTGCTTGGATATTAGATAACTGATTGGCGATTTTTTTTTTAGTCATTGTTCCTTTTTTAAATTATTCGTGATAGTCTTATTTTTTTATATTTTTTTTGTTACACCAAACACTTGTTTTTTTTTTTGTAATACTCTGTAGGATATACTTGACAGTCTTGGTAAGTGCTGGATCATATTCATAAATTTATATAATGTACGTACTTGTTTCTTATAATTAATATATTATAACAATAGAATGAACGTTACCGCGAATTAGAAAAAGTAATTGAAACAAAGTTTTCTACTTCTTAATTACTACATATACATATATGTACTTTTTACTTAATTAATCTGTTTGTTTTCATACGATATATAGCCCCACGTTTAAGGTTAAATAAAATATTGATAAACCGGTCCTTTGTAGCTGATTTCTGAAACTATGCTATCTTCACAAAACACAATCACTTAAACTATACAAATATATTAAATGATAAAATGTAGAGTAAAAACATATAAAATAATAATGAAAAAAAACTAAGTACGTAAATTTGAATTGCTGCATGATCGAGAGAACAACTATTTCAGTAAAAGTATTCACGACCTCCGTCTAACACGAATGTCAACTGGAGAAAAAAGTATAATACACGAAATTACAGACGTAAACAGAACCATTGGAGCGTGGAGATTGGTGCCGGGGTATTTCAGACCCTGCGGCCTGGGGATAAGGTCTATCGCGTCGGATCGGGAGGCGAAGTACGTGGAATGAAAGAGGACGATAGAATCCTATTTCGTACCTCCCAACCCCATTGGGGGGTTATCCTGCATCCGACGGACCGATCGAGTTAATAACATCGCCACGAGAATTCCATACACCATTAAAATTCGATTTTCACGTAAATTTTTCGCGAAAAAATGATTTCCCATTGTGATAATCTTTTTGCTAGAAGCGAAATCGGATTATACGATAGATTAAAATTTAAAACTATAGAAGTCTGTAGTGAGATTAGGGCTGTTGTGCCGATTTAAGTTGTTTTCATTAAATTTTAATCTGATATCAAAATCTAAATATAATCACGAATAAAATATCTTAACATTTATATTTAGGGATCGATTGTTTTGATTTAAAGTCCTATCGGAACAATGTACGCGATATGTATGATACACGGAGCTAGACTTCTAGATGCGGTCTGTTATTCGGCTGGTACGGAGCGGCCACTGCGATTCTCTGGCCATTAATTTTTATTTATCGTTAAAGCGATCGATAGGTAGCGTGCTCGTAAAATCGCCGCAGTAAACGTTTATGTTTGAGTTTTATGACGTTTTAATGCAGCGTTTTTGAAAGCTCGCGACTCCAGAGTTTCTATTTTATATGGACTCGTGGAATAGAATTATAGCCAGTAAAACATGTGCGCTGATGCGATTTAACGGTGTTCCGATCGTGTTTTATCTTGATATTAAATATATTGTACATGTACCTGGTATTAAAAGCCAGCTTACTACAAAGAAAACCGAACATCAATTAGTAGTAACTGTTTTAATGTTTGAACATATAGTTTAAAAAATATATCTAGTTTAATGTACGTAAACATATATATAACATAGCTTCAGTTATGTCAGTAAAAAACGTAATCGGTGTACGATTTAGTGTCAGAAGCGTACCCCCAAGGCAAATTATCGATAATAGACGGACTAACCAAATAGCCGGTGTCGATACAAGTTATCGACAATAATCGTTATAATCGCTAGTGCCGCGATTGTTGCCGGTCGCCATTATAGGACGTGCGCGGCGTTTTAAAACAAAACCAGATAATAAGACCTATCACTTTCAAACCACACATAACAAACACGATCCGTATAGGTGAACAGACGAGTCCATTTTATAATGGCGGTCCCGACAACTTTTTGTGTACGCTTATTATTGAAATTATTATTTATTAGCCGTAATTGTCATCGACGTTTTGAGGGTTAAAGTCCGGCGTTTAGCGTAATTTGGATGATTTCAAGAGCTTTTGGGGGGTTTATTAGTAATTATTAGTTGTCAAACTGTGGGGTCGACTTTATCTAATAACAGTCATGATTAGGGTTAAGTTTATAAAGAAATTAATAATAATGTATAGTAATACTTTTAATATTACGTTACCTATAAATAACAGTGGAACTGGTGTCGCAAAATGTTTATCAATGAAATATTTATTTGAAAGGTGAACTGCATATTTACTGCAATAAATCCACTTACGACAGTTATTCGATAATTCGAATCACAACAAAAATTTCTCGGTCGTTCGAAAACGCTGCGTATGAGTTATTATTATGATATTTTTTTTAATTTTGTTCCTTTTTTGAATGTATTGTGCGCGGGTAAATGGCGTGAAATTGAAGGCTGGTCAGTATTTGTTTCAGAACTTATATGATCTGTGCACTCGGCCGAATTCATATAACATAAATCCTTTCAACGTGTCTCAGATTCCATTCACGTTATTATATAATAAAAAAATACTTATTCAAATTAATGTAAAAATTCATTCAAGAGTGAAGATATTTTTCAAGTACATAAGTTCATTAATCTTCGTTCATTCATTCGTTATTTTGTTGGAAGTGAACTTTTCTATTGCGTCAGTCTCGTGACTTATTTCTAATGACCTTCGTCGGTGTAGACATTGTTTTGTAATTCAGCCACTTCTGCCTGACGACATAAATGAAACTTGTAAATATTGATTGCACTCTGATCTCTTTTGCAACGTTTATATTTTTCTTAGGATTAATCTTTGATTATTTCACGTTTATCAGACGTACCCGATATTTTAAAAAACATTTTAAAAATTCGGTCTTCCCCCGAAAGCTAACTGTTTGTTTATTGCTGTTTCCATTAAGTTGTATTTGGAACATAAACCATTTTCATAATATTTTTTTGTTTTTTCGTCATATTAGATTATAAGTATATTTGTACGTTTAAAATGTTCGAAAAATTTTTAAAAACAAAATTACTGTTGTGATATCAAAGATTTTCTTTATTCTTAAGTTATATTATAACATATACAAAGTAGAATTATGCGGGCGTTGAACTACAAAATACATAAGTATTTATATACATATATAAGCACAAGGAGTTATAACGTTGGGGGACCAGGATATTACTTTCTTATCTACCCTCCACACCCCGGTGTGTTTAGGGTTGGGATGGCTTCTGAACGCGACAGTAACTTATAGATTTTGAATGCCTTTAAATCTCTTCTTTCAAAATTATCCTCGAATTTTTATTTAGAAACTAAAACACGTCGGTGTAAATTATCTTAATTAATTTGATAATTAACTAGTTTTGTTTCAATTACACTCAATTAAAATTCGGCATGGAATAGACTTTGAGGCGGTGAAATTATTCCGTAATTAATATTTCGTACTTGTTATAATTAAATAATGAAAAATTCTACCATACGGAGCTCGTAATTGGACATCGAACAAGATTGATATCATTAAATAGTATTAAAATTCGTGACATATCCGCAGAGGATCACAAATCACGAATATAACAGTTCATTGACCGAAACTACCAAATGTTCCGAACATAACTCATCTATACAAACATAATGACATCCGACACTCAATCCAACGCTTGTTCAGTGAAAACGGCCCATTCATACACAAAACATATGCTAACAGACCGACCGTGGCATTATTCAAGTTAACCTTAACACTTTAATAGCCTGAATCGGTATCGAACGCGACGCCTCATTTCACTCGGCTTCCTAAACTATAAACAATGGATATTATGTCATATTGAAAGTTATTAAAGTCCATGTTGCTGTAATTAACTTTGAACAGTTAATTGATTGTTATAGAACACAAAAATCACATGTAGGACAGGTAGACAATTAAAATTCAACCTAAACACAAAATGTTAGGGTTAGTAGTGCTTTAAAGATGCTAATGCAAATTACTTGGCTTCCAAGTAGTTTTGCCAGAATAAATCAAGTCAAGAATAATGTGACACTAATAAAGTAATTCAACACTTAGACCAGCGGGTAGGTTTCTCTTACTGGTTCTAATTTACCAATATTAGAAACTATCACAGCGTTTGAGAAGAGTTTCCCGCCAGTTTGTCAAAAACATGAAGATTTTATAATAACGATATAGATTTTTAAGCCTTACGTGTGAAGTATATCCAATTATGTACAAACAACTCCTAAAAATTCGTAAATGCGCTACCGAATTGGACCTCCATGATTTTTATTGTTTCCAAAATTTTACGGCCTCTAAATCATTATTTTCTGCGAAAGACGTACAGGTGACCTTGAAATTCTTAATAAATTTTGATGGGGTTCATTTTTATTCGAACCTCCATTCTAAGAAAGCATATTAAAACCCACTAAAACGCTTTATCACTCTTTCCCACAAGAAATCCTCTTCGGGTCGGGCTGTATGTAAATAGAAACAAAATCACTGCAAGCTCAATATTAATATTATATATAAATAAAATAAAAAGAAAACTTATTCAAAAATGGAACGGCGGGAAACATCGATAGACAATAATGGAGAGAAACAAAGAAGTAAAAAAAGCGGGAAGAAACCTGTCGACGCCATGTTGTGTGGCACTCGGCCTTCACGCCTCGGCCGCCGAAGATAATCTTTGGAAAAAAGAACCGAACAGGAGGCGCTCCATCTCAGACACAAAAGGCTTGCTGATTTCACGGAGTTTTTGAATCTGTTCGCTACCGAATAAGGATTATAATTCCGTGTACGTTTGTATTGTCAGAGTGTTTCGCCGCGTCGTTGGCTGTTGAAAGAAAGAGCATCGTCACCGTGCGCCTGCGCCGCTGATGACCTGTCAATTCCGTCTCGTACGTACGCCTGAACGCCGGGCTGAACAAAAAAGTGACATTAGAGTTGGCCATCTATTATTTTGACTTTAAGTGGGGAGATGGGGACAAGATTGATCGTGTTTCTCTCGGCCCTTTTAATTATATCGCGTTCAGGCTTTGTTGGCTGTTTGGTAGATGCTACCGTACACTATATAGTATACACACCTGGAGGCATGGACGGGTTTTAATATCATTCTATTCAATTAATGGTCACTTGGTAGCGTAATGTAAAGTACATTACGTAACATGGTCTATCTAATCATCATCATATATTTTGTTTTAGAGGCTTGCTATTTTTATGAATTTTTATGAATTGTGAATCCACTATAATATTGTACGAGTTTGATGCCATTATATGCAAAATCCTAAACCGGCAGCAGCGATTCGACACGCCGCGTCGTCGGCGAAGGCGCGTGCTTCGTTCTTATCTCATTGTACGATTTCGTATGCCCATTCGTCATTAGTGTCAAGCATGCTATTACCTGACTATGTTTATTTATTCCAATATTACTCACCTGCATTATGTTTTTGCACTCATCTGTCAGTTTGTAACACATGATTTCTTAATACCGTCAATTATTGATTGCATAACGTCATGTTTCACAGAATTGTATATGTTGTGTTGAAAAATTATTAGTCAGTTTATAGCGTCTGAATCCTGGCCGGGCTCATCAACTCTGTGACTGCTAATATACATATTATAGTGAAATATAGGATCTTAGAAATCCTTTGTCTACCAATCGATGGTTAATCGTGTGTTGTATACTAGCTTCCGTAATGCTTGAGGCGCGAATAGATCAACACCAACTCCACCATGCCGAGCGATATTTCTCAGTTGAAATGATAAAATTTAATGTTTTATGAACTTTCTAACAGAATAGAACAATAAAGAAAAAAATGTGTGTGTAGTGGAAAAATTCAATTCACGGAGGCAGTTATGAAATATAAAACAAACAAAGCCAGCGGTCGAAGCCAATCTCGCCGGCTCACGAACTGCGGTCACGGATCCGTCTTATATACCGTGCTTATTTAACGTACAAAATAATATCAACATTCCGACTATGTTTTTCAGATAGAAAAAATATATATAAATTCTCTTTATGGCTGAATGATACGAGTGTAACTGATAAAAAAGTAAATTTAACATTGTACTTTGATGATATCAGGTAAAAAAAATATCTAAAGAGATATCTTCACATACACGCCAAATTGAGTACTGTGAGGCTGAAGCTTTCAATTGGTTTAGAGAAAAAATCAGTCCTAACCTACTATATATCTCAAAAAGGTATAATGATTAGATGCCACTCACTTCGGACTGTTTAGTTAAACCATTCATCATTACCATAACTTAGTAGAGTTACATTTTGACTGGTCAGTAATAACTCGTATGAGACCAGAGATGATGGATTACTGACAAGACTTGCGGTAATGGATACCCCGTACATACGTTCTTGCATATCTTCAATACAGCGAGCAACAAAAGTTATGAAATACGCAGCGCACTAAACATATAACGATTTCGTTAAATCGCTTTGGTATGTAAATAAAATAACATATATGCTTTATTGTTACTTATTGACTCATTGACATCAAAGTTATTTACAATATTTTAACAGCAAATCGTTATTTGATGACTATTTCTCAGTACGCCATTACCGGTGTACCTATAGTTAGTTTTTGACCCCTGACGGTTATTAAACCAGCATTAACTTATAAATAAAATGTATTCCTTCACAACACCATCCGTTAATACAACATGTTCTTACGAAATTAAAGTAATGCGCAACTTACTTCAGGGGCGTTTTATTTTTTTTTTTTGAAAGGAATGTATTTTTTGTACGTTCGGAAACCTCTAAAATTCTATTTGCTTAAGTGATGTTTAAAAAAAAAAACTTATTGAATATAAAAAATAATATTTGTTAAGACATATTGATGATAATTAGTAACGGTAAGGGCGAAATGATGGCAATATTTCACAGTAGATGGATGGTTTTTTTCAATCTATTCGGGAATTGTATTAGATCGAGTCTAATGCGCGACGAAGATATATCGCTGATGTTTTTTTATTTGGAATCTTGGAAGCTTTATGGTCCCGAGGTCAGGAGACTGACCCCCAAATATGTATCATATTAACTTATTGGTTACCAATATCGTATATGAATAGTTGTAGGTACGTTGAACTAAATATACGTAGAAATTGTTGCGTTGAAATTTTTTTGGATATTATCTACGGAATAATGAGAAGTATCAATTGAAAATAATTTATGAGTGAATTTCGTCTCTTTTTTGTTTGAAATGTTATAAAGTCTTATATTATTAATTTGAAAAAAATCTTGACAGTAAAGAAATACGGTAATATACAAAAAAAATATCCATACTAAATAAAAATTTAATTTAGGATGTCGTATGTATTTCTTTTTAATTACAAATATAATAGTAATATTTCACTCATAAAAATAGATTTTATATATTTTCCAAACAAGAAACTGAAATGTATTTATATTGAGTTAAAATATTATTAAATTTCTTTAAGTACCTGAACTTATTTAATGCAGTCGTTTTAGTTACAGTAAAAAACTATTTCATTAGTCATCACATCCGCTCAGCCGCTAATCAAATGTTTAATAAGGTTCAAATCACGTTACCAAACATGTACTACCCTCGTGCTACAACTTCCTACTTGACCAGTGTATCTCGACATTAGCTTCGTTAAAAGGCAACATTTATACAAATTGTGATACCTAAAGCAGAACAATCTACATACTTTTGTAGGTATGTCAGAATATTTATTCCAACTCTATCACTAATCCTATATATTTTCGTGTACGTCAAACTTGTTATGACAAATCCCTTTGCGCTCTAAGCGCTCAAAGCGGAAACGCTTCCATTTCGAATAAAAAAAAGCGAAAGAAACAAAAATCCAAACTGAACTAAGCTGAATGGACCCCCGTTTTAGAATCCGTCCATAGTTTTCCCACAGACGGCTGACGGGTGATGGTTCGGCGAATGGAAATGACATTTCAAAAACGTCTCTCGGCTCTAAGCTATAGCCTATTTTACATATACGGATGTTTCGCACGCACGTTCCTGGCGCAACGTCGATAAAAGTGGGCGTGGCGGGGACCAATCGGATTGTAGAGTTATATGTGTGCGTCCATCTCCCTTTCATGTGTGCCGGCTGGCTGTGCTTGTGTGCGTGCCGGTTGTGTTGTATACGTCTGTATACGGCTGTATATAAGTATACGCGGCTACCGGCTCCACAAAGGTTCCCATATCTTTTATGTTCTTAGATTCTTATCTCTCCGTTTCTTATTTTACATTTAAGATGGTGGTCTCGTATTAACGGCCGGCCCCATAAACACGCTATAACATACTTTAATATGCCAGTAATACGAAATAATCTGTGATTTTTATAGCTTTTAGCTCGCTAATAGCTTGTTATAGATCCTTTGATAGTGGGATTTTAATATTTTTAGGTAATGAGTCATGAATCATGTTGATAGAATTGTTAATTTTAGGTAATTGTTGATTAACATTGAAGATTGTGTTATTTCATTGTAATAGCGCTATTAGCTACCCTTCAAATAACATCCAAATACAACGTGAATTAACGTGAGAATAGTTCGGTGGCGGCTGAGGCTCTATGAATAATTTACAAACTTAATAGATACTCTATAAATATAGATGTTAGAAGTAATTTCTAGAACAAATCCTATTAATGGCGGCGGAGAGAACGAAATATAATAATACGTAAAAGAAGAGCGGGAATATCTTTTAGCTATTTTCTTTTACAGCCGCAAAATAAAAAAACAGCAAACGAACGTTCTTTTATGATTTTCATTACGGACGTTTCAAATGGTTTGAGTCGAGTGGTTAACTTAATACCTATACCCAGTTGAAGACATAAACGAAGTCTTGTATAGAACATTTAACTTTAACAACTAAAAAGTCTGTATATGTTTTCAATAAATATCTTATATTCAATGTAGAACAATGTATTCATGAACAACATGTTTAAATATGTACCTATTTAGGAAAGCGACATTTCATTAATTTTAATTTCAAATTTATTTTAACCGCAAAATTCATTCAAAATATCAAAGGGAGAGTGTTCGCTGGTAACGTGGGGACAATAAAAGGCATTTTTGCCGCCAAAATTCGATTAGGGAAGAGAATAGGGACAAAAGAAACCGATTATTTGGGGGCGGTTTAAAATTGATTCTACCGGGGCGTGGGCGGCTGATGGAAAATTTTTAATATATTTTCCATTACATACCTACTTTTAAACATTCAATTTAAAACATTTTCTGCTTATAATGATGTACGTTTGTGTACACAATGTTAAATGCTGCATTCAAAATAATGAGATTCCGTAAAGAGTAGGTACTATATGAATAGCTTTATTTATTTTATCGAACACTGGCTGTATGAAACAAATGCATAGTATTTTTTAAATCTGGTAATACGCTTTTAAAATATTCATGCGTGACAACCCATAAAGGCCGCACAAAATCGTCTGACACAAATCGCGTTACAACCCTAACACCAAACAAATTATAATAAGCGTCCATTAACAAACACTATAACATCGAGTGACAACCCTTATTAAACATCAATCAGCCGGTGTATTTTCGTATTCAACGCTAATTCTAAAGCAAACCACTCAAGTTTTTCCGCGGTGTTTGTTCACTTTGAGTGTTTGCACGGGCGATATCGTTTGAAACAATCGAGTGTACTATAGTACTTGTCGAGTTGTTTTCATACTAGTGTTCGTTTGGTCGCGTACTTGCGACTTCACACGGTAGGGGAGGCTTTGTTGTATGTAATTTATTCTCAGCTAGCTTTCGCCCGCATTACGGCTGTAGGTGCTTATATTAAAATTTATGTATAATTTTCATAACTATAATTGTACTAAATTTTATTGAATTCTATTCATTAAATATTAAATGATTCGATGGAACGGTCGAAAATAAAATAATACCGAAATTATATTAGTTTCAATATCAGCATAGTGAGTTGGTCATTTAAACTAGAAAATCATAAAATGTCAAAAGAAAATTCATAGGTGTATATAAGTGTAGGTATATATATATAGCTTCCATCAAAATGTATTCTTCTGAGAATCATGAAGGTTTTACGATCAATAAAAACCTCCAAAGAATTAAATTTTGTTTTTGCAGCTCGAGTAAATGAAAGTTTATTTTTGCTAGACCTAAAATGACTTCTTCTTTATAAAACTATTTTCATAATTTGATAGTATATGAAGAAGCAAAACGAAATTTTCACAAATGTTAGCTCCACCTTAATCTTACGTCTGTCCAACTTATCACGGCTGGTACGCCACGCCGTGCATACATCATATAGTAAATAATATAAATCCTTTAAACCTCCGTAATACTCTATGACCATCTTAAAGCTTTGATTTTTATTTGTTTTTCTTCGTATTATATACTATATAAACAATATACACGTTTACTATTAAATTATTTTCAATAGTCGATTAACAATATCATATTACTTTATTTTTTATACTTAACTAAGAAATTTGTAAATTTAACTTGAAATAAAATTTAAAAAAAATATATCACACATCGTAGGCTCAAATACATCCTTGCTTTATATATATTTTATATAATATGTCTGAAAACTGCAGAAAACTGTAGTGCCTTGAGATTGCTTGAAGCTATGAGACACTCACTGCTGGAACTTTGGTGATATTGTGTTGAAATATTACGCTTTTCCGAAGATAAGGATGGAAAAAAAGGAAAATAAGAAATTCACTGCTTTTAATAGTCTTCATAGCAGACTGTGACGTTTTGAAGAATTTTAATATCGTGTATTTTCATTACATTACCTTTAACACAAAGATTTTTAGCTGATTTCTATCTTTTTTATCACACAGTATCGATCAATACAATGTTTCGAGGTTTGTTTTCATAATACTGTTTTCAACAGTGTCATTAAACTAAAAGGTACTATAGATAATGGCGTGTTTTGTGTAGAAATATAAGTTTAATTTTGTATATCAAAATTTATTTATATGCTACAACAAACATACAAGCAAGCGAATTTTAATTGTTCCAGTGTTTTGTCTTTAGTTAATCAATAAATGGACATCATTCAGTGTTTAAATAAACGCTAGTTTAAGTTTAAAATAAGCGAAATTAAAATCATAATCCAGCATAATTTCTACATAGAAAATGATTGTTTTATGATTTATATTACTTATTTTATAATATTGTCTCGCGTTTATTTGAATACTTGGTGTATTACGACAGTTATACAAAGGAAATAGATGTTCAATGATATAATTGTGTGATCAATTATATTTATAATGTATCATAATGATAAGTGTTTTATTGGAAAATAACAGTTATTATTGAAATAATTTGTTATTCTTAAAACACAGTCAACACATTCTACTGCGAACTGTTTTATTGATCAATTATTGATGCGAAGCGACGTGTGATTGATTGGCAAATGTTATACTGTTTAATGTTACTAAATTTTAATCGATTTATTAATTATTATTTTATTATGCGAAAGTTTACTATAAATTATTATTATAATGTGCATGTATGTACTATATCTAGTCTTATTAGAGCTGTGGTACGTCATATTTGACAACTTGACATATTATGTATCTTTTTTATTATAGGTCGTTTTAAAAATATACGTTCGCGAAACTGGCAGAATATACTGTGCACGTCTTTGCACTGTTGAAGGCCATATTATAAAAAAAAAATACGTTAAAATGTAGTCCGCAAATAGAATAGAATTTATTCCTCAAGGCTTCTTTGTATTTTCAGTAGAGTTACTTTTGTTATATAAACATTTCGTTTCATAGAAATAATATTACTTTTCATCTAAGAAATATTAAAAGACATTTCAAATACACTTTAAAGCGCTCTCTGATATCAAACGTCGTGTGTTTGCGGACGACGTTTAAAATATTATATTTTTG
Organism: Danaus plexippus; assembly: GCF_018135715.1. Classification (NCBI taxonomy): domain Eukaryota; kingdom Metazoa; phylum Arthropoda; class Insecta; order Lepidoptera; family Nymphalidae; genus Danaus; species Danaus plexippus. Next base: position 12,412,829 of record NC_083559.1, on the reverse strand, counting down.
CTGTTTCTATCATAAATAATTGTTTTTGCGGGCAATTTCTTCCCTTGAGCCTTGGAGTGGGGTCGGAATTACATTTTTATTTGGTTAAACAGGCGAAGGGTCGAGCGATTGCTTTTTGATAAGTCAATTTTAGCTTCGTATAGGGCTATTATGGTTTATTCTATGCAAATATAGCAAATTGGGTTGCAGACTGTATTAAAAGTCTACGAAATTAGAAAAATATAATTGGTCCTAGACCATAAATAAAGCAGGTTTTTAAGTTTCTATCGGGAATCGCTCTATCTGATCTCAAAAAAAAAGTTTTTCCTCATCTTATTAACATTTATGCTATCGTTTAAAGGCAACCAAATGTGTATACAAACTTAATTTTCTAAACTAGAATTTAACCTAAATCTAAACACCTTGACAGTTCCGTTACTTGAAGATGTAAAGAAAATTCATATAAAAATCATCATCAATCTTTCAATCAAAAATTATAAAGTCCTTTTTCAAGGTACCTATTATATTTCTGGTTTAGTCCGTATTGAAGGAAAATCCGGAGACAACGGCACATCTCTCCCGAAACTTCCGAGCGGTTTTGTCGATCGTTTATCGAACTTATCGAAAATTTCCTCACCAGCGGATTCCCTCCTCGGCTCAGGCTCTGACGAAGAGGAGGAAGAAGAATCCCGTGCGGGGAACAACTCTAGCAGCCCCGCTCACGCTCCCCACCCAGCCTTGCACCCAGACCTCTCGCATAACGGGGATGCCAAACCTCATGAGGACTCAGAGGACCAGGTTAGTATATACATCTTAAATATACTCGATTTACAGGAAGGGACCTATAAAAATGACATCCCATATAATATATAAATGAAACTTTCTTAAAGCCAATTTCAATGTCGTAGAATCATTTAAACAATATAATTAAAAAAAGCGATAATTAAAGTTTTAATGGAGATGAAAAAGTTGTGGGTATTTCGTAAAGGGTCAAAAGTTACAAGTGAAACTCATGATATGTACTTTCCACATTTCTGAATTGACAGAACAGGTACAACAAAATGATTGAATTTAAACGTCCAACTAACATTATCGTGTATTAACTTTTATCAAAGACGTCATAAAATATTTTATTTGTGTCCACATACATTTTATGTCTTTCTATAAACAGTATTTGTTTTTGAATTTCATCATAACTTTATGAAGTCAATAATAAAATAACAATAAATATCACTTAAAGCTTGAATCATCTTACAGCCTTGTAATGAACAAATGTAGGATAAGACTGGGAATTACAAATAACAAATTCGAGTAATTAAAATTATCGGAAAGGTCTTTTATAGTGAAAAGTAAAATATATATTATAACGAACACTTTTATATCCCATTTTCTCAGAGAATCTATTTTTAAACTATAAATTTTTTTTCTCATCACCCAGCTACGTTTAGATCCAAGTAAAGTGTTATCTCTATTTATAAAATGTTACCATCCAACATCACGTCAATAAGACTGGGCCACATAGTCGCATTCAGTTCTTCTTCTTCCCATCCCAGGGTTCGTTAGACGGTGATCCGGAGACCAGGGATTCACAAGCTGAGAACAAGTCACCAGACGACGGAAATGGCGGCTCCAAGAGGAGAGGTCCAAGGACGACAATAAAAGCCAAGCAGCTGGAGATACTGAAATCTGCCTTCTCACAGACACCGAAGCCAACGAGGCATATCCGGGAACAGCTGGCCAAGGAAACTGGATTACCGATGAGGGTCATACAGGTAAAGTATGCGAATATATCTCTCTAATTATAAATATATGTATATATTAATCTTATTGCGCCATATTGTTCATATCATTACTAACTGCTTTACTCAGCTTCGCGTTTACCCTGTGTTATGACTAAATGGAAATATTTTATTTCGACTTTATTTCTGTTTGTTATAACTGACACATAATATTAGAAATAGCATTATTTAATTGAAAATGTACACGAATGATGTAATATGCGTAAATTACATGATATTCATTTTGCCAAATCCCTATTTATCACGGCAAAAACGCTTGCCGTTACAAATGATCGATACTCCATCATGGCGGCGTCGGAATCGTTCGAAAATTGAATATTGCGTTCATCCGTTCGGGAACAGTGCTGACGTGACAAATAATTTAATTAACCAACGAGGATTACCTACCAACTGTTGTTATTAAAATATTTAGGATTATTATTTTTCTTTTTGACTTCTCATAACTATTGGATGTCTTAAATAATTTAAATGATAAAGCATGCCGGTTTTTAAGAACACGTAAAACAGTTGCCTAAAACACGATTCGGAAGCAAGGTGGCCCAAAATTAGATGGCGGTGGTAGATTTCTAGAAATTATAATCCAATCCAACACATGTATCCAGTGAATTCTCCACGCCATAGCAACAGATGTCAGCGGTATGATCCGTCAGTCCGTCACGCTTTTTGCGCCCCTTCCTCTTTGTTTCAGTTTTTGTTGCATTAAATTTCCTAACGTAAGTTCCACTGTTCAAGTTCCTGACCTTCGCTGGGCTTTATTTTTTGGTTGTGATCTATTAACTATATGAACCTCATCGATTTCATCTTAATTTTATTGCTTTATGAATCAACGACTTCGACACGACGCCATTTCTATAGTACCTGTTTAAGAGATAACGTACTTAGATATATAAATTTAAGCGTTCGTTTATGATTTTTAATAAATGTGTTTGTATTATTGACACTCATAGGTATTATATGGCAGTCTGGAATCAAAGAAAATTATTTTTATTGTCATTCGTCTTAGTGAACAATCATTTAAACAACTTTATAGACTTTATTTGTATGGTAGACGAGTATATCTATAAGTTATATTTATATTTAGTAATACAATCATAAAAATCCTTTTTGCTAAAGAAAATAACATGTTTCGGATTTGTATAAAAGTAGACCTTTATATTTTTGCAACTACTTAAACTTTCAATCTGATGTTAAAATCGAAAATAATTCGAATTTAAATATAATTTACGTTAAAAACAAACGAACCATTTAGCGGGAGAATCCGTGCACGAAAACCACCATATATGTATAATATAGTTACTAGCGCATTGTTATTGTACTCGGCAAACTAATTACCATAACGGGGTTTCCTGAAGAAACCAAAGTCGATCTTGCAATTAAGGACCTATATCCTGCCCATCCTACGTCTAATTATAATCTAACAGCTTCCATTTATATTTAAAAAAAAAACTCGTATCCATACATATAAAAAAAAATTACATAATAACATAAAAAAAAAATTTAATAAGGCAAGCATATGCATATTAAAATATCTTATAACTAACGTAGAACAAATTAGTTGTCAGCCACAAGAATCTGTGTTATTGTAGGCGGTGTTTAAAAGATAAATATTTTCTCGGTTATGTGTATCGATAAGTTGAACAATGCCGGGTATGTTAAGTGGGTTTGTAAACAATATTTTTTGCCGCCATCCGTCAAGTCCCGCCAGATCGCGCGTGTCAAATGCTCGCGCCACATGTGGCTATGTTGGCTAACTGTATTGCTTTTTGTCATAATATACCGGATTCAACTAGTTAGCACCGGTCCGTGTGAACGATCCAGCATCTCAGGAAGCCGACGGTCGGCGCCTTTGATGCCAATTTATATTTTAATCATCGACATTTATACATCTGATCAATTAACATATTCAGCCGTTCATTTAAATATATAATTATAAAAATTTGTCTATTCGGTACGATGAAAATTTATTTTTCATTATTTAGATATCAACGTGAAGGGATTTCGAATTGCTTTTCTGTTTTTAGACTTGTAAATTAGTCAATTATAATGGAGTGACAACGTAATGAATACCAAAAATAAACATACGTGTCATTTCGTTTTAACTAAAGGGACAAAAAGTAGATATTTTAATAAGTTCATATATCGTAAGAGCGTGACGGCTGTCGTCGTGCGACGCGCCCTTATTGGCTCATATTTTATTTTGACAGGTCATGAAGACGAGTAGTTACTGACAACGTGTCAAGAAATTATGTTTATAATGTTGTTTACTCGAGAATAGGTTTACAAACTACGTTTATAATAAAAAGAAAATATTTGATATATAGTGTCACACGTATTAAATTTTGTATATAAAATGCAGTCGGAAGTGACGTCTTAAGAATTACTTTAAGGCAAATTATATCTAGTGACTATTAAATAATATTTACAAAATCAAACAGTTACATTAATCACTCTTAATTAGGCTCTAAACAATATTCTACACGCATATAATTGTATGTCATTTGTTAGTGGGGAATAATAAATAAAACTCATGATATTAACAATTGCTATTAATTAGTTAAGGTGGCTGGTTCGCTTTTTATAAACTGTATTCTTGAATGTTATGTTTATATATATAGAAAGTAATTTCCACGCGGAAGCCTCTGTCGACTCTTGATTGATAGCAGTGTGATAAAAACAGTTTGTCGGTGTGTTCGAGTTATGATGTCACTGCTTGATGTGCGCCCTGATTAATGTTCGCAGCCTTTGTGTACTCGCCAGTTATTAGTTGTCTGTGGTCAGTTAGCTAAGGGTTTGACCATAGACTATACTTCTTATATTTCAATGAACGAATTTTAAATCCTTGGATACGCATATTGATATTGATGCCGATCATAAAACATGCCCCTGTTGTAAGTTATTAGTAAAAAATAAAAATTTTACTTCAGCAACCGGTCAATCAGGCTCCAATCTATAGAAACGTCGGGATCCAAGTTGAATGAGCCGTACATTTTGGTCGCACGACCATATCTCTTCTTTTAATATCCGTCGGCGGCTTTGAACTGCCCTAAATACTATAACTTTCACGAGTTACGAGGTAAACGGGTAAGAGCTTGTGTGACCGCAGCTTTACAGCCAGCCGAAGTTTTATGACAAATTGTTTCGTCTTTTAATTCGAGACAACTTTTTTTTTTAATTCAAACTCACAAACCTGGATAACTATTGTTTTATCTGTGTAACGTTTACGATGACTGGAAATGCCGTTCTTTCTTATTTAATTTTAAGCGCATCGATTGACCCGCATTAGCTTCTCGGAATTAATATTATGAAAGTCTCTTATTTTAAAATGAATATAGAGATGGAGTGTTATTTAAGGTTTTTATTTTTCTCTTCGAAAGCATTATGATGATAAAAAAATGAATTTACTACCTAAAAAACGTGTATATATTAAAATATGTTGTTAAAATAATTTGAAAATATGAAATGTTATTTTATCAAACGATCAGCCGATGTCATCGAACGTGAAATGTTTTCGACAACGATTATCTCCGGCAATTTGAACAGATTCCCGCTGTCGGATCCGCACTTCTAAAAACGTCGATGTTATGACAATAAATTATGTTTTTTAATCGTTATTATCAAAACAACGAGGTGTACGGACTGTAAAATAGATGTTTTACGTCGCACTGGTGCAGACTCTCGTAAAAATGTCCGATGTATGTCGGCGGTAACATTTGCATCAATACTTGACATTTAATGCCCTACGCAATGCGTATTGTTCGAAAAAAAGAAAAAAACTACTACGATATAACCTCTTTTGTTCGTTGAATTTCAAGGTATCGACGACTAAATAGCTAGACTGAACGGATAACTTGATAAATGTAAACATCTTCCGGTGACAAGAATATCATTTGGTTATTTTTATTATTTATAAGGAAATAAAATTAATGTTCAGAAACTTTAAAAGTCGCCGAGCGGGAAAGTGTTAATAAAATACGTAAAACGGCTAGTTTATTATCTGCTAACAATTTAATGTTAGTGTCCAGCCATTATGTATGACTACACGGTATCTTAAAATAACAAAGATGTATGATTTATCATCTGTGCGACAGAAGCACCTTGCATGCAGGTGTCTCCCAGAGACTCTTGACGAAAGCTATAAATTATTAATTATGATAAAAAGACGCGTCATATTCGCAAAAATCAAGAGAATCGAGAGGCGCCTAACGTCTTTTGTGTAAAGACACCCTGTGGATAGTTCTATTCGGGCAGGTCTAGTGATGTGCCGACGGAATAAGGACAAAGGGTCTCCCGCGCGGACAAAAAATGACATCATTTATTTTATTGCCGTGGGTGAGAATGTGCTACATTAATATTGCGTAGGGCCTTAATGTTCCATCGCCCTAGGCTGGCTATCTGTCACTTCCTTTACAAATGTTATACACATCTTTAATTATTAGTACAAGAATGTTTTTCTGTTTACGATTGTAAATCTTTGTACGTTTAAATGGTAACTATGTTAGTGAAAGTACAGTTCGAGATACCATCTCGTATTTGTTTTGGTGCTTGAAGTGAGTGGTTTAATTAAAATCGCGGTCAATTATTTGTTCTCATATAATTTTAATTTTTTCTAAAATCGTTAAAATGAATATATTATAAAATTAAAACTTCTTGCTTGCGAAGCTGAATGAGCCGAACTGTAATTTGTGTGGCTTTAAGAAACTCTATCAGTCATCTGGTGTATTAATGACAGTAGCTGTGCTCAGTTGCGCATGCGCACACAATCCATCACCGAGTTTGATTGATGCTAGGCTGGTGTCCGCCGTTAGCAAATTGATTCGATGACCGGTGCACTCCATGCTCGGTATGTTGCTATAAAAACTATTCACATAATCTAACGTCATCGACATATCTCAAATATTTATAAGAATTTTTTTTTTATATTCAGCCAGTTCGATTCTAAGTTTTTGGAAAAATAATTCATGTCATAGGTATTTACATTTAAAAATTATATATAATTGAATAGAATTCAATGATATATATTTTTAATTACATTGATTTAGATAAGGTTGGTGTATTAAAAATTTTGGCCAAGTTCGTCGACCTGTTTCAAGATTCTTCGTTTCGCCGAGATGGGCACGTAGCTGTCACGGCTGACTCTAGTGACGTGACTATATAGTGGCGTTTTATTGTCGATTGATTCCTGAGGTTTTTCTATAAATATCCGATTTATACGTCCGCTACGTGTCTCGGTTTTGCTTTTATCCATATCGAATTGTTTTACCTCAGTTTATTTAATTTATTTTTTTTATTTCGCATGACCATAACAGTAAAATTAAATATCCAATAAATATTTTTTGAAAGAAATGTTTATAGACAGACTGTTTTCTTCTGATCTTTCGAACAAATTAAATAAATATAATCACAGAGAAAGAATTTATACTTTATTATAATTAAAGCAAATTATGTCGTTGTCTATGTCCAAAGTGCCAACACTAAGCAACGGTCGAGCGATCAATCGTATTCCGCAACTGACGTATTTGAGACTTCCTATTTGTACTATCACGGTTTTTTAGACTTTTTCTTGCTACGAAACTTGTAGTGATTGTATTGCTTTGGAGGCAGCAAGCAAGAACATTCGTGGACGTTTGAAGGTTCATCACTTAAGAGAGTATTAATTTAGCATTTTTTGCTTAGGCCAAATAATGACAATATATGTACTGCAATATACATATATTTAATGTTTTTAAAGTTAAATTATTGTAACATAACAAATACGTATATAAATTCTGCTTGAATAAATACACAACGCATTTTGTCACTACAAATACACTTATCGCCGTTGATAATAAATAAAAGTTACGCTCAAATGGATTCAGATAATGGCAGCCATATTGGAAACCGTAGCCAATAGTGGAGCCGTGTGTTATCAGAATGATAACAGTTCCATTTGTAAGCACTGAACACTGATTGGTTAACTTGAGCTAATAATTAGAATGTTTTTTTCCATACAGATTATATCATTTACAGAATAGAAATATATTTAAAATAATCATTCCTATGTTTTCATTTACATTCACATTTACTATTAACTCAAGATATATTCGCGTGTATTGAAATCGATTTCTAAAAATATTCAATAATGCAAACATCATGTTATAACACAAGCAAAAAAAAATATCAAAATGAATGGGAAAGTTTAAAAAGAAAGTGAACAAGAACGCAGCCGAGATTAAATAATTAACTAAAATAAAACTAAGAGACGTGTCACGAATGGGATAACAACAATTTTAGCGGGACATCTTGTTTTTAAGTATAAATATAAATGAAAAATATATAATCAAGAGAAAACATAATAATGAGCTTATAAATATTCAATTCTCTTGAATGTATTATTTATGGCGTTTATATGTCAATCTGTCAGCGTAGAGTCGTTAAATAACAGAACGATCTCGTTCAAGGTATGGGAGTGGAGAGAAAAGGTACACATATAATACTAGTATTAAAACTTTATAGTGCTTCGATTTTATATATAAGCAACATAACACAACCTAAGCTGTTGTTTAATCGTGGCCTTAAAATCTTTGCGTCGAGCGTGCAGCGGAGTTCATTTGAAATGTACACAAGTAAGATGTATGAACGCGAGGAAATAATTTACTTTTACCTTTTGCCACGCCAATTGAGTGTAGATGGTGCGTTCAGCGCACGGTGTGGCCGCGGCTTCAGTGACGCCATCTTATTCCACGTTCCTTTTTTAATGTTAATTATTTTCAAATGTGTTTATTGTTGTAGTTTATACTTTATAAATCTTAATTTGTATAATTTCATTTATGTAAATGTATCAATCGTTTTTAGAATATTTCATCCTAGACGCATGTCAACCTTTTATTTTTGTAGTTAATTTAAAAGTACTAAAATATGTATCTTTTTAAAAGTACGTCATTAGTCTTTGTTAACCGCTGGGGTGTAAATTCGCGTTTACCCGTTCCCATATGGCGCATGACATTGTTTATGGCGGGAAGAAAAATGAAAACAAAACGCTGCCCGAACAACTGTTCGGTGCTTAAGTATTATAGTTAGGTATTGTGTGGATCGCGGCGGGGAGCCAGCCACCCGCTGCGGCTTCAACTCCAGTACCGAAACACTATCTTACCATTTACTTGCCAAATTGCACCGAATCTAGTAACATCCAGCCCGATTTCGGTAACCAAACTCTTCCTACTCGAAAGTTCTTCTCGCAATTAATGAAAACGACTTCTCGAACGAAGGTCGCGGCCGTAACATAAAGTATTTCGAAATATGTCGATGGCGTATTTTATAGACACAGCCGATACAACGTAATGTCGACTCATTAGCGCTGGGGGGCGCCGCAGGTAAAGCGTTATTTATACTAAGGGTGAAGAGAACAATGTCCGCATCTTATATTAATCATCTCTTTATTTTCTGCCGACCTGATCCTTCGATGATGACGGTTAGCCTGAATAGATTTTTGTCGATAATAAAGAGAGTTGCTTACGTTCTTATACTATTGTAATGTTAACGAAATCAACTGACTTTTTGGAATATAATATTGAATGTTTATATAAAAACGTTTAATTATTTTAGTTTCATTAATAATGTACTAAAATTGTATTTATAAGGCCGGTAAAAGTGAAGTCTCTCGCGGCGTATGAAATATAGAGTTTAACACCACTCAGCTTGTTCTCGAGGAGCCCCGCTGGGCAGATCTGTGGGCTCGGCGTCGTCACCCAAATACGTGCTTACTATAGAAGATAGACGAGTCCCAACTGATGTTAACGTATTGTATCTCGTAATAAATAATAATATAACAAATACATACAAATGAACTGATATTTTTGATATTATTTCGTATGGTAACTACTAAACGATATTCGTATAAAACTACAGTACCGTGCATTAGAAAAAAACAACAAAGAAAAACAGAGTCTACAGGTTTATAGGCGAGTGTTCGGATAAGTAATAACATGCGCATGAAGTTGCGGGAAGCGGTTAGTTGGATATAAAATAATCTGTGTAACATTAATTAGAGGTTATAAAACCATACGAAATTGCTCAACGTTTGGGCAATTTGAACTGAACTGTGTATTAAGTAATTACCGTAATAAGTTAACGTAACGGGATATGTCGAATTTTATATATTTTGAATGGCTTAAAAAATTGAAAAGCTCTAGTCCGAGCTACCGACGGTCGTAAAAATTTAATGTTAAGTTACATACACACGATATGAAATCAATAAAAGAGAGAGACTGTGTTCTTTTTTGTTTTATGACCATTGCATATTCTCGTACTTCGATAAAGCGATAATTCCTTTGTCTTAATCTGTCTCGTCGAGGAATGGAGGATGTGGCTTTTTGCTCGAATAAATGCAATTAGTTTATCTAAAATACAAATCATTTTATCTCATTTAAAATTCTAATGGTTGTTTTACAGCTGTATACTTATACGGTTGAAATATCTCACACTTAACAGGCACGTGTTTATTACAAGGAACTTTTAGGTTTTTTTAATACATGCAATAAATTATATGTACTGTGTGTTGCCATACATAAAATATCTATCTGAAACCCGTTGTTTCTTCTTAAAATTTAAATGTAAGTTAATATTTTGGTGAGTTTTATATTAAAAAAAAAAAATTAATTACCAAAAAACTTCCTTTCATCCAAATAGGTATATCTACGTTAATATTTTCAGTAGACCAGCATTTCTATAAACACACGCACTAGTTAATTCTTATAGAATATAGTCCTCTCTAATGACAATTCACTATATTATATTAAATTTTATAACATTGTAAATGCTAAATCACAAATTTAATAGCAGCAGTGTATATAAGAATATATAAGATATCATTAAGTAAACAGGACGTTTTATAGGATTAATCAATATTATATTATATATCAGCAATCAAGTTGCCTGAAAATTAATAGTCTTTACTGTATCTTTACATAATAATATCTACTGCTATTATTTATAAATAGCAAATGAATAAAGTATTGAATCAATATTGCATCCTCAAATAAGTTTAGGTACTTGTAATTTAAAACTTTGGTTTCAAAAATATGAGAAACGTTGGCGTATATTGGCCGTAAATATTGTATAAGTATGTTGGACTACCACTAGGTGGATTGTCTCCAACATACTCGTAAACATTTAGGTTGTGATGTTAGTGGTATTTGTGTATATACTATTAGATATATCAATATTAACCGTAAGCGTAAGCCATTTACGGCTTAGTTATTTCATTAATTACTTATGATGTTCGAAGTGAATCCTGTACATGATATATCCCGGAGCTCGAAACGCAAAATCTAGAGTCGAAATTAACGCGTAGTTTTTTTTTTTAACATTTTTTAATAATATCCAAATCAGTTGCTGTTGTTCAAACTAGTTAAGTCAAACAAATTGTATTTTAATGTGTGTGAAATAAGAACGTGGCTTATTTGTCGCCGGATTTAAGTTGCTTCACACCTCCTTAATTATTTACAAGATGTTGGATTGGCAGGGGAATGCTACACGACCTTGGTTTCGTCATTTAAAATGCTATCTAACAATAGATGTTAGCGTTAAATTGTAATATTATCTATTCAATGTACCTAAAACCCCTCACAGAGTCTGTGCTGGATGTTGATTTTGTATTATTAATAGCGATAATAAATCGTTATAAGTGATTTAAACTTAGATTCCTTGCTATTATAAACATAAGACAGTATCTGTGCGCATGTTTTTAATGGTTTTTTTTTTTTAAGATTTTGATTACCAAATTAATACGATTTCAATCTAATTTCAATGATAAGACTAGTGCTTCAGGTGTTGTATGTATGTCATGTGCCATGACTAATACGCTAAACTAAACTGCAAGCGGACACGAGAGGTGCAAAACTCGCCATTTATAGCTTACCCGCACGCGCAAACCGACCGTGAACTAATGTCTGCGATTTAATTAATACTAATAAAAACGTTATTCAGCTATGAAAATTGTTCCAATAACAAAACATTATTTTTATTTAATCAAGTTAAATCGGCTGACAACCCGAAAAATACTATTAAAATATGTATATGTAGTTCGGAAAACTTTTCGCATATTAATTTTACATGAAGACTTTAAGTAGTAAAACAAATAAATGTTTTCTTTGTACCTGCGGTCACTGGTTACATGATATAACTGTATACAATAGAACAAACATAATTTGAAACCGCAAAAGTATGTGAATGCGCTAACCGACTATGAAATTTCCGAATGGCGATATGTTCCCTTGCTTTTGTAACAAAGAAATGATATTTTCAGTTTGTTTAGACCAAATTATTATATAGAGCTATGTTTTTTATGAATAAAAGCCAGTAATATAAATGTTTGTCTTAGGTTTGGTTTCAAAACAAGAGATCAAAAGAGAGACGTTTGAAACAGTTGACATCTATGGGAAGGGGTCCATTCTTTGGTTCCTCACGCAAGATGCGTGGCTTCCCAATGAATCTGTCCCCCGGGGGACTGGAGGAGGGGCCTCCGGGGTTCCCATACTTCGCGACAGCAGATGGGAAGTTCGAGTTTGGATATGGCCCGCCGTTCCACCATGATGCTCCATTCTTCCATCCTCCACCGAACATGCCCTTCAACCAGCCAGGTAGACTTCTCACCATTTAAGTGCTTTATCACAAATTAAATGGTTTTAACACAGCCAGATTACAGATTACCAGCCAGCCAGATTACAGATTAGTCAATTCCAAAATATAATTAAAAAATGTAACTCTAAATTCCCTTATCAATATTTGTGCAACAACGTAATCGTGAAACAAATAAGCCATGTCTAAGGGGAGCAGGTCGTTTCGCAGGTGGTATGGAGTCGCTGCAGGGCGGCGAGTTCCCTGAACAGTTCCCCCCGCCCGATCACCTAGTGTTGCCGCGACCCTCGTCCCCGGAGTTCACTTTCGGGGACGCCCCGCCTCCCCTACACCCCGAGGGGCTGGTCTGGTAGCTGAAGCCGGAGCCGCGAGACTACCACGACTGATGCGGCTCGACGGGGTTTTAAGTGGACAAAGTGGCGTTGACAGTGACGTTCAATGTGTCTCCAAGTTTATATGACAGTGACATCTCTTTTTTTTCTGATCGTATAATAATTTTCAGCCGGATACTTTGTTTAATTTAATCTTATTATGCATATATTTTTAAAAACAGTGTATTGAATGTTTCAAATATTAACATTGTTTAGTTAGTAGTTTCGAAATATATGTGTATGTAGCTGTGTGTAAATATTATACGAGCTTCTTAACTGCTTGGTATATTGTTCAAACTTTTCTGACTGTTACTGATTTATATATTATTTTCAGCGGTCGTTTTAACTTAGCTAATATATTCCGATCTTTGTTTTAAATGTATAATTAATAGAACATATAGTGTTTAAATGTGAATAGTGTACAGATATTGTGTTTAGTGATTATGATAAGTTTAATAATATTAATTTATTTACAGTTTAGAAATTTGAAAATAAAAAGCGATATTATTTTGGTTCCTACTTTAAGATAGAAATTAAAGCATTTTTATTTCGTCTGTATTTATTGATTAATTTCTATATAAAATAGCTCATAATTTAGGCAATCGAATACATATTATGATAGATAAAATACAAGTAGTTCTATCTGTAAGTAAATACATGTAAATATTATATGGTGAAATTTCATTAATAACAGTTTGTACTAAGTATTATATTCAATAATATACACCATGGGTGATTGCACTGTCTATGAATTAAACACAAAATTCTGTTTACAGAATCATAATTTTATATGTAAAGTATATCCTTTGTTTTTTTTTTTTTATTAACATAAAATTATAAATGTATTAAATTCAATATGTAAATCTAAATTTATAGCCGTTGTTAAGGACACATATTTTATATAGTACGTGTTGTAATTACTTGATCGGCAGAATTAATGTTTTAACGACGTATTACTTTTAATATTTATAAACAGTATATATGTAGTTCCGACAAACCACTTACAATATAAAGTAGCAAATCGATGTTTATCCCAAAATCTATTGAAAGATATATAAAAAAAAAAAAAGTTACGAAAGTTTACTTGTATTGTATTATAAAATATAATTATAGTATTAAATTAATAGTTGATGAAAGTTAAATATAACGGACACAGGATGTATGTACTTAAACTAAGTTATGATCGGTACATACTATTTATTATCTGTATTTAGAGATTAAAATGTAATGGAATTGTCTGTAAGAATAAAATCTATTCGATGAATTAATGTGGCTATTATTTCTTAATCTATATAATATAAGTAGAGAGTCGGAATATGTTTTTTTTTTTTAAACTATTTTCAAAGTTGCCATATTAGGTTTTATATCAATATTGTTTCATACTTCAAACAATTCTCAGAAGATATCTAATACCAGCAACGTTTAAAATCTAAGAAGTCATAAATATTTTATTATCATTATTATTTTTATTACATATTAACTGACACGTTAACAATAGATACATGTTTCATTTAATCCAACTCATTTTATTCTACATTTTATGGTCAACACATTTTATACAGAACTATTGGCGTAGGATCTAACTTAATATACCTACGTACCTACCTAAAAAGATTTAGTGTAGACATTATTAAAAACAGCTAGTTACACAAACTTTATAACCTACAGTGTTCCCATGTCCGGGTGCTATATCAAATTATCATACAGATTCAAATCTCCTATCATTGCCAACATTACCATTAGGTTATCGCCGATGTAATTTACAAGGTGTATCATCAGAGAATAAAGTCAATTTAATATAAGAGAACACGAAAACTCATTACCAAAACAAACCTTATCTGCGTTACTCTACCTCCCTCCCTACAACCCTCGTAAAGGGATCCGAAGGGCGAGCAGCACATGACGATTCACACGAATAAACTGCGGTCTTCATGGTGTTGCAGTAATTGGAATTGGGCCTGTGTTTCCCGTTCTGTATTTGTGTTTCATAATTATTTATTCTGTGGTATATATGTACGTGGATTCTTCTAAAAGATTAAAAGCATTCCCATACATAGATACGTTATTAGCGGCAATGAAGCTATTTAGTATTCTATGTTATTTCGTGATAGTGGGAACATGAAAAAAGAATTAAAATTTAAAAGATATGTAGATTATTAGGAATTTTATATTAAAATTATCTAAAAGCTGTGAAATGAGACCCAATAATAGAAAGCAAAAGATTCACACCAACGAGAAAATATAGCTAATAAGAAGAATATGTGTTAAAGCATATTATCTCAGTAGAACAGGAAATAACTATGCGAGTACATCCAAAACATCGAGTGTAGTATAAATTCCCAATGATCATAAACTCTGGCACTGACGTCGATCGCTGACCGTGTCGAATCCAGATTGATTGGTTATCGCTTCCATAGTCCACTAACTAGTTTTGTACCTATAACCCGTATACAGCGTGCTCTGAAAAGCTATTACACACCGACGGTCCCAAACGTGGCTCGGATCATAATTGATTTTAATTATTTATTAATAACAATAATCTTTTTGTATGTAATGAAAATTTTATAAATATAATAAAATTTATTTTTCTTTCAATGGAATCCATAATGGCATACCCAAATCGATATTTTCGTTTCGTTCATAAAATTGCACCTAACCGTCAACATTGATTTGCAAGCACGTTTATTTTGTACAAAAACCTTTTATAACGGCTGTAAATTTCTGTCATTAAGTACTGATCCTCCAATTTTATTTATTCCAACTTAACATTTTTATATACTGTTACAAATAAATATTTAAATATCTGTCAATCAATGAGTACAATTTCTTTTATAACAAACCCTAAAGCCCATGACGACATTTCACGACGAGACTGTCAGTTAATAGTAATTGCTGGGGGAGGTACCTACACTAGTTTCGAAACTAATTCGTAGTAAAGAGGCCATTACTATTTGATAACGATCAGTATTCGTTCTTTATGAGTAAACTAACTGTTAATTATATTTTATTAGGACAATTTTACATGAACACGCTTCAAATAGATGAAAATGGCAGCTGGGTGATGGTATGGAAATTTCCATTTTTGTTTATTATAAATTTATAATAAAAAATATATAAGTAATACAACTTTAAACAAATATATTTTCAAAATGAAAAAGTCCCCATAAAAATTCATAACATAATGTTAACGAGAACATTAACGATCTCATTTTTTATAACATAAATAAATGTAACATATAAATTATCAAAATGCTTATAAAATAGTATTTTCTATACAAAACGTTGAGATGGTTGATGCTCGAATATTTAATAGTAAGAATAATAAAAACAAGCAGTAACATTTACGACAAATATAAACATTAATTATATATTATTTATGGTCGATTTTATGACAACAGTCTGATAGTAATTTATATTTAATTTTAATTTACCTCACGAGTAAATAACGACATCATGTCATCTTCAAAGATAACCTTTTAATGCTATAATAAAACATAACTAAAATCTCAACTAAAACACCGTTTAACAAACAATATTCGCCTTCTTCCAATCCACTTCTAATTTCGTTAACTTATAAGGAGAAATGATACACAAAATAATTTTAATTAAATATATGTATAGACGTAAAAATAACAATTAAAAGGTGAAACTGGTGCGTAACTTCCATTGTTTTGTACATTAAATTAAGTTTATATTAAATTCATTTTTATTTCGACATATCCACCCGCACGTGTGTACGGTGACATTTGCGTGATTGCACCCCATTGGTCAATCGTGTGATCTTTGCCGCGTGGTCACGATGCGTTCAAAAACCAGCGTTATTTATTTACTGTATTTGTAAAGGTTAGCTATACGAAGTACAGTTACAGTTAATGAGTAATTAAACTCGCCCTGTCAATGTGAAATTTATATTTGGTTATTGTTACAAATGTACAAATGATTACATTGGGATAAAAGAATCAATTTTGATTATTTTTCATATTCTTTATTGAAAATATGTCTCTTCATATGCGATGGGATTTTTTACACAAAATTTAAAGAACAAGTATTAAAGAAATGACAATTGTTATGTATAACATAAAAAAATTCATATGATATTTTTCTATACCGTGTGATTTAAAAAATTATATGTTTTATTAAAACGGTTTATAATACAAGTTGTTGACATGAAAATTGAATGTTTCGATTGATTTAAAATTTATACCTGCCATGCAAAACTGTTACGTCAGAAAGGTTTAAGTATAGTTAATATTGTCTTTTATGTAATAAAATTTAAGAAATTTACATTTTAAGAAAACCTATTTAGGTACGGCGTGAGAATTTTTTAACGCAAAAAAAGGAGAAAATAAATTAAGATCTAAAAATACCTTCTGAAATCAAACATTAATAATGGTTGCAATATTTCATAAACTAGCTTCACCTGTCCGAAAAAAAACGTTTTAAAAACGTCCGCCTCAAATATGCCACAGAATGAAATTAATTATTGTTTTTTTAATGCGCCCTTCGAAATGTTATAGCAGAAATTATTTGGTGTTTAGCCGCCGGAGGGCGTGGCGAGATGTGATTAATATATTTCTATGGAAAAGCATTAATGAGTTGGTTCGTCGATTCTCTTTTTGGGTTCTGTAGACCATTACTGATCTGACCGGACTGCGCTAATGAATTTGAGTTATGCCCTCAAATATATGTCCGTGGCCGTTGTTTCTGTGAACAATAGATGCAAGTGTGCTTTTATTTTGAATATATTTACATAGTAATGTCCAACATAGAAATCAATAAAAAAGAAATGAAAATGGATATCGAGAAACTTTCGACGACAACAGCTCTTTTCTATAATTATAAATTTACCTGTTTCAAGTCCAAAGCAATAAGTGTCTAATATATATTGGTGGTAAGTTTTAATTCACTCTAAAACTTATATATATAGATATAGATTTCGATATTGCAACGGATTACTATGGCACTCCTGTTTACTACTACGACAGTTGTTTACCTACTCTCCGTCTGACAAACAGTTTTTCTGAATTATTGAAGATAATATATTTATTGTAAAAACCTTAAAATAAGCATTAATTAGTTCAAGTTTCATTGTTGAATGTGTTCATAAAAATTTGAAATGACAGATAATAAAAAAAATAAACCAGTTTAAAAAAAGAACATTATCAACTAATATAAAAAAGTCATTCAAATAAAGACCGATGATTTTATAAAGATTACTTAAAGATGTTTTCCAATTGTCTTAATATAATTTAATATTTCAAGAAAGATTTTACCACTAGGTACCAAAACTCCTGACGTATTGAAATACTATGTACTTCAAAGCTAATATATGAAAAAATTTCAATAGATTTCTTATATTTAGTTTCTTGTATATATAACTTTATAATGAGTTATCATTTTGACTAAATTTATTTTCATATCGAAAATATTTCCTCTAAACATATTTAGTTTTAATATTTCTAATACGCTGGTTATAATCGATCGAAAAACAGAATTATAGAGTAGATGAGTAATAAATACACATATATATATATCTTAACTATGTAAAAATAACCGTACAGAATTTAACCGGATGTGAGTGGGTCAGCGGACTCCTGTTTTATAACCTCGTATATTGTATTATTACTACTAATACCATAGACGCCATAAATTTTAGTCACCCGTCACTCAAATTGGACCGGTCACCGTTACTTCGCGTTCCCATTGTTAAATCTAATTTAATTATTAAACATTTATTATAAATTTATCATATTTTAATTTGGCGTATTTTTTTTTTATTGTGTATCACGCTATATTGCACATAGCTTTTGAATATCTGTATTATTTCTCGATTTATTTCTCGATTTTTATCTGTATAACGATAAACTTGAGATTTATTGTTGATCTAAATTTTTATGAAATGAGACACCTCCCGTGTCATAGTTTAATATAATTGTTAAATGGCGCAATGGAAACAGACACTTTTCATCTCACAAAAAATTTCTTAATATTCATATTGGTGTTTCGCCTGCGGCATCTTCGCGAAATTATAACAAAATAAAAACTAAACATCGCTTGGATTTATAACTTAAAAAACGAGGTTGAGCGACCATTATTCATAGAACCTCGAAAACGAGTATCAGTTGAATGGATTTGGTTCAGGTGACGGTGGTTGTTGTTGCAAAACAATACGCTCAGCGCGGCGATGCGTCCGCGTATGTCGAATATATTTGTCTGAATGTCATTAACGTATACGGACAGACGTATCGTAAACAACATATGTAAATGTTAATGTATACGCTTAAGGATATGATATTACTGTGCCTTGACATTTTATTACACAGATATACATTCGCGACCATATCTTAGAGGATCATAGCTAGCTTCACGAAGGTTTTATATATTTATGGTATTTATATTTCTAGTGTTACATAAAAGTGAAAGCTTTGCTATGATCTAAGCTTCAAATTCAGATAAAAAAAAGTATATAAATAAAAAAGAACAGATACTTTTCATATAATAAGAAAAACTTGTATTAGAAAAATATGTACATTTCATTTCGGTGTTTTTTTTCTGTTGTCAACGTTCTCAAATATATTTATTATGGATAGTTTTTCAAGTTTATAATAACGCATTGGCTTCTTTGTAAGTATACGCTTCGTTTTCGTTTTACCTCGGGGCTGAATTCATTAACGCCCTCAAAAATCTTCATCTACATTCAGAACGTACTTGTCTTGTTGCAGATCCATCTTCAGTTATGATACCGAAACTAATGAGATTATTTTCGATATCAAATCATTGATTAAATGAAATTGCTACTATTGTTTATGAATATTTTAAGGAAGTTTATTGTATTTTGATATAATAGGTAGGTAAATAAATATATTTTTTAATCCGTTATAATAAATGCCAGATATTACGTAAATTCTACATAATGAAAAGGCATTTAAAAAAATCCCTTAATAAGCCCTCCGTTTTAATAGCAGTTATTTAAATTCGGTTTCTCATATAAATTAGAAAACAAACTTTACAATTCGAGGCCCGGAGCGGAGGCGGCCTGGCTACTTGTTAAGAGCTGAGCCGCGGGCAACGTGGCCACACCCTTACTAAGATATAGCATTTACAAATTAATGATTTCGCTTAGTTATAACAAAATTTTGTTATAATAGAAAACAATTGTCAATTTTTTTAAAGATTTTTTTTTCAATACATTATAAAAATTATAGTCAGATAAAAACAACTTATTTTCAAAATATTCTATATGAAAGAAATACAAATTTCTTTGACAATTATTTATATTTGTAATTTTAATCGTCTAATTTTGATGAATTTGAAATATATCATAAAGTTGAGCACACATCATCGATTGCTACATATGTAAAGTTTCAAGCAATATATAAAAATTAAACACCCTTTTTCTATGTTATATATTTCTGCAATAAGATCGTAAGATCTAAATAAGGTAATGAATTGGTAGGCATATGTTGGAACAAAACTCAAATTAAAGAAAAAGCACTTAGTTTTTTTTTTGAATTAACAAAACGTTGTACTATTTTCGAGATGTTAGTGATTAAATTTAAACGTTTTAGAAGCATACTCGACACTGACAGTTAACTTAACAAATACATATTGGCTATCATATTGCACTAAAAACCTTTTTTGTATCATATAATATTATTCAATACGACATATCAAAGGGTATTGCAAGCAATAAAAATGATGAAATATAATAGACAATTATTTGGTCAACATGTCGACATTAAAATTAGACTTAAAAGTTCCTACACATATATGAATATCTAATTTTATTAAACAAAAAACATTAACGATTAATAAACTTTCCTATTTCCTTTTTTTATCGAAATAAAAAGATAAGAATCTACAATCAAAAGTACAAAACAACACAGATACACTCTATACAGCCAGCAACGTACAATTAACAGCCATACAGCCAACACACTATTGATAAGAACCAGTCCAACCTACATGGAGTTTTTTTTTTAATCTATGCCTTTCCCACAGTCCCGCCCAGTAAAAACTGTTTAGTCATTCGGCCTCTCGACTTTTTGTATGAAATGAAATTTAATCATAGTTTAATCTACTGTTTCTATAGGTAGCTGTTTTTGTAGATATTTTCTATTGGTTCTATTAGATCCGTCTATGTGACTTCTGTTCATGACGAGAACAAAATGAATTATTTACAACTACTTACTTGTGACCAGTTGGCATTAATTGCAATTGTTGTTTCACGCTTTAATTTGTTCCTTTTCTATCATTACAATAAAATGAATTTGTATTGATTAATTTTTGAAGTGAGATTTTCTTTTATTTTGTTATTGTCTCCTATATAACAGTCCACTGCGTGGGAACCTCTAAGATATTGGTAAAATAACTTGATGAGCTTGTACACGTGTAAACAGAAGAGCGATGAAATTATTTCGGACTATAAAATAAAGTGTATGTAATTAAAATGTAAATAGTCTTAACTACTTTTGAATAGTATTTTCATATTGAAATAAAAGCTTTTATTACGTATCATTGAAATTATATTTATATGGAAATATTATGTGAAAATATGAACTTACTTGTGGAGTTTCTTCATATTTGCTACCGCCGCAATACTCTATTTTAATTATTTCTGGTCTATTTATTATTTTCATGTCTTTTTAAGGATGTCTAAACGGTAACAAAAAATATTACATATATTACAAGCAACTCATGGGTTAACTGTAAAACATAAACGAATTATTTGATAAGTATAAAACCTTTTTGCATGTTATTTATTATAATCTGTTTCATGTGCAAGGTACTTTAGCGGGGTAATATCTATACGAGGCAAGAAGCCGCAGAGGCTCGCTACCCCGTAATTAAGGCTGCTGTATGTTCGCCGCCCACAAGCTTTCCATAGACATTCTTTTATTTTTTACTGCACACTTTTCTGTTGGCAGCCATGTACTGATTCCTTGGAAGTAATGATATGTTTTCGGCGGAGTTATTTATTCGAGGCAGAGTTTATGTGGTTATTGTCTTTTTAATGTTATATATACATATATCGTCTACTCCTCTATGTATTTACAGTTCAAAAGTTTTTGTTCGTTCGATGTCTTCGTCTGCATCATTACATCATGTCTGTATTAGAAAAATATGATTACTGACACAATTAAAATTTGTATTTAGTTATGGCAACATTTAAAAGTGATAAACATTAATAACATCCAAGTAAAGTCTTCCAAAGGACATTAAAATTAGAGTTAAAAAATTATATACAAACGACCCCAATCTAATCTTGACCACTAACGCGCATCCTAATTAAAATAATAAAAAAAACATGAATGAACTCTGAGATAGGGCCATGTTTATTAAAATCTTGGTTAGTATCTCAAGTCCCGCCATGATTTATGTTGCAAGGAGCCTGCAACGCCTCCATTCATTTGTTTTTTAGCTTTGAGGTTTTGTTTTGTCGATTTTGTGATAGTCTTGATTAGTTTTTACGTTGGATTAATCGGCTATATATAAATTGTATTTCTTGATTATCTATGATTTGTAGTTGTGTCATGTATTGTGACTTGTTATTGCATGTTGCAAATAGTTTAGATCTAATGAGATCTAAGTTTAGATGTATTTTACATAGAAAATGAGCTTTGATACTTCATTATATGATTAGTGGAGCTTATTATTAAATGTTTACAATATCTATATTTACTATACTATAACTTATTTTTTTAATAATTAAAACGAAAATCTTTAATGATGCGGCAGTACTACGTGCTGCAGCATCATAGACAATATTAACTTTTACTAATAGCCAAAAAAAAGTTTATCAGTTAAAATTTTTATGGCCGTAATTTTGTTTGATATAAAATGTAACTGAATGTTTAAATCATTCAAACGATAAATATTACTACTATTTCCTTTGATTAACATGAATTAATTAAAATTACGATCTGATTGC
This sequence comes from Danaus plexippus, assembly GCF_018135715.1. Lineage (NCBI taxonomy): Eukaryota > Metazoa > Arthropoda > Insecta > Lepidoptera > Nymphalidae > Danaus > Danaus plexippus. Next base: position 12,390,135 of record NC_083559.1, on the reverse strand, counting down.
GACGACACCAGGTATATATTTATAAGGGTTAATTCTATTTGGATTTTCTTAACCATAAACAGCTGATACGAAAAATCGGTATGTAGTAAATGTTGATTCAAATGAACCAGGGACTAAATAATTTCGAATGAAATTAATATTTTTATGTGAAAGTTTTAAATTATGCCTACCTATATAGTATATTTTTTATTATTTTAATCTAACCCATAAATTTACTCTGAATTTGTCGAGCACTATGATAATATCAACGTATTGTTTGCTGTATTGAAACATAAATTTATTTTGTAAATAGATGAATTTTAAGCCTAACAAGGAAATAAGCGAATTCATTATTGGCGTTTCTACAGAAGCCGGTTATATTTTTGCCTAGCACTATACAGAAAACTTAATGAATGATAACTTATTACGCAGATAGTACAGTAAATTGTCAAAGATAATGTTTAAATAATAGGAATATTTATTATCCAATCCATCATCTGGCAACATCTGAATGAAATACGTCATTTGTCAGAATTAATTGCAACATTATTCAAGTGAGAAAAAAAAATTGGTAATAACGTTTCCAGTAATGTATGTAATGTTGTGGTCATGAGCAGTCTTCCGTCTCGATTCTTATAATATTTGCGTCGGCGGGAACACAAAGTTCAGGTGTCTGCGGTCAACCGAACAATAAACTATTTGGTGGTCACGAAAGTTGGAGATCTATGTTTGTTTGTAGAACACGATGTTAACACAGCAAAAAAGATGTTACTTTTAAGGTTCTATTAGATTTTAGGTTGATGTGTGCCATTTATTTGAGTATGTTATAAGTTAAAAGTCATATATACCTATAGTTTGGAAGTAAAGATTAATGATAATCACAGAAAAATCAAATCAATTATTACTTTATAACAAACAGAATATTAAGGTATACAAAAATACTGATATATTTTGTTTCACTATAAGACTATTTTACTTATGAACATGCAATAACTTCGTAAAGATATCTAAAGATAGCGCGACCATCAACAATGGATGATAATAATCTTTACTTTCAACTTTTAGATTTTTTAGTCATCTATCGCATGTCGCATTACAACCAATCACCATCAAGATTAGCAGTAAAGTGAATGTCAGGCTCAATTTGGCTTACATCAGCTGACCGTATACCATTGTAAGTACTTCACAGTATTTCTGAGTTTTATTTAGTGATCACGATTTGAATGCTCGTATACGGGATTAAAGGACTTAATTATTAGTTCCCCATCAGTTTTACGACCCGGAACTCAATTATCTGAAATTTTTTAACTCAAATTCCTACGATTCAAAAAATAAAGGTCTAGAATAATTCAATGAGGATCACGGCTTACAAAAATAGGTTTTTTTTATCATAAATGACCATTTCACGATTTACTTATAACTTCAAATTATTTTTTTAAATAAAAATTTTATTAAAAAATAAAAAAAATTATAAAAATTTTATTGCGTCATTTGTTGATGTTCTAGAATTAAAATGTGCCGTGATCTGAACCATTAATTTTATAAATTACATTATATAATACATTTTACGCAAATATTGAATAAGAATGACGTTTAGCCTTTTGCTGAAATGAGTATCATGCTATTGTTTTATTATTCCAGTCTTGATATCATCTGTCATGACCGGTGTGACGTCACAGGTGCGCCGGCGCCCGTCGATGATGTCTGCCAATTTTGAATTTAGAACGGAAACTATTTATTGAAACACCGTATATAGAAATATGCCTTTAACTGCATCGTTATAAAGTTTATTTTTCTAGTGCTACATTTAAAATGCATTTCCAACGTAAGATGGTTTCAAAGTAAATGCGAGTTTTTTGAATGTGGAATTTGTTTTAGTAGGATTAAGGTTGATTTTTTGTTATATATTTTTTATCTATTGTTGCGGTCGATCGGCTATAATGGTTTAATGGGTCGCGGGTTCGATCCCGCGCAATTACGCGGCACACGATCGATTATTGTGATCAATACAGGGGTTAGACCGTCCGCTGCCAGTTTTACATCTTGTTTTTATAAAATTTTTGTAGCATAATGCGGTTGATCACATCGTCGATAACTTCACAACGGAAAGTGGCTAAAGTTTAAATTTTACATCTTCGAGAAAATTTGCGCTGCGAGAAAAAAACAACTACTAATTTTGCTCAAAATTTCCGTGTTTCTTACAATTAATTTTTTTTATGTCCATTGCATATTTTTACCGGAACTTGTTGCTTTTAATAATCTTTTATTACGAAAGAATGTTTGTGTTACTGTTAGTAATTTACGGTTTACTAAAAAATAAATAGTTTGAGATATCAAACTATACAAGTAGCTGTACACATACACACGTATAAAAACCTGTAAGATGTTACCATAAACAAAAAACAAAACATCGATATCATCGACCACAGCACTGTTGTATCGATCATCGACTCAGCCGCCGACATGGATCGACAATTTTGTAAATTGTCCGCCGATTAGCTGGCGATTACCACTATTACCGACAGACGGACACCCGGGCCGATTAAAATAATCGGTAACCGATAAAAACCGATAAAACGAACTATTTATGTGTGGCAATCGGTTTTTGTATACGCCTCAGGGTGAACTTACTAATCTAATTAGTTGATGGCTGAATAAAACAAAGCCTTGTTTTGGCACGTAATTTATTATGTACAAAAAACAAAATAAAATGTACCGTATTTAAAATAGAATTTAGAACGACAAGGAAAATTGATGCAAAATAGAAATATAAAAAAAAGCCGGAAGAGGAAGACGCTCAGAAAAGGAAACGCGCCAATTGCATTTCTTCTAGCTGCTGAGAAATGTAACGAAATGGAAATAAAATGAGATGAAATAGGATGAAACAGTATGTAAAATGATTTAAAATTGACATTCTTCGAGTAGAGGTAACAATAAAACGCAAATATCAAAATAAAATGTAGATTTGCGTTTGTTTAAGATTATTTCCTTAACCATACACTATATAAATTTCATACAATCGTGTCGATAAGGTTAAGGACACATTAATTTAAATAGCTCCTATAATTGTAAGGTTAGTATCAGAATATTATATGTATAAACATCTTCACAGTAATGCAATTAATGAGAGTGTTATATCTGTGAACCGATTGGAAAGAAAAAATATTTAAGAATACATTTTCTTAGACAAAGTTATCTTATGAAAGTGACTCTGACACTATCAGAGCTTTGACGGAAATTTAAATCTAAGTTAAAAGTCTCTCCAAAGTTCCAATTATACAAAATCCTCTTAATTCCATAAAAATATAACACATGTGTATTTATATATTGGAATCAATCTGACATAGCTCTAGGATAGAAAGAAGTCTTCTTGTTTTATAGTAATTATAAGACTGTGAACATAAATTCGCCGCGAAGGTAACCGCGAGTAAATTCTTGTATTATTTAAAATTTTAGAACATCCCTAATAGATATTTACACGTCAATAACGAATACATGATATATGTTATACGGTTTGTTATACGACTCAAAGACATGTCATGGCTTCTCCTAAATTTAAACAGGGCTTTCGCTAAAGGCGGGCGTCGTGGGTTCTTCCATGGTGCCACTGATAGCGGGGAAAAAAATATATTCATTCCAATATCAATTACTGCTTTCCTATTACCGAAGTATACAGTTTATCAACATAACGACTTTTTGTTTATAATCAGAACATTTTGGATATAGATATGATAAAGATATAGATCATGAAAAAGAGTAAACAACAATTTTGATATTTATAGCCCATTTTTTAATGCTGTTACTGTATTCACCTGCAAATTTTGTTGCAACTCACTATCAAACTGATTTAGGATGTGTAAATGATATTAAATCTGTTTCTTTTACAATTTATCCGCTCTGATCGCGACCAGCTCTCGTTACAAACTCATTTCAGGCTTCAGAGCACACCCGCCTGCGACGCCCCTACAGCGGTTTGTCCATCAAACTTTAAGCATTCTGCCGACACGTTCAACACTTGTACCTTAAACCGACATTATATATATCACATTAATATAATATTAATCATGATTTGTGTAAAACACGTTGAACAGCTATTCACATAGAATATAACATCACTATACGGAACACCCCTCTTTATTGACCTATTATGAAAGATTTTGAACGAAAGTTAGAAAAAGACAAAATTTTGTTTCACAATACAATTTCCTGTCACTTGTACAGATGTTGTCTAAAACTGTACTGACTACTGGTATATGGGGTACGGGAGGTTATATTAAGGCTTAATCTACTTGTACGGTACGCCCTCCTCAGACAAAATCGAAGGGAAATAGCTATTCTGGCTGCTTTTCATTCGAGGGGTGAGAGTTGAGATTGCCCTGAAGTCATTCTTTACTTTCTTTTTCTATCTGATTATCTTTTTCATTCCCTCATAGAAATATCATATCAAGAAAATAACTGTTTAGTATAATTTTGACTGAAAACTTGTTTCTTACTACAAAGCAGACAAAATTAATTAAAGGTTTACACTTTACATAGACCATACAACGTAATATGCATTAAGTGTACCTACATACGTATTGAATTTGAATGCTTTATAAACACAACTCTCCGAACGATCTCGAAACATCAATTTTGCTACAAATTTTAGCAACTAAAGACTACGGGGTACGATTATTATTCAAGTATACAAAGCAACATAAAATATATTTCCGTTCAATAGAATTCGAACTCTAAGAGAATTGTGTAGGGTTCACAATTGTGTATCATGATTGTATGAGGCATTGGCTCGTTTCTAGAGTGTACAAATCTCCCGCTGGGTAGCTCTGACGGGCGCATATGGCGGCACCACTTGTATATGGAAACGAAATTTTAATCGTTTTACAATTGTTGTTAGGGTTGCAAGAACTTTTCGCTTATCTCATTGTACCTGTCAGCGACATTTAAAAAAAAGGATGTACTCACACATAATACAGCTACACAACCATTTGTAATTATTAAACTTATAATTTATAGTTATAAGAAAAATTCGTAAATAAAATCTAGGCCAGCGAAATTTCCTAATAAACATTACTAGTTTAAAAGACTGTTATTACAGCAGCTTATATTTTAACTAAGCACAACCAACCTTTTTATAACCGAAACTATTAGACGAATAGCAAAAAACCGATGAGCTCTGACCACGAAGGTTGTATAATAACATAATACGAGCAATTTAAACGATTACCATCTACCGGAAGTTATTCGCAGGAAGCGATGTGGGCGGCGCACGCGCATCCAAATTGCTATACAGTATTTTTATTCAATCCAAAAAAAAAAATCTATAAATAGTTTAATTCAACTAATACTATAAAATATATAAAGTCAGCTAGATTTTGTGAATTACGTCTTGATGGTTATTATTTAAAAGAAGAATGCTGTATCAAGAACTAGAGAGCATAATTTTATACAGCTGTAATTAGTATCTCAATCGAAGTATTTCAATATATATATATATATTATGTTTATATAATAATAAACACTTGTACCTTGCGCAATAAATGTGATTGTCACAGTTTCCACACTTGCAAGTCAATGTAGCTTGAATGTTACTAACGCCCTTCGTAATTTAAGCAAGGGTGTGATTTGTTGCACCTATCACGAGTATGATTTGAAATTAAAACTGTCAAAGTATCTTTTGAATTGTATATTTGTAGTGATAAAGTCGTAGAGAGAAAAAAAACTATGTTTTAATATAATATCAATAGTTAGTTTGTATTGTGAATGTTTGTTTGAAAGTCTATACAATTTTCGAGGTGTATGATTAAAAGTAGAAAATATAGGTTATACAATAATTTTTATCATTAAACAGTAACTGAAACTTATGTCACTGAGAGTTTAACTTATTTTGTTAGTACCCTTGACGTTAAATTAATTTTGCATACAGATTATTATATCGCAAATCTCGTGGAGTACTAAGCTGTGCTATCAATTACGTTATATCCCACCAAACTACGTAATAGTGGCTGAGGAGATTGAAGAGAGGAGTGACGTTATGTAATCTAATGAGTTTCTTGTGCAGCTTGCCGAAGACCCTTGAAATACCTAAATTAAATCTATAGAATAAAATTAATATTTAATGTTTAAATTATTACATACCTATGTCACATGATGTTTCTATATGTCAGTTCGTTATGTATTTGATTACTTAATACACATAAGTTATGTGTAAACACGTCATAACGTCGGTATTATGTAGGTTTTTTAAATAATAAAAATACGCGTATTTTATACGAAAAATATTAGTTTCATTTAAATGAATAAAACTCGCGAAAATCTTAGATCTCATTATTTGTCATAAATTATTTTTATTCACAAATTTTTGTAGATTTCTTACGTAATACAACAAAAAAAATTGTAGCATTTCAACAAATTTAGCAATAATAATAAGCGACATTTAACTTCCACTTTTAAATAACTTTTCAGTGCTTTTATTTAAGTTTTACTACAATAGCTTGGTAGCTGATATATACAGAGATAACTATATTATTAATACATATGTATATAAGGAAGGTAGTAATGTTCAGCATATTCAGCAATCAGCATGGAATTGTAAATCTGGTTCCCACACCGTTGCATCCATAGACAATTTTATTCAATTTTTAATCAAGCTACCGCGCGGTCAATATCATAAATTATAGAGGCGCGTGATTACCCGCTACGTGATGCTGGGTCTTCGCCATGTTCCTACTTGAGATGAATGTTTCCACTACTGCTGAATATTACTTCGCAATATTACATCATTGTTTATAATGATTACTGATAGCATTCGAGAGGACTATGTCTAAATTTTCTCGTATAAATTTGCATATGTTATACATAGATTTTTTTTGTCATTGACAATAAAATACTGAAATATTTAGTAAAAAAAATCTATATTAATCCTTTTACTAAGTAGAACATTAATCTAATATTGAAATGTTAATATTAAATGTTATTATTATTTATTGGTACTAATAGTAATATTAGTAAATGTTCTATCTAATACCACCCCTTGTTCTGAGCGTGACATTAGGAGCTAACTGCGTTAGCGGCGGTCTATCTGGTTAGTGGCTTGTACTTGATTGAGAACACGTGTTTTTTATTTATTCACATCATACTTGTAGGGTACGGATTACTTGAAATATAAAAATATCTATATTACATCAATGAATAGCTTATCTCGTATAGTGGTTTGATGCCTCGTGAATAGTTTTGTATGCATCATTTTATTACACAACTTACTTCTTCCATGGTTGTCCTATGAGCTTTCTCGTCAGCTTAATGCTTTAAATAAATTTTAGTTTGCCGATCCATTTCAAAACTTCTAATTCATTCAATAAAAACAATGAGGTAAAGAAAATAGAGTACTTATATATATATATAAGTACTCTATTTTATATATATATATATATTTATAGCAAGGTTATTACCCATATATATGGTCATAAACAATAATATATTGAAAATCGTTGATATCTAATAAAATATGTTGATTGCTATTTATGAACGCCCATAACATAGCTTGTAACGTGAAAGTTCAAAAAACTATAATGTATATCGAATATATGTAATACGTAGTTTAAATTCCACGGAAGATGTTTAAGATATAAAAAAAAATGAGCTTTTTTAATTTGTAATGAATGCAAAGAGCATATTTTTTGTGTTTGTTCGCTTCGTCTTATTTCAATGTTTGTTGAAATCAATTATATAAAATACAAAAATTAATTCGTTCATCCTCTTTACAATGATCTTTCAACAGCCGTGTAAATAAGAATTATATGGTATAAATTTAAAGGAATGTAATTGTAAACAAAAAATGACATTGCCGTATTCGACCTCCAACCTTTGGTATTGAAATAAAAACGAACACAAAGCTGATATGGGATGACACAAGAGGTCCGCGAAATATTTTTATTAAAATCTGATGGGTGGAGCTGGTTTTTGTGAGACCTTAAAAACTTAGAACAAAGGTTGCAAGGTAAAACGTAAAAGACGGAGATGCACAGACTAACTTAATGTATGTAATTATAGGGTTATCAATCACAGATAAAATCAATACATATATCGAAAATGTTAACGAATTAAAATAAGAAAAACATTTAATCATTAATATAAATAATGACAAAAATAAGGAATATAATTTATATATTTCTCAAACTCAATTTTCATTATTATATAATATATAAACATATTCTATTGGTTGGATGTATTTTACCAACATATCGGAGTTAGGATAATGTAAGATTTTAATTTCACATCTACTCAATAAATTCAATCTAATTCTTTAAAACGATCAGAGTAAAGATGTAGGTAGTGTTGATTTTCTCACATTAAGATAAGTTATCAGTATGAATATCAAAATTACTATTCCCCTTGCCTGGTTAACATCGCAATCTGTCATGGCGACATACATACATTAAAGTGTACCATAGATTATAAAACATCTACATTTCATACCTTTCAAAATTGTTACTCTGTGAGATATGAGAGACAGTTTTCACTTACATATGTATATAATATAAGACTATAAAATTTTTACATTTTATCTTTAGATATGTTGAAATTTTTAAAATATTTTTATATAATAATAAAATTTAACTGAAACATCGCGGATTAATAAAGTTGTAGTCCAAACTTTTCGATAGTTTTAGTGGTAACGCTAAGAAGATTAGAGATGTGAAAATCTAATACCAAGAACAAGAAGTAGTGGGTTTGTAACTGACGAAAAAGACACTATACTACTAACATACTTTGTTTTAAAGAATATGAGCTTTCTGTCTTATCTGCAAAAACAAGTATTATGTTATTTTAACTTACGCCACTTCCTTCCTTGTTCTTTTTTTTATATTTATACGTATTTGCTTGCGGTTACTGTTTTTTTTACACTAATTATCTACTATATTATATTATTATCTAGTATATTAACTATATAATGTGTAAAAGATTATTTGTCAAAAAAAAATCCGTTTTAAGTAAAGTTCAAATAATATTTATAATCTATGTCCATAACTGATCGATTCATCGGAGCTGCGTCCGTGGTCACGTGGCGCTCGCTACACGCAACTTCGTGACACCATGAGATTAATAACTTTTTTGTATAAAGGATAATATAAGAAAAAAGATCTTAACTATATTATAATTGCAACTATAAAGAACTACAAAAACAATTGGCATAAGATTTTTTTTTTTAAATTAGAACGTAGGTACGTATTCAAATGTCAACAACTGTCAAAATAGACACGGAACAAAATTAAAATTGATTTACAATACAATTATCACGTTATTATTACCTTTTACTAGTTTATGTCATTATTTAGGTACATTATGTGCTCAGCTTAAACTGCCGTTTTATATTACTCGGGTCTTCCAAGCACATAAAATAATGTAAAAAAAATAATACTGTCTATTACGGCCCATTTACAAAGCCGTAATACGTGTAAATAATTCAAAAAATAGTAGAAAATAACAAACTAAACAACGGCTCGATGAATGTTGAATAAGATAAGACCAGTGCATAAAGTTATTATGCTGGGACCATCGGAATTAGAATCTACATATGTGATAAATAAAGGTACACTGTTCTTGAACTCCAATGACATTTCGTAAAATAGTCTTATACGTCAAAAATAACGAGAATTTCCGTGCATTACCTAAATAATACAACTCCTATACATTTTCTATATCTATAACATTAAAGATACGACAGATATAATAAAAAAAAGGGCATTTATTTTCCGTATATCTCAAACCCGAAGTCTCTATCTATGTATGGTTGCGTTAAATTTACATTTTTGCTATTCATTGCGGCCTGCGAGTTGTTTTTCTGACACTGGCATTTACGTGGGGTCCAGCCCCAGCTAGGGTTGAAGTACAGTTACGTACAGAAGTGATATTTACAATTTGTGTATTGGTATGCAAATCATAAGAAATTAAAAATAATAATCAAAACTAAATACTTTGTACGTTGAATACGTTCAAAGGACAGACATTAAATAGGATAAAATATCTATTAACGAATCAGATTTGATCAGTTGCGTTATATATTTTCTAAGCGACAGTACAGTATCTTCCAAGCAGTGCACATCCTTTGCATTCCATGCGAGTTTGTACAAATTGAGTTCAAGCCCTAAACGCCTCAGGCTGGACCCTCTGTTATGACGATTGCAATAATTATTAATTTTGCGTAACGAATGTACCTTGAATAAATTTTAGAATGATATTTCCACGAAAAGTTATTTATATAAAATAAAAACTGTATGATAAAAAATGTCTTCGTTAAATATGACTTATTTAATTGCTTCGTCAGGATATCTGGATTTACGTATTCGTCTTATTCAAATTTAACACTGTTTTCTATAATGCTTTACGATAATATAAAGTATATCAGAGTAACATACAAATATGATAATATCGTTTGAGAGTTGCTAAAGTCAGATTGGTGTGAGCTGAGCAGGAAGCTGCAAGTATCGACGGGAAATGGAGTCTAATGGTTCTGTGAATGTGACCACATTTCCTGAGCATAACATATGAAAACCTGGCCTGGCCAGTGTGGCTGGAGGTTCGTGGATTGAAAAGTTGGGGAGATCTATGTCCAGATGTGGGTTATGACCACGATGTCGCGATGGCGATAATATTGATATCTTTACTTCAAAGTACGAATTTACTCCGCTTGACGCAACTCATCTGAAATGTTAATAACTTTCGTACAAAAACAAAACACAAACCAGTGTGGTTTTAACTATATGAACAATATTTAGCAAATTAAAGACAAATAAATGTATATATTCGTATATATATTTTTTTATTATACGTAATATAAATTGTATTAACCGTTTCTGGTAACCGATACAGTCTTCCCACAGCATCGCCACGCGCCATCTTTTGCTACGCCTGTGGTAGTTATCAAAAATTAATACCGTATCAATTGCGATCACGTTCACGGCAATGTGGACTTTATTGAATTATATATTAAGTCGAAAGTTAGATGGAAATGGGATGGAGGGAGTCGGTTAAAGATTTATAAGCATGAAATAGATAAATAGGATCGTCTAGGGCACCCGATTCTGCGTATATTTTGGGGGCGTGTTTGCCTCGTGCCTCTCGTTAGAGAAATTTTCCCGTGACAACAGAAATTACAACCAACAATATTTAAAGAAGCTTATAGCAAAGCGAAAGGAATTAACTATTTGTATAGCTTTATTATTCTACTTTCATGTCTACAACGCTTTGCTGAAAAGTTACCTTTTAATTGAATTCATCACATTTTTAATTAACTTACCAAAAAATCAAGATCCAAAGAAATGAAAAAAACTGGACCTTTATAATCATTGTAATTAAATAACATTTTAGAACTGTATAACTGAGAGTTAAGTAAAAGTAAAAATAAATAACAATTACACATACTAAACGCCTACTAACCAGTTGTTATTCCAATATCCAAATAAAAAAAAGTACCTATTGTGTTGCAAAAAAAGGTTTTATTGTTAAACATAAATCTTGAATAAAATATTCAAAAGCTGTAAATCAGTTGTAACGACTTTTACGTATTAAAATATTATCTTCTAAATTTAACAAACTTTTGATCTTATTTAGTGAATATATATTTCAATATCGTATTTTTTTTTATTAAACAAAAGGACCATGACTTCAGCCATGTGTCTCAATAGCAGTTACAGCGTTCGACAAAAAAATAATTAATAAGAAAACAGCACTAAAACCTTTCCAAATTAGTTCCCGATGACAGATCAAAAAATATATACAATAGCGATCATCACGGTTTGCCTGATCTTATTTTCAAGCAAGCCTCAAAGAAACAACATAACTATAGATTATTTTTACACCAAATATAATATTGTGTTTCTTTTTATTGTGGAAGAAAAATCAGACGTACGGACAGCGGTTTTTGGTTTATTAGTCATTTTTTTTTTGTTACAATAAAATATAAAGGGCGTAGCGCCACGAAACTCAGCGGCGTCTTTAGTCGCAGCGGGATACACAACTATCGTTCCTAAATTCCCTCATGGCATATTTATTCACATCGAACGTTCAAAGATTATTTTCTACTAGAGTTTTATGGTAATCGTGGTGCCGTAAAGGCTAATGAATAACGCGTAGCCGTCTCTAATGTGACAATTGTGGACGATCGGTAAACAGGTTGGTTGCAACACATACAACTTTTTTTTTTTTCCATCTTAAACGATACTCGGGTAGATTGATATCTATTCCTGCGTCTTATTCCGGTTCCCGCGGCGTTCTGTGGCTAATTATAATGGAACTGTTAACGCTGATAAGTGTTAATAATGACAAGTATTTCAGCGACTTTTGTAGTTTTTTTTTTTTCTTGCTTTTGATTTTACGTCGCTTCTTCTTCGAACGAACTTACCTGCAAGTTTTCGACGGTTATCAAATTTGAAGAAATATCATAATGGATAATATAATTATCTATCGTATCACATAATTTATGTACATACGTATGTTTATGATGTAGGACAAAAAAAAAATGTAAACATCATGAGCGATTGAATTATAGGATAACAGGATTATTCAAAATATACAATAAAGCAACATGTTCATGTAGTAATAATAACACATTATGTAATGATCACTTAAATACATAGATGTAGAAGTTAATAATTTCATAATAGACCTGTTCTTGTTAACAAGCTGTTATTTACATGTAAATATAATATAATACAAGATAAATCGAAGTTATGGTTATATATTACTTTTATTTTCTAAATAGATAATAATCTATTTTTAAAAATACCATGATAGAGGCAGCCCTTGTAATTATAATTTTTAGAGAAAATTACGAAGTCGCTCGTTACGCGTTATTTAGATAAAGGACAAGTCAAAGCATTAATCATCAACACACGTCAATGTTGGACAAGATGGATGATCTGATGAACGTTTGGATGAAAAACCCTCCAATAATTACCGATAAGGTTTTGTTAGAATCAGGTGATAATTCGCTCTTTATTAATTTTTAACGCAAGGTGCGTTCTCGTACTTTTTACAGTGTTAAATTATGGGGAATATAATAAAAAAATCACAATATCAGTTAGCCGCTATAAGAGTTTTATGAGATCATAACATTATATAAATATTAAATTATTATTATTCTTTTCTAGTCACAACAGTTTGTACTTCTCATTATTTGGGTGTTTTATTCGTAATTATGTAAAGTATATCAATCCTTAACATCATAAAATGTTAAAGGTGAACTAGAAGGGAAACTTTGAGGTGAGCGTAAAGAGAATCAAAGAGTTCCGTGCGAGTAAAAGCTGCCACAAAAAATAGTCATAAATATTATAATTTATTTCTGTCAGAGACAGCTCCGAGGTAACAGTATAATCGTCTCTTTACTGCGCCGCTTCCTAACCATTAAAGTCTAGACAGTAAAAGTCACTGTAAAGCAAACTATATGTCCCCTTTTTGTTGCCTAATGCCTTTTCGATGGTGGTCAGAAATAATTTTATGCTTCTTGTAAGTTATTCGGTATGTTTAATAAGTAATAATTAATAATTAAACATCCATTCTGACATCCTAAGTATTCTTAACCGTTTGGGATATTATCATATTCTGAGCGTAATTTCTTACAAAGTACCTACCAGCTTAGCAAAACAAAGTTGTGCCAACGTAATTCGCATATGCTTTACAATTTTAACAAAAATCAATTTCTATTGATTGTATTAGATGCTTTTGTTTAATTATTTTCAGTTATGTAATTTTATATTTTATATTAATAATAAACTTTATATTATACCGTTGTATAAAATATTATATGAAACAGTAATTATCACTGCGGTAATTGCAAAGGGCGCCCGAAGCGGTCCTTACAATAGCGTTAAATATTTACACTCTTAATAGGATCCTATTTGAACAAATTAGCTGAACAAACTTCCTTGTTCAGAAAATTGTTGTATAATTATACTTTCAATGTTCAAAAATTAAAAAGTTAAATAATAATAAAAGAAGTTCCTATTATATAACAATTTAAAGAAAAATAACAATTTCTACATTTAATTATAAACATTTAAATTTACAATCAAGGATCATATTTTGATTTATTTTATTCGTAGATAAACCTGCACGCATGTAGGTCAATATTATTTGTAACTCTGCTTCGATTTTAAAAGTTTTATTATATTTATATACCGATATAAAATGGAATATATTTTATCGATTAAGAACGTCAATAATTTCGTTTCAAGGCGTCTTCATAGTCCGCATCATCAGCTTCATCAATAGGCATCCAGTGGTGTCCCTGGTACAGATACGACCTGCCCCCACGACCTCGGTACCCAAAGATGGAAACCACCTCCGGGATCTCTTTCTTCTTAGGCACGTGTGCGACTCTTGAGAACAGGAACACAACATCATCCTAAAAGTCAAATATGTGAAAGTCAAAAATGGTTTTAATAGGATTTAAAAAAGTTTCGAAGGAGGTTTACTTGAACGAATATTGATTTTAAATTCCTGATGTGACAATCTATGAAAAGGTATCACTCATATATTTCAATTTGTTAGTGACTTCATACGATGAGAATTAGTTTTCGCAGATAAAATTTTCCCTTCTAGCGTCCTTCATTAGATTTTGTACTGTTTTACGAGCAACAAAAAATCTGATTCAAGACTCACCGCACAGTTCATGACAGCGAAATACCGAGTGTCACTGGTTTGTTTAAATCTTACGTCGACGGGTGTGAGTACAACGTTTTCTTTTATGTCTGGAATTATCATGACGCTTTGTTAGAAATAATTAATAGTTTTTAATAGAGATATCTAACTGAAATTTAAAAAAATTAGGTAGTGAATTTGTAATACTTGAAGTTCAGATAAGATAGGTTAGTAACTTTAGATGATAATTAATAGTTCAATATTTAATTTTAAAAAATATATGGCAATAGGTTATTATTAACAAATTCTATCAGTGTAATTGTTTATTAAGTAAGTTAATATTTTGAGGTGAGCAGTAATTGGGCCAGTTTTTCCAACGACTTTCCAATCATAGTTATTGCTTTATGGAATTTTTTGAGAATCATCATTAAAATTTGTATTAATATTAAAATATGTAAAACTCACCTCTGAAGAGTTCGTACAATTTATAATGTCCTCTGTCTGAGACCTCTTCTAAGTAATAGGTCATGTTAGTCCTCTCTTTCATGAACACACCTCTTGCTGTCCAATTAATTGGCGCTACTAAATGATGCTCCATTTCATACCTCATATAAGCTATATGCTTATTAGAAAAATAATGATAAAACTTTTTATTTACTTAAATAACAGAGTAATGATAAAAAAATAACTAACCAACAACATTATCCAAAAATCTTACACATGAAATACTATAAATGACAGTAAAATAATAAAGAATCACATGTTTTGTGATATTTTTTTTTTGCTCACCAACATATTTAATTAATTATTTTACGATGATAATATATGTCTATATACACTCATAAGTGAACAAGTTAAAAATGTATTATAAACCTTTTTAGTTGGTATGAAAAATCTGACGAACATGGGGCTTTGGGAGGGTCCCCAATAATAAAAAACCATCCACTCGTCATCCAGAACGGAGTATGGATTAAATCTGGCGAAGCGGCTGAATTCCTCACATGTAGTCGTCTCAGATGTATCCATAGTCGGGAATGAACCGTTTTGTACCATCCCTACCGCTAATATGACCACAGTCACAAATAATCCCGATATGATATTAAAATTTAACATTGTTACAGTAGTTCTGTTCCATGTTCGCTGTCTCACAGTTAATATATCCGTCAGAAAGGATGTTTTACATTTTTAAACATATTTTAGTCGTAATATTGACGTTCACTATAAGTGTTTACAAACCAATCGTCTGAACTGAATGTCGTTTGAAAATTATTGTAGAACTATTGAAGTACAGCTTTACAGATATTTGAATTTTTTATTACAGCTAATATCTAACTTCTTATCCAACTTTATCATCAGCTCTCCTTTGTTCGTTGGAAATTTTAAGATCTTCTAGTTTCTTTTCATTTTCAATATCCCTTTCAGCCGGAATTCCAATACCGCTAAAACGTAATTTGGTTGCCTTACTAATTTTTTCTTCAGTTTCCTGTGGTTCCGTTCCCAGTTCAGCCATTATGGTTGCATAGAACTCTTCACAATACATCAGTGCTATGTATGGATTAATTATCTTTATCCGTAAGCTCAACGTAGGTAATATTACTTTACCTGGAATTTATTTATATATTAAACCTATCATCTATATAGTTAATATCAAAATAAGTGATTAATGAATAGCAGTAGTTTTGTATTACAGAGATAAAATAGGTCCTAAAATACTTACCTTGTTCAGGCTTTGGAGGTTCTTGATCTGGAATTTCATAAAACAGTCCTTTCCTGTCGCCAGCGATCAAAAGAGTTTCTCTATTTCCCTTTAAGAGTAATTTAGGCTGAGACCAGTCTATGTTTTTGATATAAGGTCCAAAATTTGTTCTATAGTAATTTACTCGCTAAAACCATAACAAAAAAATAATATGCCATCTTAATCACAGCCGATATGACAATTTAATAATTACCTTCTTCGTTGGATATGTAAAAGTGTGTATAACGGCTATTGAAAAATTTCGCTTTGACCAAATGTAAAATGGTATCCATTTTGTATCGACGATGTCGTCCGGATGGAAAAGGGCTTTTTTAGAAAATTCGTCGCAAGTTGTCCAATTTATATTTTGATAATAATCAGTTTTTATGTAAAAAGAGTTTTCTGCGAAATAATCAGAGATATTATTTCTAGGGATATATTGCCTGTCGTTTCTTTCAGTTGGTCTTAGCTTTGTGTCACTTGATGTTCCCGGGTTGATTAACGGATGTGCTAAGTTTCTTTCTAAATTCTTTGAGAAATCAGGTATATACTTTGTACCAACACTCGTTGCATTTTTGACAGTATCATATAGCCTCTTATAATACAAAAATTCATCACGAGGACTGTTAAATACCATAATCTCACTCTTAGGAATCCACAATATTTTATTTTTCTTCGCTTTTTTAAGTAATTCTTTTGCGTGTTCCCTATTTCTTGGTCTAATCATATCAAGCTCTACATAATTGATCGGTTGTTTAAATTCAACGTCCCCAAAACCGTCCCGTTTAATATTTAAAAAATCAACTGGTCTAGGAAATTCAATGTCTTCTGGGGGACCGACTGCAGGCATTTCGTCGTCGGTTTCAAAATCGTCTTGTAACTCTTTTGTTTCGAAAGACGACAGACACAACAAAATTATGAGTATGTCCATGCTTCCTAGTAATGTCAATTATGTTTACAAATTCGTAACAGCTCTCTTTTATACATGCTCACCTTACAAGTCAGGGTTCAGCAATGGTTTTTTTTTTATAAAACTGTAACTATATATTTTTTTTAATCTTTAAGGTTATTTATCAAAATAAAAAACTAAACATCAATGCTTAATTTTTTACATAAATAGTAAGTAAACGCATTGAAAACTTTGAAGAATTCTAAAACTATAAGTATATATTATAACTTAGTGTTGCGTTTATGATGTAAAATAGGTATATTCGTTTTGGAAAATGCGTTATCTTTATAAAGACACTATGTAAAGGAAATGTTTCGAACTTCTGTAACTCGTATGAATAACAAAATCGACATACAAGCATATATTAACTTCCTGGATATCAAAGAGAATATTGAATGACAGAATGTTACGGAAATGCTATTTTTATTTGCTTTCATACACCAAAAATCTTTGCACAACATTAAGTTAATAAATATGATTATTTTGTGGTTCCTCCTGCTCTCGTAAATGTATTTTTTGCTACCTTATTTCTACGGTACTAAATAATTTAATCCTCATCATCAATATTCAGTGCTGCATCCACTTCCATTTGTTCATCATCATCAACATCATCCTCATTGTATGGTGACATGCGATGGATGTCATATTTCATCAAGTACGAATAATTACTATCTCCACTGAAACCCATCGTCATTGCTGATGGTAAGATCTATGAAATGAGATTTACATTATTATATATATATTTTTTGATACATTTTTATACTTCACTTAATGCATAATATTTATAAAAGCTTATTATGTGCATGAAAAAAATTTTTTTTTTGATTTTTCAAAAACAGCGGAAGGAAGTTTTATTGTTTTATGAATGTAGTTTGTTTACATTCAACTAACATTCTTATCTGCGGGCATCTTGTCAACAGGAGCCAGAGCGTAGCACAAACGATATTTACAATTCATTATTCCCAAATATCCCGGAGGTACCAACTTCAACCCAAATACTAATATATCTACGTTCTCAGCTGCAAAGAAAAAGGGTTCTATCATTATGTGGTGTAATAGTTTTAACGATGAAATATTGACATAAAACTATAGTGCAGTGATCCGTTGCCAAAATGCCTGGTTAATAATTCAATGATTTATAGTTTTTAATGGAACTATTTTTATTTCGGTTTGATTGAAATTCACGCGGGAGAAGCCGTGAAGAAATAGAACAATATAAAATATCTTTTGATAAAAGTTATAACAACTTTAGAGTAAGTATCACGTACATAAGTTGAAATTTTTACTAAACGTAAAATAAGATCTTAAAAAATACTTTTTCAATCCTAAATGAAATAAATAATCAAGCCCATTAAAGGAGACAACCAATCGACTAAAAATTGATTTCTTTTAAATTTCATTTCTTACTTTGAAATATCAATGTGGATATAAGTCTGAATTTTCCAGGCACTTCTGTCTTCAAATAGAGAGCGCTGAAGTCTATCCCAGTTTCCATAAACATGACAGCGTCATCCCAATCTATAGATTTGTTTGCGCTCTTTAGTTCGTTTTTAAAACGGTCCACTAACTGTTAAAGGTAAAGTAATATCACTTTAACTCACTCGCTAAGAAGTAACAAAGAACGTCATTATTTATTAGTATTATGAATATTTATTATCTTTAAAGAATAAAATATAGTTAAAAAAAAAAAACTAAAATACATGCCTTTCTAATTAACCCAACTTAAAAGTAAAAAATAATCTGTAACATTAACAATAACAGTGGGCGGAAAAAAATAGTATTGTTATGAGAAAAGCATGGGGCGCTTTGTACTATATCTTTCATACTAATTTTGAACTAATCGTATGAAAAAAGTAATAGTTCCGTTTAAAATGGGTCAAAATCGAGTTGGAAGAAGTCGGTTACAAACATACATACACGTGAAGCTAAATAAAAGCCTGTAAAAAGCCTGTAAAAAAAAGCGCCTGAGCCTGGTTCTGCGAGAATGAGCTAGCTCGATTCTTCGGCCTCCGAAGCTACAACTCGTCTTTATAATGACAACTATGCAACACCAAATTATAACTATGTGCTAATAACAAACCTTTTGATAGCGGACAATTTATTTGTCAACATTTAACCTTCAAAGGGTAAAAAATATATCAATCACCAATTCCAAGCGTGATGAAGTGAAGAGAAACAGTGATGAGATTCTTTAGATTGCGTGTGAGTTCAGAGAAATAGGTTTTTATTCTTATGAAAATTAATATTTCATATTTTTAAGTGTATTTTAACAATAAAATGGAGACAATATAGACACTTCTGATAAAAACAGTCTTAAATGGTATATGGTCACAATAGTTGCATCTAATTAAACCGATTGCTTTAGAAACTGCTCGAACTTAAGGTATGTTAAAAAATATTACCACAGGAGTAGCTGGCGAGAATCTCACGGTATAAGATTCGTCATCGATCGTGTTCCAGAAGTAGAAAATTTTCCAGTCTATATCGAAGAGGCTGCTGACATTAAAGCTGTTAGTGCCGTTCAGAAATTCATCACAAGAAGTCCAATTGGTAGGTTCCACTGACGGTACTTTTTGGGTGTTATAGCATTGAAGTAAAGTGTATAACATCCAAATAAAGAACATAGCGACGCTTTATTATTGAGCCTAATGTATATTTAATACCAATTTTTTAAATTAATGTATTATTTTATTCCTCCAACCGCTGTATCTAAGTATCTTAGCTTGTTAAATACTTGCGAGCAATTGGTCATGCCGAATTGTTGTAACTTTTTTTTATTAAAATATTTGTTTGTTATGATTAAAAATTCAGAAACAAATAATTAGCAAACGGATATTGGATGAGTAATTTTATTTATTGTTTTATATTGACATTTTTTCAACAGACCCTGACGAGTAAATATTTTGTTTATTGTATCATAATCACATTAAATAAAACTTTTGTTATAACAAGAATTTTATGAAGTTTTGTAAAATCTGTTAATTTTAAATTTATTGAAATGATAAAAAACAATCTGTTAATCTTTTCATATTTTGGCGCAACTGCTTATTAACTTCTGAGTATTAGTAAGTCTATTTGTTTGAATAACTTTATTTATATCCTCACCCTTGCATTAAATATTTACGTACTATTTGTTTTAAGTTCAAAGTTAGTAGGTATGCAACGCATTGTTCAAAGGACTCCGATTATTTTTATTTATTATCACATCACATAGAGAAAACAATGCTATTCATTCTCGGACTTCCTATGAGGCTTCAAGAAAACTTCTGGGTTTGTCATAAAGTTTATAGCTTGTTTGGTTTCGTATTTAGTTGGATTAAGCAAAAACCTAGGCATTGGGTGTTGATGTATGATTAACTAGGACGAAGGCGAATGACATGGAAAATAACAATTATTTTTGTTCGAGTCAAACGAATGGTATTACGACCAAATACACTATAGTGATTCCAACTTGTGGTTTCCCAACGGAGTCATCCTACTCAGTCCCGAAATGCCCTTCGTTATTACCTCTAAATGGGACAAAAAGGGGATTTTTACACCTGAAGGAGATATTCCTCGACCTCAGCAAGGGAAAATTCAAAGAGGAAATAATGTATGTCCAAAAACAAACCAACTTACAAGCTTTATTTTAAAAGAGGAATTATGACAAGGATAATTCGCTTTGCAATATCTTGAGAATTTATAGAAAAAAAATTCTAGGAAACCGTAAAGCGTTAAGACTTTACTTTGTTTAAGCATTACGACTTTGTAAATTAACTAAAAATATTATAAATAACTTTGTACTATGTTGTGAAGAAATGATAGTTAAATAAAATATAGTTAAAAATTGAGTCTCAGTTGGATACAAATTTTAAAGAAGTAAATTTAGACCCAGACTAACGATTTCTTCAGAGCATCCTCTTCAAGCAAAAACTTTATCCAGACAAAAGTAGAGACCAAGAATTATAGTAGATTATTGTAGCAAACCATTAAAAGTCATATATTTATAAAAATACAATTATTTGTTAAAAAAAAAGAGCAACAAAATGTAGATGAGTTTTGCGTTTCTAATGAAAATATGTTTCGATGTCAAAGTAAAACAGTATAATGCTTTAAGTTAGAATTATATTTAACAAAAACTCTGAATAACAATCTTAAAATTTTCTAAAATGACTTTTTAGTATGGTGCCTAGTTGTTCGATCGCTTATTTCATTATTCTCAATAACTGTTTGTGAACCTGGCTTAATAAAAAAAAAAAACTAGATTAAAATCATTTATTTAACAAAGAACTGTTCCTCTTTATTTTTTTCTTTGATGCATGCCGGATAGCCGTCTCCCAAGTCAAGTGCCGCGGCCTCGGCTGCAATTTCCAGTCTGTATGGGGGGGTGTCTGATCTGCTGGCGAGGGATGCACCGCCCACGTGGCAGTCCATTACCAGTAGAAACTTACCACCTCGGAGAAGCTTCATCTGGAATTTTAGCAGTGGAACCGCTTTTCGCATTGGATTCAAGTCTGAAATATTTGAGGAGTGTGAATTAAAAGACAAAGAATTTTATGACACGTGCTTGGTACGAATTTAAGAATTTCTTGATATTCAGTCACTTTTCCAATTAAGATAGTGCATCCTTACGAGAGGAGACGAATCAAACATTTAGAATTTAGATTAAATTGAGCCAGTTTAATTGGTAAACCGTCTGGGACACGATGCCGCTTGAATTGCATTTTCGAATACTACACGCGACAATAAAATTACTATTCGTCAACAGATAACTGTATCTTAATTAAATTAAATCTATTCTTATTTATAAAAAAATTATAACAGCAATCTAAAGGAGACTTTATCAGAAATTTAAATTCGTGACAATAAAAGTTTTATTATTTGATATTTGACTAGTCAGGTAATTAGGTGATCACAAAGTATCTTGCTTAAGCTCATAGTGATGTTAATATCAAACAATTTGTATTAAGTTTCTTACTTGCATCGCGAACCACATTAGGAACAGCTGTAAAGCTACCAGCGCCATCTGGATCTGCGAATAGAAGCACCTCGTGTTTCGCTGATCCCATAGACATGTGTAATGTTGCCGCTCCCCATACAGGCTGCTGCTCCAAGTACTCATTCATATCGGACCAAATTCTATTGACTATCTGCAACATAAAATATTAGCTGTTAGCGTCACAGTTATATTAACAAATCTCCAAAATATAATCCAATTTTTATTTCTCATTACATTCTGCAAATTAAATTCCATTACTTGCTAATTCCGACAAGCAAGTTTTCTAATTTACTATTTGGACATTTAGGTGTCTTGACTACATATATATTCAGTAAGTTCTAACTGGGTTAAAATTATATTGTCGGTGCAATTTTTTAATTTTTAAAACGGCTTCACGACATTCGTTAATTAGACATTCGTTTGATACAAGAAGATCAAGTAAATTATAAAGCACTATCTTCAAGGCTATGTCATATTAATGTATAACTTTTGCGAAAAAACAACTCCTTAACGTTTTCTTACCCCACGCGTAGCATTTTTGAACACCATGTCTAAGCATCTCTCATCGATCTTCAGATTCCACGTGTAGTAGATTCTCCAGGGTTTCCCAACAACAACATCGATATCAAAGTATGGGTTTTTCATGATTCTCTTGCAATTTTCCATGTTCTTTTCTAGAAATTGCGGCTTCAACATTTGACCGAGGACTGAACATACTAAACAGTTAAAAATAATGGCGTATATTACTCGATCAACAAACATTATCGATGTACGACATCTGAACATTCGATTCACTTTTATAATGATGGCTATGGGAAAGTTTGTGTTTTCTTAAAACATTTCCATTCTTGTCCTATTGTTTGGACTACAAATGTAGAACTGTTTAAATAACAAGCATTTACATTTTAATCTATCCAACTCTTTATTGATACTGAATATAATTTTCTAGAGATTAAATTAAATACAGAAATTATTTCTGTATTTATTTATCCCTTACATATTATTTGCTATCAATTTTACTCTTGAAATTCAGGCTCTGTTCCAATAACGGTCTGCAAACAGCAATAACGGTTATTAAATATGAAAAGGTGTACAAATATATTTATTATGGTCAAAAATGTTTGCGTGGCCAGCACTCGTTTGTGTAGGCGTGTTCAGCCACCGATGCGTATCTAGAATAGGTGGAATTGGTGGGCGGAATATCATTATCAGTACGTTATGCAATGACAGCATAACGTAATGACCAGCCCGCCCAGTTGAAATTAAAAAAAATAAACATTATTAGGAAAAAAAAGGTCGGCGCTCATTATAACCTCTTTCGTTAGAAAACACAATCGGCAGTTTGTTGTGATATAATAGAAATAAAAGTAAGAAAAAATGATTCCTTATCAGCAATAAAAATCATATTGTGATACATAATATATTCAAATTAAAGTTTCACAAAACAAAAAACAGTAAAACAAACGAGTAAATGGTCCGTACCTTCAATTTACGGTATAATTTTTGTTATATCTATAGATCAAGAAATATGAACACGAAGTAATATTTATGTAGCAAAGGGGCGGATTCAAATAATTTATAACAGGCGCAGCTAACATGCACTTTCTATACAGCGTTTTATCTAAACATTGTAATAAAAAATATACCACTTATAAACCATTTGTAGTTAATGTTAATTAGTGGGAAGTTGTTTTAATACCAGACGTGAAGTCTTTATTAAAACATTAGGGAACGCAATTTGAAGATACTCATATTAAATTAGCTTTATTTCTTAAACTTTTATTTTTCAGAATCTAAATGCATAAATGTACAAGTAAAAAAACATTCGTTACACAACCAATGCGGACAAAACAATAGTTCTCGAACATTTTAACCGAGCTCTTTTGAAATGTGAATTCGATTAATCTTTCAAAAGCAGCATTCAACCCCTCGATCAGGTGAACGTTATGTCAGACACAGCGACACCACCGCAGTCGGAGCTCTTATGAGGGCTGAGGAAAATAATGTCATATATATAATACATTATAAGAGTATTCTACACTCCTTACCACTCGACTTATTCCTGTATGACCGTATCATTCTACACAATCCTTATCAATTGATTTGTTTTGTATGCCTCTTTGTGTATATAGTTTCTCATACTTCTTTGTGCTTATTTAAATAATTTTATACAAATAACATAATTTGACAATTGAATTGTAATTCTGATGTGCTATTATATACTTTATTTTAAATTTAATTTTACTTTTTTTTTACATCCCGACACTTTGAAGAGCAGGTAAAGTTTCTTTGAAATTTTCTAACGAAGTTTTTTTTATATATTGGACTTTTATATTAAGGTGTTGGAAGTGAAAGTAAAGAAAAAATGCTCTTTGTATTACCTAGTGCTTTGTTATATACTAATAAGTTTTATTAATTATAATAATTAAAAGATAGAATTTCTAGTGCATTGCAAAACGGTAACTATTTTACTGTAAGATTTTTTTTATATATATATATAATTATTGATAATAATATTTTCTAATAAGTCAACACCAACCCTAGTAAACATTAAATTGTACATCAAACTGACGTCGATCAAGTACCTTGTATTCAGCCTTCAATATAACAAGTGAAAGCCAATATTAAGTATCATTTACACTACAATCTACTACTTATTATTTACATTACTTATATGTTTATACATATGTGTGTATGCGTGTATATATGTGTGTGTGTGTAATAATTTCTTCACAGCATTTTAATAGACTGAAACTATGTCATACATCCTGTGGTCTAACTGTAAAGAGATGTAGTATCTATTGATAGAAGTAGATTTATTAGCTATTTAAAAAATTGACAATGAGAACTGAGTATAAAAGCTATTTCATACGACCATATGTTTTAATTTAAAAAAAAAATGTGATTTTACATAATTATTTCCTTTAAGTACCTAATAATGTTTTGGTAAATTTATTTTTTTCTTATAATAAAGAATTTATATAGAAATTATTTTTTTCCTGAAATGTGTTTTATCGCATAATATGTGGGCCATCGCCTAACAGTGTTATGTTTCAAATAGAAGCAAATAAAGAGGTTAATTTATAATTCCATAACAAAGTTATAATAAAGTTTAAAACGAATTAAAGTTTCATAAAAACTTTTATAGACTAGCAGAAACTGACGCAGACGTCTGAGACATGAAGCTTACTGTAGAATTGTATACGGGCATAGATTAAAAGAATGTGGAACTGTGTCTTATTAATGCATTATAATAAAACCATTATAATAACATGCATAAATTTAAATGTTCATTATTATGACACAATCCCGGTACATCGACAGCCCCATGTAAAGTTCGAGTTGACCCGAAATCGTTGTCACTTTCCCCACTTTTCCTTTCACTACATCAAATAAGTTAGGAAAACATTTTCGCCAACGAAGCAATGCCCTCATATAATCCTCTACCTGCAGAGATATACCGTGCTTACTCCTCGCAGCCACTATCATCCGTACCTACACTAACTTACTGACACCAAACGACTTATGTACAAAGAATTTCCGTGCCAATATAATCCGTGTATTATAAGCAATAAGGTATACATTTTTACGAATGTAGACATACTTAAGCCCTTATTATTATAACAGTTAATCCCCCCACCAAGCGACTCTCGCGCCCTGCCTCATGCATTTAAATTGCTTCATTACAGAACTAGACGCCGGAGTGTAGGGTTGTCTACTGGGAAAAATGGGGTTTACGGCTACACTAAAGAAAAACTTTCGCCTAAATAACATTGCAGATTGGAACTGAATGTTTTTGTTTTGTATGAATCTTTCCTTTTCTAGTACAGATAAAATTTTAAATCTTATTCGAACATGATATATTTCACATTACGTTTTTATGTATATAATGATAGGAACACATTAAGCAAGGCTGTATATAAATAGAAAACTAAAGTCGTCTCATTCTCTGATAATTGGAATTTAAATAATCGTTCAGTGTTGCCAAACAGGCGTAATTAGTGAATTATTATTAATAGCTTGCCACCCCTGGGTGGATAGAGCGCTATCCGCTATCATTAGCCCCCGAGTGGCCAGACAAAATTTTGCATGCTACCAACTGTCCCAAGTAACTCGACTAATGACTTCGCTAACTCAGCGGATTTGAAATTTTGAATCCTACCAAATTCGTACCTATTATACAATATGGAATTAAAATTTTACACATTAAGATTACATAAGATTCCATTCGTTTTGATTTATTTTCAAATTATATGCAATCTAACTTAATTCCTATGTATTGTGTGTTCTATGTTAATAAGTGTAATTATTACTTATCACTGTCCTAAATGTAGAAACATTCTTTATTACCTGCTCGCTATATAGAGATGATAATATCTTACCAATAGATCTCGACGAAATTAAAACATCTGCAACTATTTATTCTTTAAGCCTCATATAGAAACAATCTCTTAACCTTTACCTTCTTCGTCTTATTGTAGCGAAATTATTTTTTAGAATTCCGTTAATTCGTAAATCCGGATGCATTTAAAT
This sequence comes from Danaus plexippus, assembly GCF_018135715.1. NCBI lineage: Eukaryota > Metazoa > Arthropoda > Insecta > Lepidoptera > Nymphalidae > Danaus > Danaus plexippus. The sequence goes on along the minus strand of NC_083559.1, from coordinate 12,363,324 downwards.
AGTTTTTTCAAATCCAATTAAATAATATAAAGGCCTTTCGCCGAACAGATGTGGCTGTTTAGTGCCTCAACGTCAACAATTTGCCTATTCGAACGCCCATCCGCGTTTAGTGTTGCCACAATACAAAATTCACGTATCAATGATCAACTTACCATCCATCCAATCAACGGAGGTGTCAGATTACATACCTCCTTTGTGAACGCCGTACATTTGTTTACAAACAAAATAGGGGCTTGTCATAATCTGTTTTTGGATGCGCCTTTTCTACTTTTCGGTCTAGCAACTTTTATCGCGATTGTTTTTTTTAGATGGTATGGATTTCGACGCCTCTTTGTTGGTTTATCCGTGTATTGAATAAAAGGTGTTTCAAAAGGAACTTAAATCCCAAAGTACGATAATTCGCTAGTTTGTGTGGTCCCTTCAGATTTGACAGTTGACATTTTAGTTTTTTTATATTAGTACGCCATTCTAGATTTACTTTCAATTTGCCTTTCTTTGTAATAATTGTATTTAGAAACACTCTTTCTTTCCGGGTTCTAAGGAACCGCAAGTTCTTAAGAAAGTGAATTTAAAATTGTGGTTTCTTTACGATCACTTGCACACGACGACTTAATATTCAGAATTCTTTAGGTGAAGGGTTTTAAATATTTATTTGTAATATTTATTGATTTATGGATGATCTTTTACAAGGAAACAATTTTACCTGGATGATTGCCAGAAATACCATGTGTGAAAATACGGCAATAAGAACCAAAACATTTTTTATACAGTAACACGTTATAGTATACTTAAAAAATATATCACATTGCCATACAGATTAGCTTAAAAAAACTTAATGAAGTAAAACGAAACAAAACCAACAAAAACTGTCTTAAACCTTCTATAATAGACAAAAAGTGAACGCTAATCAAATATTAAGATCCTTACACCTATGCAACGGATACCTTACAAAAAAAAATAAACAAAAAAAAACTCAACGACAATTACATTACACGCGAAACCTCATGCGTCAAACTGCAAACATATCTTAAACAGTACAACTAGTATACATAGACCCTATCCATTGGTCACATAGCTTATAATTGTATAATTCTTCTTTACCCACTGTATCATGTAATGTTGTCGTGTTGCTGCGCGGTGAAGCATGAACACTTGCACGGGACATGAGGGGTCCGACGGTTTATTTTTTCCTTAATCCAACCCAGGATTAGGTTAAAGCCCTTTTGAGTGGCAGCCGCCGTCACAGGCACGTCTGGCGAGATTTCGGTGCCGAATACCTCAGGGTATGATTTTGAAATTCAGCATACGACCACTAATTCCATTGTTTACTAGAGATAAATCCGCTTCTTTATTACGACAAATATCATAGGCTTCGTCTCATAATGGGTATCCAGTGCCCAATCGGTAGATAGTTTAAATTGAGATCCAATTTGCATAGCGTGTCTAGAAATAGATAAAATTTATTTTCATATACCAATTTTGGTTCGGGTTTTATTTCGTTTGTTTTCGACGTTTTTATTCATTTCCAGAATGAATAGAAGTTTTTTTTTCCGTCCATAAACAAATAAACTTCTCCTAAAATAAGCTTCTCCTTATACAAATTATTAAAATAAAAAATTTTAATAATTTGTATAAGGAGAAGCAAACTCGTATAAATAATCTTTCACGTTAAACATAATCGAATTATGCATTAGGCAATTTTGATTAACAAAAAACCCTTTCTTTTGAAAAGTACAAAATATTTACAGGTATCAAAACGTTAACTATTATATAATTGTGCCATTTTTCTTTGTTACACCAAGAAATATAAAAACAATATAAAAGTAGTCAATAATTCCCCTTCTCTTTTATAAACTACTTTCTTAACGGCTGTAAATAAAATTAATGCAGAACGATTAAACCATTAAACTCAACTTAAAAAATAGTTTTCAATTAAAAATAAACCAAGTGTTTAAATTCTGCGTTCTTAGCTAGAAAACACAATAGAATTTTTTATAGTACGTATTCACGTGAAAATTGTTCCTATGACTCCTTAAATTATCTTTAGTCTAAGTGTAACTCCAATTGGAACTATCAAATAAATTTAATAGCTTACAATATACAAGCAGTACACCCTCTTACTGGAAAATCATGAATTTTCGGATATAAATATAGGCTTAAGAGTAGCAATGAATTTATTTAAGAACTACGTACGAAATTTGACGCTTGACAGTGATACGCATCTGACTGTTTTGTAATTTATTCACTAATAACAACTTGTACAAAAAGTTTCTAGTGAGAAATAATTTTTTTGTACATTAAACTTTTTTACATCTATAAAAAGTAGCAAATTCTTCTAAGTATTATAAATATACAGAATCTTTTTTAAGGATGCAAATTTAAATAATACAAAGCAGTTCATCCCATTTCATAAAAATTATGTTTTGTAATTATCTGTAAAGTTTTTGTTTTTATCTGTAATTTCGTACTTTTCATATTTTATCTTCACCATATTAACATGCCAGTGCCATTCCACGAATCAAAGGCATAAAACACACATACAATGAGATGTATCATAAATAACAATTAATTAATTAATTAATTACGTCTATATCTTGTAGGTATTTCGACCTTGTGAAGGTTGTGGCTCAGCTAACCGTTCTCACGCGCTACCCGTGTTGCTTAGACGAGGATTATTTTGACGGATAAGGGTTGTCCCAATCAACTAAGTATAAATCATAAGAAATCATAAACTAATCAAAAATTAATTTATATATTTAATACAGCGTTTGTAGCAACGTTAACACTATAGTGAAAAAGCAAAATCCCCTTTGCACTTATAATGTTTTTAATTCGTTCACAACGACAAAAAAATTATAAAAGTTAGAGATAAATATAATGTAATCCATTAATGACTAGACATGTGATGCAAATATCGTATTTAAAGTTGATAACCCTGAAGGAGCTGTCAGTTCTCGTAGACAGTGACAATTCATTCAAACTACCTGCGCGCGCGCATAATCCCAGTGACATACGATTCTCCACAGATTATATTAGTATAGACAATTGATTTTGATTTAGACCTCTTTTATTTTTACTAGTTTTTTAGTGGCATGAAATATGCTATCAATTTTAATATCGCATGACCTTTGATTTTATAGAAGCTAACAAAAAATATGTTAATATTTTTTTAAAAAGATTTTCTTATACAAGATTATTGAGTTGAACATTGAGATAGAGAACAATTTGAGACTTATAATTAAGATCGGAAGTGTTAAATCTTGTTTAGATTTTCCATAGCTATGTAAAAAAAAATTTAATCCGTTTTTATAACTTCACCCGTTTGGAGCTTCTTCATTTAAATATTCTTTGTGAGATGTCAAACAGCTCGCGCCGACGATTAAAAACATTTATTGGTATGTATTGATCTCAGTGGATTTATTTAAAAATATCCATTGCACAAAAGGCATCTGTATACTGTTCACTGGATTATTATTCTTTGTGACATTTTCTCACGCTTTAACACATTGGTGAGTTGACGGAATGAAATAAATTGTATTATATATATAAGTATATATATTTAAGAGCGTTGTCCCGTTATTCCGTTTGAAAAATATTTTTTCTTTAGAATTCTTATATTTTTTTTTTTGGCTATGATATCCCAAAAGTAAACAAATGAGTGAAATTAATTTAAATCTTAAACGTTTTATGTCCATTCATTTATTTTCACGGAAGTCGAAACTTTATTTTAACTCATCCGAAGACTTGACAAAGCTAGGTTTAATTTTATCTTACTTCATCGTATTAATTCAATTGAGCACGCAAAAAATACAAACTAAAAAAGTGATTTATATATATGTTAATCAATATTACTATCTAAGAATTTAAAATATTGAAACTAATTCTGATAATTTATTTTCCAACTACTTAATATAAATTGACGATTTATTCAATTTCACATGAAAGTTCCTTGTTTACTGTTTATTTGTATTGTTTTAAAAATTGAATATTTCCCATTTCGGACTTAATGTATTTTAGGAAATAGGACAACATTTATAACGTATATAGGTACAGATAAGTAACGTCTGTTCAAGATTGTATATATACAATATAAAGTAGTACATTTATAATGTGTTTGACTTGCTAACAACAAAATAAACCAGAAAGTGAACAAAGGCCCGCTTTAAGTGGACATTTGCAAACAAAATCTTACAAGACTACTCACACGGCACACCTCTCAAAACCGCTGAGTTTTTCAGAGGGAGGTTATTCTGGCAATAAATTTGTAAACTAATAAATTCGTTGCTTAAGAAAATCGGTAACAAAAACTTTCTATATTTTTTGTTATATTACCTGTTTGAATGTTTTTTTTATATATATATTTTAGGCACATATTTATTACGCCAAAAGCGACAATTTAAAATAATTTTAGATATAGAATTACGAAATTTTAAAACTCTGTCACTCAGTGCCATGACGCTTTTTTCTACATTTATCTTGATTATCCGTCAGCAGTGTGTAAGCAGCTTGAAGATTTTTGTCAAAAATAACAAAATAATATACTTTTTCGAACATTCTATCACTGCATTTTTTTCGCCATAATAACTTTTTCATTCTTTCCAATCCAAACGGAGGGTAAAACATAATATCCTTCATTTCTCATAACAAATCACAATGATGGTCCTGTTTTAGTCCACTGCGTAGGTAACAAAGATGCCAATCTAAGAGCGGACGCATCAGCTTATAATGTGCTTATTTGTCATATAATCGCGTTTTGTATTTAAATTATAGCTATTTGAATACAATGCCGCTACCAGATCAGGACTATAATGGGATGGGCGAGTTACTATACATTGTTAAATGTTCATTTGAACTTTGGGTTTTTCTCATAAAGTTTATATTTGAATAGACTCTATAGTCACTAGAACCAAAAACACTTTTTCACACTCCGGAAGGTACTGATTATTGTATTGTATACAAATATTTACTTTTCTTTAGTAAAATATTTATAAATGAATGTGAAGAGTTTAATTTTATACAAATACCAACATTACTTTTTACTTTTTTTGTTTTTATTCAATAAAAAAAGTTATATAATTCAAAATGCAGTCATTGTTGCAAGCAAAGGTCAATATAATACGTAACACTGTAAAAGTGTTGCGTATTTTTTTAATTATAATGAAATATTTATACGTCCTCTTTGTTATAAAACAAACTAAGTATGTTATTTGTCATACCTAAAGTAAAACTCCTCCAATATATCCATTTAACACAAACCAAATCGTGTAAAAAAAGTTATCGATTTAAATTTTTTTTAAATAAAAAAAACAACAGTTTGTTGTTATTATCGATGTATCGTTGTATATTTTTTTAATATTATTTACAAAAATGAGTATAATGATGAATATTATTAATCCGCTACTTCGCTCAATGGACCACGTGTATCCAAACAAACCCATTCGTAAACTATCCTAACCACAAACAACAATGTCATTGACATCGGTAAAAAGTATATCAACAAAAACCCAAATGAGCTTAAAACATGGACCTCACGCATTTCAAGGGTAGTTTCCCGAAAACCACAGGGTTTCTTAAAAAAATCATTTGAATACAGTAGCCCAGGTGGCATCTGACGTTTTTATTTTTTAATTTTGTTACTCGAAAGGTGTCACAGATCTTTATCGCGCGGACGGGATTTAACGATGTCGTAAGGCGCTGTGCTGTCAGACATTTTTTGTATGTTTTTCTCGTCAAGCCCGTGTCACATTGAATTAGGCAAATCCTTCGAGCATAGAGCCGTGTGGGTGTGATGTTTTATACTAACAAGTTTAGATTCCTATTTTTATTTTTGCATCTTTATAATGAAGTTATCATTTAATTTATTTTTTTTCTAAAATTTTACTTTGTCAGTGCCGTCCGAGTATAAACTGGTACAGTCCATCGTAAAAGTAAGTAAACTGCCTAATTTTTTGAAGCTTAACTATAATAACTTTAACTATTACAAGTGCGCAGCCATAAAAAACTAAACATTTATCACTGTAAACAAACAATTAAACAAGGTTGGATGAATCCTACAAAGTGTCGGCAGACAAAGGAATCATTTAATACAGCCCCAACGTTGACAAATGGTGTCATCTGATTAAAATCGATTTTAAATATATTCAAATCTTTACTGATGTGACAAATGAAATTATTGAGCATTTTATAACGTTTTAAGTACTTGGAACATACAAATTTCTTTAAATTATTCAAACATTGGAAATATTTTTCCCACTTTATGCAGACACTTTAAAATAAAATTACTGTGTATAAATGTGTTAGTGTTAAGTAGAATGAACCTCAAAAATATACGAAACAAATTTTTAATCTAAAAATTATAAAAGACAACAGAACAGTAAGAATTAGTAGTTAAATTCACTACTACACAACATAATAACAAACATGAGTCCTTATAAAATCGTAACCCCACATCAGCTTCGTAGCGATATTTATTTTATCACCAGGCTGTTACTTGTTGAAATTGTCATTTAATTCTCGGAATCCCCTTGCGTCGTGTACATACAGCGGAATATTCTGTAATTAATCGCAATGGCAGACTAACTTGAAAAAACACTGCCTGTAAATCTCACGACAAAGTACAAAAAAAAAATCTTCTGAAAACATAATATTGAGATAGTATATATTTAAAATTGATATAAATCGAAACGCTACCGGTTCCCTCTCTACAACTTAGCCGTGTGTTTACAAAGGGGTTGCTGGTCACCAAATGTTGGTTGACACTAGCGACTTTTAAAACGGTCGTGCGATGTTACCGCAGATGCGTATGATGTAGATCAGCTTAGATTATGACAAGTGTTGAATTATAGCTGTCTGATCTTCGTATTGTTCGTAACGATGAAAAAAAATATCTATATTTAGAAATGGAAACTCAAACTACAGCAATATTAAAGTGTATTTGTTTTTGTACATCGGGTCAATGGTAACTATTAGATAACCACAATAATAACTGCATTAGGACATCCGTCCTTACAGTCAACACTTAAAACTGAAGACGTATCTTTTAAATAATTTGAACCGAAATAAAAAAAAATAATGAATCTATAAATCAAATCGTAAACTCGAGGCAAATCAACTTTTTTGTTATATCAATGCAGTGTTTCCGATTTACAAGTACAAATGGAATAAAAAAAAAATTCGAATTAGGGGGGCACTAACCCTTCGTTAAAGGGGCAAATAGACCCGTGCCATCAAAATATACAGCTTTAAAAAGACACCCCATTGTGTTGTAATGTATGGCTTCTTAACCCTTAACTAAATGGTAACAATTTGGAAGCCAAAATTATAAACGTAATAGATTGTATGTGTCGCGCGTTTTTGTATGTCACTAAGGAAACATTAATATGTTTTCTATGTAAGTATCATAAAATGACTAAACTTTAAATTAATGGAAATGAAAATTTTTAACTTAAAATATTACATTGTTAGTACAAACAATTGTTGGCATTATGTTAAATGTCACTTTAGATATTAAAGATTTTTAGCTATGAATACTAGTACCTCTGAAACGTTGCGAATAAATTATTCGCTGCATTTTACTTTATGAGATTACGTTTTGAGTGCTCGGAACGACTTGATCGAGCTTACTAAACAAAAAGCGATCGCTTCAAACAAGTACACTGTAACAAACAGATAATCCTTACCGAATTAAAAATCTCATTCAGAATCAGCCACTAAAGTTAATTCGTACTAGTTATAATACAAAACATATCATAGTAACAGTTGGTCGGTATGTTCGCAATCGCCCTCAGGGGTGTGCTCATTCGGAAGATTCCGGGCCCCATACATATGGCGTGGATGTTACAATTCGATTTTGGTTATCAACTATTAATTTTGGACTCCCCTTAGGGATAAACAATTGCAAAAATCTTAATACATAAGGATATGACGTTTTTTTAAATTCGACATGTTACAAAATTTTGCTGTTATGTGTACAACAACATTAATGAAACATTTATATATTTAATTAATAGTTGTGCTGTTCTTGGAATTATCTTATTATTAAAAAGTTTTCTGATCCCCACCAAGCTAGCGAACCCTGCACTTCACTTAATTTTATCTATGTTGATACAGCTTCCTTATCATGTCTACTCACCCTACAATTTTAAATATTTGTCTAAGGACCTACTAAAACCACAGTGTATATGAACTCCATAGTAATATCGCTTTTCAGCACAGTAGGCAAGAAACTTTTTGATGGTATAAAATCGTCTGTGATGGGGTTCCAAAACCGATCGCAGTTAAGCCCCCCTCATGATTGGTTGTAAGATAAGAGTGGGGAAGGGAGATGTTATTGTTATAAAATCTGCCAGTATCGCGATAACAGCCAAAGGGTCTGGACGCCTGCAACGTCCATAGATAAGCTGTAACGCGACACTTTGTAGGGGAGATTTTAAAATGGAATCGACTTTATGACGTACGATAAATCCACAAGAGATGTGTTGAAATAAATCATTTATATTCCACAAGTCCCTTAACACCTAGCACATTTAAAACCAAATAAGCAGCATCTGATAATTTTTTACTTGGAAACTTTATTAAAACCAGTAAAAATTATAATTAGAAATTAAATATCACAATGCCATACAAAGCAAAAATCTAACTTGTAGATAGTATTGGGCTGAAGACATTCAAAAATTAACATACGAAAACCCTTGACCTAAACATGAAAGCAATCATTATTAACTCTTTGTAAATGCCAATCAAACGAAACAAATATCAAAGGCTGATTGATCAATGATGTCTGATGACCGTTCATTGACAAAACTAGTTTCTTTAAGAAATTGTTATGAGCGTAATTTCTATGAAGATTTATGATGAAGTTTCACATAAAAGCTTTTGGACGATGATGTCTTATATTTTTATGTTAGCGACGTATTTCAAGACTTGCATAAATGGCGTTCCGACGTTTAACAACGGGTATTTTATTTTCATATATGACAATATAGTAAAATATTTTCTATGCCTCCGTTGGTCTATTCTTTTATATATTCTGAATAAAAGGTAAGATGCAAACAAAACATTCATGACATGAATGTAATAGGATGTATTTGTGTTAATATCATCCAAATTAAGCCGAGGGTGATCCCTGTACTATAAATCTGTTGAGAACATTAAAACACCACCCATTACTTAGGAATTGCCCTAAAATGCCTCAAACATGTGTCTAACGGCGACCTGTCATCGGGGCTGCCAGTACAATGGCGGGAATTATATTTTTTTATTTTATTGGCAACACGGCGACAGACGTGCGCCGCGGGACGCCGCCACGCCCCCTCTTGTTGCAGATTTGTTTTGTGCTTAACTCATTTCTAGATGTTAAAATTAAACAGACAGGTACAGACCAACGAATAAAAAAGTTTTTAATGTCTCTTAGAGACATAGTCTTTATTATATTAGAAATAACTCACTTATTACAGTATCAAGGAATCGTCACTTCAATTATCAGTAATATTAAAAAATAAAAAAATAAAAAGTTTCTTCAAAGTACAAAGTACAAAATAATGCAAAAAACTATTTAATAGGAAAATCTACACTAACTTAAAATGAACAATAAAAATAAAATAACAAACTATGGCGCTTCTGACTAACTCATAATCGCAGTCATGACCCAACTGGGCGTAGAATGCACACCGCACGAAGATCCCTTGAAAGGCCATGTTTTGTGCAGTAATTAGGATATTAACTGTAATAGCAAGCCAGGGTTATCATGCACTATGGACATGCGGTAAAGAGATTATCGTCCGCTTTGCTTAATCTACATTTAAATTATATGTGATTACTAAACATCCTTATATGTTACAGAGAATCCAATACTACAAACTTTCACTATCGAAGCCAAATAATCAACAATATTATAGATAAGAATTATAATCTAAAAATATATTTCACCGTCCAAAAAGAGCTAAAGAAATAAAAATTGTTTAACTTTGTTAAGCTAAGTAGAGATAGTTATTACTTGTATGTGAACATAACAAATAACTGGTTATTTTGGTTTTGAATTGTGATACGTGATACCTACCTCCAGTAAAGGTATTAGAAAGGTATATCTCAATTTCTAGTAACACTTTATCTTAAATAAGCAATTTCTAAGTAATATTTTTATTCCAATATTCTGCTGTATGCAACACGAATGCTACATATACGTATGCTGAATGTTGAGAGTAGGGCAAGACAGTTTAATTTTAAAACATCCTTATATCTCATAAGTAAGAAGTTCAAGGCTGCTAGCGAATAAATGTTATCTTCTATATTATATTTCGTATGTCAAACGAAGGAACATTATTTGTTCACCGCTTGTGATATAGTTATTATATTATATATTGTATTATCCACTGCTTTATTCCCCACGCTTGTTCCAAGTTCTCAGCCAAATTGAAGAACACTCGAACAATTGAATTACCAGAAGTTTAACAGCTGGAACATCATGCTGTTATCAATATGTTGACCCCCGCGGCAACGTGTTGAGTGGCGAATGTTTAGAAAAACTGTTGTTATATTATATTATAACAGTTTCGTTAAATAAATTAAGTTGTATGTACATATATTTAAATTTCTTTAACACTATAATCATATAAGTAAAAATCTTATCAATACGTATTGTACATCTTTTCCACAGACTAGATTAGTTTGAAATATGTTTACTATAAATATTCTTATACATTTTATGACATGTGATATTATGTAATAAAAATAAATAAAGATTATTCAAAGTTGTGACATTATCGATAATTGTCAACATAGCTCCGAGCCCAAATACATTGAAGTGTGCTTGAAGCACTTGGACGTGTGGCGTTATTTGGATTATAAGTTATTGAATTTTTATACGAATTAACAACAAGTGGCAGGACATTGTTCGAAAAAACTTTTTAAAAGAGTTTACAAATGCACTCGTATTTCATGAATTATTTTTATTAAGAGACGAAAATTCACAGGGTACCATGGATTCATCGTGCGTGTGCCGGGTCTATTGTGTTGCAGGGAGAGAAGCTTCACCAGTGCCTGGAACTTGAGACCCAGGCGTAGGTTTAACGGACCCCTATCTAATGCGCGTTAAACGCACACCTCCACCGTTCAAACCTCCGTCCTCTTTCTACCTAACCAAATTTCAAAAAAAAAAATCTCCTAGTCTAACTACTCGCTCTGCATTTCCAAATTCATTGCAAGGATGTTATATATTATTTAGCATTATCGTTTTGCCGAATAAAAAACTTTAATATATCCGTATCTTGGGCCTCCTTACTTGATCCTATCACTTCTCTGTTACTAGTGCTCCTATCAAAAACTGTTTATAGAATTGAAGACTTGACTCTATCTCTGGAGCATCTTTGTCTTTTGGGAGCAATGTAATGACGTCATCATGGGATAGCCCCAGGAAACTCTTAGGCATTTATAGAGCTTCGATGGTTTTTTAGGTTCATCCCAAAACTATTACGATCCGTGAAAAGGCTGACGAAACAGCCGGTAGCGCGAGTCCGAGCTACAACTTAAACACCTTTATGATGCTTGCATCTAACTTTGACTAAAGCGTTTTATTAAAATCATAGGCGAGGAAAGGCCAATTGTAAAGTATTATAGAAATAATATATAAAGACAAACGCGAAACATAATATCAACTTTAAGTTGTATTAAACATATTTTATTACAATATCATCTTTAGACGCGTAGGAATAAGAATGTATCATAGTTTTAAACCAGGATATTTTTATCGCGTTTGGCGCAATTTTTTAATTTTCAGTTTCCATCAGTAAATACACTCTTTTCACAGTTTCACTTACTACGATAATGTTACAACTATATTCAATTGATAATTATCTGACGGGTACTGTTGTTTTAATTATATAAAATACATTTCTGTATTGTTATAAAAAGAAAACCATAAAGACAAACAAACGTCCCTATAATTTTATATTATATCCAAAAAACAATCATAAAAGTTACATACGACTAAAATGTGAGATTTAATGGTAATAACTTATTCCTCATTCTGTCTGTTGTACAAAAATATAATGAAAACAGTATTGGATACAATAATTCTTTAATCTATGTGATATCGAATATGTTTACAAATATTAAAATATCTGAGCAGTATCGATATACAATTTATGTTTACGTAAACCAAATAATATACAGACATATGCATATTTACTCACATTGTATCAGCATATGAAGCCGGATATTGTGCAAATATTTGTACTGTAATATCGGGATCAGCGCTCAAATACTTTGCAAATACGTCACCCTATATAAGAATTATTTTTATATCACTGCCTCTTGCCTACTCGGTAAAAACAGGGTTGCAATGCTTGAAAATTTTTCAAAAAATAACTGACATATGACTGACATTGGCAGATAACGTTACAAAAAAGTATATATCGGAGATACAAAAAAACTATGATCTCCTACTATTTCACTGATATATTTTTTATGTTAAAACACGTATTAAAATCACTCATAGACAATAAGCTTGGTATCATGATATGACTAATGCCCAACTTATCCCCCATGAATACGTAATCGTACATCGGCGGCGACGCGGTAAATGTTCCATCTATATGCAAAAGTCAAACCGCTTAATGTTTGCCAATATCTGACAGTTGTGTATCAATTATATAAAATTTGATACAAAAATTTACATTTACTAGTTACAGTGGCATGTTTTCCATGATTGTAAATTGTTATTCTTGTTCTCAAATGACGTTACCTATATTAGTACGTAAAGATTAAGGGTTTTCAATTTTGTTTGTAAACATAAAATAGGTAATACGTTATCATATCCTGGGGTTATAAAAATAGATTTTATTCTTATTTCATACAAAATAAGGGTGAACCTAACGGTCTGCTCTTCAATACAATAAAGTTAACATTTATGTTAATTACTCAAGTTTTCTATTTTGATTTAATGAATACTCGGTGTTAAGTTGTAAGAGATCAATAATGAAACAATAATAGCAAAAATCGCACAATACATTGTTGTTAATATAATTCTGAATGGATTTACAAACTGTATCCCACTGAACAAAGCTAATAATTAGTGGTCCTACTTTTTCGACAGATTCGCCAAAAATTGCACTAACAAAGGAAATATAATACAGATGTCAAATCACCATAATTTCCTACACCAGAAACGCCCCATAGCAGAAAACTTAATCAGGACGTTGGCTGTTTCCGATACGATATACTATAACATTTGAGCACAGATTATCCAATCAGTTAAGATAAAGGACACGCTTTTTTTTAAATCGTTCCCATTGCGATTTAAGCGCCAAAAATGAACAGATCAAATTTGAAATTTATTGACAGACGAATAAGGTCGTTTACGCGTTATAGGAGGTGGTTAATAAAAACATTTATAAAGGTTGGTATGCACTGTCGTGCGCAGAAGGCGCGTGGCAGACACGTGAACGAGATTAGGTGGTGCATTCACGTCTAGAGCACAAAAGCGTTGGTTCACGGGTGAGACGTCAATTGTATATGGGGGTGGAAATTCGCTAAGCTAGGTTAGTTTTAAATTATAAATGCGTAATTCTAGAGTTTCTATTTGCATATCCCACGGGTGTATCGCTTTATCTGTGTTGTCTTTAAAATATATATAAAAAAAAAATTTCAACCTAGTACTGAATGTATTAATAGTTTTTTAATAAAAATAACGAAAGTATGTACTTCAAACGTCACTCAAACGACATTTTTTAAAAGCATGTCCAAAACACAAGTTTAACAGGCAGCACGAAATCGTTTATCGGAATAAAATCGAAAAATCTATGCATAAAAAAGTTTAAACTTCATTTACAACATCAATCAAACGCTGCGTAAAAAATAAATGAACATTAAACAAAGCGATGCTGTCGGGTAAACACTTGTGCCATCAGAGGGGCAAATAAATCAGGAGCTGATCGTGTGCTCTGGGGCCGCGTCTCAGGAGACCTGGATAGAACAAGGATCGAAGAAATAATGGATAAATAAATTGTAACTCATTTACTTATAATATATATCAAAAATAAACAGCCACATAATATTCATGTGTTCGTTGGTTTATAACTAGCATTAAGTATTTAATTAACAAAAAAAAAATTAGTACATTTTTTTGACATTGTTTTAACATCTCTAACCTAAGAAAATATGATAAAAATTTTAAAGCTATTCATATGTTTAGGACACCACACATATTTATTCTTCTATGGCATTAGAAAGTGTTATTACTTATAATGTTTTACAAATATCGATTCAAATGCCGCATCCAAATATCACTTCATCCACGTTCAGGGTCTCTAGGGCATGGACGCATATTGTACTCATTTCATTATGTACATACGATTACAGCAATCGCGTCGTCTCACGTGCAGATGTCCCCAGATCTCTGTTTGATTGTGTGGTGACAGAATTGATCTGATACAATATATGGACGAAATATGATTTCATGATACACAATAAACGAATTTAAATGGATATTATAACGAAATCACAAATATTCACTAATTCTACTATACCAATTTTTGACGTTACGACTTCTTGACGTATATTATCACACACACGTTGTATAAATTTCAAGGGTTATATAAATTATAAAATCTATTAAAAAGTTTTGTTTCAATTAAACGTCCGGACTTTAGAATTCAATGTAGTGGTTGCGAAGTTGCATCAGTTAGTTGGAAACGTAATCAATCAAAATTTATAATTGGATTAAGACGACAACGCTGAAAATGTTATTAGACGGTTTATAATAACTGCATTATTAATCGCTCGCTAGTGAATTGCATCCAAATTATATCCGTAACCAAATTAAACTCAAGCATCCGTGCGTTTTATTAGCGAATTCACGCTGAATGTTACGTGATATTAATTTGATCTCTAAATAACATAATAACAGAGTTTAAATTCAATTGTAACAAACCGTGGCATCAAAAATCCTAATCAGTTAGCTGGTGACAGGGTTAATTAAATCTATTTCATATTATACATACATATATCAATATAATAGTATTGTTCATTAATTTGTACGATTCGTCGTATTCATTGAATAAGTTTATATATGTTATATGTAAATTATAACTAAGAATAACTTAATATCCCACATCGTCGTGGCAATCTATTAATGTTCACAAATAAGAAACAGCTTTGAAGATAAATGCACAAAATAAAACATGCATTAAATGTGGCCAAATAACACATACGTTGGTTTAACTCCATAAACATTTAATAAAATAGCTTGATTGGGCATAACAAAGGTGAAATTTGAGACTATTTTAGACTACCAAACTATGTTAAAATGTCTAAAATATTCACATATAAGTTATGAAATAAAATAAGAATATATTGTATTCCAAAATATATGTTTGTGATGTCACTTAATGAGTGTCTCCAGTTATTTACAGAGCTTCGTTATTCGCTCCGCCGATCGTAATTACTTGAGGGAATACTCGACCCACACCTCCTAACACTCAGATGTACGACGGCTGATGAATTATGGAATTTAGATTTGGTACCTATTTGGTATTAGAACAGTTTCAGGATAAATTATCAATTTAAAAATATAAGTTAATGTACAATTAGACAAATTTTAAGATGTTTAAGAGCACAGAAATGTTAATTTGTTGTTTGTCTCATACTTTATAGTCCATACCATATAATATATACAAAAATACTGAGATAGCAGGTGTGTCTGCCCGTGATCACGGTTGCTGCAAAGTAACCGAAACGTCGGGATTATGTAGTTTTTAAATAATAAAATCTACTGAGATAGCAGTTTAGAACGTATCACAGGAAAAGTTTTTTCGATACATAAGTATAAGGTATCAGTCTGATGCACTGCTTTCTTTGGATATAAATTATTATTGAAGAAATATAGTAATAAAGAATGTCTATTTTCTACTTCTAACAAAACAGCAAATTGATATAAACATTCTAAAAAAAAGTTTAGCTTTCCAACTTCTTCCAAAAGTTTAAGTTTCCTCTTCCACTAAGACATCACCCAGATGTTACAGGAAACTCTAAATACCAAGACTCCAAAACAACATAAGCTTATAGCGTCAGATGTTTAAAATTATATGAGATTAGCGATGGTAATGAGTACTCAGTATAAATACGGTCAAAGATATTTAATGTCGGTACAAAGTGTAACAAGGCTTATTTTGTTTGTGATGCGTGCCACCGCGACCGTTGCGTGCACGCCACTCACACCAACCTCAGCCTTAATGGACTGTTGCGAACATTATTACTAGAAACATAATATTTAAAAAATATCCCACCAAAGAAACCCAATCCTAGAGTTTTTATTTTAACCTAGGAAAAAATTGTAGCAAGTAGTCCATCAAAATTGATTATTATCAATATATATCAGTAAGGAGGTTGATTACAAAAAGGTGTAATGTGAAGAGGGAAAGAAGATTATTTTCAGTTTCGTCCCGATCTGGTTAAAAAGATTACAAGTGTAAGCCGGTTTAACAATTGATATAAAAAAAAATCTAACGATGTTATTTCAAAAGAATGTTCTCTGCAACGATATAAAACAAAAACATCTGCTTACAATATTTAATTATTCATAATACCCATACGAAGAATGAAATAGAATAATACTTTAAATGACTCTGTTACAATGCCCATACGTCTTGAACTTGTCTGAAAAAATTCCTATACCTATAAAAATATTTTACAGCCTAAAGTAGAGTTCTCGCATAAATCTTCTATAACTAAATTAAAAGTTAAACTAATTTCTGGTAATCAATCCTACCCTCAAACACTAAACCTTTGTTTAGACTCGTTCTTTTATACATTTATTTCTAGTCAAGTTGAGATCACACGATAATTTATACATAATCCAGGTAAGCACTTTCTCTTAAACCGTCCACTTATTTAAAAGTTACTGTAAATGTAGTTATGTAAATGTACTGTACTAGAAACTAAAGATCAACAGCAAGACTATTAACCATCGGTAAACATTATTTGTTTGAATGAAGACTTACAGTACATTTGATGACACAGCCTTTGCGTGATTGAGAAATAACAAAGAGAGGAAGTAAAAGTCGTCATGTCTTATTATAAGGATCGATAGATACAAATTTTAATAAAATTCATAAAACCAAACACATTTTCCGTCGTCTGTACCGACTCTGCTAGACATACGTCACTTGTCAACGGCGACGCGAGAATCAGTGGTTAGCATCGCGTGCACAGGTTTGAATTCGATCGATATCTACCCTCAGTGCTCATTCTACGGTGAACTAGCGAAATTATAAACCTAAGACCCAAATACTACAAAAATTATCCTATCCCACACCAAATGGGAGCCGTAAGACAAATTTTTTCGTCAAACTTCCTTCGCTAACTGAAGTAAATTCGTTACATATCCAGAGCGCTTAAAAGAGAAATTCTCCCGAAAAGAACTGTTCTAGATCTTCGTTGGTCAAAAATAGACGAGCTCATAACAACAGTTTTTATTTGACATCTGAAGGTCAGTAAAATTTAAAAATGTAAAGAAATTAAATATGTAATTTTAAATTACCAATTGAAATAAATTAGTTGATATTGGGTTGCCACCTGCCAGCAAACCACGATAAGGGATCTAATAGCATTTTGGGAGAATTACGTAAATAACTTTGGGGTAACGATTTGTGATATTGTAAATGATGTGTGATGCAATTATTGTTTATACTGGCCAATTAAGGGTGGATTAAATAAGGGAATGAATATAGAAACAGAACACGAGTGAAAAATTTACTCTTTATTCAATAAAAATAATCTTAACATTAAAAATTTCTAAGAAATCCCATCTATTGGAATGAAAATTGCTGCCATGGGGTAAAACTGAATTCATTTTAACGTCAAGTGAATTCTTCTTATCTACCTCAAACACGAGCGAAGTTTTACCCCGATTCATTTGCAATTGACTTCGCCTCCGTCTTAAAGAAAAAACACTATTTGACTCATTTGACAAATCCCGTCGAGGCAGTGTGAACTATGACCGAATCGTTATATCCTTATTCTTCTGACGGAATTTCAAATGACGCCATCTCGCTCACCCTTGTAGCAAATTCCCGGAATACGTTTATTTTTCATTTCGTAAGGGACAAAGAAAATAATTTTCTGTAAGCTTTGAACCCGCAGCAGGAAAAATGAGATATTTGGAAAATGTAATTGGATTCTTGACTAATCTTGACGCCTCCCATTTCTTATGAAAGGAAAGTGCTTGAGAATTGAAGACGAGCTGAAGTTATACTTAATGCCTAGGTATTTACTTGCTTACTCTATTGACATCTCACTTTGAGAGTTTTTTCATTTATAGAAGTGGGTAGGTTTAATTCTACATTTAATGTCAAGAAGTCTCGTTATTCCATGACATTTTACTTTAAATAATTCCAGGAATGAGTCATCCTGGTGGTATTAGATTTAATCAGAACTAAAATTTATAAGTCATAGATGACTTTATTAGAAACATTTAGATACTATTATCACAAACAGGAAAAAGTAAGCCAAAATGTTACTTATATTATATTACCTGTATATTATGGTGTGTGTTTGTATGTATATGTGAAATTATTCCTTGCCTTTGTTAGTTACGAAGCTTTAAAGCAGTTAGAATAAAATGTATTTGTGATCCAAATGAGATTTTGTTAATTTAAAGGGATGTTACAATGACGCAATTTAAAAGCAAGTTATTTAGATGTTGTTATATATTTATAGCTTATTTAAAACTTATTTACAACGACAAAAGTAAGGTATTCAATTTATAATCAATTCTGTAAAGGGAGACAATCAGAGCATTATTTATTGCTTTCAGCTTAACGATGTATTTTACAGTATAAAGTATTCAGAACTTAATTCTAGGATTTATTCATATAACTGACATCGGTGTTAATCAACTTGTTTCAGGAATCCTAAAATTGAACATTATGTTTCTAATTTTAAACTAGGTACATGGACGTTATGAGTAAAATTGATGTGTCGAATGGAAAAAAATTTTGGTAAAATAGAATATATATTAAGTTATATATATGTATATATTTAAAGTCGTCTACTAAATTTTAGTTAATAAGTCTAAATGAATCGGAAGTGTAGCTAGGTAATTTAAAAAAATCCTCAATGAGAGGGTGCTATAATCCAGACGACCCGATTATATCTGTAGTCCATTTAATTGACCACTCCCAGTATCTTCCGTCTAGACCTACCTGAGTTCTTTTATGGAACTACTCCAAGGTATAGAATCTACTGAGCGTTTTATTAATTCATAATTGGAAACCTCACACTAAGTTGAAGTAAAGGAGCCTTAAAAATAAATAACCTTAACAATATTTTATTACAACAAATTTAACATGAAATCCAAATCAAAACATTTCCAAATCCCTAAGACTAGAGCATAAAGGTGGTTCTGACCAACGTAGAGGGGATGCATGCTCATATTATAAATAAAAACACAATATTGTGAGATTTAAGGTACAATCAGCGTCATCTATGGTTTATTAGAAGAATTATCCATTAGTCAAACTGTAACGTTCTAAGGAAAATAATAATCTATATAAATAAAAATCGATGTTACTAAGCGGATAATTTGAAAATGTCTTTACCAATTGAGCTATTTTTTTCGTATATTCGTTAAAGCCCACGGAAGGTGTTTATAATAAAAATAAAAAAAAAAAAAAATAATAATTGCACAGACAATCGTTAAAACAATCATTTTTAAAACAATATTTTTTTTAAATAAAAATGTGCTAAAAGAGTAAATTGACGTAAATGGTAAACGTCAATAGAATATACAAAATAAACGCGTTTTTCAAGTATTTACATTCCAATTGATACTTGATACACGACACTGACAGATAATACTACTGTGCACATCTTGGCACGGGCAAAGGCCATTTTTAAAACATTCAAGCTGATGGATTGGACTATTTAAACATATTTTTAACATGTAAAAAAAGTTATGTAATGTTTGGTTAACCCAATGTAAACGACTGCAATTTAGACTGCGATTTGGTTTCCCAATGACCATAAGCAAATCCCATGACCAGTCTTCAAGTATTTGCCCCGTTAATCTGGAAAATCCATGTTTCTCTCATGGATAGTTTTATGTTGCCTGCTCCCGCATTGGGAAACCATCACCATTATTTGTTTACGCGCCAAATAACCAAACAAAAACATTTTTATACCATTAAGCATTTGAACGAGTATCATCAAGTTTATAAAGTATTGTAGTCTACAAAATGTAAAACTTATTTTTGTTTATTGATGAAATTTAAATGATCACTCGAAAAACGTCAAATTTATTTAATTTATACTATTTTTTACAAATAACTTTTGATAGAACGAAGATTGTCCAGTCAGCTACTAGCTAGTTAAGTATAAAAATAATCAAACATATTATAGACAAATCATTTACTCTTTCTATTTCGTATTATTTTTTTCACATATTTTTTTTTAAATTATGTAAATAACATATGTCTCTGAAGCATTTACAAGAAGACTTCTGAATCCCTTGTTTTTGTTTTTTTTATAATATGGCCTGAATCCGTGCAAAGACGTGCACAATATTTTCTGCCAGTGTCATGTAGAATGGAAGAGACACGATCCGGGATTGACTTTTAAATGAAATAAAATTTAAGTCTCGATTGAATTCACACTTAGGAACTACATAGGTTGGTAGATCTTAAACAACACAAATTCAATTAAATGCAAACATAGGAGTTATATATTGCATAAAAAATGTAAAACTAAGACTTATATTATATAAAGGTAAAACAATTTATTACTACTTAATTCTATTCATTTTAATATATTTACATATAAATTTACTAAAGGGACCAAACACCAACGACAACAAAAATTCGGTATTTAAAGGACGAGGAATGTTGACGGGGAGGACATCATACATGGGATGAAGGAGTTTAGGACAGCTGAAGGGAAGATGGGGAACGGAACCTTCGTCAAGGCCATATACACAAATAGAGTGATCCCTGATCCTAATCTTGTGTAAATGTGTAGCAGAACATGCATGACCCAAACGGAGATGACAAAGAGTGGAAATTATCCACCTAGAGGAAGATTTTTGGGAAAATAACCTTTAGAATTTGAAGAAACTTTACCTTTAGAATTTGAAAAAGCCCATAATTTATGCCAGGATAAATTTTGATACCTTTTAGCCAGAGAACAGAGGTCTTTTGATGGGATTTTACAATAGGAAAATCCTTTGTTTATAAATAATGTTGCTCAACATACTTCAATATAAGCACGTCAATCAGTTAGGTTGACTAACAAATAGTTCTTTCTTACAATAATGACTGTGTGTATTATGCCATAGCGAAAATGATTATTATTTGGCTATTAAATAGAGTAATCAATAGTATTTAAATTATTAGAAATGTGTAGTAGAGAGAATGACATTTGAATACTATTTTAGAAGTTTATAAAGATATTAGAAGACATACGTTGCGTTACTTGAAACAGCTAACGCCTTCGATGTGGATAGTTATGTAATATAGGAAAAAAAAAATCTCATATTGGTGAATTTCAGAGGGAAGTAATGAATTCTGAGTCAAGAGCTGTGGTGATGAAGTGTCTAAAAGGATTCCTAATAAGAAAATTAGATACAAAGTTGAAATCTTTTCCCAATCGATACAAAAGTAATTAATAAAATATATGTCGTGGTGGCCTGGAGGTTATAAGGCCCGCCTCTCATACGTGAGGGCGCGGGTTCGAAACCTGGCAAGTACCAATGTGATCTTTTCCGAATCATATGTACTTTCTAAGAGTATTTAGACACCACTGACGGACGGTGAAGGAAAACATCGTGCGGAAACCTGGTCTTATAAATTCAAATTATAACAATGAAATCGCCAACCCGTCTTGAGCAAGCGTGGTGATTAATGCTCTAACCTTCTCCATTTGAGAAGAGGCCTTTGCTCAGCAGTGAGCTCCTATAGGCTGATGATGATGATGAATAAAATATAAGTACTACTACTACATAATAAGTACTACTAAAGCTTATATTTTTTGGTTTGAACCAACTTAAAACAGGAGGAGGTTATCAATTAGTCTGAATTTTTTAATTCGACAGCCAAAAATAAAATGACTTAGAATTGTTCTCTTAAAAAATTTTTGCATAACCATTGTTATTCGGTATGATTACCCCAAGTATGAGTCGTCACACTAAATTTGAAGGGTTAAAAGCTTTGCAAAGTTTTGTTTTTTAATGAGAAAATGTTGAAAGATTATATTGTAGTGTAGTAATGCAAACTTGTACTAAGCCTACTGTTATGAAACCTTTCAACTTCGTCCGTAAAGATTCTTATTTCTTAAATGACTACAGTAATTTGTTTCTTTTAAAATCACTTTAAGAAAAACAAATTATTGTGTGTGGAGTCTCTCCGCTAAGAAGCGAAACTTTGTGATGTTGGAATGAAAACAGGTAGTGGTAGAAATTGATGTTCAAGAAATTCCTAGGGTTTCATTAACATAAACTTTATTAACGTTGCTTACACGTCACAATTGATTGCTCGCATGCGATCGAGCGTAACGGATTCCCTCTCGCTTTGTCTATTTTAAACACCCCCCCCCCCTCCCACGGAACGTTAAACCTTTAACGCAACCTCGTTGGAAGTTTCACTTCAATAACTTCTTTAAAATAATCTTAACTTATCGCAGATCGAAGACGATAATGAAGGATAGGAGAAAGTGAGACTGAAGCTGAACAAACCAACTCTGTCATACCTAAATTCAGAACGTAACGTAAGAGCCCTAAAATCGAAACAACAGTAGAGCATTCGGAAAACTAAACAGATTCCAATAAATGTATGAAACGCAGCAACTAGATGACTTAAAAATAAAAGATAAAAGATTTTGTAGAACATGTAACTATAAAACTAAGGTAATTCTTATCTTAAGCACACGGCTCGATATAAATTGAGAACTGCTATTTCTAAGAAATTCATTTAATAGGCCCAACACCCGTGTCAAGACTGTGGGCACTTTAATTGTGGACATTTTA
Source organism: Danaus plexippus (assembly GCF_018135715.1). Classification (NCBI taxonomy): domain Eukaryota; kingdom Metazoa; phylum Arthropoda; class Insecta; order Lepidoptera; family Nymphalidae; genus Danaus; species Danaus plexippus. The sequence goes on along the minus strand of NC_083559.1, from coordinate 12,340,316 downwards.
AAAACTTTTAATAATAAAACAATGATAACATATATATATGCAGCACTAAAATATACTGCGCAGATTAATAAACAATTTATAAGTCAACAAGAACTAGAGCCAAGAGTTTCTAAAATTACAATCTGCAACGTCATCTATATTAATTAAATTGACGCTCCAGACATACATGTATATAAATCCTTTAGAAAAAACAAAAAAATATTAGTTGCGAAAATGGCGGGCCCCTACTCCGAAAATCTACACTTAATTTATATCCTAGAACATTATAATGACAAATACATGCAACTATTAGATAATTAAGAATACATCGACACAAGCCTATAGATCGAAAGATTAAACAAAAAGTCAAAAATCAATGTAAATATTTATTTCAAATACTATAAGTGCTTATGGTAACCAATGATACAATGTTACGCCTCAAACCAATCAATTCCCATAACATCGTCAGCTCCTAGCCATAATATCACATACATGTGTACGTGTTGCCGCTCCATACAAAACAAGTCTCTTATCCCGAAGGCGATCCTTACATACTATATAATATCTATGTTACATAAGTTCAATAAAACATTCATCACTTAGATGTTTACCATCCTTCATATAATTATCTGTTTATACACGGAGGCACACAATTCTTAAATCTAAATACACTTCAAACAAAAACTTACACATGGCAAAATTTTATATAAAAAATACCATTACGATATTTTATATGTTAAAATTTTGTCAAGTATAGTTTTCTGAATGTCGTACGGTTATGGTGAATAGATAAGATTATATTTCACTATTCTAATACTATAGGCGGCCCTCCGACCTTACATACTGCGACCACTGGTCTTCACTTATTACTATGTATTGTACATATCAAATCTGACAAAACCTTTGTAACTTCCTATTAAAACCAATGTTGATTGTAAAAATTGTGATACACGTCGATTCATTATTTACAAGTTGATTTAATTTTAATTTATACATACTTAATATGAAATCAGAAACAATTTTTCAAAATTAGCCTCAATCATAATGAAAGAAATTTGCATTCTTTTTTTTTTTTTTTGGTCACCCCCACTACAGTAATTATTTAAACAATGCCTAAAAATTAATAAGCGACTAGAACTAAATAGAATACAAGCAATTTTCAATTGTCATGAAACTAAAATAAAAGTGTGCATTTTGTTGCAGTGCAATAAATATGTTAATATTTACAATATATTTTTTAAGTCAGTAGGTAATATGTGGTAAAGTATTGAATAATCCTTAATAAAAATATTCTTATGACAAAATACTAATTTAACTTAATTATTACATTTATTAGATGCATGAATTGTGTGTACACCAACAGGATAGGTATACAACGACAATATTAACATCAATATTTACAGATAATAAAAAAAAAATATCCACAGAGAAATTATATAAAACGAAATAGCTGTCTGCATGAATGGAACATAAAGAAATACTCATAAATTAAAAAAAAAAAAATAACAATAAAATATATACCGTTGCAACAGCATGCAATAAAATTATAATTTTTTAACCTTCAATAAGTCATTTACATTGTGCTGTATAATATGTGCTCATATAAAATAACCACAGAATTGGCACTCACTTTAACCAGCAGTAAAATTAATGTTCATAGACGTAAGATTGAAAATGTTTAACACACAATGAAATCATCTTTATAACAGATATTTAAAATCAATGTATAGTTATTGAAATGTTTACAATTATTTATGTTTAATCTATTATTTGGTGTCGTACAAATGGTGTGGTATATATTGCAAACAATATTTGAAAATACCAAAATATGAATAAAGATAATCCACACTGGAGCTATATTAATAACGTGGCATCTATTTATAATTAATTATCTTATATTTATAACTTCTCAACTTCAACATATTCTACATTAACTGAAGTCTTTGCACTCTTTGAATTTAGAATTTCATAACTTAGAAACATTGATATGTTATGCAAAATGTCTTAATAATAATATCTCAAAGTTAATGTTCAGAGATTTAATCAAACCTTTTCAATTCTGTATAATCAGCTGTTTGTGTACACAAGACTTTGAAAACTGATAATTAATTTATGTCCTAAGCATCTATTGAGTATTAATAAGACATCATACAAAACAAAGTCTGCAGTTGGGTTAATCAATATCACGATACCACTATAAGCTCATTTGCAACCAACACATACACTTTCGCTTCACTTTGAGTTGCTTGATTCATCCACGTCATCCGAATCATCCGAATGATCCACATCTTCCACGTCATCCGCATCATCCGCATCATCCGCATCATCCGCATCATCTGCATCATCCGCATCATCCACATCATCCACATCATCCACATTCTGCGCGTCATCCGCATCATCTTCATCATTGACATCATCCACATCATCCACATTCTGCGCGTCATCCGCATCATCTTCATCATTGACATCATCCATATCATCCACATCATCCAAATCATCCAAATCATCCAAATCATCCAAATCATCTAAGTCATCCATATCATCCAAATTATCCACAAGGTCCACACTATCCAAATTGTCCATGTTATCCACATTATCAACACTGACTAAATTGTCCACATTGTCTATATTGTCCACATTATCGACAGCATCTGTCCCAGCCCCTTGGGGCTGGTCCTCGGATCAGGTTCTCAACTCCACCAACTTAACATCCTTAACATGGAGGTTATGTTTAGCTTTGGCTGCGAACTTGATGACAGCCTGTGTAGACACAAGTGGTACATGTCGGAGGTCCAGCCTGTAAATATTAAAATTTTTAATTTGATTACAATTAAAATTACAATTAGACATAGCAGCTGTGAGGGTCAACTGAATGTATATTAAACAACGAGCAGGTCATTTCTACATAACATATGATCTATAGACTGATAATACATGTATATATTCTTCCTCACCTAACTAGGTTAGGGCATCTTGCGAGATGGTCCAATGCGGCCTCTGTTAGCAGCCTGCAGCCCGCCAGCGAAAGTCGCTGCAAGCCGTGCAGCGCGAGCTGAGCCGCGCCAGCGTCTGTTAGACGGGCACAGGATGAAGCATCCAGCTCGCATAACTTGGGAAGAGCCTTCGATACAGATAAATAATTATATTAGTTGATCGCAATAAGGCTGATTAGTTATAGTGGATAGCCGACGATTTACGTCAGACAAATAAGGTTATTTATTTTGTAATGCTAACTATTTCTTAATTTTCTTTTTTGAAATCTTGCAATGGAGCTACAGACGCCAGGGTTAGAAATTTTTATAAATTATATATCAGAAACTGAATAATTGTGTCGCCTAATAAATGAGAGTAAATATATCTATATTTTATTATATATAAAGCATTTTTATTTTTTACCTGTACAATATACAACATGGCAACGTCGGTGATGTCAGTTCCTGGTAGACGTAGAACAGCCAGTGCTGCCAACCTTGAAGGCTCGGTTCCTGACCTGGCTCCGCCTCCCGGTCTAGAGTTCTCAGGAGGTGCTAGAATTCCTCGTAATTTAGCATCATCTAAACATCTAGCGAAAGATAAATCCAGGGCTGTCAAGGGCGGACATGTACTGGAGCGAAGAGCTAAAGCGGCCTCTGCCGGGGAACCAGCCAAGGATAACGACCGTAAGGCTGGTAGACGAGCCAATAACCTGGATTTGAAGGACATATTATATATAAAGATTTTTAAAGTGATCATCCTAAACAGTTTATCAATGCTTCCTTTGATCGTTTATCATATATATTTTATACTTGTACATTAGTTATGAACATAAGTAGATATAGTAAAATTGTAGTGTTTTATCATAAACCACAATTTTAAACTGAGTGTTGCTATTTGACACGTACCAGGCGAGTTGTCGTCTCGCTAGATGACACCACTCGAGTCCCAGACTGAGCGGCTGTCGTCTTGCTATGCCCGCCAACTGCGCCGCCGACACTCGCACCTGAACGAATGACATACTTCGCCATAGGGATGGGTCCATCTAGAAATTAAAGTCAAAGACATATAACTAATGCTTCGAAGACGTTCTACATACAACCGAGGAAAATAGATTTAAATTGAAAAAAAAGAATTTCTTAATTAGAACCTCGCACGCAAACCGTATCGAAGGCAGACGAATGAGCAAAATCTGTAAAGATTTCAAGAAAATATAAGATGTATTGGTTTAAACCAAGATAGTTATTAAGCATTAACTTTTACGTTCTTGTGACTTCTTAACAAAATTTAAGTGACACTAATTTTTAAATGCTTTTTACAACCAAGAAAGGAATTATAAAGTCTAAAGGTTATCCGAAAAGATATATACATATATATTATTTCCAAAATTAAAAAAATTCCTTTATGGACAGAATCTTGACTTTTAAATATATTATATTATCGTTTAATGCAACGTACTGAATACTCTGCCCAAGCCTTGCAGACCAGGGCACATGTAGCCAGTTCGTGTGGCGTGAGCTTAGCGAAGACACGCAGCATCGCCCCTCGATCCAGCCACGCACCGCTCACATTGGCCACGTTCAGAGGAGCCGGACGTACAGGATATATTGGTTTCTTTAAAGCCTAAATATAACAATACATTTATTATTTTAGCATTTCTCCAAACATTGAATAACCGTTTATTTATATTCGTACAAATATTATATAATATATTAGTATTGCAAATTGATTTGTGGTAAATTGACTGATGAGCATCTTTTAATCTTCAAAGTGGATGAGAACAGAAATTATTTTATACAATCTTAATAGATGATTGCTACCGTAAGATTATCTCTCATGATAAAAATTCGGTTCTCATATACACTATATAACATACTTATTACTATATCTAGTATTTAGACAGACATAAACTAGACCCTAGATATAAAAGTATTATGCTACAAGCATCCATTAAATTAAAAAAAACAAATTCAATATATACGAAACTATTGACTGATTGATCCGTTTGCGATAAAGAGTCACATAATGAAATGTTTTGTAATACATTCATTAAAAGGTAGTTTAAACAGTGCCTCTATATATACATATATATTATGACTATTACTTTAGCTGAATGGTGTGTCAGCTGCAGCGCCAGATGTGCTCTCAGTGCTTGTTTCTTAGGCGCCTCGTCTTCATCGCTGGCTCGCCGTTTCTTCGCCGTCGGCTCCCACTCAACTCCCTCCGCCTCGGGTGCTTCTGATGGATCTTCTTCGCGTTTTATTTCTATATGCATCATATATTGTTATTAATCGCTTTTATTATAGATGGATATGTTTATTTACTTTCAAATCATAAGTAATGTACCTTCTTCTGATTTAACGTTAGTGCTTTCAGGTTTGCTTTCACTGTCTGATCCCGCCTCAGACTTCACAGTCACCGGTGGAGGTGGGGCTGGTAATTTTGTCTGCGAACATATTATATACAATTTAGTAGAGTAAAATCTCTTGACATATAATTTTGGTCTGTAAGAAAAAGCTACATAATTATCAATTACTATTTTTATTGTTCTTCTTTTAATTATTACTTTTGATTTTTATTTCTCTACTTCATTTATGAATTCGATTGGTGAATAGTCAATTATTTTCCAGTAGCTATTTTTGCACACAACTATAATTAATTTACATATATTAGTACTTAATTTATATGTTTGCAAATATATATAAAAAGTGGATCTTCTTTTACGTTTGATAAAAATCAATAAGTATTTCTCTACCAGAATTTGCTCAACTTGGACTCTCATTGAAAATCATATTTACAATTTTATTTTTCTTAATTTTATATATCAAAGAACTCTTATTAATATTTAAAGTTACTGAACCTGTGCCGTTGTGGTGTTATGTTGTTGACTCAGCTGACTGGCATCCGATCCAACGCTCATGCGACGCAAGTCTGAAGATTTTTGTCGGGCTCGGAAGTGACGTGGCTAGAAAATATTTGTAATGCATAGCATTAAATTGTATATTAATTTATTTTTCTCGACATGCGTTTATATCAATGATACATGAAATAATTGTGTGTGATAAGCCTGTTCTCCTCGTTTGAGTTAAATAAATTTGTTTAATATAACGACATACCATAAAGTTCATAGAAACTTAACTAGTAAAAAAAAATTAAAGTTGAATTGGTAGCATATTTGATATGGTCTTGCTAAATTAATTTTTCCGTGGGTATATTATTGATAACTGAAAACATAAAACAAGTACTCTACGCGACTCGCTTAGGAAGCAACAAATATTTATATTATCACCTTATAGTCGTGGTTGAGACCCATGGTGGTGCATGTGGGGCACTCCCATGAGTTAGGCAGGTCCTCGTTGAGCTGTCCTCCGGGAGGGACACACGCTGGATGAACTATGCTGTAGCAAACAGAGCATTCCCGCAGGACTGATGGACCGTTACGACCTGATGACACATTCACAGATTATTAAGCTACATACATATGTGCGAGTTAAACAATGCATCTCTGACTTTAATAATAGTTGATTTATTTCACATAATTATAAAATACCTGAATTGCCTTTAGCCTGCGGTGCTACAGGTGTCTGCATCCATCCGTCCAGATGACACACGGCGCAGGAAGCTGTCACTGGTAGCATTGGCTGCGAGATGAAACATATTTATTAGATATTATATTTAACATATAAAACCTCAACCTTTTTTTTCTAATACATGTCTGATTGTTAGCATTGTAATGTATATACCTGTAAACACTGTCTCATGATGCAAGTCTGTTTGGCTCGCCCCAAACCACCGAACTTAACCATGTCATGACAAAACACGCAATCACCACAGTCTGTACGCTGGCAGGCTTCACATTTCTTGCATCTGTATACAAAACAATATGAATTATTTTTTGAAAATATTCAACACATTTTTTTTCTATATATTTACAATTTCTTAAGCCATATTTAATTATTTGACAAATATTCTCTCGAAATATTTTATAAATTGACAAGAACTTGTAGAGTAGAAAATATCTTTATATAAGTTTGTTATGATTATATTGCTTAAAATGTAATTCTGTTCACTCAGAAAACAAATCTGTTACATTTAAAACTACCCACCAACTATATACTGCTTTGAATATCTAATAGCTATCATATTTCTTTCGACGTGTCTCGTGAATTTAATTCTGTTGTATATATGTAAGTAGTTCTTTAACTATGTGCTAGTATTCTTTAGGTACCTGGTCCGCCTACGACGTGGCGCGTTGGCGGCGTGGTCGGGCCGTGGTCGCGCGGGACCACCACGATGACCACCACGACCTCCCCGACCTCCTGACTGACGACGCTCTCCGGACAACGGCTCGTCTGGACCTGGATACAACATATATACATACATGAACATTAAGTTAGTGTATAGAGTACTTGTTTTGATTGAACGCATTCTCTACAGTTCAATCACCCTACCTAGTCCACATAGTGTCTGACGATGGTGTAGGAGATTATGTTTTCTAACATATACAAGATATATTTGAGCCATATATCGTTAGAGGACTGAGTATTCCCATGTTAGTATTTTTTTGTTTATATTCTATTCTCATTATGATGTGGATTTTCTTGAAAATTACATTACGTTATTTAAGAATAAACAACTTAATTGAAATAATGTAAAAAAAAATCTAGTAATAAAATAAAAAAGAAACTATTAACTTGTTTAGTATATCAATCGAAACAATCACTGATAAGTACATAAACTGAAATGCTCTTTTACTTTAAAACATATGTATGTGTCTGTGTATATATAGATGTATTATTTTTATCCCATCTGATGTTAAAGCTGTAAATTTTCAATTATTTAACAAGCAAACTTGATATCAAACCAGTATAATAATACTTTTAATGACTATTGTACCTTTAAGTAATGGGAGACCAGTGATGGCTAGCTGTTGTTTATCATGCCTGTGCTGTTCCACTAGAGTACGGACATCACGGACCAATGCTATTGGATCCGTTAGCAGTTCGGGCACTGACTTACGGGCTGCTGGGAGCTGATGAAGATATACCACTATAGCCTGGAAATACAGAACAGGAGTTATTGTTATATATTTTAATACCAGATATGAGTATATTGTAATTATTGTAGATGTAACTATCAAGACGCCAGCGTTTCTCAGATTAAATTTCTCAGAATTGTTACTTTCTTTTAGAAAACTCTTTTGAATATAACATCATTAACAATTTTTTGTTTTGTTTTGTCACAGTATCAAAAATTAAATTACAATGAATTGTAATGCTTCCATAATTCAAACATATCGTATTATATATTAAATAATGTAGTTAAGTAGAAGAATAATTTCCTCATAGCTTGTTCACTTTTTCCTATAATAATATTGACATAACTTCATTATTGTATAATAATACTGTCTTTCTAAAGAAATTTTAAACATGTAACCGTCGTGATTAAACTCGAACCAATTAAGCTGGCTAAGTTTAACGTTGTATTTTTTAAAGAAACTTTATGACGAAATATAAATAACAAAGTAGAAGATTATTTTCAAAATGGCGGAGTTATCGTGTTGATTTAAATCATACTTTTAGTCCGTGAAGTTCGTTCTGCGTGAGATGAACATGTTCCTTGGGCGGCGCGGGCGGCGTGGGCGTCGTGGGCGTCGTGGGCGCGGGCTGTCCCTCTTGAGCGAGGTGCGACCGCCCCAAAAGCGCGCTCACGTACCGGTCAAGTACATACCACAGCATCTCAGTGAAAAACGGATAACGAAACTTCTGAGGCACCTGGGGATTGAATACAAAATTACATCAACTCTTAGAATAAAATAGCTTCTCGAACACAAACCTAATACAATTCATTGTTACATATATTCGCCGCCCAGCAACGCTATGATAAGACACCGCAAAGCTTGATATTCGTTTTAGCTTAATATTCAATGAATGCCAACAAATCCTTACCTTAGTGACGTCTTCGACTTGAGCTATCTTCAACTGTTTCTCAATACCGAACTGATGCAGGAAGTTGCCTCCGAAGACGAGTGAATCACTCGGTGTGTATACAGCGTGTATCCAACCGGTCGGTATGAAGAATGTGTAACCGGCTTGTAACTAGAAAAATATTCATATATACTTAACAACAATGAACAGATTGAAAACAAATTTGATACATAGTAATAAATCTACTTAAGAGTTTGTTACTTTTAATCTCGTAACCTGTTATATGTGTGGTTAAATATTAAAAAGGGGGTATTTTGTTTGGAGTATATTGTAATAGTAGTTCGTTATTAGTTCATTACTCACATGAACTCTTATACATTTTTCGACCGTGTCACCGAAGAAAACGTCCGATTGCTTCCCGGATAGCACCCACTTCTCGTACAGCTGGAGATTCTTTTCAGTGGGTGGAATAAGCCAGAATACTTTTGCTCCTGGATATATATAAAAGGATTTTAATAAGTAATTAAAATATCATATTAAAAGTGTGTTTTTATTATTATGTCTTATACACTTTATTAATTTAAATAATTACCTCTCAATATGTGGTACCAGACTGACGTGCCGCCGAAGTCGATGTGGAAATCCGTGTAACAACCTTTGACGGACATGAGACAATACTTCTGGACCTTCGGGTACATCATTTCATCCAAAGCGTTCGTCGATTCAGTCTGAAATTGACAACCGTCTTTATAATGATCGCCTGCATGTCTATGCGCATGGCATGCATGGCAAGAGTACATTCATAAAACGCTTGCAGCATGGTAATCACGGGCTGAGCAATACAGTAGACTTATTTTTAGCAAGTATACAAGAACAGTTTTATGTATATCTTTAAACACAGTAACACATCACATATGATATAGGTCCGTGTATACATCAGTGTAACGATCTGATAGAGAACTTGCCATCGCATCGCCGTTGCGCTTCAACTTCAAAACAAACATCATCGGCTTATCGCATATCAAATGTGTTAATATTTTCACATCACTAATAATATTATCAATTTCTATAGTAACCTGTTGATCTTTCAAATGTCTCGGCCAGACTGTATCCACCCAGTCAATAAGTCTCACAATACGCGGCGCCTGGACGTAGTTCTCGAGACGTGTGTGTGAGAACTCCAACGAGATTACATTCAGCAGCCTCTCCTTGTTCTCGTCGTCATAGTAACGCTGCCAATCCTTCATATAACATATTACGTCTAAGTTACATAAACACTAAGTCAAAATTTCTAATCTCGGATATATGTAAACATTTAATAATTTTATATTTCAAACCGTTTAAACGTTCCACTTTGACACATAAAACTTAACATAGTTACAAACTGTACGTTGAATATTTTTACTGAAATACCACACGCTCGGGTTGCTCATTACACTTTGAAAGGCTTTTGAATATGTACACGCGTACGGCGAGCTCTTTTGAATTTTACATGTCGCTAGTAAAATTCCTTATATGAATTCTTGTGAAACATGATTTTAACTAACTCCGTTGTTTCATAACGTATTATATTATTTTTTTTTATATATTTCGTTATGATTAGGTTTAGTTTTGTATCCTTGATTTTCATAATAAAATTAATAGTAACATATTTTATTGTAACTTACACCGACATTTTTAAGTTACTTCATATTTTTATCAAAAAATATGATAAGGTTTTAAATACAGAACATATCAGCTCGGTTTTAGTAACTCAAGTTTATATATTTAATTTATCAGAACCTACGTCATAATAAAACAATAATACAGTTTTCATCTGTAAATGCTTCAAACAACATTTTCAAGATAAGCTCGGACTTAAAGTTACTTGGTTTCTATACGTTTTATCAGAACCAATGTTGTAATAAAAAAAAAAACTTCAATATAAGTTACGCCTGTGGGTGTTCCAAGTTTGGTTGTTCAGTTACCTTCATTGTCATTTCAATATTTTTCTGTGTGTTAACATCCATGACGTCGAGAAGCCGCCTCGAGCCGACGCACATGCGCACATCGTTAACTGTGAAGTTGCTGGTTGGCACTCTGTAGACAAAGGAAGTCGAATACAAAACAATTTAATAACATACACATACAAAAAAAAATCACCGGATGTAGTCATTTCAACAACAAATAATGTTTAATATTGTATTACAAAACATTTTTTGTTATATGAGTTGATGTCGCTAGGTATTTTTTTATTGGTTACGACATGATTTTCTTACAAAAGACCTCTAGTCCTCAGACCGCAGCAGACCTCAGTCTTCCCTTAGGGATCGTGGAAGACGCACGTATCCAATGTTTTTTCATGACATCGATCGTAACTTTCGGTTTTAACATCGAACACATAATCCGATCAAACAATCGCCAGTATCCTAATTAATGACCGTTCGAATGGAATCGGATTCACAAAATTAATCTATGATACTCTTCCATTGAGTACAATTGAATGAAAAATATATAGCCTGTACAATTCAGATCCGCTCATTTTAATCCCCACAGTAGGGTTTGGTACTTCAACATTGGCTGCCTGTCGAGTGTGCCTGTAGAAGTTAGAGATTGATTAAAAATTCATTCCTTAGTTCGTGTATTTTAATATGCATTTCGACGCTGCTGCATACATTCAAGAAATGTATTTAAATTCAATATATTAATATTAAACCTTCGCCGTATTGATTGCTCTCTGTCCAAAAGGGAAAAAGTTCCGTTACATAAAAAATATGAACTTTTTAAATGTCGAATCTCTAGTTGATAACAAAATTATACGTGATTTTTTTATATAGAAAAATATAATATGATACTAGTTATAAAATGTAGTGATTATTATTTATCACCTAATATTACCAAAACAGAAATATAAAAACATAACATACACGAATGAACGCATTACGTCCGTGAACGGATCAAGCCGCAGGCAGTAACTAGTAATCTAGGGTCATAACTTATGCTACATAAGTTAAGCCTAGCCGTTACTAATCACTTAATATTTATGAAATTTCACGGTGTCAGGAACCTGGTTCCAACGACGTGCAAACACTTGAATATTAATAGAAGCCTTTGAGCCTATAGTCAGAGCTTTAGGGTACACCTGGTTCATTGTTAAACATAATTTGACCTTTGCGTGCTTAATTGCACTTTATGATTAAATTATTAACATAACTACCATTTATGATAACAAGTTGATAAAACCGTGCAGGACAGGACAAAAAACCTTAACCATTGTGAGAATAGTTAGTAGCATTTCGTATATGACGACAACTATCAATTGTATATTCGATATTTTATTCGGAATATTTAAAAAAAATATTTTTTTTTTATATTTTAAAATTAAAGTACAGCCAGTTGTATTTTAAGTGTAGATGACAAAAGGTCGTATCACAATAAAACAATAATCCGAATAAAAATACTCCAGTCATTGCCAAACGTACTTTTAAAACACAGAACACAAAAGTCGGTCAGACGTCTAGAACTAAACGTTAAATCTAACAGAGAGCATCATCCAATTAAGATCCAGACAAGCGAAAGTTATATTATGTATGTCGTCCGTTATCAACCGGTGTGTTCGTTCATACTGCATGCACCTGCTAAACGCATTGCACTTATATCTAGCAAAAAGCTGTTTCTAACCCACCTCTATAAATATAACTTATACGTTCCAACGTTATACTATCCCGATGAGAATTACAAAAAATATATAAAAATTTTCATATATAATACGTACGAATAAAATTACAAATATTAATATTTTTCTGTTTCTAATACTGTATTGCATAATGTCACGATGAAATTTTGATCAAAACATATCCTTTGATATTATCAAGATAAAAAATTATAAATATTAGAAATAATTCAATCACATAATAATAGCACTAATGTTACGTAATTTTTAACTTGATATATTCAAACTAATATTATTTACAAGGAACATATGTAGTCGTAGAATAGTCTAGATTGTTACAAGCACTAAGCCGGTAGCTGAGATGTTGTGTGTCTGTGTTTGTAAACGTATTCTGCTACAGCATTCATTTGATGAAATTATATTACACCGAGATTTCAGTTTTATTAGCAACTCAACCATATGGACATCCAATCAAAAAATACGCTCAACGAGTTCGGTTGCCAAAAGGCTAAATTGTTAAAGTTTTATAGTCATATGCAACGATCATAGTGAACTGAAAAACATCAGGTTTATTTTAAAGCTCTCCTATATCGCGAGCGCTGAATCAAAAAAAAAAAAACCTTACTAGAGACAAAACTTGAATTTGAATAAAAAAGCGTTTTCCCATGTTAGACGATGAAAATTATGTTTTAGAATACGGCAACTGCTTTCATATAATTACATCGCTGGAAATGTTTTAACTTATTTAAGATTAGATAAGAGTTTTATTATTCTTTTTATTACTTCTATATTATTATTATTATTATTTACGATTCGATTATAGCATCTGAAGTGCTTCCGATCACGTGATAGTTAAACAAGGACATTACCAGTACCTACTGGAAAATTATGAGTTTAAAAAACAGAGTATCTTCGCGGATCCTATAAACCTATGTGCTTATCAATGTTTGTATCGTCAACATAAGCACAGACAGTGTCCACTTCTTCATTAATAAATCTTAGCACAAATATCATCAATATATATATGAGTGATAGACTAACTGTAAACTTTTAGTGTTCAGTTTAATGACGCAAACTCGTGGTAGGAGTACTGCTATCGTCCATGCTAGGACACAAACAATACACTCAGTTTCCTAAAGATCAATCTCAGTTCCAGACGTAATACTTATATTGTGTTATATATTTGTAATAATCGTTAAATCTTTAAAAAAACACTATACGCCTATAATACTAGTATCCTTTATTACCTATCAGCCCAGTCTGATTACAGCTGCATTGCAAGTGTGAGTAAGAACATTTAAAAATCAATAAAAACAGAAGATTTCATGGAAATCCACAAAGATTAATCATAGAGGACATGAAATAATTACATTTCTTTTTTCTCAATACGATGTCATGCTACACTACTCCTGAGAGACAACATGCATTATTGATAAGAAAAAAGTAGTAAAGTCATACGCGATGCGATACATCCAATAAAATGTTTGATTTAAATATTCTATGAAAGCTATATCGTTATGTAGATACGAAGTTTTCCATCACTGTACATCACATATATTGCCTACGTCAATAGACTACCTATAATTGAATCTGGCTGTTTCCGCTCCAGCCAGTTCCTGGAAAAGGCTCCGATGCACACAGCCTGCGGACTGCGTAACATGATTTAGGAGTAAGGTCAGAACGCTAAAATTACAGAGTCGAATTTTTTTATACGGATATATTTTACAAATAAATATATGTAATTTGCAACAATAACAAAACCATTTCTATTAAATATTATGGTGTTCGTTTGATGTAGAGGAGACGTTAATCTAGAATTTACTTCATCATCATAATCAGCCTATCGGAAGCCCACTGCTGAGCATAAGCCTCTTCTCGCATGGAGAAGGTACTTACAATAAATAAATTATGATTTATAATATCGAATAAAATTTCAACATCTCCCCGCCACGCTCGCTTGCTGTGATCCAATCAATTCGCACCCTAATTTCCATCCACACTTACATTCACTAGATATATGCTGCTATAGAAACTGCCGAGCTTCAAAAGTCATACAAACTGTAAAAAATCTATCGATCCACTCAGCTTTTACTCTTCTCATTGAAGCGCGTCACTGATTTTAATTTCAATGACTTTATTTTATACACAAGTATAGTTTTTTGTTTATTTAATCTCCACCACAATATGGATGTCACTGAAATTTTTGTACATTAAAAATCACTTGATTAAATGTAAGTATATAAATTTATATAAATGTAATGCAATAATTTTAAAATGACCATGTCGTAAAGTACTTATATTCACTTAAGTTACATTTTCATATAAACAAACTTTTCTTCCTCGTCTCTGTCTGTCCGACTATGTCCATATCTCTTTGTCAGAGGAAAATCGTGTAACGTCTAAATTGACATGATTGGGCTATAACTAGATTATAGAGAATTTTTAGAGCACCATGTAAGGGACGTTTTATCCTATATGCATATAACGTTTGTAGAATTTCCAATTCTAAGTGCTTAGTAAATTTCCATTAAAAAAATATCAAAACACCGAGTGACGAGTAATTATAATGACAAATTTATAACACCACACAATATACAGATTATAAAACAATAATAATAATAAAAACATGAAAATATTAATTCCATCGAACAAAAATACTGTTTACTTTGTTGTACAGACAGGAAAAATAGTTATCGCCTCTATACAGCCCTTTCCCGGGAATTTTAATAATAACAAAGTGTTCCTTTAAAGTCCGCAATCGTCATAATTAACTCTCTTGGGGCTAGTTATTTGAATTGAAAACCGTTTATTAATGTACAGACAGACGGTATTGAAAAATATTAATCTATTTATTATATGACACAGCCAACTTCGAATAAAAGGGCCTGAGCTAGTTTGTTCCGATTGATAAGACGACGATATCAGCAAATGATATAATTTTAATGACATAGATTCTACATTTTATGTTTTTAACATGAGACTGTTTGAATTCCAGCGGACGGTTAGTAAAAAATATACACAGTATTGTAGGATTGAATGATTTAAGCGAAAAATGAGAAAAAAATATATTTTTTATTTATACAACAGTCACGAATATACCAAACGGAAAAATTGAAAAACTAGATAAGAGTTTGAAAATACATTCATTCGGTTTACATGAAAATGAACACAACAAACTTTTTCAATACAAGTGTTTTATAAACAAAAATATTTGCTATGGAAAATAGAAAAAACATATTGTGTGTATATATATATATATATATATATATATATATATATATATATATATGTGTGTGTGTGTGTGTGTGTGTGTGTGTGTTTTTATGAATGAAGTTAACGAACGGAAAGAACCGTTAATTGAAATTAGAAAATACATTTATTTAAATGAATTTTAATTGTGAATCTGGAAAATAAATAACGATAACAGTCAAGTTTTATAGTTTTTTTATTTAACAATTTCATTGGTATGGCAGTATATTAATAATGATTCAAGGGCCGTCATTTATAACAGGGTGTCATAGTTTCTTATGTTCTCTTTTTTATTTTATTTTGTTGCTATTATATATATATATATATATATATATTATGCTTGAGATTGTCCTCACACTCAAAAACTAATAAAATTAATTGCTTAAAAAAAATAGCCAAAATTTTACAAAGACAAAATTTCGTACTTGGATATTATTTATGGATTGAGGAATAACATGCGATTACCAGAAAAACTAATGAATAAAATTAATGGTTTAAATTACTTTACATATATATGTATATATGGGTGTGTGTTTGTGTGTGTGTGTTTAATGTCTACATATATTGAGACCGTGAACATGCTCAATACCCAAAGACATGACCTTTACACGCAACGAAACGTGAAAGATTCGATAAATATTTGTTTTACAGTACCGTACCCTTGTATGAGTTTTGTAACCAACGAAAGCTTGTCCATTCTAGTTCATTCGTAACACAAGTCAACCAACTGAAGGTTTCCAACTTATACTAAACACAATATAAACAAATACATATATGAATAACTTTAATAACGTATATATATTTTAATTTTAATATACCGATCATTATCGAATATAATTCTAAACTGAATAATAGGCTGACATTTATCGCAAATAAACTCCCTCAACGACTTCCTGTTTCGTCTTAAGCTGACACAAGTGAACAATTGATGGATGTTATTAATATATTTGAAGGCACAGTTACTTTTAATACAATAAAACTTAACAATTAAAACAAATCCGGTAATTCAATTTCTATATCTGATATAAAATATCAGTCGAAAAATTATGTATTTATAAAACCAGTATGGTCATAAATACTGGTACATAAAACTGTTTTTTGTTTTTCCAATTTTTAATCCATTTGTATTTGGAATTTTTCGTGTTCATTATCAAATGACGTTATGGTATGGGGTGTAAATAAAATAAGATTGCAGTGGTCGCCTTGCACAAGGTGTTTTATGTAGTTGGGTTGGTAGCAGTCTTCATGAACTATCAACAGTTACAACACTTCGTCTTTCGAAGACCAGAAAATTTCGGAACAGCTCCGTGCTGTTAGAACTGAAAAGGCTTTTACTACTTTTAAATCCAGCATTCGTCCAGACCCCATTAGGAAGCTAAACATCTTTTCTCTAAAAATGAATATTAACCCTAGGATTCTGTAGCGTATTATAAAACATGACCTGAAGCTCGGTGCTTATCGTCGATGTACAGGACATCCCCTAAGTCAATCTTTATTATAATAGAGTGTGGATCGATCAAACGCCTTCTGTCGAGTGACGGAGGTGAAAGGCACATAAATATCCTCTATACCGATGAAAGAAATTTTTCACAGTTGAATTACACTAAGAAAAATGATAAAGTGTACAATCACAGTACTAAAGCTGCCTCAAGTGGTAGAAAAAATACAACATGGTCATCATCCTGCGTCAGTGATAGTCTTGTAGGGCGTGTCTTATCAAGGAGTCACAACTGTATATTCGTGAAAAAAGAATGGAAACTTCAGCTCAGTGTATTAAGATACCGTCATGGATCATGTTGTGAAATAATAATCTTAGCAATACCCTTCTTAAAAATATTCTGATGTCTTTCCAACAGGACTCTACATCTGGTCAAAAGGCACGAACTAACCAAGTCGGGCTTCAAATTAATATTCCAGACTTTATAAAGGCTTAAGACTGTACTTCACTACACCAGAACTCGACCCTTTAAACTTCAAATTAAACGCAGATTTAGAGTACATGTCCTGTAAGCGACAAGGCGACAATTTTAGGCGAAATTGCTCTTGGAAAAAGTGCATTAGTGCTGTACTAATGCACTCTATATTCGTGGCCAAAGAGATTAAAGGCATGTGTAAAAGCCAAAGCTGGCCATTTCGAAAAGATACTTTTTTATTCTTTGCTGAGAACTAAATAAATATGCTTGTATGAATTTTAATATCATTACTTTACTACATTTGAAAAGGAAATGCATTTTTATTCGTAACAGAACTTATGGCTGAACTAGATATAACAATTCAAAAATTAATTACTACTTTTATTATTCCTCAAAATTAATTATACCGCTGTACATATTTACTGATGCTATCCAATATAAAAACCTACGCATATCAGTTATTAAAACATTTTTTTTATTTAAAACTTTCATCGAATATACAAATATATATTTTTTTTAAAATACAGTTTTAATACTGTTTAGTTTGATCGAAAAATCGTGTGTGATTTTTGGATGGACTTTATTTTTTATTGGTTATACCGTGAAATCATGCAATAGGAATTCCCGCACCTATACTGTAAATCCTGTAAATCCTATATTCACAGACATCTGTTCCAAACATGAATTCAGCGCGTAGGAAATTTCTCTGTAGTTAAAAACGATCATCGTTTCTATAAAATGTTACTGAAAATTTTGGAACACAAAATTTTATTACATTAAAATCTCGGCGTATTAATTGTCGTTTAACAACTATAATGGCACGCCTGAGTACTTAATCTAGTAATTATAGGCCAACAATTCCTCATCATGTTGGAAAAGAGTTTATATTAATACTACAGTATATATTTTGGAAATCTTTAACTTCTTCATAGACATTGACTAAACATGGCTAAGAAACAGGAAAGGTCACGAGCAAACTGGCTTTCAAATTAACAAAACCGCATCAAAACCGGTCGATCCGTTTGTGAGCTACGATTTCAGAAACAGATATGCACACAAACACACATACAGACATCTTCTTAAAAAACATCCTTTTGTATATTCATAAAATGCAAAATTTAACTCTTCCATTGACAACTTTATGTAAATAACTTTAATTGCCTTAAAACCAAAATAACAATCTTGCAATAGTACAATGTCGCCTTTCTGTTTTTTTTTAGGTTTTTGACTGTGTCGTCAAAACCAATATCTTTTTATTTTATTTTTGCTATGGCAACTTTCACACTGAATTTGTGAACATTTGCCAATGTCAAAAGAAAAAAAACAAGAAGTCGTTTGACAGTTGACGTTTAACGTTTTTCATAGAGCTACCAATACAAATAAACTTCCATGTCTGAAAATATTCTGGTATTTTTTGTAGGTATATAAGTTATCTACACAGCTGGGAGTCATTTAAAGCTATGTGCTTTGGTAGAAAAAAAAACTCATCTCGATTATAAATCAGCGATCATAAAGAAATTGCGGGTAATATATATTATTAAAATTTTCATTAGAAGACCAAAACTGAATACCATCTCAGCGGAATTTATTGCTTAACGATATTTATCATACTGAATATATGACACTGAATTTCTACGCCATAAATTCCGATTCGATTTAATACGAATACTTCGTACCAAGCTAAATATGCTCTCTAACATTTGCAGAGATTATACCGGATAATAATAATAATTTAATCATGAATGAATCGGATTACAACATGGATGCATCAATAATCCTTAATAAGTACTGCTAGTCATTCAAATGTTTGTACACAAATTCCTAACTAATAAATTTAATCTGCGTGGTTTAATAAATTGTTTAACACGGTGTTATCTCAATAGATTGGTATTAAAATAAAACTTAATTTATTTTATTTAACAGATCAGGGCATGACGTTATTTGTTATGAAAATTATCTCCCACTCTTTTTCCATTTCATTGGCTTAACGAATATTGACGGCCGATTGTAAAGACGAAGAAAGTATGGATTTTATCTCACCTTAAACCCAACCCAAGTTTCTCTTTGAAAAGCAATGGGGTTGTGAAGCCATGTTTCTGGAGGTAGGCCACTGTGAGTTCAGCACCGTTCATCTCCAGTACAGCCCCAGCATGCTCGAAGCGCGGACTCTCCAACTTGTCAGCGAGCGAGAAGCCCCGCCCGCCCTCCGCCTCGTCGTCACCCAGCGCCCACTCATCTGAATAGAGCTTACGCTGTTTCCTTTCTCTCTGTAACAATATATATTAACTTTACTTACTTTTCTAAATATAAAGCTGACACAATAGTATGTTAGCCTTTACACTGTGATAATATAAAAAACTAGTAGACATTTTTATGATGCATACTTCAATCCCAAGTCTAGTTGGCAAGGAAGTATTTAACAATTGACGAATTAACTACCAAAATCTTTCTATATTTGAAAAGAAAACCCAAAACAGAGCATACGTAGAAAATTTTAACGTTACATAACATTAGATTAAATAAAGCTTCTCTATTATCATGTTTATTTTTGTGATGTTTTAGACTCTAAAGGTTGTCATTACAAAAAAAAAATGAATGTTCTTTAACATTGAATAATTAGCTGAAACGAATTGGTCCTTGAGTACAAAGAGTTTAAACCTAATTATAGCAACCCTATCGACTAACCGGGAATCAGAACAGTAGAAAACTAATAGAACAGTATAGTCGCCAGTGTGAATTTGTTTTGTAACGCCTTTAAGTTTTAACTAAGCAACCGATCGTCCTGAAATTTTTGCATAAATATCGTGAAGGGTATTTAACTTGTTTAGTTTAGTTAGTAAATAGAAATGTTAGAGAGGAAATTACAACAAATTGGCAAATCGAAAGTGTTATTAAAACTGCGTATAAATATATCGGTTTACGATTTAAACATTAACAACACATGTCTTTACGTTAGTTAAACAACACGTTTTTCATCTCTCTGGGGAGGTCTCGATCAGCTGTTCTATATAAGTGAATATTACACACTGAAACTGTATATGTGGATGACGATATCAATGCGGTAGGCGAAAAAGTTACGTACAATGCTCTTACTGCTTTTAAATATAAAATCAGTAGCGAAACTTTTTACAATCGACATATAATTAATAATAAGTGTTTTATTGGGAAAACTTACATAACATTTCATGTATGATGGGCATGTGTACAATGGCGTGGGGTTCAAACATTACGGGTCGATTTAGGGACCCAGTTAATATTTAACTTCACCATAGATCAGTTATTGAGGAACAAAATGTTGTCAGAGGATATTTCCTCAAACAAGTTTAAATATTCGTTTTCACTAATTGGAAGAATAATATGATAAAATATCTAAAATGAACATTTTCAATTAGCTAGTTTTTATTTGGTACTTTTGACTTCTGGTAACAGTTGGATTTATATGTCTTAATTATTTACTTATATTGAAACATTTTTATTTATCATTTGATTACATATAGACTTTATTGAGACTTATAACAGATTTATTAAATATTTTGACAAAATTTATTTCTTTCAATCCTTTACATGAAATTCAATTACAGACTTGGTTTTCATGATAATGATACTAATAAAATTTAATCAATGCCTTATTATTCTTTCAAGGTGAATATTTAAAACAATTAAATAGAATAAAAATTTATTTATAATATATATATATCATTAATTTTCTTGAAGTCATTCTGTAACTGTAATATATTTCAACATTTCAATCACTATACAAAAAAACTTTTTTTAATTTGGTAATTATTTTTCATTTTCATTTTCATTTAATCTGATAACTTTCTTACTGATATTTCATTTGACTGAATTTGATACATCTGCCCCGATACTATACCTACTCTATAAAATAATATATTTTCACGAGCCGAAGAGGTTTTATAAGTTAATTAATTTAACTTTTATCCATGATGTATGTAACAAGACTCATCTCTACAAATAGAAATATTTTGATA
Source organism: Danaus plexippus (assembly GCF_018135715.1). Classification (NCBI taxonomy): domain Eukaryota; kingdom Metazoa; phylum Arthropoda; class Insecta; order Lepidoptera; family Nymphalidae; genus Danaus; species Danaus plexippus. Next base: position 12,318,631 of record NC_083559.1, on the reverse strand, counting down.
GGTATATATTTTTATTGTAATAATAAATAGTAGGTACCTTGACCAGTTTTAAACAATGTAACCATATTTGAATACTATTGCTCGGATTGTGTAGAGATAATTGTGTGAGGTAAAATTATCCATACTTTTTAAATTATATATCTGATTTTGAAAATGTATTTATATATATAACTTCATGATAACCTTATATAATAATACATGTTTTACAGTTTGCTTAACCGTTGAGTGCTTTTATCACTTTGTTTCATACATAAGTTGTTTCAGATATTCACAGCTAGTTCTTTGTTTCAAATATATCTCATACCTAACAACAAGTTTTGTGTTATTTTCGTTTTTGTTTACTTGTAGATGACAAGTTTAAGCCTGATGATATTCATTTAGTAAATTAATTGTGTTGGATACATAACAATGTTTTGGACGTTCATCTTGCCATCACTGTATAATTGTTTGTTGGAAGATATTTAAGTAATAAACTAGATTACGAGCGGTCTCGACGTGTGGTCGCGCGCACGCCCCAGGCACCCTGCCCTCCGCAGTCGCGGGAGGATAACGCCTTCGTCCCTACCAGATGCCCACAAGGTATGCCCCGATAACGACGTTGCTGCTGTGCGCAATTTACGCGGCGTTCATTCTCAACGTCGCTACATCGCAATGCTGCGATCTTCGAAAGCGAATTTATTATAGATTTTGACACCTTCTCGCATGCGCGAATGCATACGGCCGCCGCGTTTTAAACTTGCTCGCGGCGTGACAAAAAATCAAGTCCGATGACCCTCACTGATTATAATAGTATTATACATTATTACCTAAAATACATTTTCTAACACTTTTCTATAAGTTACATAAATCGATACACGATGCAGCGATGCACCATTTCATGTTTACGTGATCCCAGATAAAGCCACCATGGCGTCACCCGGGACTAAATACGTAAAAATGTAACAATAAACACTCACCAGTTGCCTTGGAACTTGTTTTTTGTTATTCGGCAGTGTTTCCGACATGTTTCTGAGAGTCAGAAACACTGCACCACAAGATTAACACTATTTTACGTAAATATTTTAGACGGAGCACGAGAAAAAGTAACGCAATCCACCATTTGCAACAGTCGACACTGCTGCCAACAATGCGGCATGCAATCACTCCGGCAATTTACTGTATGTTGGCACCACTGTGAGCGCCTTATTGGTTTATTTATTTATGCTCATGGCGCGAAATTTTGAAAGATCGCGAATATAACTTGGAGCTCGTAAATTAAAATAAACTAGTTATACTAAGGAACAAGGTTTTATTTCACTGTATGTAAATAAATAGTTATACAATCTTACAAAACATGTATTGCGATTGCTAATTTATAAAATTTTTGTTATCTATAACGAAATAGCGAGAGGGTGACTGTATTAACTTCTAGCAATGTATTTAAGTCTTAAATAGCAGGAAATAATATTTAAAACTAAAATTGGGAAATACGGTGGTTTATCATTTTCAAACAAAAAAAAAATACCATTATAAATATATATATATATAAACATAACAAGTCAACGGGAAATTATTCACGGTTATCTAGTTAATTTTCCTTCTTCAAATGGTTGAAGCCTTTTAGAGGGCGTTTTGATCATGAGTGGAATACAAATATTCAAATAGTATATTTTGTTACAATCATATGTTAACCTTATTATAATAAGTTTTATAATATGAAAAATTGATTCAGTTTAAATATTTATTAACAAAGTGACATATAAATAAAAGAAACGACACGATAGTGCCTGATAGAAAATTATTACAGCTATTCAAGGAAACACTATTGTCGTTTCTAATTTAAAGGCGGCTGGATTGTATCCGCTTCTTTAATGTAAAGTATATTGCATTTTAGTACTTTCCGTTTAAATAATTGCTATCTTTGCTTTTGATTTATTACACAATGAAGGAAAAAACACTTTAAAAGACATATTTCCTTTAATGAAAATAAATGAAATATTTACATTTTCAATTAAATAACTTATAATAAAAATTTTAAGTAAAGACGAACAGGTAAGTAAAAACTTTTTAAATTTATTTTGCACTAACTGACAAAATAAATTTATTTTTTATACATTTTTTAATTAATATAGTAAAAAACTTTAATTCTACATCGAATACTGTGTCTAATTATTTTGATACTAACTTAATTTTTTTCTTTATTGCCAGAGATTGAAATAATTAAAAGTTTTTCTTAAGCAATGAAATGGATACAAAATTAACGAATAGCAACACATTTCACCTCCACAAATTGCTATAAACGATGGCAACTCTTTTGTTACGACCTGAAGATACTTTCAATTTTAAAATTATTATGCAATAACTACAATTCTTCTTTATCAGCTATATTTTAATAAGCTTTGCATAATACTATCAAAATTATTATAATCAATATTTGCGTTATAATAATAACATGTAATAAAAGCATTTACTGAATTCTATTTTTAGACAATAACTGATTATTATTTTACGTATACATTACGTTTTAAGAGTTTCAATGGTACTAAACATACAGTACTAATAACTTTATATTTAAACAAATACAAAGGTTATGTAGATAATTAATAAATTATTATTATACGCCAAAAGCAACCGTCAATTTTCAAAAAAAGTTCCATTTTCAAAGTTTTTTTTTGATTCCAAATATATTATATTCTCTTAAATAAGTACGCACATGACTAATAAAAATTCCAGTTGAAATATTTTATTACAATTAATATTCACTAAAATATATATTTTTTTATATATATTGCTTAAGAAATTGATTTTGTTTGCTTACTAGGTACTTCAGCAAAGAAATAACTTTCACATTATTCCTTTTATTAAATAAAGAATAATTATAACAATATTTTATACATTACTTTTCAAAGTAATTCTATAGTATTTCAGAACCGGATCTTGTAATAGGTTTTCGCTGTCAGTTACGCTACTGTCTTTTATGAACTCAGTGTGACACTGCAGCCAATCTAAATAGAGCTTTAAATATCTATCGTCAGGGTTTACATCCGTGTGACCTAAGCAAAAGATCCTATAAGCGTCCTCCCCATACTTCCCGATTCCACAGAGATCGCTAGCTCGCCGCCATTTACCAGACACGAACTGGTAACTCAGCTTCCAAATCATATTACCACGTTTTTTTAATCCTAAGTTCTCGAAGAACCTCTCTAATGACGATGGAGTTTCATCCAAAACTTGGTAAGGTGTCGGATAGTCCGTGAAAAAACTCTTTATATACGGCCTAGCTGTTTTGCCGGACGTCTTTGTTAGGAATATAGTTGCTACTAACATTGCCCAGGGGTTGAGAGAGAATTCCTCCTCTATTATATAGTGAGGTGATTCGGGCATTAAGCGAGGTGTGAGATTGAAGAAAGGCGGTATGTTTAATGGGTCCGGCTCTTCTATTGTTAATTGTGATAAACTCAAGTCGTTCTCCAAATTCATAGAATTCTGACTGGTGTTCTGATAATCTGTATTCGATACAACTGACAATGTATCCGGACTTAGAGTTACATTGTTTCCATCAAAGAAACTGCTAATACAATCAAATTCTTCGGACATTTTTAAACACCTGAAAACAAAAACAATTTAAAATAGGTCATTTAACATTCCGAATTTTTGGGTAGGAATGCGTATTACAAAAAAAAAACAATATTTACAAAAATAAACATCGTAATCATATATATATAAATATTAATTATTAATAGTACACGTTGTGAAGCCACGAAATATTTTTGTATGATAACGCACATAAATAATTTACTTTCCATCAGCATTGTAAGAGAAAGACAAACTCATTACTTTCATTTAGGTATCGTGTTTAGTGACTCGTAATTATGTTGTAGGTTGGTCAAAAAATCAATGTTAATAATGATTGGACATCTTATTTTGGTTATAAAATACATTAAAATTATAGCTTTTTACTTATCAGGTATAAAATTGTAGAAACTATCCAATATGGGTTCATAATATATTAAAGACATAAAACAATTAAAAGTGATGTTTATCTACAAAACTGAATGCTGACAAATACAAATAACAGAGTCAATAACGATTTTTATTATTATATCATAGGTGTGTATTAGTAGTACAAAGCCTACGAGGTTTTTATACGAATAAGGATTTGTCAATGGCCATTTATTGTTTAAGTCAATATTGTTGAAGCAGTAAAAAAAGCTATAAAAGCTGCTGTATTGACTAAACTCACGTGTTCAATTGCTTGGGCACATTGAAATTTTACAGAGACTAAGTTTATGTCCAAGAGCATGCGATATTTTCATTGAACAATCAGTTTTATTTGTATGATCTTACATGTTTTATATTTTCCCCCATCATACGCATATTTTTGAAGACTATTTCGCAATTACCTCTAACTATTCCATAGACAAGGTGAGTAATAAACTAGTACAGAGTTTCATATTTCTTCCGCTAGATGTCACAAAAAATAATAATAAAAATGGAAATCCTAACTCGACTCACTTACAGGCCACATCGCATTTTCTTAAGGGATAGTATACACAAAGTATTTTTTTTTTAATTATCCTGTTTAAGATACGGCTAGTTATCTTAACAGACATAGTTAGTTCACGACAGGGGTGTTGGAGAAAGTGTAATTAATAGGGGATGGTTTTTATATTTTGGTAATTATTAAAAATTAAACATTATTTTTTGGTTTACTATAATGTACAAAAAAAAAATTAATGCAAAATATGAACTGTTACGTCAGAAACCATAGTCATTCTGTTTTGTAAGCGACGAAGCGGGCAAAAGCTAGTATTAAATGAAATGTTTGAATGTCATCTGTGTGATCTATTTTAATAATGGAAGCTGTCGGAACGGTCGCTTGCGTCATGTTCTTTAACTCTTGATTGATTGCTTTACTGGTTGATTGATTGATTGATTGATCGATTGTGAATTTCGTTCCAGCTGTTAAATTTATTACGTCAGCGGTTTCGAACATGTCGGCGGATTTATAAGAACCGAGTACTTGTTAAGATTGCCAAGTTCGGCTTCGAACAAGATGTCATTTATGGCTTTCTCAGCGTATAATTTCTGTATAGGACACAATCTCTCTAATTTCTCAGACCAGATTACGGCTAGGGGATTGTATTTATATACGTGCATTGGCCAAGAATCTGAAGTACTGCTTTGTATATCTTGATTTTCACATCTTCTTCTTTTTGAAATGTTTTCATAGTTCTCGCAGACGTGTCCTTCAAATATTTCTTCTTTTATTTTACTTTTTTCCCCTACATTTGTGATGGTCGTCTTGGTTTCTTCTGTCATATCACTGTTCAAATTTTCAATTTCTCTCGATGTATTCACTTCTTCCTCAGAATCGAATGAATTATGGGGCTAGAATTACACACTAATTTAATTTTAGAAAATCATTTAAATATTTCATAGAAATCTTTCATATCTTAAAAAGAAATATCAACAGTAGTTGAAAAACCTTTCATAATAATTAATTATTTATAACACAAAACAAATCTTACCAACTTCATGGACTGTTTGGTTTCGGTCAAGAAATTCAACAATGGAAAATACCACACCCTCGGCGAGTAGACCACGTCACCACAATCGCGTTTTCTAGATTCTTCTATTTTATTCAATTCTCTTTTATAATTGCTTCTAAATATGTTAATCTTCTTCCGCACGTCATCTGTTGTTGCGCTCGGTTTAATTTTTTGGTACACCTCCAGAAGCTTGTGTAGATATTCTAATCTTTTATATTTATTTGTGTAGTATTGATTTCTAGGGTCCCACAAAGCCGGGAATGACCTCCATGCGAATATAAATTCTTTCTCTAATTCAATTTTGCTTTGATTCGTTTCTATGTATGGCGTAGTCGATACGTGCGTCTCCATCGCTGTTCAGAACACGACTAAATGTAGTGTGAAGGCAGCACGTGATTGACGCGTGATTGACAGCCATCTATAGAGTAAAATGTTATTATGTAGCCGCCATTTGCAAAATATGGTCTGTTGGATGATTTTATAATACATCAAAACCTTTCTTTACTTATAAATGTACGGGACTTTACATGTTTCTGCGATTTTCACGTAACCAGCTGATTGAAGGAATTTTGAATTTATAAATAAATATCTACAACAATATAGAAGAGGTTTGTAATCATGATATAAACGTTCCAATATATTATTATGTAATATATATAAAAATCTATAGATGTTTATTTATTTAAATATTAATTTAATTTTAATTTTATTAAATACATTTTTAATACCGTCAAAATTTATTATAAATAAAATTCTAATACAATTTTAATTTAAATAATGAAGTTTATATACAACTGAGAGAAAATATATTTATAGGTTACATAGAAGACCAATTTAAGTCTATATTTTTTTTAATTTTTATTTTACCACTATGCTAACTTTTATTTAACGTAGTTAAACGATCGGCGGTACTTAGTTTTGTTTATAAAAGAGGTCGGAGGCATTTAATTGATATAAAATAGGGTCAAGCTTGAGCAGTGAGTCAGGTAAATAACTTTCCTTTCCTTTCTGATATTATAAAAATGTATGTAATCAATAACGAATATCAAAATTTATTTAGATAAAATCATGAAGAGAAAATGCTTAAATATATTTATAAATCATAGAGTTTCAAATGAGGAATGTGGTAGCAAATGACTCGTTAATGATGTTATGTGGGTTCTTCTACGAACAACAGGTTGGAAAATGTGAAAAAAGAAACTGCGGAAATCAATCTCAGAAGCATGACACGAATGTACTGACTTTTAATGACTGTGTTCGTAGTTTATGTGCGTTCTATATTCAAATTATTGTTGCTATAGCAATATAAGGATGTTTGTTTACAACGTTGACACGATGTATTTATCTTTAAATCCAACCTCAAATTTAATTTATTTTATATCGATACGTCATTAATGAGTTAGCATAATGTTAAAACGAGTCAACACTTATCTTCACCATTTGTTGCATAAACCAAACGATGTCACTATGTATTGTGTAATTATTGCAGAGTTGATTTTATAACAAAATCAGTTTGTCACTATTGTAACCTTCAATACAAATGTCCTTATTACATTGAAATATAAACATTACATATTATTCTAACTATCTTATAACAGTTAAGTAGACTTATTGTATAATTTTTATCAATACCTATAATTATTCACATTTTTAAACGAGATTTAGAATATTATTTGTATTAAATTGGCTGTATATAAATAAAGAAAATATATATATATATATATATATATATATATATATAGGCGTTTAGATTACCTGTCTACTAAACCACGATTTATAAGTCACTGTAACCGGTTTTATGATGTTTCCTTTGTATTTATGATAAGTCCTATACTAGATTTTACAATGTATAAAATAACAGTACTCTATCTGAATAGAATCTGACATAATTGGAAATTCTAATGCATAGATACATTTATGTATGATTTGTTCCTGTCCGCAACGATATACCTAAGACAAGAAAAATGTAGTCATAAATACTCATAAACAAACACACTGAAATACATAACTTTAGTATTCATGTGATACATCCGAAGATGTGTTCGTTAAAACCATGCAGTTGATCAAGTCGACTGTTAATAACTTGATTCTTAAACACGGACCGAGGCTTTTGAACGCTGTCTTCAGTATTAGAACGTTAGGTAGCACCGCGTCGGCAGCACGTATACCACGTTTATGTATGAACGATAAATAGAGAAATTTCTTTGTTTTAAAGAAATTCCGTGTTAAATTTGTCATGTTCAGTGAATGAGTTATGGATTTTTCAACCAGTGATCAAATAAGATAGGTGAGTAGTTCGAAATGTTTGTTTCACGATTGATTTTTTTTAAATATATTTACTGAAGCAAAGATTTTACTTATCTAGACAGTTTTACATACACTTTTCTAGATGAATGTGAAAAGACTACTATATACTACATTATGAAGAATTCTATTTAAATTTAAGGTTAACGATCTACTACAAAATTTATATTATAAATACAACATATTTCCATTAACCTTATATTATAAAAATTACATTTTACTTTACACAGTAATTTTATACTACCCAGTAGAAACACGTAGAGGAGCTGATAAATAATGCGGTGAACATCGCAAACTCTACTAAGATATTTAATAATTATACCAATACACTATACCAATTTAATTATTGTTAATATTCGTTATAAAGAATAATCAATTTTATACCAAAAAAAAACAATAATTAAATTTTTAATTTTTTACCGATAATACCGCGGAAAGATAATTAACAATTGTTTATAAGTCGTAAGACTCTCATTAACTTGCTATTTCTGTGAATATATCAATATAGTGACAATGAAATTACATATTTACATCGTCCATCTAAAGGCGACGGTAATAAGTTTACGCTAAAAAATCAATTCATTTTTAACGTTCAAAAATCTTCAATACTTATTTTACCAAGACTGATTTTGCGTGAGAATAATATTTTAACTAATGCTAAATATACGACATAAGCGTACTCAGCTTTTTTATGCTTCTAGTATCCCTCCCTGTAATCAAACTAGCTCATCATTTACATATGTCTCGTCGAAAATAGGTTCTAGCTTGACTCTTGTGGATCTCTTTTTGATATTTAAAATAAATTGTGAAATTAAACTCTACAGCCACCAGCCTTGATGATAGAGCGAAAAACAAAATTACAGAGGTAACAAAATCTATGCATAATGTAAAGAATAAAAGCACCTTATTCTAGTAATGTGTTACAGTATTAAAACATCTTTGTGTATGGTAATCTCTTCGAGGATTCGTCTGCTGTAAATCTTTAAGTCATTCTTGTATTTCAAAGTTTTTTCACAATTGTTCATTGTGAGTTTTTTAATGTTTGCCGTGGTTGTTATTCTTAATAAGAAACCATTATCGAATCAGCAGGAGGTGGTCGTGTATCAAGCAATACATTTAACGAGTTCCGTTCCGCCATATTGTTTACAAACATCACTGTAAATACAGTTATGAATCGACATTTAATATTCTTGTTTTTAATGATGTTTTGATTTCAATTGTGACTAAAATGTAGGAAGTCTGACGTCATCAGTGTCCCTGACAAAATTATAACGTTTGGGATGATTCAGGATATTAAAAAAAAAAACATCTACAGATAACAATGAGGAAAGTTACACGTCGTAGAAATTTATTAAAAAAAATATGTTTTATTTCAAATATTATTAATTGCATTTTTTAACTTATAATCTTATGTGGTAATGTTTTTTATTTCACTATGTGACCAGTTTAACGTCATAAGCGTTATATATTTTTGTGGTAAAAATTTTAATCTGTAATAACAATAACTTGCTTATAATTTTTCTCCACTTGATATTACATAGCATCCTAAAGTTAGTATATTTTTAGCCATTCATATAATAAATCATGATTTCAAGAATTGCATAATTTAAGTTCAAATTTAAAAAATGTACATTCAAATTAAGCTTTAAAAATCTGTTTATATCTATTAATATATATTAATTTATAATAACACTCAAACATTTATTACATATTAATAAAAATTTAAATGATTATATAAATATACATATTAATATTTCTTACAAAATTTGCTCTCTTACAATTTCCGAACGGATATTCATGACATTAAAGTGATTAAGTTTACATATCGGAATATTTAAAAATAAGTTACAATTACATTCGGTTATAACATAGGGTTAAAACTGTGATATTAAACTGTTCTTAAATGATAATATCAATTAAAATTATAATAGAGACACAAGGTTATGACGATAGCTGAGAATATGATTAACATATTTGTCTGTGATGTGTGAGAGGCAATGTACAAACTACAAACAGAATTTTATATGATTAGCTGACAATAGCAAGGCTGATGCTGAAGGCTGGATAGGTATGATATATATACGTCATCATTTTTATATTTTTTTATTACAATTTTTTCCCTCTATTCATCGCTATAAATCACTGTTATTCAGTTGCAGTTTTAAGTGCTTTATTTGCAAATATAAATTATTGCGAGGTCGTTTCGTCTAATAATGGATGGTTTTTAATTATTATCTCACTAAATTATAAATTCTAAATTGTTTGTTTAAATGTTTAACAATGCATTCGTTGTTATATTTTAGAGAATAAGAATTACCATCAATGTCACTGGTTACAATAAATTTAAAAAGCTAAGCGACATCATGTTCTTGCGGCTGTATAAGTATCGAATAATCGCATTGCTATTTTTATATTCTTAATTTATATATAATTTGTTCTAAATTTAAATTGTTTTTTCTATGTTTAAGACAGTTTACTCTATCTTTTAAACTAAAACTGAATCTGAACATATTTCAAGTATGAGTATTCGCGGTCTTTTCGACCTCGTGTTCACTGGAAGGTCAAATGTTGCAATTGAATGATATTCCGTATTTTGCATCTCATTATTTATAAATCTAGTTAAAATTAAATTGCTATGCGTAAATTGTTGTCTTTTTATATTACTTCCTTGCCTACGCAGTTGTCTTCAGGGTGCTTAGCACAAGTCACAAGTTTGTTACGTGACTCTACATACAAAGCGTTTTGAGTTTCTGATTCAACCATATGACTACTATAATCCGAGATTTGTTAATCAAAACTTGTAAAGCTCCGTACGTAGTATGACGGTGCAAACTTGAGGTATGGTACACTTTACAGTAGACTACTTAATAATAGAAAATATATTTTACCACGCGATCTGTTATTAAGCTTAAGGATATTTCTTTAAGTTAATTATTAATTTAATTACTTTAAAAAAAATTAGAACGTTGTTAAAGCGATATTTCTTTAAAAATAAGTTAGAGGATAACGACAACGGTAATCACATAGATTATAATAAATATAAAAGTAATATCAACAATGCACTGAATAGGATCGTAATTGTAAAAAATAAATAAAAATAAATGAATAACGAAATCTTATAAAGAAGTAACCTTAATAGTTAGAACACATAAAAAATATCTCATATCTATATTTAACTTAAAAGAATAATATCACCGACAAAAAATAGTGGAATATTCTAGAATTGTCAAAATGGCGGAATTAAAAAGATTTTCATAACAAAAGATTTAATTAAAACCTTAACAGTTTTGAACTGTTATTGTTATGAAAACCAAAAAAAAAACAAATTATGAAAGAATTTTGTTAAAATATTGTCACGGCTGTCAATTTTTTAGTAATTTTTTGATGTACCAAACTGATTTGTCATGCGGTGTCGGGTGAAGTGCGTTGATAATTACAATTTTCTTTCAATTATATATTTAATAAAAAAAAAAACAGACAAGACAAACAGTGTTTTTTACATAAAACATAGTTAAATTAAAATAAAATAGCATAAATTAATTCTAAACAACCAGTTGTGTCTAACGGTGACATAATAAAAAAGATTTAAAAATAATTTAATGAATAGAAACAATTATGTTTAAAGAAATATAGTGTTTTTTTGCCTCAAACAATGCTGGCGTGTTTATAGAGGTGTGGGATAGTTATAATTGCTATGCAACTTTTAATGTAGAGCTACAGTTAATATGCGATGGAAGAATTACTAACTTTTTTTTTTTAATTTATGTGCTTTAGACCCATTACATTTTTCATTTCGTATGTTGGCTATTGCTAGATTCAAAAATTAAAAAAAAATCTACACGGTACCAATGACTCAATAAACAGACTAAAAATTAATATACAATAATTTTATTAAATATCTTCATAAACGAACTTATGTCCCGGGTATTAAGAAGCATCCTTAAGTTATTTTTAAGAAACATCAAATTAACCTTTCTAGTGAACTTTTTATTACAACAATAGCAAAAGAGTTTAAAAGACGCCATTATTAATAAATACGGGCAAAAGAGTAGCATTATTTTTCTTCCATAACAGACAGTGGACAAAAAAATACACACTCGAGAGAATAAACTTAACATATTTATTTTATTTACGTATTAAACTTAATATCAAATACATTAATTTGTAAACTCAGTAAAAGTGTTAATATATTATAACTATTTGTATATGTGAAGTGAATAACATAACAAAGAATTTTAAATATTTAATTGGACTAAAAACGTGTAAGGAATCTAATTCGTATACATTTGTGTTTTATTCCTTAATAGAAGTTTATAAGAAAAATAACAGCCAAATTAAATTCATTATCATAATTGTCGTCTGTAATAAACGTAATAATTTCAATTACTGGATTTATCTTTGACAAGCCATATAGTCGACCCAATAATATAGATCAGAATCTATATTGACTGACCATACCGTAACTGCTCCTAAATTTCCACGATTTTAAGAAATTAGGGCGGATTGTTTGATTAATATATAGATATGTATATTAAATCACAACTATTTATCAACCAGGTCTAATCAGAACCTATAGTAAAAATTGAACTGAACTAATAAATGAGGGTAGTTTTAATTTATGTATTGAATTACAATGATGTTATAACGAAAAGTTATAAAAGAATTACATGTAAAAAAAACTGAGAATATTTGAAGCCCTTTATTGTCCTGTAAGTAAAGAGAAATCAAAATAAAGGATTTAGAGTAATATGGAAAGATAGTATACGTCATATCTGTAAACATATATAACTATGTACAGAAAAAGACAAAAAAAATATAAGACATAAATGGACGACATAAAATTAACAATATGTCAGAAACATTTGGCAAGAATATTTCACGAGAATAAAATATAATTAACATAACATCTGTTGTTTAAATAACATTAAATGATATCACAAAACAAACAGTTTCAAATATGATTCACCTGTACGTTACAGCGGCAGTAAAAAAAAACTACATTCAAGGATTTTAACTAACTAAGTATAAAGTCTTGAAAATACATCTATTTTTGTATTCTGTGTATTTTTTTTGCCGTAGCTTAGATAACATGGTAGGGTTCTTAAAATTTTAAAACATATTTTTAATATCTTAGATTTTGGCGAGTATAATAAAGGCACTGTTTCTAAACATACAAAACGTTTTTATTTGACATTTCGGTTGCTTTACAGCATCCGTAATTATATATTTTTTTAAAGTTTTGTGACACTTTAAAATTTTTAAATATGTATACGATTTCTCATAATAAATAAATAGAATGACTAGTAAAATATATTTTAGAACGACATAGCATCATATTGTTTAAGACTACAAATAAGTATTAATGTTAGAGCTATCAAATATACGTCTATAATTTAAGTATGACTCAGATCCATTAAGAGGATGGCTTCTCTTGTTTCTTTGTGTATATAAAAACTAACGAATGAAAACAAAAAAGAAATCCAAATTTCCGTTTCTTTTTTACCGACATCAATAAAGAATGGTTCAATTCTGCCGTATAGACTTATTACTTTTGCATATTATGTTAATGCATAGCATCGTCGTTCGCTGTCAAACCGTATGTTTACGATAAGTTTGATTGGGCACACTAAATACGGAGCGTTTCCTGTTATCCATTATTATAGTATAATCGCAGGAAAACTTCACTATTCACTTATTGTTAATGTCTAAGAGGGTGAAGTAAATCTCTTCAGTAAATTTAAATTAGGTATATCTCCATCTTTATATAAAAATACGGTTTAATATTGTTGTCACTAATTCCTTTTTTTTTCAGTAGGATGCGATAATTTTGCTGGAATCACTATTCCAGAACGTTTGACATTTGTTATCGCCGATTACAAAGACTTCTTAGTTTTCAGTCAATTCTATTATATCTTTTAATCGATGATTCATCGAATTTATTAAAATATTCATGTATGTACTTAGTTTTCAATTAACGAAATGACGCGTCACATTCTTAAGTACAACAAAGAATGATTTGCAATGAATGTCAGGTTATCAAAGCATTTGCCTTTGTAATATGATTTCATAATAACGTGTATATTTTTTTTTGTAACTACTTAGACCATTATAATTTTTGTTACACCCACTATAGACAGTACAAATTATAAGTTTGGGAAAAGCGTACTTTATTATAGGTGTTGTTTATATGAAAATAATTAACAAACACGTGATATATCATATATCGGGAATCAGTTTCATCCTTAAAGTTTAGCGTTTTAAACAAAACCATTTATTTTTATTTAGAACGAAGATACTAGAAGTATTCAATATTTACAAGAATTAACTTGGCGTATGTACGTTTTATGGCGATAAGGGAAAAGAAATCAAATCATATTACAGCCGTGACGATAACAATTGGTTTGATTAAAAAAAATTTTATCACGTGCGCTTTATTTGGCAACATTTTTTATTTTGAGAGAGGAATTTTTTCATTATATTATAAGGATGTAGCCACTTAGATCAAGCCTAGACTACACAAGGCTTCAAAACAAGATATCGATCGATAAATTCATCCCATTGAATTTATTGATAAGTAAAGTTAAAAAAATAGCATTGTATCGTAGTTTTTTTTCGCTCAGACTTAACCGGATACAATTTGATCAATGGAACCTGTTTTAAAAATCAGCAATAATAACTATCAAGCATTCACAACGGTAACATCTATTATAAGAATTCCGTACATGAGTCTGACCGCTTTAATTGGATAGAAAAAAAAAAATAACAGGAATATAATTCCAGAAAAGGCGAAGCTGGATGTATATTTTAAAAGAGGTGCTGCAAATGCTATGGTATGATGTACTGGGGATAACCATACTTATACTACATAATTTTATTTGTATTTTTAAGTACGTCTCATTACAACAGTAGCTAGAACATAACTTTTTTTTAAGTCATATAATGAGACTTTGCTCTAATACCGGCTGAAAGAATTTTTTTGTTCCCCTATATAAGAATCGTTCTTTTGTAGACGAAGTTTATAGTATTCTCCATTTTTTGTCATATGATCTTCAATAGGACCGACCACCGAAGACGGGAACGAAACACGACTAGAATAATTATGTCTGTAACCACGTTATTAATTTCTATAAAGCTAAAATAAATATAAATCCAAGTAATACTCCTGCTTTCGTCAAATAAACATCAGCTGAATCCAACCCAGCGCCCTCTAGTAAATATTAAGATTCAACTAGTGATAAAAATATAGTCAGAAAGATAAACATTTTTTATAATATTTGTTTTACCAGAACATTTGAGATTTTTTTGTGCTATTAATTTCCTAGTCATCGTTATAAGTATCTCAATTGAAATATGTTATGATGTTATATTCTTGAGAGGTTTTTTTTATGCTGTCAAATATGGGGATTCCCCGAAAGATTTTTTTATCAATTAAAGAAATAATTCGTTGGTTTCCATGACTTGTCCTATTATCATTAATAATAATAAATAAATAATAATAATCTTCAAAATCGAAAGAAACATATTTTCATCATCATCATCAGCCTATCGAAGCCCACTGCTGAGCAAAGGCCTCTTCTCCTTATAAAAAACATATTTTATATAATTTTAATTTGTACTTCGTATGTTGTTAAAAATCAATCTTAATTTTTTTTAAACTTATTTTTTACATCCTCTTGACTTAAATATTTTATTTAACTTTCGCAAAAAGTGTGCTTAACTAAAATGCCTTCAAATTAATAAGTTCACTGTTTCTTTATACTTTAAAAACAAAGTTAATAAAACAACAATAATTTATATCGAATATTTTTAAACGTAACACAAAATTTAACAGTTATAATAGCGTTTATGTTACCTTAACTGCATCAATATGTAATATAACTGTTTATCACTTATAACTCAATCTTATTATTTGTCGACTTTGAACGTGGCGAGAGATCGTTAAGAATTTATGTCGAATTGTAAAGAGTAAACAATTCTAAACAACGTCTTAAGCCTTCGTATGTCGTAAGCTTATTTTAAAAACATCATCTAGTGTAAGGAAGGCGGCGCTGATTCCTTTATGAATATTACAATGTATTCAAACAGTATTGTGAATCGTTCACACAAGCTTGTAAAAAATTACAGTGACACATAAACAGCACTCTTAAAATAGATAGATCTTTACTGGTAATTAGTACGTGTCTATGAATACCGTATTTTCTACAAATGCTTCCTTGATTTTATGGTTTTCACAATTAACATCAATTCTTGAATGCTACTTTATTATAATTAATTTTAATTAGCTGTTTAAAAGAAATATATAGTGTCTTTTGCCAGTAAAACATGTTGTTTGGTAAGAATAAATAAATTCAAATACCAACTTGTCATTATATGTAATTAAATCCAATGTGATTTGAAATATCCATGCCATTTGTATTGCAAGTATTCCTATATATTGAATGTTAATGTTTCTATGTTTATATTTGTATTACTCGATTACAATAAAACCTCTAAATTATTATTTTTCTGGTTATATCATATCCATGGAAAATGCAGAGATAAGATAAGGAAGTTTATTCCTGTTCAGTGTTCAATAACCCATAATTCATGTAAGACTTATTATAAATGTATACAGTATTGAAAATATTTTAAATTATCTGTGGGCCCAGATGACGTCATTTATGGCAGATTCGTTCTAATTGCGTCATATAGGCTACTAGTTCAATTTTCAATAGAAAGTAGTGCAACGCGACTTTCCATCCTTCATGACACACTTTGCACTTAATTCAATGAAATAGATGCTGATTTTTTTTTTTTTTAGTAATACCTATTTTTATTCATGTGTTTTAAGAACTGTTTGTATTAATTAACATAAAAAAAAATATTTATTTAAATAATAATAATAATTAATACTTTCAATAAAAAATTAAATCAGTTTCATAAAATAATACCTTTATATCAATTGCTTTTGAGCTCGAACAATGTAGTTCTACTCATTTGGATTAGACTTCCAATTAATCATATGGATGGTAAAATGGTTCAGCGCAAATGGAATTCAAAAGATTTGTCACCACAAAACTATGAGCCGTCCAAACTTGGGTTATGGAAACTGTACAAACTGTACAGCTTACAACACAATAATGTTGGTACAAATAACCCTATGATGTATAAATGTTTGTTGAACATTTATGGAAAATACTAAATTGGATTTTTATGAAACAAATGTGAATTTTAAAGAAAGGATAGTATTGCGAGCAACTAATATTAATTATAAATATATATATACACTTTTTGAGGTAGACAATATTTTTTAAACATATTAGTCTATGCTTAGGATTCTGTGACTTAGCTGTAACTTGGTGTTCCCTAAAATAGGTTCTCCAAATAAATTACTCATAAAACTTATTATACATTTAAAAGTTTTTGCTTAAAACAACCACAACAGCATTCAAATTTTCTACAATATTTTTAGTTTCAATAAGCATTATGAAGGGTTGTTATTCATTTTGAAGACGAGAAATTAATTTTTTTATCATATATGTATTTAAATAATTGCAAAACAATACTTACGAATTTTTTTGGAATGAAATTTTGTTTATTATATCCCAACGCACATTTCGAACGTTATGGTTTTTCCAAGTAAGTTATTATAATTTATCAAAAATAATCATATCGCAATTTTGTTTTTAGCAGTTCTGAAAAACACAAACCGTAAATAAAGTATAAACATGCGTGAATGTTTGACTTTGAGTTTTGACAGGGGTGTAGTGGCATTAAAAATTTTTAATCTGTTAATCCATGAGTCTCAATCTAGAAATGAATACAAAACTAAAAATTGTTGGTACTTATCTTATAACCAAATTGACAATATAGAAATATATTCATTGAAAATAAGAAATTTATGATAATATTAAAAATTATATTTTAATTCTCACTAGAAACAAATATCAATATATTATTATTTATCCCGTTATATTGTTTATTTTTGTTTAAGTCGAAAATGTAAAATTAAGCCATGATGAATGCATTATTAACGAAACTTTTTCTTTTACAGGAGGAACCCAGATCGTGGTGATGCTCCTAGTTTTGAAAGTTATCTGCAGAAATGTTGGAAGTACCGGATAATGTAAGATATCAAATTGTTTTAAATGTGTCGTAATAAAGTAAAAACTATGTTTTTGCGTACAAATGCATTAACAAATGTTGTATGAGATAACAAAGCAAAAAATTATATGGATACTTTAGTAAACATTTTACGCTTATCAAAGACTTTTGAAATTAGTTAGATTACTTTTTAATTATAGGTGACTAAATATCTAACTAAAGTCCGAAAAGTTGCCTTTCTCATTATTATTTTTTCTTTAGCTCCAGTATTTATTTAATATTACTTTTATTGTTTTTTGAGCTGAAACTTTAGATTTAATTTTTTTAAGTAGTATTTTAAGCGACAAAAAAATGAAACCCTACGTAAAAAGGCTATTATTTATGAGCCTATAACATTTTTATTATAAAATATACATGTAATTACAAAACTAAAAAAAATATCATAAAAATGTTTTTGTCCATACATAAAACAGAATCAGATTTTTGTAACAAAAAACCGGTAGTAAAATATAGAGGGAACTTCCGTTAATATTCCGTTAATTCGACATTATCAAATATTGAAGCAATGAATAGTTTGAGAGAAATAAATATATATATTCACAGCGGCGTGATACAATGATTATATTCAGCTAATCCAAGTACCTATAATATAAAAGCCTTCATTTGTCTAAACAGTGTGTTAATTGAGACATCAAGGGAAAAATAATAATAAACTGGTTTGGCATAAATAAATGTATTTCAGGCATAATATACACTCGACACAGATAAATTAGATTCGGCTGCCCAAGGGAGCCATCAAGGGAAGAATCTTGATTGTTAGTTACACAATAAAGAGTTTTAACCTTGAAAAGTTTTTTCTTCAGTTGATTTTTTTCTCAATATTCAAGTAAAACTGTTTGGATTTTTGTCAAATGCCAATCACTGTACTAATATTTATCGTTATAAACCAAATCTTTCAGTCAAAAATAATATAAAACAACGTTATTTATAGCATAAATATATCTCTGACATCTTGTTTGGAAAATCTCCAAAGTACGTAGCGTCTCGAACTTTGTAGTGATATAATATCTCCGGCTTATTTTATTTAATCGTAGAGGACAGCCAATTATTTTACATGGAATACAAATTGTTCTTAAAAATATACGGTTTTATGATGTTTTGAGCGATGTCTATGTACAAGAGGAGTGTAGGTACACAACAATTTATAGATAAGGTTAGTAGTTACGAACATAAAATTTTATCATATGTTAAGCAAATACGAGTGTCATGTTTATGTGTTGTTAAATAAAATGTAAACGCTGTTTACACTTATTTTTAAGTAAATACGTTACAGATATAAATTCTTTTATGGCGAAATAAAAATCAGTTTCACTGTAAATTGTGCATAGTTTTGTTTAAAAAAAAAAGAAAACAAAGCAAATGTTTGCAGTAACGGAAGAAAACTGGTCATGTATGTAAGTGGTTGACCTAAGAGTTTCTATTGGCTACTTGACTCCCGTTATTACGGAAGAACCTTACGGCTTTGCGGTATCAATTTAGAACATCCAGGTCATTCAGACAAGTTTAAAACCGTTTCGCTATCTGCATTGTTCAAATTAACTTACTTTATTTGCTCATCAAACTTTTTAGGGTCGGCACTGATGACGTTTCATATACCTATGTTTTTTGTTATCTGTGTTCTATAATAATCAATATGTATATATATATATATATTTTTTTATTAACATTATTAAATTTGACTTTTACTTTTTTTTATATCAAGAATGAAATTTTATGGTCATTTCCTTATCTTTAAATGAGGATTTGCACGGTAGCCGTAATGTTATCGTGACTGACACGAACTTAAAATTAAAATAAATGGATGTTTTCAATATTAAAAGAAGTGCGTAAGCATGTACATATATATACGTATTTCATTTTAATAATAAAAAAAATATATTAACTATAAAAATCAATTTTTCGCGCTATTTAAAAAAGTTCTTTCCATTTGCATATTTTTTATAATATCGATTAATATATTTTTGTATAAAAATAAAGAAAGATTTGATAAATTATACCCAACTTAGTTTAAATTTTTTTAAATAAAATTAATTTTCCTCGACCCAACCCTGTTCGTAGGTCAACTAAAGTATATTATCCCATATTAATGAGTTGCAAGAACATTAGTCGACTGCGGTCATTCTTGCTGTGAAGTTGCATATCGCGTATTTTTTCTCGTATATTTCAATAAGATAAATTTAGTGGATATATTTGATTGAAGCTAGATCGACTTCGGTACAACCAGTTAAACAATTACTGTGAGGAAACCTTTACGTTCAGAAATCGATCTTGTAGAGGTAAGTTTAACATTTTCACTAACTGTAAGTACTTTTCAGTACTGTAATTGAACGTATATTAATCATGATTAAACTATATTAACCTATATCGTCTTCGATTGTTGTAAAAATTGTTATAATCATTCTTATAGCGTGAATAAAAAAAGCACTTAAAGACTCAAAATCTAAAACTACCCTCAAATCCTTGCCGTTCATCATTTCATGGACTATCTAAAACAAAATATATGTACAAGTGATTTTTGAATACGTATTATGTAATTATACTTGTACGTACATATGTATGACGGTAATTTTAATAAAAAATGTTTTGTACGTTTCAATAATATAACCTACTCTTTCTTTTTTTTCGCTGGTTATTGACTAACGTGACTGTTCAAGATAGTCATGAAATTCGATGCTACATGAACAATTTTATGATTTAAAAAGTTATTTCATTATAATATTCAAAAAAATTATCTACTTCATTTTATTCTTCATCAGTTATGTCTAGGCCTTTATAATAATCGTCTCTGCCTTTATAATAATCGTCTCTGACTTTTTCTAAAACATTAAAATTAAATACGAAGGTTTTAAAGATTGTTTGAAATCTTAAGAATGGTTATCATTCAAGTAAGAGGAAGCAGAGGTTTAGAGTTCTGATCTGAATCTGAAATTTTAAAAATACCTTCAAAATTGTAGAAACCATTTGAGATGAGGAATTCATTCAATCCATTCAAATTAAGAAACCTGTGAAATAAATTGACTCTGAATGAACGTAGTCGAAAACAATTTTTTTTATTGTATTTTTTTTTGTATAACCGCCTTTTACAGTAGTGATGATTGCCAAATAAACATTTAAAACGCAAACAAAATTTACTGAACATCACATGCATAAACTGAGCAAATGTGTGCAATCGCAGCAAAACTCGCAATTAGTTTTCTTGCTTTGTCTTATATTTTTTATTTACTTAGTTACTTTATTTAGTGATAATATTTATAACTTCACATTCACATGATGTTATATTGCATGAAAGTAACAGTTAAGAGATATTTAATGGAGAAATAGGCACAGACTTTTTTTAATATTTTTTATTATTTCAGTACAATATGACATAATGCAATCTTTGTCTATTACGGCCTGAACGGTCACGCGAATAACAGTGGAGTGAGGAGGAGGCTATTAAGGTTGTCCATTATTACATTGGAGTTTATTAGCGACACTTTCTAGATTTTACCTTAATATTTTTATTTATATACACCTTTTTTCAAGATTTGTGGATGAAATTTTGATCTTTTACAATAACTATAATACTATTCGAAAACCCTTTCTAGTTAAAGAATACAACTCTCCCCGCAACGCAAGTTCGAGGTTGCATTACTTAGCTGATACATTTAACTAATACAATGACAGAATATAAATACATGAAATTGAATTACAAACTAATTTACATTGAAAAAAAACCCAAAAATTTTCCTTATCGGTGGTACCAATTCACTTTGTTCGTAAAATCCAATTTCAAAAGTAAAACTATTAAAACAATAAGGGGAAAAGATTAACTTGATTTCATAGTTTTAGTGATTGTGATATAATATTAACACGTATGATGTAATATTTTGTGGATTTAGCTCCCACCTTTAATTTAACTCTGTAATAAAAATTTGGTAAAATCACTTGTAAAATTTTGACATTTCACGCCATCTCTAAAAACTGCTACCCAATTTCTTCAGGCACTAATTCAATAACATTGTAGAGATAATATTCTCTTCATGGAGTATCATTAAAATGTTGAAACAAAACTTTTGACCTTAAATCATTATTTATGGATATAAAATAAAATGAAGGTTGTGGATAAACCATGATAGTCGATAGAAATTTCTCTCATTTAATACTTTCTATTTTAGTTTCAAAACAAAATTAAAGTCCAAAATCAAAGATTTGGCTTTAAAAGTCGTCTTTTCAATATTAAAATTAAAATTTCACTTATCTGGCTTCGAGTGACACGCGGCTTCATGTTAGTGAAGCTATACTGATATATATATATCTGATCAATGTAGGATATGAAGTGCCTGGGTCTCATTAAAAAAGGTCTGTACTTTCCCAATGATTGGGGTAGCGTAGATACGCTGTGTCACCTGTTGCGTAGCCCTTAGAAACCATGGAAGTAAGTTCGATAAATCTCAATGAACCACATATGATTTCTCTCCCTTTAATGGGTTGGGTACAAATCCGGACATTTGACTCATCTTACTCGGTAGAAAATTTGACACCCAGTACCCCATTAGGAGGGTCCTAACTGTCAGTCCGGGGTAAGACAGGATGACTCTGGATCTTTCTTCAGATATTCTAGTTTCTCTAGACTGAGCGAGGAAGACAACCGAATCGTTCTGTTTGGAATGCCTGCCAATATGCCAATTGAACATAACCCAGTACTGGTAAGCGAGTAGATATGCGTATTGCTTACGAAAAAAAATAATGCTAGCGATAACTTTCTTCTTTCTTTTTCATGTACCTTCACTTGAAATACATCTGGCAAAAAAAAAAAACTGTGTGGAAAATGTATCAATCACCATAAATTTTTACAGTAAAAAAACACTATCCATTTTACGTAGATCAAGAGAATACGTAACGTACATATATAATAACTGTATTAAACGTAGCGCAATGCACAAGAACTTGAACAAGACAAACTCTACCCAATAATTATTGTTTCTTTATAATTATAAATCTATGAACATCACAACCAAGGTTGGGTTAAGTTACCACAAACGTCACCATCGTGATCAACATGGTTTAAATGATTAAAGATAACCTAAGTTATTAGTTGTGCCCTTGTACAGAAACAAT
Organism: Danaus plexippus; assembly: GCF_018135715.1. Lineage (NCBI taxonomy): Eukaryota > Metazoa > Arthropoda > Insecta > Lepidoptera > Nymphalidae > Danaus > Danaus plexippus. The sequence goes on along the minus strand of NC_083559.1, from coordinate 12,295,553 downwards.
ACTGTACAATACAAATGTAACAAGTTACGTTTTTTATATGTGATTTTCAAATAAAATACAAGTTTATTTGTGATATTCAAAAAACGCTCAGTAACTATTTCCGTCATTACGGAAATATTTTTTTTTTTGTGCAAGTTATCGATAGAAAAGTCTAGTTAAAAATATCAAAAGATTTAGTAACATTACACAATAGATGAATTTTAAGATTAACTACTATTTTAATACTGTTATATTGATGTCAACATTTAGCATGTCTTGAAAACTAAGTGCCAAATTATAATGGATTCCTACATTTGTTTATTCCGCACAAGAGGCCTAAATTGTATAATTTTTAATGGTATTATATTCACTATTTGGGAACTATAAATTGGATTTTTACAAAACAGTGCTAATTTAGTCTGAAAGATGCACTTTGTTATTTATTTATGACTACTTTTTTCATTATTTATTTATTATAGTATTTCTAAAAATTATACGTATAGATAATGTTATGATTTTTAATGGTTTTAATATATATAACGTAGCCAATTATATAGAATTTTATTATAGATGGTTTTGACAAGATCTCAATAGGAATTGCGGTAAATATTGCATTTTATAATCTTGATACAAATAGTGGTTTTGTGGTATAAGAATAAAGCTATTATTTTGGAAAAAAATATATGTATTTACGATCATAAAACAGCTACAATAGGCAATAAAATGCTGACTTCAATGAGAAAAATGGTTTGTCAGGAACCAAGACGTTAAATTAAATCAATTAAACTTATTAACATGCCAGTACTTTTTATTAGATTTATCATTTACCGAAAAATTTGATGGGAAAAAAATCGGCATTTCTACCTATCCTAAGACATCCGAATCCAGCTCTAGTTATTGCAAATCAACTTGTAAATATCATTAATAAATAATACAGTATGTATAATTACACAATGCAAAAATGAACTGTAGAAAATGAGTGAGTTTTTTTTCCTCGTAATATATTTTTATCGTATAATCAATTCCAACCTGTGTTTTAGTTGACCTGTTAACCATTTATTACGCGGGGCGATCTTCGACAGTCATTACACGTACATCATACGGAATTATTTATCTGTTGTAAAAACATAGCGCGCCATGTCGCTGCTTCAGTGACCTTCTTCCTTTGGTGGTAGGAACTCGTCTTGCCATACAATGTTACGAACCAACCAAGTACGCGAACTTATTTAATCTAAATTATTAATTTATAATAATTGATTGGTGATTAATAAATATATATATATTTTTGGGAAATCTCTTCGAGTATGGCCGCTAAGGTTTGCAAATTTTGTTTCTTACATTAAATTTTGTGTGAAATTTCTTGGTGTATGTTGTTTTTCTTTGTTCATCATATATATATATACAAAAACTAAGTTCCGAAAAATTGTTTTTTTTTCTTAAACTAGATTATAATTTAAAAATACCAATATTATAGTACTGCATGTGCGTTTTTATTCGAACATTTAAATATCCCCGCACGGCTAGTATAAAGAAGGGTACGATTAAATTTATATGCTTTTATGTAGAAATAAAACTATTTCCGGGGAATCTCGTAAGTAAATAAACTCACGTTTCTCTGGGATTATGAAAGTATTCTGAAAGCGAAACTATTAATTTGTTTTAAAATATGAAAAATTGTTTTACCACAAAACTAGAATCCATTGCGAAGTGCGACGATAAAATTATATAATTTATAAATTCATTTGCGAATTTTAATGCGAATTAATATTCCTCATTATTTTTAAGTTTTACTATAAAAAATTACTTAATTTGAATGTATGTTAAATAACATCTAGCTATTAGTTTGTCCATTCGATCCTGAAATTAATAAACATAGGATTGTTGAGGAAGAATTCAAGCTTTACAGGCTGCAAAATGTTGATAGTATGAGAAAACTTCGGTTTTCATACAATACTAAAATACATAAATCGGTTATAAAATTTTTATGTTTTCTTTTTTGTTGATGACGTAAAATATGTGTACGGACATTAAAATTATATTTTGGCATGTCGATTTCTTCCATTTAAGAAATATATTTTCCTAATTTTCTAATCATAATTAATCACGAATAATTAAAGAAATTGTACACGTTTTAAAAACTTATTTCTTTAAAGCATTTCACTTAAAAATTTTTATGAATTTGTTACCGCTCTGCCACATTAGTTAAGGTAAGTTTTATAAATGGCATGTCTTAATATATATGTACATAGAAAGTAATATCGTATGTTAGTGAAGCTCCAAAATGATAGAACACTTGGATGTTTTTTTATTGCTGTAAGAAAAGATATATACATTTTTTTTATCAATCCATAAATCGTCTTAGCACTTAAAGCAAAACGTATCGAGAGATAATTCGATATTATCCACATTATTTATTTAGACAACGGTGTTTTATGAAAACAGTAATTTAAATTTCAACGATATCCTATGTCGTCTGGTATTTTCATTTTCATTTATTATTCATTATAACATTTCCAAGACGCTTGAAAAATTTAATGTAAATAGCAACATACATTTGAGTTCGGAATATTTTTTTTTTCTCTTTTTTGATTAGTTTTTATATAAGGGAAAAGAATGTACAGAATCAATTGATGCTAACATATTTGTACTGATTTGATTGACATTAAGAGCGATTAAACTGGTGGAACGGAATAATGTTTAGATACGGAATGCAAATTTAGAACAAAACGTGAATTAAAGAGATGAAAACACAAATGTTGTCAGAAAAATCATACGTGAAAAAATATTTTGAATGTGAATTTGAAACTTTTAAAGCAAAGTAGTAAATGTATGAATCTAACTCGTCGAGAAATAAATTATAACTTAAAAGTTTTCTGCTCAACAATAAATTGAAGCGCTAAAACTGAAATATTCTATTGTCCAAAAAACTATTTTCTGACCTGTCATCATAAGATTATATAGATTAAACGACATTGACGCATTCTAGAGTCACCCGAGTGAAGCGAACCATGAAAAGAGGTAAGGTGGAAGACAGTCATTTCGCTGATTACTTACTATGCATGTAATAGATAGCAATTTGACATTGACATTGGCAGAATGGGTTATTTTTTTTTTTATCTTTCTTTTACTACCTGTCAACTGGAGTACAGTTTTAAATGCTAACGTCTTTTTTTGTCCCCATAAAAAATGTGCGAACATATGATAAATAATATAATGATGACATTGTTATTTGGACACTTTGAAACGTTTATTTTAATCATAAACTTTGTATTGGAACTTCTGAGAATACTTATGTAAGAGCTAATGCTGAGAAAATAATAACCATAAAATATAATAGTTGCATGCATTCTTGAGGATAACTTGTATGAAAACCTTTAGATTTAATCTAAGTTACTCGAATCGTGTGAAGATTTATGCTTCAGAACATTTTTTTTTATAACAAACGATTACTATAATCACATATTAAAAATGATCCAATTCAAAAGTTTCGTATGTATTTGGTTTGATGATGTCATGAATACAACCGAACGTAAAGAATATTTTTTTGCCATTCACTATACTGTATAAATGACGTAATACCTTATTTATAAGCGATTCACTGTAAAGGATATATATTTGTCTAAGATCCTTCTAATGTGTTAAATGTGTTTAAAAAATTCTGTGTATTGTAGGATGTCATTCGAAATATAAGCAAAACATATATTTCATGACAGCGAAGACTTTAATAAAATAGAAAATTCTGATAGCGAATTACAGAATACGTATAGAGTATATAGAAAGAAAAAATCTAAAAAAATATTATGAAATACGAATTTTACTCTATTTTTGTGTTAATTAATAGATATATTTTATTTTTATACTCTAATCTAAAGGAGTTCCGTAATTAGAAATAGATTGTATTTGGACCATTAAAGCTAACATTGTTCTTGTTTTTATCAGTTGTGCAACATAAATGATATACAATTGACGTTCTTCCGAACCAATAATCTATTGCTGTCTGCTTTAGAATTCTTGAATGTTGTTTGAAGTTATTTATTGAAAATATCTTAAACAATTGGTTTTTTTGAAACTCTACGGCGAGTTAGTTCTTAAATAACCATTCTAATTTCAAGCGGCATAGATTCATCGTATCTTTTTTACTTCTAGATCTCCGAAGCCAGCTTCGTAACTAGCGTAGAGGAAGCTGTTCGGATAGACCAATGCACGCAGACTCCGCCGGTTGGAAAGTCTAGACCAAAAACTTTACAACGATATAACACTACCGACCACCTATTATACGAACGACCCAGACCCTATAGGCTAAGAGAGTTCCGACCGAAGAGTTTGGGTTTATGCGAGTCAAGTCAGTGCCTCGGTAAACCTCCCAGCTATGATAGCGGCTGTCAAGTCAAGTGAGTGTCAGATAATTTTTATTAAAATAAAAACAACATCCCACAGCATTTATCTCAATTTCACGAGTGAAATGTGACAAAGCGTCTATGAATTTCGTTCATTTGATATATTTTAAATAGCTAAGCTTACATCAAGTTGTATATGAACAGCCACAAACACATAAAAAAATTCATGAGGAAATGTTTGATATACGTTTCAAGATGTACTGTTTTAAAACAGATAATTATTTTGAAGATTCTTCATAACTTCTCGTAGTTAGTTAGCTTATTATCATTATATTATCCCTTTGGCATTGAAAACATATTTACGTGTAATAATCTTAAGAAACAGAAACAACTTTATTAATATATTTTACATTTGAAATCATTTATGTATATTCAATAATCGTGACGATCAATTTGCTTATATAGGTAATAAATAAAATATTATATTTGTTTATACTCTGTAGGTTTTTAAAACTTTTTGCAACTACGTATATACGTTTTAAATTGTCGAAAATTTGCTCACAAATACATTTATTGTGGCTATAATAGATAGTTTTGCTTGGACAGACAAACTAGCAAATACGCCATTATCCAATCTAACTTTTATACCTCCGTCCCTAGAATCATTCGCATTATATAGTTTTACATTTGTTTTATATGAATTCGAAATGCGCAACATGACTAAAGGTTGATTAAAATCAGGACTTATTCACTTGAATAGAGTAAACATTTTGACATAATAATTAAAATAGGTAAATAAGTTATGATGTTTCTCCTTGCGCTGTCAAATGATAAAACTGAGAAGCAGTTTGCACTACTGTCCTTTAAATAATATTTATTTGCCGTTAGAGTATTATTACGTTCAGTTAGCTACGAGTGGCCATGCCTTTCAAAGAACCGAGGTAATGGCTATAAAGATTTTATCAAGATACCTTCAAATTGTTAAAACCGCCTAATGTCAGACGTTTCGTAATGGCTAGTTCCGCTTACCTTATTTTAAGACGTTACAACATATTATTGAATGAGTTATAGTTATCTGTTCGGTTTGTAAACTGCTTAACTTCATTCGATATGAAAAACATTAGATAAGAAGATAAAAAATCTTCAATTACGTTTACAAACGTTATATTTTTTTTTATATTTTGTTTGAAATTTTAATTTAAATTTTTTGTTAGGGTCAAGTTGCCGTCAGATAGTCCGACTATTTCAGTGACTCCCCCCCACAGCCTGGAGTACGACTGCCCCAAGGGTAGCAGTGGCACTGTTACCCCCACAATGATTACAAGCAAACCAGCGACAGTGCTCTTAAGCCCTGGATATTTACAGAGCCCTTGTCAATGCACCCAGTCCATTAAGGTAAGGACAGAAATTATCTATTGTCAATGTAGACATTAATATCCAATACACCAAAAAGAACACTGACTTTCGTATTCACTTATTTAAACTTAGAATTATAAGTCCAATTTACGTTTTGCTGGAATCATAAGATATTCCCATTAAAATTATTCAGCTATTCGACATGTGACAGAAAAATAAAATAGACTGATTGAATAAAAAAGGTTTTGCTATCTGTGCTGCAATAATAAAAACACGATAAAATAATAATTCAGGAGTCGGAAATTCTTGAAATAATATAAATTCCACATATGTTTTAATAACTTACGGGTTACTAAAAAGATTCTAAGATATTAAAAAAAAAATCTTTTATCATCATCTTATATTTTGTTTCAAACGTTTTGTTAACTACGTCAAAGTAGTTATCGTTATAACTTTGCATTTTATGGCCTTAAAGTGAGGAGTTCTTAAGAACTGAACAATGGATTTATGTCGAATTGGTTTTCATTATATTTCTGCCTTTAACTATAATGAAAATAAATTAAAATATAACTTTTCAGTAAAGATTTCCATACAATAGACTATAAAATTAACCGAAAACGATTAAAATGCTAAAGAACCGTTTGGTTTAAATTTTTTTGAATGTATGGAATTTGCTATTTAAATATTTATATTAATTATGACTAGAGAGTAATGTTAGTCTCTAAAGAAACAAGTAAGTACTTTGTTTCTAAGTTCTAAGAAGCAAAATATATTTGTTTATTTTTCCATCCATCACATAAAATCAAATAATAAATAATATTAAATTAGAAAGCAGAACGTTTTAATATAAGCAAAGGAAAGACGCTATAGATACCGACAGAAATTCAATATCCCCATTTCGTTGGCAGAGCGGCAGTGAAGTAGCTCTGGCTATGCCGTGGAGTGAGGAAAAGGCTTCGTCGGATGGACTCTCGTGGCGCAGGTTACACATGTCCCGAGCCAAGCTCAAAGCTACCGCCACCACTTCCGAATTGCTCTCAGGTAGATTATATATTACATATAAAATATATCTTACAAACAAATACTTCACATTGATTAATATCCGATTTAAAAAAAAAAACAATAAATCATTACTAGATGAATAAAACAATTTAGAATCTATATAAATAAATAACACGTAATTATTTAATATTTATTGAATATATTCAACAACAGTTAATATAATAAATAATAATTAAAGGTACAACTTTCTTGTAACACTTTATATTTTAATTCATATGAATTAATGTTATTCTGATATTATGATACTTATGAATACAGTTATTTAATAGTTAATACGTTATTTATCATAAAAAATATTCATTTATGATAACAGATTTATATATTTAGAATACTTTTGAATGGATGACGTAAATTAATATAGAATACCTACATTATAAATAATATTATAATAATGTTTTCTATATGGTAATTTTGACTGATACTTAAGCCGATTAAAATAATGAAGTTACAAGAATACAAGACGTTTTTTTTTCTATAAATATCAATTAAAAATACATACACATAAGACTTTAGCTAGTATTCATTTACTCACATATAATTATAAAGGTATCGATGATATTTGATTTAAACAATCGAATAGTGCTTAATAAAAAAAATATACCTACAATAACAATTAAATAAATAAATAAATAAATAAATAAATATATATATATATATATATATATATATATATATATATATATATAGAATATGCTGCAGCTTAACAAATTGATAATATTTTTTAAGGTTTCGCGATGGTAGCGATGGTGGAACTTCAAATAAACGAACCGACGAATGTGCCCGAGTGGTTGTTTGTGATGTTTGCTGTGTGTACAACAGTATTAGTTGCTGTTCACATCTTCGCTCTCATGATCTCTACCTACCTCCTGCCGAATATAGACGCGGTCAGCAAGATGGACACACCGGGGGATCCCGCTAGAGCATTGAGGGATTCCCCGCACGAGAGAATGCGCGGTTTCATAGAACTCGCCTGGGCCTTTAGTACTGTTTTAGGTATGTTATTCTCAATATTAAATTAGTATTAAGTGTTACTATTGAGGTTAACTCATGGATCCTTTTTTGTGCAGGCATTTGTTAAATGCTTTTAGAGTTTCGTTTGAAAAAAAAAAAACAAAAAGGAGTGATTACACACTTCGATAGAATTAATTTTATTTTGTACTATATCTCTATAAATGCTTAGTTTGTTATTTTAACTAAAAGAAACACAATTACATGAAATGTTATTAATATGAAATGCTAGTTTCCAAATCTAAAGGATTTAATAAGGCTTAATATAACAATTTTATAATTTTGTTTCAGGCTTATTTTTATTCTTAGTGGAGATAGCTATATTGTGTTGGGTCAAGTTCTGGGACTATTCCTTCGCGGCCGCAACCGCAGCCACAGTTATTGTTATACCAGGTATTCCAGCATGCTAACAATATAAGTAATAAACTAAAAAATTTGTCAATTTAGATCTAAATGTAATTTGTTAGATAACTTATATAACTATTTAGCATATTACGTATCCGAACAACGAAAAGCTCGTTATTAAAAAATACCTAATATCAGGAAAAGAACCAAGTTGTAACTTGTAAAAATACATAAAAATCTTTAAGTTACACTAATATTTAAATATGTATTATATAAATAATATTACTATAAAGTAAGACTGATATTTAAATTAAACAAATTTTTTTCAGTATTGATAGTGTTCGTTGCGTTCGCGATACATTTCTACCACTCGCTAGTTGTACAGAAGTGTGAGACTTCCGTCCAAGACATCAAACAACTAGAAAACATGAAGAGAGACCTCGATACTGCTACAGTAAAAGTTAATATGTTTTAGACACAAGTGGCTTTTTAATTGTTATCTGTGAAGGCTACAGTTAAAACTAGTAATTCTAAAACAATATAAAAAATGAATTCTCCAGCACTGTTTTAACTTAAAATGTATTAGACATTAGTGATGTTGTATTTGTTATCTGTGCAAGCTACAGTTTAAACTTGTAATGCCAAAACATTATAAAAAATAATAATTGTCAGCACTATGTTAATAATTTAATATGTATTAGACATTAGTGACGAGTGAAGTATGTGTTATCTGTGAAGACTACAGTTGAAAGTTGAAACTTGTATTGACAATTGCCAAAACGATGTTAAAGAAAATGTGTGCAGCACTGTTATTAAAACTTAGAAAATAATTATAGTATTAAGGTTTGCTGTTTTGTTAACGTACTATTGCTAACTAATTAGCCCACCACACATTTACATAAAAGAGGTTTCTAAGATGATGCAGTAGTTGAATTATTCCACAAAAACAAAACAAATATGCCAATTAACAATGGTATGAGACAAACTATTGTAAATTATTCTGAAGTGAAACTTTTTTGGTCGAGTATATGATATAAAAAAAAAAATACTGTTGATGTGTTAAATTATATACCATACTATAATAAAGTAGAATATATAAAATGTGCCTTGAGTGAAATTAAATAATATATAATAATATAGTATACAATTACTCATAAAAATTTTGTACCTTTAACTTAAAATTCATAAGACTGTAATCAAGATTAGTATAAAGTAGATGAAAAACATGTGATGCCTATGGTGCTTACATAAAAATATTGATTGTGAGGTAGATTAATTCTGAAATTTTATAAACATTATGGACCAATTGTTAGTTTTTAAATATATTTATATGAAACACAATTTTTAACTTAATACACTGTAGTATTATTGAAGCTATTAAATAATTTGATTGTGAAATTTATGATGTTTTCTTTATTAAATAAAAACAGAATCAATTTTGTATAGTCCTTTATTCTTACATTTTATCATCTACTATTCTATGTATTACAAAGTTAGAATAAACATTGTCATATGGTAAGAAATCTTTAAAAAATTCCTTGTTTAGTTCTAAATTATTCACTAGGAGGATTTTACTATCAAAAGTCTACATTACACAAATCAATGCTATGAAATTTAAATTAACATTCATAGAATGTTAAATATGCAGTTTGACTCAACAATCCAAAGGTTATGGAGTAAGATTGTTTAGTTAAGTAATGCATTTAAACGCTATTTGTAAGATCTACAGCAAATATATAATGTTTTATTATTAATATAGTAGAAAAAAACGTACAGTCTTCAATACCCATACACATTCATCCCATGCAAGGTCGGTAAAAATGATTACATGCAAGTATGACAATGTCACTTAAAAACTAATTTAAAAAAGATTCACAAAATCAAAATGCATTTATGTGTTGATAGTAGAAACAAAATTTACAAATTATTGTTGAGTTAATAGAAAGAAACAAATGAACATCAAATATGAAATATGGATAAGAATTTCACATGAGGTTAATGGATCTAACAAAGTAATTACAACAAAATACTTAAATATATGTTTTTCTTAAGCCCTAACATTAAATTATTTAGACACATTGGCAGTATACGCTGAAACAATATACATGGGAATTTAAAAAATAATACCAATTATATATTTTTTAAATTTACTATCTGTATTTTCAAATGTCAAGTTACCACCAATAAGTATTTTCCATAAATATATCGAAAGGAGAAGAGAAACATCAAATTATAAGGCACCAAAAGAAGAAAATCACAAAAAAAAACGCACAATTTTATTACTTACATAATCATGCCTATCTCACCAATTTGACCACATTAATTCAAACACTTACATATATCATTCCTCTTAAATAAACATTGATTTATATATAAATGTCATTAACTATAAGAACATGTTTTTTAAGCGTCTGACCAAAATTGGGACAGTAAATACAAATCAAAATGACAGTGGCCAATTAGTGAACGTACATTAAAAGTACACCATAATGTTATATTTGAAGTAAAATAATGTTATTTAGTTGAGAGAACATCAAATGCGGATTTGATATTTTTGTTTTGTAATCAAATTGTATCAAAAGCTGTTATATTCGTCACTTTCAAACTTACACAGTATTTATTTATTAATAATGACAAACAGTGTCACATTTCCATATCCATTCTAGAATGTTCTACCACAAGGACACCATTTCTCTTCTTCAGTTTCTCCTCCTCGGAGTCTACGTCTTTCTCTTCTTTCATCTTTTCTAGAATATTCTCTTTTGGTCTCCAAACTACAAGAGACATCTGTGGTTTTTGTAGTCTGAAAAAAAGTCTAACAGTTAATTAATTGTACAGTGAATAAAATTTCTATTAAATAATCTTAACTTAAAAAACCTTTCACAAGCCTTTAACAGTGATCATGTAGTTTAGAATCGAGTACATTATTTAGATATGTCTGGATATTAAATTTTACTTGGAAATATGTCATATTATGTAACATGTACCTTTCAATGAGTGACGCTGGTATTATGGGTTCATCTTGAATCTTTTTCACGTCATCTGATAGGACAATGGTATGCCCCTTGAGTTTTTCGCTGATGCTAGTTGTTGTAACTGGTGCTGTTGGGTCCACAACTACCTCCATCACATCCTCACTAGCTAAGGAGTGTTGTGTGTAACTTGACGATATGTGCAAAGCATTGAGATGAGCTGCCATTTTCTCCTCTGTTATAAATTGTTTTGCTGGTCTAAAACAACAAAAAATTATTTATGCTCTGTATATCTCCTGGCACTCAATTTTAGTGAATAAATTTGCTAGAATAATTATCTTAGTTAAATACATGTGTTTTAGGAGATTTTTTCTTGTTTTGCACGAAAAAAAGCTCTTGGTTTAAAATTAAGTGAAGCAACTTCAGTGTTTCCGTACCGGCCATTTTTTTTGACATCTGTTTTCTGGCCCTAAAATTGAATTTGATGGTATGATCAAAACCTTTTTTTGTGATAAAAACCACTCCAGCTAACTGGGCGAGCAATTAAACAATAAAACCTCGACTCTATTGGGCATTGTACTGCCATTAGCTGCCAGTATAACATTCCACTCATTTCATTCAATAATTTATACAAAAATATTTAGGTGACATATTTTAAGGATGATTTGAATTTTGAACATTAGTCTCTATCTTACTAAGGCAATTATTTCAAGAAAGCAAAATTGTAAAATGTAAATGATTTACACAGTAATTTAAATTGGTCATGTAAAGAGTTATCTGTGAGTCATTCAAAAATTTAACACTTGTCTATCAAAATTAAAAAGAATTATATCATTGTTATAAATTTGTAATACTAAAAACTACTATGATAATAGAAAAGATTAAATGGAGTCAGAATTTTAGACGTAATATAGGCTTAAATAAAAAAAACAAGATATCTTTATATCTTACATTGGAGGATCTACGTCAAGACTTTTTCTTTTGCAATGTACTATTGTAGTCACTTTAGTATCCGGAGTCTGAGCAGTAAAATGAACTAAATTTGGAGGTGACTGCATACTCCAAGGTATACCCTGAACGTTCCATGGGGATCCTGAGGGTGCCGGCATATCATGGGGTTGTTCCATTCCTCGAACTGATGAAGCTAAAGCTTGTTGGGCAAACATTTGTTTCGCCAATTCATCTGATTGATTGTATGGATATGAAGAGTAGCCGTAGATATCCATTTTTCATAAAACAATCTGTTTTACGCGCTTTTTATGAAATAACTGTAGTAATTCGTCAAATAACAGCTGAATTTTTACTACAACAAGTACTTGGCGACTTGAAAATAAATGTTTATACAAAACAAGGACTGACAATTCGTGACTTCTAGAAATTTATAATGTAATAGATTTAACAGAAACACAGATACAGAATTTTCTGGAATTTAACATTATTTGTATAGCTGCTTTATGTTAAGATAGATAGTGAATAAAGTAAGTTTCATTACAAACATGAAATATGTAGTATTTTTAATATATATTATTTACTATTACGTTTGTCTTTTTTTTTTTTGCAGCAAATGCTATATAGGTACATACAATTGTAAGACACAGTTTATCGATAATTGTCAAACACTTTTGTCAGTTCAAAATTTGGACTCGGGAGTCGGGTTTGCTGTTTGCTTGTCTTCTGTCGAATTAAAATGTGATGTTTTCTCGCTTAAATTGCGCTATAAACCTTTCACTTTCTTAGGAAACTAGTATTTACTGTAAAAAGCGTGACATCGAATATCTCAACCTCCAATGGCTCTTGTTTAACTTTTCGCACCTGTATATTCTAATAATACAAACCTTTTTAATTGGGCTGCTATGGCTTATTGACAACGTTTAATATCAAAATGGGTTTGGATTTTGATGTCTTTGAATTCTGCAAAAAATTGCGTCAGAACAGGCCTCCTCCGTATCAGTGTCCACTAGAGAAATGTGATAAAGTATACAAGAGTTTATGTGGTTTGCAATATCACTTAGTAAACTATGACCATGACAATCCAACACCGGCGACACCTTCAATTGCAAGCAGTCGCAAGAAAGGCAGAACTCGAGCTGCTGTGCCTACTGGAGATATCGCACTTCAAAGCCCACCTAAGGAAGCTTTGACTTTTGCTGAGGCACAAAAAGTGGTGCAGTTTGAAGTTGATGGAAAAATTAGTAGAATACCAATTGACCAGCCACTGCCTATAGTTTCATTGGAAGAGTGGGAGAGAAAAAATGCAGATTTAGAAAAGCCTATGCCATTTGTAGAGCCACCATCAGAGCCTCATGTTAAATTACCAGAGGCTACATTCCGTGTAAGATTTTGTTATTTTCAAGAGACAGTATCTATGTTCTAGTATACTTGCAATCACAAAAGTGTCTTTGATAAGAAAATATTTATGTAGTAATTACTTTATTAATCTCATCAGTACAGAATTATTTAGTATAACAGACTCATTTTAATTTTGGTTAAAAGTCAGTAGTGTATATTTATTATTCATTTATTCACTCAAAATAGGAAAATGTAAATCTTAATATAGAATTTTGGTATAAACCTAAATTTATGAAATTATTGCAGCTAATACCAGATTATAATGCACGGGTATGTGACGCACCACCTCGGCCAAATGCATACATACGTTTCATAGAGAAGTCGGCCGAGGAATTGGATGGTGAAGTGGAATATGATGTTGATGAAGAAGACACAGCCTGGCTGGCCATTATCAATAAGAACAGAACCAAACAAGGTCTACCACCCGTCTCCGTAGATACCCTGGAGCTACTCATGGATAGATTAGAAAAGGAATCATATTTTCAGGTGTCCTACATATATTCTGTTATAGTTTATAGTTATAAGACAAAATTTAAAATATCTTATCCAATTATCTTAAAATATGTCATGAATATAATATTTTATTTATATTTGACTTAATAGAATATTAAGGAGATTAAGAGATTTGAGGTAAAAAGATATAAAAAAATCAATGCATTAATTTATGACATGATCTAGGAAGTAGTTGTACTATAAATAGGAAAATTTGTAAATTTTAGGCTACACAGAACGGCCAGCAACCTGCGGCAACGGTGGACGAAGATGCTGTGTGCTGTATATGCATGGACGGGGAATGCCAGAACACCAATGTGATCCTGTTTTGTGATATGTGTAACCTGGCCGTCCACCAGGATTGTTATGGGGTGATCTATATCTCTATACTTATATTGTTTCCTTATAATACTGGCATAATATGTTCTCCACTGTTAAATCCAACTTATTATTTAAAAATTGTTTCAATAAATGTGAATTTCCAACAAAACCTGTTTGGTGTTAAAGTAACAATGTTAGTATGTATTTGATGGGATTGTAGTCTGGTTTTTGCCTGAAAAATATACATATATATAGAAATATATGTACAAAAGTATATATACATTCTGAATAATCACTTCTTTAGCCAAGAAAGTAAAGGAAGGATTAGTGAGGGAATTCTACATTGAACTTTGAGGCTGTAATTAAGCAGAGCGATCTTATAAATGTTTCTTTTAACCATGTAGTTATCTCTTTAAGTTGTTAATATTTTATTAAAATATTTAAGGTGCCATATATACCAGAGGGACAATGGTTGTGCAGACGTTGTCTTCAATCACCATCACGACTTGTTAACTGTGTGCTATGTCCCAACACTGGAGGTACAAGTTTTAATTTATTTAAACTTTTTACAGAGCTATCGTTAGTAGGGTCTAGGAAAATGTTCCAACCCTGTAGATGTTTTTATTAATCTTCAGTTGTAATTAAGATTTTATAATAATTTTTTTCTTAGGAGCATTCAAGCAGACAGATCAAGGCACTTGGGCGCACGTCGTCTGCGCCCTCTGGATACCAGAAGTTCGCTTTGCAAATACAGTGTTCTTGGAACCTATTGGCAAGTGAAATAAATATTATATTAATTGTAATACTGAAATTAAATAATCGTAGTCGCTTTGCGTTTACCCTTATTAGTTTCTTTCTTAAAGATAGATGGCTTTCTTAACTTGTCTTGGACGATAGAAAATGTATTTGTAGCAACATATATTTCATATTTTTTTCTGTTTGAGTATTTCAAGTTCAGATAAATTAAGCAAGTCATGAAATCAATAAAAAAAAGGAGACCTTCATACAGAGAATACATTTTATTTGTTAACAGATTCAATAGAGATGATTCCGGCTGCTCGTTGGAAGCTTCAGTGTATGGTGTGCAAGCAGCGGGGTGCTGGTGCTTGCATACAATGTCACCGTAGCAACTGTTACAGCGCCTTCCATGTCACATGCGCCCAGCAGGCCGGGTTAGTTTATATTAATTTAGTATTGAACATTTTTTTTTTATGATAAAGGGGGCAAACGAGCAGACGGCCTACCTGATGGTGGTAGTACCGTCGCTCATGAACATAAGGGACAAAGTTTTGAGGATGTTTTGCGACCCTTGATTGGGGAAGAGGGAAAGGAAATCGTGGCGAAAGGGGATGGGCAACTGGAACTCTCTTTCATCGGACGAAATGCGGTCACTTTAGGCTACTTCACGCTGATCTTCTGATCGGCGAGAGGGTGGTACTTACCCGGTCGAGCCAGCCCATGTTCTAGCTGCAGTAATACATTTTAGTAAAATATGAAGGAAGGCCTTGCTTTAATATTTGGTGTTATACAGTAGTTTTACAAGTTTTCTGATTCAAGTTATGTATATAGATTACATTTTCATTTTAATGACTTCGAAATTTTCATCAGATTTTTTTCACTGGGCTTGCAGTCAACACGAATGCTGCAAATTACTTGAAATATCAGATAATATTTGAAAAATGTTATCCAATACTAGTTCTTAGTCCAAATCAAGTTAAGTCACACCATTATAACTATTGCTGAGTTATATTTAATTCTTTTTTTTTTTGTAAGCTAAGGCTGCATTCGCACTGGAATCTTTGAATATTTTGTCAATGTTAACGTAAAAAAATTTGTTATTCCTGTCAAGTCAATGTTCTTGATTCATCAGATATAACATATGAGTTATGTTATGTAATGTTTTTTAATTTACATTGTTTCTCTTGTAGTTTGTATATGAAGATGGAAGCGGCCGGATCTGGCCGTGATCCCAGTCAACCAGTTCAGGTGGCCAAAATGGCGTACTGTGATGCACACACACCAGCACATGTATTACAGGTTTAAATTGTATTTTGACGTGTACGAGTAAATTTATTTAAAGAGTTTCATGCACTCAATTATGAAATGGATATAATAAAATGAGTTTAAGTATTGAAATGCTTTAATAAGTTAAATATAGCATGATATGTACTTGTGTCTGGTTTAATCGAAGTAATTTGTAGGAGAGGAGAGCTTTGGAGTCGGAAGGTGAAAGTAAATCTTCAGATTTGACTTCCATACGACAGAAAGGAAGGGAGAAGATAAAACAGGTGTGATATTCTTCCAAGACATAATTACTTAATTACATTTTAACTATCTAAATCACTATCTATTGGATATCATGTAAAATTCTAATGTTTTATTGTCGCAAGATAGTATATCGTTGATATCATAAACACAAATCTGCAGTGATTTTTTTTAACATCCAATTGATTTTATAGGCTCGGAGAGTGTTAGCGTTGAAGCGTACGTGGGCGCCGGTAGTGTTGGTGCCGACATTACCACCTGAACGTGTTGCTGAGATTGCCCAACTGTCACACGGGACGCCCGCGGCTAGAGCACAGCTGATGAAAAGACTTCTCGCTTACTGGACCCTCAAAAGACACAGCAGGAACGGGGTTCCACTCCTTAGGAGGCTACAAAGCCTGACCAGCCATCACGGTGAGGGTCAACACGGTTTAGACTTCTATATGATTATAGACCTCTGGAGTATCTAGTAAATTTACATAATATATTACTGATATTATAAAATCCACATTGAATATATCCACTCCAGTAAATAAAACTCACAGTTAATTAAAACTAATGATTAATTATTTGAACTAAATTTCACATATCCGTATATTATGATCGGTACCGTCTGTAGGTTAAAGGCTACTATTTCACTAGTCCCAACAACATAACAAATTTCCTTCATCTGCACTATACTTCGTTTTAACACTTAAAAATAAAAACAGCGCTGCTATTTTGCTTTCTTACCTCCTTTAAATTTGATGATTTCATGACATTCATACCTATTTTCTTTGGCAAATTATTTTACCAGTTTTCTTAATATTTTTTCCTATATAAAATGAGAGGACCGTTTCATGTAAATATTTATAGGGAGCCGAGGTATCCAAGATGGCACTGTGAATGTACGAGAACTCTGCAATCAACTCAAGTACTGGCAGCGGATAAGACAAGATCTGGAGAGGGCTAGGTAATATATAATACATACATATTTCTTATAATTGTTTTACATATGTATATATGTACATTACCATATATTCGTTTAGTTATTACATAACTCACGATTAAAAAATTATGTCTACATAATCTCAGAACATAATTCACTTCCTATATATGTACTTTGTCGTATTTTTTTCTTGTTATGCTTATTTACTGTTAATATACATCTAGTTTATTATATCTTTAATTATCAATCTGGCAATCCATCTATGGTACATGTTGGTAAGTATGCTACCGCGTCGTCATTCTGTTTGTGAATGGCAACATTGGAGGGTCAGATAAAAATAATGTTATTTAATAAGTTAAAGTTTTATATTTATAATAATAATAATGTAACTATAATTAATAGTCTCATAACTATTTATGAGACAGTGTAATAACATGTTTTGTAACATTCAGATTGCTGTGTGAGTTGGT
The DNA here is from genome assembly GCF_018135715.1 of Danaus plexippus. Classification (NCBI taxonomy): domain Eukaryota; kingdom Metazoa; phylum Arthropoda; class Insecta; order Lepidoptera; family Nymphalidae; genus Danaus; species Danaus plexippus. The sequence continues at coordinate 12,277,669 of NC_083559.1, read as the reverse complement.
ACGTAAACGAGAGCGTCTCAAGGCGGAATACACTCGTGTTTGGGAACGCTGTGTATTGCATACGCTCCGACCTGAACGTGCCATGCTGAGCAAGATGCTGCGGATGATGAGACACGCTGACCACAGTGACGTGTTCACGGAGCCGGTCGACCCGCTAGAGGTGAGACAGCTATATATAAAAATATAAAGTGGGATAGAGATAGTGAGATATTTAACTGATGTTATTATATTTCATAATAAAAAAGTTGAACATGAACATGTATTTGTTTCGGAATATTTTAAACGTAAATCTGTATATGTGCTGTATATATATAGGTGTATATATAGGTTTAATGTTATTACATTTCTAGGTTCCAGATTACAGCACCGTCGTAAAGCATCCCATGGATTTAAGTACCATGGGCAAGAAATTGGACAGAGGCATTTATAAGACCATAGATGACGTAGAGGCAGATTTCCAACTAATGATAGACAACTGCCTCACATATAATAAAAAGGATACAGTGTTTTACAAGTAAGATTCAGAAGTTTCTTATAAACTTTGCTACATTATGAACAACAAAATTATTATCAGAACGTATAAATTAGTTATAATATTTGTAATACTATATATTACTAAGAAAATATAACCATTCAGAGCTGGTGTCAAGATGAGGGAGCAGTGTACGTCTATATTTCGTCAAGCACGTCGTGACGTCATAGAGGCGGGTCTGCCGTCGCTGGCAGGGGAAGGGGACGCAGAGGAAACTTACACACCCGGACGCACACACGCACAGAAACACACACAGTCTAGGCGCAGGAGTGTAAGAAACACAAGCAGCGACAGCGATCGTACAGCCGGTTAGAATATTTACATTACACATCCAATGTCAAATATTTAATTTAATATGTGATTATTAGTGGTTCCCCGAAATTGAAAATCTAAGTACATTTGTTTATAACTTAATAATGGGTTACCTTTGTCACATATATAATATTTAAGGAGTTTTATCTATATGACATTAATTCTTATATTATACTATAGATACTCGAAGCGAGCGCGGCGTCTCCCTGGCACGTAGCGAACGACGACACACCAGCGCATTGAGAGACAGTGACGACGACATTAATGCGGTATACAACATATTTAGTTATTAAATAATTTATAATTGTTTAAACTAAGCTTTATAACGACGACGTTCCTTGCATTGAAAATCGTTCTGACACTGACCTTACATTGAATACTATCCGACTCTCGAAACGCTTTCCAAACCTTTAAACTAGGATTATGCAATAAAAATAAATTTATCTTTATATGCCTTTTAAAGATTTAATTTTATACATATATATTCATTACTATTAACTATAAAAAAAATCCTGTTATAATTAATTAATATTATAATATTTGGAATTGTTTTAGCGCGAGCCGTCGCCGGCTAAGAGCAAGGTGAACCGCAATTGGTGGCGTGGCCGCGGTCGTGGTAGGGGCAGGAGGGGGCGGAGGGGCCGCGGGAGAGGGGGACACGTGTCGCCTCGACCACTCAGAGACAACGGTAATGTTATAATGACTAATTGAAATTGTTTTTACCCTAAGATACTACTAATTACTAATTCTAATTTAAACAGAATGCTTAACTCGTGTTGTAAATGTTACAGAAATATAGAGGTATTTAGATTTTATTAGGATTAAATATGTATTTTCTTATTATCTATGGTACTATAAAAGCACCAGGACAGATTAGTTAGTTGTCCTTAGGTTAGTTGTAACTGTAATTTCTTAGTTCAATATATTTTTATGATATAACCACAGATACTCCGACGACGGATTCAGAAGCTCCTATAGTTAAATCGAAGACTGTTGAGCGAACACAAAAATTGGTCACACCAGAAAAGTCACCAACTAAGCAACTGGAAAGTACTGGTATGTAGTCCAAAATTATATAATTTATTATACAAAAATGCTATCTTATTCACCCACACATACACATACATTCCTACACACACATATACATATATATGTACTCTCACATAAGTGTCACCCATACATATACATACCCATGTTTGGGTTAATATCTTCGGTCTAAGTATCAGATATTTTCTCCTAATCTTCTTGTGAACAAGCTCTACTAGACATTGTAAACCTTCTTTTTATTGTTCATATAATTGATGTAATTGCAACTGTGTTAAAATTTTTCCCAAAGACTAGCCTTAATAGGTCAAAAGCCCTTTAAACTTGTAAAAACACATTTACATAAAAGTTATGTCAAAATTGTAAATCTAAATTTATTTTAATAATTGCATTGCTCATTCAATTTCTTTACAATTTTTTTTTTTATGAAAATCCAGTTATCTGTTGTAATTATATGCAAGTAGGATTTGTGGATATTGAATGATTAAAATGTTATAAAAATCTTATGAACAGGTCTAGGACTGCTGGGTGGTTTGAGAAAACCTACTTTGCTTGTGACGCCCTCGATAACCACCCCTCCGAAGAGTTTTGGTTCTGATGGTATGATGACCATTTTATTGTGACCCTTAGTTTATACACATGTTACGTCTATTCAAGTTTGAACCATATTTTTAGTTAACACGCTGACGATATTGTCAAAGCTTTTTAAATCATACCATATTACTTCTGTATAACTTTTGTTTATTATATTCTGTCCAAACAAGTCTCAATTTAATTTTCCGAAAAATAAACATAACTTTATATTACTAGCCACTTTGCCAACACTATCAGCCAGCTTGGGACACACAGAACCCTCGCCCAGGAAGAAGGGTCGCGGTCGTCCACGGAAACAAGACAAGACAACAGATCTATTCAGGTATTTGAAATGTATATGTAAACAGTACATTCAACTATTTCACTAGGGGTCGATATATGCTGGTTATTTATTATGGACTGAGAAATTTCAAAGCCCTTGTTTAAGTATAAGTGAGTCCTCACAAATTAAAGTAAAATATATAAAATTGTTACTAATCTTTAAGGAACAATTTATTTGTCCTAATTTCTAATGTGAGTATTTTATCATAGATTTTTCACATAATATGTTAATTCCATGTAATACATTCTATCAGAGGGGACTCGGAGGTCCTAGGAGGAGCATCGTTCCTTCAATACCGCGGTCCTCCCGGGGAAGTCGGCTCGGATAGCGATTTGGCACTATCAAGGTAAATTTTATCATATATAAGTACAAAAAACCGTTTTCTATGCCAAATAAAATGTTTCAATAAACACTAAATGATGTTCTGTTAACATATCTATTTATTAAAGAAATATAAGTTAGAATAATAAGTTTTACTTCCAAAAAAGGCACATACAGAGGTATTTATTGACCACGTATACTTGAGCAGGTCGTCAAGCAGTAGTTCAGCGTGGTCGCAGTCATGTTCCTCGTGCACACACTATGACGACGATAGATCTGGCGATGACAGTTCCAGCGAAGGGTAAACAATTAAACCTAATAGTATTAATTATCTGTGTATTAATTATCTATATCTCACGTTTAATCCTGTTTTTTTTTTATGCTATGGCTTCAATAGCATTCCGTTTTTCAAACTTACGATATATTTTCTCTTCATAAGTCAGTTATAAAGTGATTGTTAGCGTTGTATTGTGGTATTTCTTAATTAATATATGTATATTATTATATTTCTCTCAGTTCTAGTTACAATGAAACGTTGGATTCGTTAGAAAGCCGCGGTCCGGAGCCCAGACGTCGCGGCCGTCGGGCCGATGAGGGAGTCGACCGCACTCAGCCAGCAACACCCGTCAAGGTATTTAACAACTTATAACATTATAATATGAGTCTATTTTAGCGTGACGCAGTTTTTAATGCTTTTTGTTCATTCAAGGCAATACAGCTTTAATCTTTGTTGGATAGAGTTGGTTTTAACTTGTAATTGTATTGTTATAGTGATATTACCTTAGGTCGTACAAGGACATGATTAATTCGCTTTAAAATTCTCTAAGTGATCATACATTGTTGTATTTACTTTAAATTAGTGCCTAAAGGCAAATTTACATTTTCTGTATAGCATATACAGTTACATAATCTTTAAGGTCATCAGATGAGGCAATTATCCTTCCACATATTTAAAGTTAATTATGTTTATTAATTTTTTTTTTACTATAAAAGGGCCGTGGTACAAGATCTTCTACGTCCAAGACTCCGGTGAAAGTGACACAATCAGATGTTCTGCTTGAGCCGTTGCAGTTAGTATGGGCAAAGTGCAGGTAAATTATTGTCATAACTTACTTATTGTTTTTTTTTAATTTTATACAAAAATTACGTCAAGACAAGTTTGTTTTGCATTATTATACATCATAACTCTTCAATAGAATGTGGTCAAATATAAAGCAGAGATAATGTTACATTTAATATGAACTTGGTAAAGATATAAGCATTTGATGTTTATTACAGAGGCTATCCTTGGTATCCCGCACTAATAATAGATCCGAAGATGCCAAAAGGTTACATATACAACGGAGTTCCTCTACCAGTGCCTCCTCAAGATGTACTGAACCTCAAGAAGAATTATGCTCACGAACCAGTATTGTACCTAGTTCTATTTTTCGACGTTAAACGAACGTGGCAATGGCTGCCTCCAAATAAGTTGGAAATCTTGGGCCTAGATAAGGAGATAGATGAAGCCAAACTGGTGGAGTCACGGAAACCGACCGACAGGAAGGCTGTCAAGAAGGCTTATGGTGATGCAATGCAGTTCCGGAAGCAGGTTGACGGTGATAAATGACACAGGTTTAGATATCGGTCCAGGAGACCGATTCGTACACGAGCATTCACCTTTGGAACATTCTCTTTAATGCATATACGAACACCCGACACCACAGATTCCAGTGATTGAAAATAATCATTTTATAAAATTATATTATAGTTCAAGCAAACTCTGCCGTTAATTGTTGACATGAAGTACTTTAAATATGTATACTTAACATTTGCATGTTTGTTTTTTTTTTTTAATTTAATCGTGACATTATTAGTATCTCAGATCTGATATTAATATATAAAATAAAAATAACTTATCATTGCGACTTATATAAATAGTATTCTTTAATATCTTTATTCATTAGAATAATTAAAATTTGGATTGTAGATGAAGTTATATGTTAATGTGGTGTGTTTATATAAATATGTATTAGTTACAATGTATTATAACATCAAATAATAAATTTAAAGAATAAATGAATTTTCTCTGAAATTTTGACATGTAAGGTTGACATTTTATTAGAGCGGTATTGCTACATAATTGTATTAAGAATAACAAAAAAATATACATGAAAGATTATAAGGAATTAGTCCGTGAACTAATGAAATAAAGCTTTTTAATTATTAAATGTTGTGCATGAGTTTACAGTTGTTTCTAAGATTTTTTTTTTGGAATAGTATTACATTAATATAAAAATTAATTTTCAAGTTAGGCGGCTTATATAGATATATGAGATTGTAATCTATCCTTAGTAGTTATTATGTTCTGAATAGTAATTATGTTTATAAGGAGACGAGTTGTTTATCTACAGGAGATAGTTTTTTCAAAGCTTTTAATGTGACTACTGTTAATCTAAATACAAATCTGGAGCTGTAATTAATGTTATTTTTGTAAGTGTTAATTACTGTGTTGTTTTCTTGTAATAAAATATGAACTTTCCGAAACTGATTTTATTATAAATTAAAAAATAAAAGAAGTTTTTTTTAAAGGTTTATTAAGCCATAAGTTCTATTAAACACAAGCTACGGACAGAACTACACTGTTGTTTAATAAGCCAAGTAATGATACTAATAATGTTTGTCCCAGTGGAATATGGCTCCAGGCTTTGGCATGGCATTTGCAGCTGTTTTAGGAGTTCTGTGAAAATATATAACAAACAGCATGAGTAATTTCGATATAATATATATCTATGGCATTTTAATAATGTGACATCCTTTGACTTAGACACTGTAGAATCATCGTTATACTGATGAGGTTTGAAAATAAGTCTCAAATATAAACTAACTAAAATACAAACATTTTAGATCAAATTATAAATTTTATCATAAAATGGGTATAAAATAGATATATATATGTAGGGTAAATACAGTTATAGTATAAGCAGGAATGACTAAAAGATTATAACAGTTCTAATTGAATTTAATGAATAGGGAACTAAAATTTATAAATAAATGGAAAGTCTACTAGAATGTAAATGTTGCATAAAGCTTCATTATATTTTTGATATACTATAATAACACAAATTTAAATACCAGTTGATATTTTGTTGGAAATTGGGAAATATTTAGGAATTGGTGTTTAGAATTTAAAAATTAAGTGATTTACTATGATTTTTAGTATTGTATAAAGTTCGAATATTACTTTCATTCCAAGGAACTGTGTAATGTATATATTTACCCCTTGTCAGCACTACTGTCAGGAATCAACAGCTGTGTCACATCCTGAGGAGGCATGACTTCTCGTCGACCATCACGAGTGTAGTAATAGTTGTGAGCATGTCTAATTGAAATCAATTATCAATATGAGTATAACATACATCGTCTCTTAATATTAACGTTATAAAGCCAATGAAACATACTTGTGACTAACTCCATCAGGAATCTGTGGAGGCGGTTGAGTTCTCGCTGCAATTAATGGCTCAAACCTCAAGGGATTTGTTAATTTTCTCTAAAAAAAATATCCTGTATTTTATTATGTATAGGTTACATAACAATAAAAAAATGTTCTTGTAATACTTACACCGAGTAGGAAATTTCTAAATGCTTGTAAAATTGGTGATATATCCCTGAAGTTAACCTTACTCATTTTACAATATTATATTTAAGGGAAACGCAATAAATATCTTTTATTTTGAATATAAGGTAGGCTAATGTCAAAATTAATTTGTATGTCACATTATGGTCGCGATCAGCTAAGCATTCGTGACAATCGCGTTCGCGAACCAATTTTTGACGCGGAAATAATAAAAATATCTATCAAGCTTGTTTTATTTTATTTTTTAGTTCAAAAACATTATTAATTTTTTGCAATATGTGATTGTTTTAAACATATTTGTAACCTAAGATTACTATTCGTTGGACATATCCTCCATACCACCGAAAGGTATGCTAATGACATTTCTAAAAAAGTGGTATTCTTTTAAAATTAGTTGCAGTATTTAAATCTAAAATCTTAGTTGTAAAATTAGCATAAATACAAAAAAAAATATAAAACATAAAGGCAATTGACAAGTGTTCTATGTAAATACATAGAACGCCAAATTCGAGCCTTGTAGAAACAGAAGTTGGAACTTTGAAGTGAGACGAAACTTGTAATGAACGTAAAAGAAGTTATTATTACAACTATCCTTTGTCATATTTATTATATGTTAATAAAAAATATGGAGCCGTTCTCCGACTTCTTACGTATTACGTCTTAACTTAGCATGTGTTAGAATTATGTTACATTTTTTTGTTTTGATAAGGCCTGAGTATAGTCAAATAAAATTTATTAGAAACTTTCAGTTTTTGTGGATTAATACTACGAATAATTTAAGATATAAGGTTTTGAAAATAAGTCTTTCAGATTACTTTTGGAATAAATATGTTGTAATTATTAATTATTTTAAACTTTTTCATATTAAAAATCGATAGTCCTTGACTACCATACCACCTGAGAGGTGTAAATGAAACCATAGGTAGAAAACCCACTATCCCAGTAATAGGCTATTAACACTTTCCTTGAAAGCCCCTTAAAAGAAAACGCAGACCAACGCGAAAGGTTCCAGTCCTTTCATGTGGGCGTGATTGATATGAGGAAGGTCTACAAAGGATTGAAGTTTCCTTGAGTCTGGAGGAGTATGGGGAGTTAATTTGTGCCACTCCTAAAAAAGTGCCCTATAAAAAAAAAAACCTACTTTACGCTATCTTTACAGCCCGTACTCCAGGCTGTCTAGAATCTTTCCACAGAATCCATAGAAATGAGGTGATTTTTTCAGTAACTATGTAAATGTGACAGAAGTACACAGTTCAAGTCCACACACTACCGGACTTATGCTTTGAGCAAAGTAAAATATAGGTATTTTAACTGAAGGCTATCGATGTATTGTTAGGACAAATTCTAAAAAGTTGGTTTCAAGATACTCGAACTCCTTTTGGCATTACTAAGAAAAAGTTTGTGTTTTAGTGGCGTTAACAAATTAGCAAGGTTTCAAGATTTAGCAAGATATTTCCTTATAAATTGAAGCAACACAATCTTGTTAGAACATCCAGTCACTGGCCTTGTTCACGTTAATACTAACCTGAATTCTCAGTATCTGCTTATTAGATTTCGAAGATCTGTCCATAGTCAGTGATTTTCTAAATCACAATTCACGTTCATGTCTTCATAATAATGAAATAAGGATAAAACAGTCAAATAAGAATATAAGCCCGCAATTCGTTCCTAACATTTTTACCCGTCATTTTTGTTGTGAGAAAAAAAAAACATTGTATTAAAAATATTTAATTTATTTTTATATTCAATAAAATTAATAAAAAAAAAAATAACATTTATGTACATAACTTAATCGAAATTTTTCATGTCTTTAAATATTTGTTGTAATGTTGTGGCCCATTTTAAAATCGTCTATTTTTCTATTGTTTTCTTCAATATTCTATAGTAATACATTTAGTCTTGAGGTATTCATTAAGAGCTTCTTGACCTGAAACAATAACAAAAGATTATTAACCCTGCATTCTGCAGGTGTTATTAAATAAAATTTTGAGATGTAAAATTCTATCACTGGAATACTTCATCGGATAAAATTTGTAAGTTTACTTTACTTGTAATAAAGTGACTCTTAGATTTTACGTTGCGTTTTGTAAACAGATTGAAAAAACTAAGACGGCAGGCATTGATTTCGTTGGCAACTAGGTTATTATGAAGTAGAATGTTTACCGAGATCCTTTCCAAAACCACTCTGTTTGAACCCGCCGAACGGCGCCGCGACATCGGTCTTATTGTATGTGTTCACGAAGACGGTACCAGCCTCCACGCGCTCAGCGACGCGCAGTGCACGTGAAACGTCTTTCGTGAATACGCCGCTCGCTAGCCCATATTCAGTGTTGTTTGCACGACGGATCACTTCATCCAGGTTACTGATAAAGTAATTTGTAACGGAGATTATCATATTTATAATCTATCAATTAATTAAATTATGATTCTATTAGTGCCATTTTGTTTTGCATACAATGCTATTAATATTTTTTGATAGTAAAATCATTTCACCTTAATGTTATTGCAATTTCATTATTAAAAATATTTTTCAGGAAACTATAGCATGTACTTACTTGCTGCTAAATTTGCTAATGATCATAATGGGTCCAAAAGATTCCTCTTTAGCAATGAACATATTATCGGTGACATCAGTAAATATAGTCGGTTGGAAGAAGTATCCTGGTCTATCTAGGCGTTTTCCACCGTAAACCAGTTTTGCGCCTTCCTTTACTCCTGTCTCAACGTACTGTGAAAAATAACAATTTTAGGACAATTTAATAATAAACAAAGTATTTAGTTTATAAACATAATCACTTTAGCGAACAAAGGTAACGTTTGCTTTCTAAAAATAATATAAATATGTACACACCGATATAAGTTTATCCATATGGGCTTTGTGGTTTTGTGGGCCATGAGCAGTTCCTCTGTTTAATGGATCTCCGATGCTCATTTTCTTGGTTTCTTCCACAACACGTCTAACAAACTCGTCGTGTATTTTCTCTTCCACGAATAAACGACCGGCTGCTATGCAATTCTCACCCTTGTTGAAAAATACTGATGCCATACCCTGTAACACATGGCATTTGTGTATTTAGTCCCATTCGTACTTTTATTCTGTTATGTCAACACAAGGTTTATTGAAAACCGCATAAAATATAGTTAAATCACTTACATTTTTAACTGCTTTGTCGAGATCACAATCTTCAAAGATGATCAATGGAGATTTGCCTCCCAGTTCTAAGGACACCTTTTTCAAATTTGATGCTGCACAAGACTTCATAATAGTTTGTCCTGCAATGGTTATACAAAATAAGTAAAAATACTCAATATCTCTCTAAAATAAATAAAATAATACAATCATTCATATTACTATCACCAACTTCTTAGAAAAGGTTAAAAAAAGAAATTATTTAAATAGCTACGTTACCAAAAAAATGAAAAACAATAATAATTTACCAATTTCAGTACTGCCAGTAAATCCAAGCTTCCTGATACGAGGATGATCAGCAAGGGCTTGTCCTGCCAGGGCTCCGCTTCCCGTTACAATATTAACAACTCCCGGTGGAATGCCGGCTAGCACGCACAACTCAGCGAATTTGAGTGCGGTGAGTGGGCATACCTAAGGAGTAAAAGATGGATATGAGACATTTTGCATCTACCTAGAATATGATCGCTGTCCTCTTCTCAAAAACACGACTAACAAATAATTAATTGCTATATTGGATTGAAGGAATTGTTAAAGCAAAATATGGAGTGAAAGAAAAGTTTTTTTATTGTTTCGTTTTTTATTATTTAATAGTGTTATTAAAATAAGTTTTTGAAAGGTACGAGTAACGTAGATAAAATCTTACCGCTGCTGGTTTCATAACGACAGTGTTGCCAGCTGCCAAGCAAGCGGCCATCTTCCAGGATAACATCATCAATGGATAATTCCAAGGAGTGATCAGTCCGCAGACACCAATGGGTTCTCTTTTTGTCAACGTCAGATTTTTATTTGGTCTTGCATGGCTAATAGGAATGGTTGAACCTGTAATCTTGTCACACCAGCCGGCGAAATATCTCCATGTTTCGATGGACATGCCCACGTGAGTTTTTAGTGCTAGAGTGTAAACTGCTCCTGAATCTATTGACTCGATTGTGGCTAATTCTTCTTTATGCTGCTCCATTAGATCCGCCAACCTGATTAATGGGATTTAGTTAATATATTTCTCACAATATTTTGAAGATATAAAAATATTAATGTTGACATTGGTTCTACTTACTTGAATAATAATTGTCCTCTTTCCCTTGCGCTGATTTTGGACCATTCTCCTTCTTCGAAGGCCTTCTCAGCAGCTTTAACAGCCCTGTCGACATCAGATACTGTGGCAGCTTGAACTTTGCATATAACAGATTCATCTGTGGGATTTACTATAGCTGTTGTTTTTCCGCCGTCAGAATTAACGAATTCTCCATTGATGAATAGTTGCGTCGGGAATTTAATTTTCATTTTATTAATTTCCATCTCTACCCCGTCGTAAGTAACTTCCTTGCTACCTGAACCACCTCTTTGTTTAAGTATAGCTGCATTATAAAAATCTTCAAATGTTGTGTTCATGTAAATATCTTCATTTTGTAATTCGAGTTCTGATATATCCTTTATTTCTTCTACTAATCTGACAACGTCCATGGAGCCTGCTCCAGAAGCGAAGAAATCGGTATCGTTTTCTATTTCGATTCTTAATATTGCTTTCCAAACATCACGTGCTTTTTCTATGAACTGTTTCTCTTCCGCAGTTAAATCAAGGGAGACTTTGTTCTCACTGCCTTTATAAAAGTTTTGGGCATTAATCATCTTACCGTTTACTTTCAACCTCTGAATGTTAAGCTGAAAAAAGCCAAGAGTAAATTAGATTTTGATAATGTAATAATCAAAGTTAATTTATTAAACTTGCAGACTTACCTTAATTCCATCATTAGCTGTTATTAATAAACCATCAGCGTGTACCACGGCTGGTTTGTTTAATCCTGTGATAAATAATTTATCACCCTCTGTTTCGTACTCCGCTTCCCACAATGAGGAACCAAAGAACTTAATTTCAATGTTGGCATCACTGGTTTTATCAACGCCGTCTTTGGTTTGTGGTTTTATGAAGGTGGTAGCGCCAGGGGATGAATCCAGACCACGTATAAAATTGTGTAAAGCGAGACCACCTTTAGACCAATCAATCTGTATGTGACATTATAAGAAATAAAATATTATTGAAATATAACTAAATGCAAAGCAAGTAGTATTGTTTTTTATTGTTCCTTTTTATTCTACTTTTTTTTTTATTTACTACGCATTAGTCCAAATGTTATGTAAATTCTGAAAGTATGACGGTTTATGGAAATTGATGTTATTGTAATATAAGTATTCAAATACGTATTTTTTTGTCCTTGGGACATGTCAGGTGATTATTAAAATTTTAAATGTAATCTGACTAAAATACTAGTTTGACTAAATAATTACAGACAGTTGTTCTTTGAATACAGTGTTCCAAAACGTATTATATAATAGTATTAACAAGACAATATTTTAGTCTAAATAAAATGCTTATTCGATCTTTTTGGACTGCTATAAGTTGTTTTTTTCTACTTCAAAAACGGTGTTATAAAACAAGGATTTTTAAAAATCATACCTGATGTGTCTCGGGTTTAAAGAGTGCTGGATCGTATGTAGCTCCCTCTTCGGTTTGTTTTATCCGCGGAGCTACTCCATTAGCCACCATATTCACAGATTCTGCTAATGCTTTGATGCCTATAATGTCAAAATATTATTAAGCCACCATGACCAGCACTATAATCTTCTTCAGGGAATTAAAAGAGTCTTTGTTATATATAACATGTACAGTTCGATTAAAAAAATCTTTCTACTACTCACCCTCAGGATATAAATATTTATTGTACAGTGAGTCAACAGTGTCATCAATAGTGCAAGGAAAACTTCTCTGTAGTAAAATGGGCCCAGTGTCCAAGCCGTCATCTGCCCAGAAGATAGTGAGACCGCAGGTGGTGTCACCTTCGATAAGGGTCCTGGATAAACAAGAATTGTTTATTCGTTGATAGAAATATAAATTGTACATAGGCAATTCACATGTGTAGTTTCTTGCATGAAAGATTTAATATTAATTAACTACAAAGAATATTTATAAATAATAATAAGCTAGAAGTTATGTAAGAGACATAAAAAAAAAAATATTCTGTAGAACAGCAGTGACTTTTAAAATAATTAATTGGTCTGAAAGATAAGTCATTGTATATTTACCAATTGATAGACGACGCTCCTCTATGTCTGGGTAAGATGCTGGGATGGTAGCAGATACTCTGATATTTCGGATGTAGAATAACTTCCATGGGAATAAATTGAGTACAGAATGGTAGAACGTTGATGTCGGCGTTTACCTGAAATATTTTTTTTATTTAAGTCGAAGCGAAAACTCACATATATGTTGTTAATATTTTAAAATCAGTTTTTTTTTTTAAGTTTTTAGTATTAAGCCATGTTGTTCGAATATTAAATTACTATACGTGTGGTATGAACAATTACTATTGATATTATAATTAGACGGTAGAAAACGTGATATCAGTTTAACACGTTTACTGGCTTTCATTATTATAACTTTAAACAAAGATCTCAGAAAAATACAAAGGCGTCGTATTAATTTCTGTTTGTTAACACGAACAAATGTATGTTTTTGAATGTCTTGCTAAATCTGTGATACTTTATAATATTATATAACTAAGATTTAATTTACGTCGATAACACGTGGTTTATCACTTATTTAAAATAACGATTTCGTTATAATGTTTTATAATAATAAATATCCTACTTATCATAATGTTTTACAAACGTAAATGACGAAATGACATTATGGTTATATGAAATTAATTTTTATAAAAATTCATATTCTTTAATATCTTGATTTACGAAAATGTTTTTCTACTAAGAATTATTATTATTATTAATAAAATTCCTACACTAGGTATATTAGAACTGATGTTGTTAAAAATATTCTTCAACCAGTTATAAAATCAAAGTTTATTTGTATTTAACAATACTTTGAAAATTAATTTGAACTTTTTTATAAATATAGTAACTACCTAAACTTGAATTTTCATAACTAATGTATTTGATGTTTACTCGTACTAATAAAGAAACGTTGATACGTGTTTTTTATGGATTATCAAATTAGGTGCAGCAACTTAACTTTAATGGGAGAAATAAAAATAATACAGACATTATTTTATATACATAAAGCAATTTGAAATCCCAAATCATTTTCGGCAGCAGATAATACAAATGGAATAATTCATTAGGGAAGTCGAATAACAAGTTGCGTTCGGTTTTAACCGGATCTTCAAATTAATATGTACAGTCGAATTTTACATTAAGACGATAAAAGGCGCATAGCAAAACTAAAATGTATAAACGATCCTCACATACGCAACGATTAAACGTAATTTTCGGATATAAATACGAAAAAAAATCAGTTTATTTAAAATATGAAAAATTTTTGTTCGTTTTTACTTTGTAACCAAAATATTAGTCAAATGATACTAAAGGTCCAGTGTAAATTGCTTCCAGCTGTACACAATCATCTATTTATTTGCATACATGTAATCATTAGCTTTTCAATATAATATAACAGATAACATTTACGTACAAATGAATATAAAATGCAGTTTATATTTTGCGACCTGGCAACAGAAACTTTGATGTAAAAATATTAGTTGAAAAACCTTATTGTAACATTAGAATTCGAGTTATCTAAAATAATAGCAATCATAGATCAATAAATTAAAAGAAGTTGCATTCACAGTTTATAGCAATCTGTGACTGTTTGGCAATTAAGTATTTTTGTATTTCTAAGTAATTATACTAAAATGGTGATAGTTATTGAAATTTTACATATTCGCTAGACTAATATTATTTCAACATATCAGACACATATGCTTTAGTTCGTTGAGATTTGGTTTATTTGATAACACATATCATAGGTCATAAGGTTTAGTAGGTGCGTGGCCCGATGTAATATCGTCATGTTGGCACACTTCGAGCTCATGACGGGCTGATTTCCGCTATTGTTTAAACGGAATTTGTTGAAACAGCGTAAACATAATAAAATACTAAATATATATATTTTTTTGTTTCAAATTATTATTGGAATTTAAACTTGGAAAAGTCACTGTCTAAAACATTTTTTGCCTTCAATATTTTAAACATAAAGCTAATATTATTTTATTAGCTTCTAGTAAACGTCGTAAATATATAATAACTTATGTAATATATCATATATAATGTACGTTAGACTCACAGATTTGTACTCCTCTAATATTCCCGGTATAACTTGTCCTTTCACCCTCCACGTCTTGTATTTGAACACTGGTTTACCGTTCTGGGCTGCGATCGTGGCTACGGGGACAATCGAAATTTTGTAGAAAAAAAGAAATAAATGGAATTATTTTAAAATTATATGTTTTAGTTTGTGATTTATTCAACAGAGTATTATAACTCTAATGATTATATTCAATAAATGTTGGACCATTTAAAGATAAACATTTTTTTTAAATCTAAGATTATGAAGAAAAAAAAAGCATTAATATTTACCCAACGGGTCCTCTCGATTTCCTTTATCGAGTACTGTGAATACACCGACCACTTCATGACCATCTCTCTGTAGTAATTTGAACACCTCAGCAGCGAAAGTACTCTGACCTATTATGGCTACACGGAGCTTTTTCTTGGAAGGCTAAGAAAATAAAAATTAAAATAATAACTAAAAATAGTATAATAGTTGGAGTTAAATGAAAAGAAACGCCAAGAAATCAGATAAAGAAAAATTTAGGAGAACTGAAGATTTAAATAATGATAAAGAAATTAAATTATTTTATTGAATTTAAAAGATAGTGTTGCTTGCTTCCTCACTTACAATCAAATTAATTTATTTAATTGTCAGGCAATACTTGTTTTATTCCTTATTTTATTGAAATTTTATGTTTTAAAGTGAAGTCATTCATTATAAATAGTAATTACATTCGGAATAAAAAATTTGTTAAATTTTAATAAAACTATAATTTAAAAAAAATCTACGATTACTAGAAAGTACTTGCAATCATAGATAATCTGATTTTTATTTGAGACTATAATTATTTCTTCGTTTTAAATTCTTAATATTTTCACTGTTAACAAGACTCATAAAACCTATTTAAACTTTATAAAATAAAAAATATATGTATAAAGTAAATTATAAACTAAAACTTTCACAATACGCCCAAAACATAAAATTATAGTAAAGCAATCGCAAATCTTGACTTCCTTTCTAAATATAGAAAGGCATGCAAAGTGGTTGTAATAATAAAAAAACACATCGCAAATTTTATAGAAACAATAAAACGTTAAACAAAATGTTTATTAAAAACCGGGGTATACAAAAAATTATAAAGTATATATATAGGACCTACCTCCTCGGGCACAGCTACTGGTGGCATGATTGCTGTCTTTAAATTTCGTCTAGTCGACTGTCAGACGATCGCCAACCGACTAACTGCGAATCAAACACTGGTTTCTATATAAACTGAACTTCAGTAAGCAACGTCTTCACCCCGAACTTGGCATTCCTTATCATATTGTGTTTTTTTTTTCAACGAAATGCAAAACTTCTTGCCTTATCTATATTTTTGTGGCGATTAAATTTTATTGCTGATGTTTGACCGTAATTCGTCTAATTTCCATGTGAACCTTTGTTTGAGGGTGAGATTAAATTCTTGGTTTGGGTGATTAGTTTCAAAAATCAGGTATGTTTTAAACAAACTTATTTATTAAAAAAAATATATAAACATCCACGATGTTAGATTCAGCCCATAAAATTTTTAAAGATAGGTTGATGTAGTTTTGACCATTTTTAAACATTACGTTACTTAAAAAAAATGAAATTTAAGATCACAAATAATTAAAGGTAAATGTAATAATATTAATGGAATGGCAGGAAGACAGACGGTTATAAAATACAAATTATAATATATACATAACAAGATGAGCAAGTATTGGAAATTTCACGAGCATAAACTGGCATTAGATTTTATGTTGATGTATAAACTTTCTTTGGTACCCGTTATTGCCAAAAATTAATTTTTCACGTTTTAATTTACAATCTCAAACATACATTCATAGTTTAAGTAATAACCGGAAGTGGGATGAAGGTTTTTGATTATAAAATAGTAATGCTTTTATAATTAAATTCATGCTAAAAATTTATATAGCCTTAGAAAAGATTAATACGTATATACAAACAATTCATTAGAAAAAATCGCTCTCAGTTGCATAAGATTAATTCTTGGTAATCATAACAGTAGCCACTGTAAGCATTACATTGAAAAATAGCAAAGTAAATCTATAATATTTTATATTTTACTACATGCAAAGTATATAGACGTATTTCGATGACATAAATTGCTATAAAACAAATTGTTTGCTTAACTTATGTGATATTAATAACATATTTTTATATTATTTCTTATTATCAGAGGTCGCCGATCGGTGTAGTAAAAACATCAGCTGATAGTGAAGTAATTCATATAACCGGTTCAAAGCAGTTATGTCGACATCGAGGGGAAAGGTTCCTATAATTACCTGGCGATTGTCGGAATCTATTCAACGTAATACAAAGCATATAGTTAATATTTTGACATACCCAAGATAATGATGTTTCACATGAAAAAAAAATAAATAAGTCGATAACATAAAATCATGCAATCATAGGAAATTATTATTATAATGAACGTTAATTTTATAACCTTAAAAACTCGAAACTCTCTAAGGATAGGTTATTGCACTGGTGCCAATATATTTCATGGCTTTCCACACAAAAGTTAACGGTTTTTTGGAATTATAGTTTTAATAAGTTTTATTTATATATTCGTTACACAAATCGATTGCTTTTTGCCGCCAAATTTATAGTAAACAATTCTTCAACATGTAATCAACCCATAAATATTTAGTATCTGAATGTACAAATGGAACAATCAAAAGTAATTGGAAAATATTGTACTGTTTTCAATAACGTTAATTTGAACGAAACCGCTTTAAACTGGTTTGTGCGTGCTCCTCGCTTACACTAGTTATTTGACCCACAGATAATAAATTGTTTGTTCTCATATCACAATTTTATTCGTAAATATAGTTATTGTTTCTAGTTCTGGGAGATTGTTGTTTTATTATAGTTAAATAATCTACTGTTAAAATACATGTGATAAATAGTTTGAGAAAATCTATCGAGAAAACGTCTCTTTAGACAATTCTTATATAATATTTGTACGTATATTGTATGATTTATTAATAAATAATATTCCTAATAAAAGTTTTTAATATACATAATTTACTTCTTTTAATATTTTTTTTTATCGACCGCCTTTAGAAATCTGCGAAAAAACTGTCGAAAGGTCAATTGGTCGTTCATTGATCATTAATATGTATGTATATTTTTTTGTATACAGAAACAATTGATGTACTAGTAAAAATTTCGCCTAAGGTCATATTTTGTCTATCGCCATCTGAAAACTGTATAATTTTATATAAATTCAGTGGATTTACTTTGAATCTATGATATTTGACATTAAGACAAAATACAGAAGATACAAATGGCTCAAAATATTTAAGAAAAACTCACGGTATTTTTAAAATATTTTTACGAAAATCTACTAATGATTAATTTGCTTGATTATTCTGTTTGTTTGTATTGGCGTGATTTAAAATAAAGTGAAACAAATGTAAAGAAAATGGTTTATTTTATACATTTTGAATTTATGACTTACCTAAAGACTACTTGAATGTTTAAGTGTTTTTTTATGAAATTTATGGTTCACGAATTTTTAAAAGAGTCTCTTGGGAAAAAAATATTTATTGGAAAGAAATGAAGACCATATTCAAGAGCATACTGACGCATTAGTCGGTACATATGCAATTCTTATTCGCACTTATTGCTTACTAATTGCTAAACTAAACCTGAAAGTGAAGTTGAGCAAGTATTAAGATTATTTCTTTTCAATTAAACAAAACATTAGGAAACAAAAAAATAGAATTTTAGGTAATTTTTGAATATCAAATTAAATGACTAGCTACATTTTTTTTGGTGGTTTTGTATTGGTTAGGGTACTAGCTTATTAATCCACACTAACACATGTTTTTACTTGCATTTACTAAGAATGTTCTAAGACCTGTCTGTTACTAACGTAATAACCTTGGTAGGTGTAATTGAATATAACGCCTTTTTGTTAGGCTCCCCTTATTTCATTATTTAATCTTACTTCCTTAAGTACATACTAATGAACCTCCTTAATGAAGTAAGGTTTTAATTTATTAATGTACTAAGTATCGAAACTTAATCTAAAACTGATTTGTCAGAAAAAAATTAAATGCTTCTTCAGAAATAGTAAGATGCAGTTGAATACGGGGTAGTTAAATTTAAATCCAAGTGTATAATATTTTTTTTTAATGTTATAGATATTTAAATTTAACATTTCTTAATAATTAGTATATTCGAGTATAATAAACATTGCTGTATAGTCTTCAACAGGAGAGAGATAAGGAGAACGTCCGTATCCAAGGCTATCACTAGCCATGGAATAGAAAAAGATCAGGTTAACTTCTATCAACACATTAACACACATAAACCTCCCAGTTTCAGAGGCTTTACAAAAAATCCTTTTTGGAGAGCTTAAACGAAGAGATGGCTGTATACATTCTGAATTATAATTTATATAATTTTTTTATTTATCGATTACCTCTTAAATCTAGTTTTTTAAAAAATAGTGAGGCTTCTGTACCTATAGAATTTTTCTGACAAATAATAATTCTTACCAAGTACCTTAAATTCTTTATAAATAATCGTATTATAAAAGTAGCATTCGACTATGGAGAAACATATAATATGGGTTATTCATGGAGTACTTAATACTGAAAATACGCATACGTCACTTATCTATTTATAATTATTAGTCACTTAAGGAGGGCATGTTTGTTTGTTTTTTTGTTGCACAATGTTTGAAGATATCTTTGATTGTATTTCCATTGTTACTTGAACAATGAACGAAACAGAATAGTCATTTCACCGGCGAAGCTGTTTAAAGAAAGTTGATTATTCAGCTCATGTGTTTTACGTGATGGACGTAGTTTGGTCGTTAGTTATATTAATATTTACAGTCATAGAGGTATCCCCGTATAATTTAACTATTACCTTTCCCATGTGGTGCACCCGATACTTTAGTACGTGCACATTTAATGTCAATTTTAACTTCGATTTCTATTAAATCTGGTATGTCTACGACTTATATACACTTATAAAAATTAAGATATAGATATTATTCACATTAACACAATTAGTTGTCAATGTTTATTTTTATATATTTATAATGGCTTTAAATTTAACGTATAATAATAAACATTAAATTACTATAATAATATAAATAAACATTAAATCCCTAAACGTCTTTGAGAGCAATATTGGACATGAAGCTCAATTTCTATTGCTAAGGCACTAACATTTTCTGTCTATTAGGTACTTGCTGTTGAATACACTTCCAAAATATATTTTAGAATGTCACTTCAATACCGGAGATGGAAAAAGGCATGGAAGTTTCATATTCAAAGGCCTTGGACCTTTCTGCAGTAAAAAGTTTAGAAAAAACACTTCAAAAGGAGTTCAATCAGGAATATATGATTTACAATCAACTATTGAGAACCAGTCAAGAGGTAATAAAAAATATAGGGAGTGAGGATTTGGATATGGGGACTGACCTGATTAGACTAAAGAGTAAGTTTATATTTATATATGTTATTAAATTATTTTATGTTCGTGAATTTTAAAGCGCGTTGTGGTAATAAAGCTCACGGGTCCTAGGGAAGCCAACATCCCCAAAGACCATGCCATCAAGGTCAACAAGTATTAGGAGCTCACTAACGAATTCACTGAGAATAAGTTCGTTGTAAATTTGTACGCGATAGAAGTAGGAGCGAGAGGTATAACAGCTAAATCTCCCTACAACCGACTAAGCGACTTGGGTCTGCCAAGAACTAACATCAGTTCATTCTTGGAACGTGCTTCGAAGGCAGCCCTAGTAGGGTCGTTACAAATTCATTTAGGGAGAGAAAAGAGCTGGGACGGTGGAGGTGAGCGTTTAACGCACGTTAGGTAGGGGCCCCTTCAACTTAGACCTGGGACACAAGTCACAGGCACTGTTGAAGCTTCTCTCCCTGCAACGCGATGGATCCGGCACCCGCACGGTGAATCCTTGGAATGCTGAGAGGTTTCGTCTCAATATCTAGTTTTTACAAAACTTTCAATTTATGCAAACGCTTGTATATTTTTTATTGATAACACAGTAACTACTTAATATGCTAAGTATATTTATTGACTTGTAATTTTCAAGACGCAGTAGACCGTCGAAGATCCGTTCGCTGGAGGTCTGAAGTCGGCAAAAGACGTTCTCGTTCACAGGCCTTACGGAGACAAAAGTTGAACAGCCAGAGTCTGAGGAGTCACCTTCAACATTCGAAACAGGCTTCATCAAGAGTGGAAAATTAAAGAAATAGTTTATTTCCTAATTTGTGTTACCTATCAGCGATGTTAGTTCGGTTTATAGAAACTTAGCAGCACTGCTGAGGGTACGCAAACCTCAACTTCTAGAAGTTTCCAAATTTATCAAAAATAGGATTGTTGAATGAGATTTACAACTGTGATTAATCTCGTAAGGGTTTGAATGCAAACTTAACCGCTATTATCTCTTCTGAAAAGTATTTTGTGAAAATAAGAATTTAGGTATCCGTATTTATAAGATATTAGGGAATCTATGCCTTGGTTGTCTTGGTAGTGACATTCAGACTAGAATAATTTTTCAGTAATTTTATATCTACGATCATAAAAGAAATAAAGATTAAGAAAACAAAACTGTTCCAACCACCTTCTTGTTTTGATCCACGCTTTCTAGAATATTCTCAAAAATTTTTCGGACGTACTTATTAGTTAAATTATTAAAATTTTAAACTCGCTCCTTAATCTGAGTATATTTATTTTGTATAATTTTATACTGTCTTTAATGAACCTTAAAAAAACTTTGTCAATTTTACTACTTGTTATGTATGTTATGCGGAAATATTTTAAAAGGAGCTAAAATATTTTAAAAGGAGATTTATGGTTACAGCTTACATAGAAATACGATTCAAAGTAAAAATGTTTTGTTTACTTTTTTTTGTGTATGTTACTAAAATAAGAGACGTTCATAGAATTTATGCAATATATTTTATTGCAATAACTTTTTTAACGGATTATTTTGTGGTAATTTTTAAAAAAAGTTTATTCTTTATTATTGTATGGATTAACCCGTTATCGGATTTCAGCGAATTAACGTCCATAGATTCGATTTTCTGACGCGGAATAAAATTTCTAACTGTCGAATAATGCTCTTCGATGTCATATTTGATTATAAAGTATAACTTAAAAGTTTTTTAAACATGTTGTTTTTTTTTTTCAAATAACATGTTTCAAATGATGTGGGTCTGAAGACTAATTTCAAATTAGAAAAAAAAAAAAAATTTCCATGTGAAAATAATGGTGATATGGCAACAAGAGATTCATTAGTTTCTTAAAGTAAATGGGAAAGATGTTTTTCATCTCAAAAATATTACTTAATCCTTTTAATAATGAAGACTAAAGAAATGAAAACGCAGAAGAACGGGTCGAATTCTCGCAAGTGTAAGTTGACTAAGAAATACAGTCTAGACTTTAACGTCAGATCTGTAGCATTATTAATAATTACAAACCATAATTTCAAAAAGCATTTAACAAAAAATCAGTTCACTCATCCTTGCCCACTGCTTTTCTTGATAATACTAAATAAGGTAGAGATCACGTAAATACAGACGTCAAAGAAAACTTGCTTTCAAAATTCAACGCTGATGTGACAGCCCCAACCACTTACAGATGTTATATTGGTTTTTACCCTCAAACATTAAACAACTATCTGTAAAATGGCCAAGGTATTATAGTACGATTAATAATATATAATTTCTGACCAACTATTTTTTTTGTAGATACTTTTGTGTTACACGGATTTCAAATAGATTTCAATAGTATCGAAATTTAAGTTTTTCTTGAAAAAATTCCTTTCTGTTTTTCTGTAAAGGTCTGTGTAATTGGTAAATTATTTTATGTCAATTCATAAAACGCACATAGCATAAGAGCTCAGGATACTAATATATCAATTATTGAGGCACGAATAATAAAAGCATGCGTGTTTTAAATAATTTTTTTCTATATTATTACATTGAGAATAATTAATAAAAATACAAACAACTAAAACATGATCGATGACGAAGGATTAACACTGTATTTACTGTTAATTACTTATTAATTAGTCTATGATAATATCCATTTAGATTTGAATTTCTGATAGGAATAAAGAAAAGTAATCAATGGGATTGTATTGCGATTAAGATATAACAGATTTTGATAATGTTTTAAAATAGATTTCATACTATACTTTTAATTCTTTACAAATTATGTATCGAAATCATAATATATATCCGTATTGGAAATTCTGTTGAATGCTTATCGCATTAATTTTTTTTTTGAAAAACTTTATATTTTTTTTGTTATTTAAGGAAATGTTCAGGAACGAGAGGATTAGTTTTTACATTCAAAGATAAGATAGAAAGATGGCACGACTTTATCGGTATACAGAAATTGTTTATTATTAGATATATGATAAATTCATATCTTTTAAACTTTGCTCGTAAATTGTGTTCCACATTAAAATTAAGAAGAACGGATAGAGTTTTTTTTGATGATATGATTGATGCAAAAGAAAAAAATATGCAATTATGACTTTCCAAAATATGAATGAAAATGTTCAGGAACAAAATTGGAGATTATTTGATAAGAAGATAATAAATTATTTAATGTTACGTTATCATATCTGACCATATTTGTTACTTTGGTAAGATTTTGATATAACAATCTGATATGTTGGGATTTTAGTCTATAAATTCGTTATTTAGATAATATATATTTATATATTAGATTTTATTACACTTTTACTTAAATTTATATCGTTTTCAGATAATTTAACCAAAAAATTGTAGCCACAAAAAATAAATATAGACAGAGGCGTTGTGTTATTTGAAGTCTGTATTTTAATGCCTCAAAAATAGTCTAGGATGGGATAACTTTTTGTTTCTGTTCTTTCACTCTTTAATTTTTTATGAAATAATCCAGGGGTTTAAGGTATTTTTTTGTTGGATTGATCTCGTCGCCTTACGGTCTATCAGTTTTATAAAATTTTGAAAGTGTGGTCAACAAACGCATCACTTTAATGTGTTCGAAAGACAAAGAAATGACCTGAGAGAAAAAAAGATAATAAAAGTTATACGTATATATTTCATTAACATTGCAATATTCAGCAAAATTTTAATAGGTCTTAAATTAAACTTATTTCAAAGATTTTCCGGAACGGATACTTGATTGTGAATATTCAGCCACTTGAGCTGTGAATCACCTTGTTTACTGAATCACTTCAATTAGGTACTTAAAAGTGCAAATTGAGTGCATAGAACCGTAGGATATAGGAATTGCAAGAATGTTTGTTATCCAAACATTCTTGCACATGTCAAATAAGGAAGAAAGGACATCACTAAAGTATTATGGCTTATTCGCTCATTGACCTATTGCGATGCGAAAGCATTAACGCATGTGTAAAAGGGATCTCCCCTTAAACTGGAATGTAAATGAGCGTTAGTTAACATTCTACAGGAAAAAAGTGAAATAATATTCAAACATATGATGCTTTCAGTAACCTATGTCGTGTTAATGCCAGTTTCATTGTTAAGTATTTATTTGAATATATGCGAAAAGTTTTAAGACTATAAGATAAGCTTATGTAAATGCTAAAAAATAGGCAAGAAAAAAAAAATAAAGAAAAACTTAATAGTATTCCATATTTATTTTTTAAAGCTAAGATATTTTTTTTGTAAAAAATAAAAAGTCAATTCTCAAAATATCATTTTATGTATTCAGGGACAATTTATTTAAGGCCAGTTAATTTTCATACGATTATTTCAAAACTTTTATTATTATTTTTTGTGTAGATGTGATATTTTGTATGACGTCTCCAATCGTCCTTATCGGATGACAGTGAAAACAGATATAGTCATTTATATAAAGTGTTCTCGTGGCTACTTTTTCAGTTTGTGTTAATAAGGAGAAGGGAGAGCACGTGTCATCTTAAATAATATGAAGAGTATTATTATATTTTTAGCGATTTTATGCGCTGTAGATATTACAGTACAGGTTAGTATTTGTGATTTTCTCTATATAAATTATTCTTATATTGAAATGTAAAAGAATAAAATAGCGAATAATTTATTGGTTTAATTGAATTATGTTTGTCATGTAGATAAATAAAATTATATTTACGACCTCTACAATGTCAACTTCATTATAAAATAAATATTGTTGTTATAAATAATAATAATAAAAAAAAATCTGTATACAGAACAAGAATTTATGAAACTTCTGATCTTTGTACATATTCTTAAAATAGCATAACATTTACTTAACTTATTTAATGATTGGAATGAAACTAATACATTTCGGATATACTACGCGGATTTTATTATTTTAAAACTACATAGTCCCGACGTTTCGGTTACTTTTCAGCTACCGTGATCACGGTTGAAGTTTTAAAATAATAAAATCCGCGTAGTATATCCGAAATATATTAGTTTCATTTAAATGAATAAAACTCGCGAAAGTCTTAGATCTCATTATTAAATGATTGTTACACTACTTTATAAGAAAATGTTCAAATTAATATGTGTTTTGTATAATAGCGTAACGCAGCGCTAAGTTTTCTCGCGTTTCCTAAATATTATGTGGCGAACGTTAAACCACATAAATTTATAAGAAAGTGTGCCCACTGAATTGGTTGTGTTGAATTGAGTAAATTTTCTGTATAGGAAAGGAATTCGAGTGCTTTAATTAAAGTTAGGTTTAATTTGACTTTAAAGCTTTATAGAACCTCGTTTTCGAATAAAGACTAATTATAATTGTACATATATATTCTCATGAACAAATATATAATATTGTTCTTTGTATATGAATTATGAAGGCCAATTTAGTATGTATTAAATTGTATTAGATGCCACACGCACAGAGCGACTTTTCGTATCGAACTGGTCATTTCTCGCCTTATAAAAAAACCTCAAAGAATAATTTGTATTTGACAATTTTATATTTATTTATTTTGTGGAACAAATATAATGATTATTTTATATTTTTTTATGGATGAAAAAAAGAGTCCTTGTGCAATACTCTTTTTATCTATACCAATAAATATTATCGTATTTATTATAAAAGGGTATTAGTGAAGGAAGTTGGGTGTTAATTTATAGATATTGTAAATTCCATTTTATCTATTAAAATTGAAATGTCTGGGTTCTAGAAAATTTTAAGCAGTACATAATTATTTTCAGTAAAAAAAAATGAAGATCAATTTGGAGGGTTTTCATTTTTAAAGATAGTTTTATTACATCTAGATATTACTTATCATTTATTTAGCAAACTAAAAGTTATACTGATTTTATAAATCTTGTCTAGGTGTTTTAGAAAATACCTACGCTAGTAATTGGCTGTGGAACCCTTATTAATGTCTAGCTAATACGCTCTTGACTCATTGTCATTGTCATTGTCATTAACAGTGTTATTGAAAAATATGGTTATAGAAAGTTAAGTAGAAAAATTTAATATATTTATTATTTTAATAAAAAAATTACGTTCGTTAAAAGGACATCC
Source organism: Danaus plexippus (assembly GCF_018135715.1). NCBI lineage: Eukaryota > Metazoa > Arthropoda > Insecta > Lepidoptera > Nymphalidae > Danaus > Danaus plexippus. The sequence goes on along the minus strand of NC_083559.1, from coordinate 12,251,084 downwards.
AAATAAAATTGGAATATTAAAATGCTTAATATATTTTTTTGACTTACTATTTACCTTCTACTGTGTGAATAAGAAAGATGAGAATGAATGAGTGAATGGATTATAAATAAATTAAGAATTAATAATATAAATAATAAGTCTGTTAAATGAATGGTCTTTGAATTTTAAAACAAATTAGAGATTTCAGCTTTCACGTGTTGATGCTTAACTTTAATGTTCTATATCGATTTTAATTCATCATATTATGCAAATGAATTCATCCATAAAAAAAAAATAAAAAAAAACTGTGATCATTTTAAAAAACTTCGAATATTTCGTCAACAGTTACACTGATACCGACACACCTGAAGTGTGTTAGTTAGTAATAGCAAAACATTCAAAATATTAAAACAATTCTTATCGTGTCCAATTTTTTTTTTGCATGTTACTAATGAATATTTTTTTCTTCTTTTCCGATTAATCTCAAGGAAGCGAAGGTTTTAAGCATTATATGATTACTCCTATTTCTGTGTTACCTTGTTACCGATTTTACATTTTGTATAAAATGATTGTTTTCATTCATTTTCCCATCGCTTTTTTATTCTTCTTCGAAATTCTTTATGTCATTACATATATTTAATTCTAAGCAGATATTTTATAACTTTAGCACAGCCCCATATATAATTTTTCCTTAACATGTCTAAGTGAGCAAAGAAAACAAATAAATAAATGATATTATGACAAAACTAGTGTTTACTTGTAAGTAGTACACAAATTATTATTAAAATGTTAATGTCGTATTGGTTTCATGTATGTCACGATGTAATCGAACTTAGACAACTGAGTAGGTATTGAACCCAAAAATGTAATTCCCCGCATTCAGAATCGTATGCCCAGTCACAAATTCAATGAGTAGATACTGAGGTCATTGCGGTCAATGGAAACAGACCCTAAAGTATTATTTTTTATACATAGTCACTTTAATTGATTGGTTTGTTTGTATATAAATAAAATATATATATGCTCATTGTACGTGATGTGAGCCTTTATAATATTTTTTTAAATAATTTTTGTTTGGATGATGGTTATTGGCCATTTTAAAATTTAATGGACAGATTTTATAGGAGCACCGGAAGTTATGTGATAGCAGAAATGAATAGTAAGGTTGTAACGAGAAGGAACTAAAAAGCCTCATATATGTGCAGTTGCATGTTTTCATAACGTAGTTGTTATTGAAGTGAAGATTTGGTCCGCTGAGAACATTTCCAAAAATAGCTGAACATTATGGCCTGCCTGCTTTTTGCATTTCGTTGAATTAATAAATTATTTAAATCACTTCAAAAAGTTTTTAACCGTGTTATAGACTAGAGAAGACTGAGTTATAACATATTTATTCAGTAAAAGGATTGTTTTGTTGTGATTTCAATATAGTTATAAATTATTGTTTATTGTAGGAAGATAATTAGTTACACACTCACGTTCACAAGCCATCTAGGAAAAGCACACACAAACATCAGTATATCTGGCTCTGTGCCGGATACTGACGTGTTCTGTGTGATACATCACATCATTCGATTAACACATGTCCGTTTAAAGTGATAAAGTCCACTACTATTCGTATTTCCAATTGTTTTTACAATGCTTTCGCTGTTATTGTTGACATTTCTTTGTGTATCATATTCGGATCAAGTGAGTGCAATCGCCTCTGAAACAATTTTTTTATACTTGTTTATTTACGTACGCTTGGAAATAATTTAAATAATTTTACAATTATATGTTAAATAAGCCACAATAAGTTTTGTTGTGTTTTCAAGGTATTTATTTATGATAATTTTGTACATTTATTTCTTTATTTTGCATTAAATATATGTATTAGCTGTCGGAGACACATATATATATATATAATTTTTCTCGGATTTTTATTACGCATTGATTTTACGACGTTTGTCATTTTTTATTTTCAATATATTTTCTTAAGATAGATGTTTTTGTGTTGCTGTCGATTTATTAAAGTAATCTACACATTCATTTATTTCTAACTCATTTAAAATAATTTTATAACCAAAACGTAACAACTCGTAAATAAAAAAAAATGCGTTTAGCACATGACTAACGTTATCAGAGAAAATAATAGAGTATTGGAGAAATAATAAGATAAATGTTCCAGAGATCGACTCCAGAAGCTGACAGCTATGTTGCAGCTGTTGTTGAATACCAGGTGCAGAGCAATGTGGAGACGAACTTGAGGAATTACATCAATTTAATACAAGATGCTGCATCCCAGGTGATTCAGATAAACATGTGTTTGTACCCTTGTTATTTTCTTATATCCCCTTCCATGAATTACTGGTCATTCATTCATTATAGTATAGTCAGATCCAGCTTATTTCATCCGGCGAAAAATCTTGGCCATGTGTATCAATATAAACATTACTCGGTATAGTCGCTCTACAAACCGCCTAATCTCAAAATAGTCGCATGTAATTATTTGAAGAAAATATAATTCATTTTATTTTTTAAATATTATAATATATCTCGAAATGTAATATATTTAACAGGAAATTATAGTTTCATTGAAAAAATACTATACTAATGGCGGTATGACAAAAGGAGTTTTTTTTTTATTGTGAACATTTATAAGGACTTTATGGTTGTATCCTAACTTTCCACTATCAATAAAATTATTTTTTATTTCAATTATAGAATGCTGACATTGTGGTATTTCCCGAGATGACCTTGACAAGAGGCAACAGCGTTGTCATCCCCATCCATGGCTTGCTTAAAGAGAATCCCATACCAGCTTTGGCGCCAGAATTGTATGATGAGGTGGATTTTTTAAATACTTATATGTTTTTATTATTTATTATTATGGAGCAAAAATAAGTAGAATCTTGAGACACGTAATGTGACATTAACATGTTTATAAGTATGTTATTAGTTTAAAATGGAACAAATAGTTTTGGTAAAAATCTTCTGTATACATATTTGAAAATATATTATGGTGATAGGAAAGGTTATAACAATAAACATCTTTATTGTTTTTCTCCATACCATAAACAACCTAGGTTTAGTTTAGTTTTTAATATCAAATTTAGTAATAGAAAATTAAAGCGTAGGTACTCATAAATAATAAATGTACAGTTGAAATCACGCTAGGAAGAACATGTAATCTATAATGTAAAGAATAAATAATTTTTTTCATTAGATCCTTGTATCAATATCAGCTGCGGCAAGACAGAATGAGATATATGTTGTTATCAACGTTCAAGAGATACTCAATTGTACAAATCCCCAAGCTGAGGGTGAGAACTGCCCAGAACAGAAACAATACTTGTTCAATACGAATGTCGTATTCAACAGGTCGGGAGCGGTTATTGATAGGTAAGAAAGAATATATTATATATATATATACATAATAGAAAATTTACTAGGTGTAGGTAATTTTTGGTTCAGTTTGTCGAATTTTGATTTATTTCTAGCTTGAAACTAACGAAAAAGCGAATAAATTTCTGAACTTTCTCGCTTACACAACTTTTTCAAAATGGATGATTGAAAAAAATATTATTTTGCATTTTTAGGTATCGAAAAATAAATCTCTTCGGTGAATTCACTCGTACACCGGCACTTTCACCAGATCTTGGGGTGTTCGAGACAGACTTCGGAGTTACTTTCGGTCACTACATTTGCTTTGACCTTATGTTCCAAGTTCCCGCTATACAGGTTGTTGAAAAAATGAACATTACTGACATCGTCTTCAGTACTATGTGGTTTTCTGAAATGCCTTATCTAACTGGTAAGAAAATTTATATTATACGGATGTTCCTTACTATTTTCATCTAAAAATATTATTAAATCTCTGTTTGTAACACATTTTAATACCTATATCAAAATAAAACGTATTAAATTTAATAAGTATAATGTCTGATACATTATATGACATGGGCACAAGTGTTATCCGCAAGTAAATCAAATGAAATAAATACCTCGCAATAATATTTCAGCCGTCCAGATTCAGCAGGCCTACGCTTACTCCATGAACGTTAATTTCCTTGCCGCTGGAGCAAATAATCCCAGAGTTGGAAGTGCTGGTGAATATTACTACTACAAAACTAATCGTTGCATACCACAACTTTAATTAATTATTTAAAATACGTTAACTTATAACGTTGACTTTCACACACGTACAAGGATTGATTAATGGTCTTTCTAATGACTGAACGTATTGTGTCGCGAAATTAATTCAATCTCAATTAACCACTTTTTTAACTTATATAAATATATGGCATTAATAAAATAGTATTTTTTAGGTTCAGGGATCTACTCGGGGAAAGCTGGTGCATTAGTCAGCATCATGCCTGGTCAGCCAACCACAAGATTGTTGGTCGCTACTGTGCCAAAGGTGCCAGGAGAGGTAATTATATTAAGATTAATATGGTCGCAATAAAAAATTACAACTAAAATTTTTACCGGTTAATCCAGATACCTGATTTTTTTTAAAAACCCTTAACGTAGATACTTAGAAATTTGTACTAATTTATGTTTTCATTTGAAAAATTGGAGAAGTGCAAAGAGCAGTCAAATAAGTAAAATCATCTTCTTTACCGTTAAAAGAATCTTCCCAGAAAGAATTCAAATCATTCTTGCCATCTCATTTTGGTTTCTTCATCAATAAGCCAATCGTTTTTTGGTGTCAGTGAACTGAGCGTCTTAAATTGATATTTATTTGTGTCTAAATTCGACTAGCTCAAATACATGCTAATGATTACACTACAAACATATTTTCAGGTAACCGGCAATGTAACGGGACCTATCTTCGACAGTCCATCTATCCAGGATAATCTGACACTTATAACAGACCCTTCGCTGCCCTCACATCAGACAAGACTACTAAGAAATGATGTCGAAGATTTTGTGCTCTTTGATAGAGACGTGCTCTGTCACTTTCGTGTGCGAATGAGTGGGAGAGAGGGGAATATGGTAAGTAATGCTTACTTTACAAAAGTGAGAATACTGTTTAAAAAAACGCATGTAAACAATAAAGAGGTTAGTTTAATGATGCTAGTAAATAACTAATCCACTTGTTTACCTAAAAATAATCGACTAAACATCAACAACAGAGAGCCTACTTCCCGGTTTTAATTTAAAAACTAGCTTCTAACAGATGTAAATATAATTCGTTAATAATAATTGTAATGTTGCATAATATTATATTTTATAGGCAAGATTTAATAATGTATGCATGTATTATGTAATATCTATTACGTATATTTGTATTTGTATGCTATATCTATTGTGTTGAAACGATTTCAATGAATTAGTCACAAAATTCGGCTGGGATTAACCAAAACGATTTTTTTCTTAACTTTTTCGCACCGTTTATTAAATTGTACGCATGCCGCATGACATTAGCTTAAATTAATTCCAATATGTTTTGGTGCTTCAAATTACTAATTAATTTTGATGGTAAGTACAATCTCCGTATGCTAGATGTTTGTGAATGTAATCTTATATATGTAGCATGCTTCTGTATCATTTCGCTATCTTCATATTACTAAATATTTATAAACATAAAGTCGTCTGATGTCATAAAACTGACCAGCATGTATTGATAAGTGATACAATTTATTAATCACATTTCATCATAGGAACACTTAAAATTCGCAGTTATATCTAGAAAATAATATCTTTGGGATAATTGTCATTCACTTATAAGTAAAATGTGGTCTAAGTATTAAACACTGTGTCAAATTTTTTAGACTGATTTGTCTCACCGTTTAACTAGTCTTCATCGTTGTATTCAAAAAATGTCTGATGATAAGGAATTTAAGATGATGCTACAGAAAAAAATGATGAACGTAATCTTAAACTTACATCATATAAATCATTCTAGTAGTTTCCGAGTTATTATATATGATGATATCTAGGTCGAAATTTAAAATAATTTCGCATAAATACATATTCAATTAAATAATATCAACAGTTCTTGGGAAATTTGGCGAGGCTGTCGTCCTTTTTTCATAATTCATCTGGTACCTTATTAATATCCAAATAAAAGATGTCTTAAGGCACCTTAAAGATATTTTTCTTTGAAACTGACTTTGTTTTTCAACAGTTTATTATGTTTCAGGCACCATTTTACAGGGCATTTGTTCAAGATGGACTCCATGTTTACGCAAAGCGTAACGTTGGTGATGTTGGTTGCGTTATAGTTGCTTGCAAAACAGAAGATCCCAAAAGCTGCGTTTACAAGTAAGGGATTACTTTTTAAAAAACTGAAGCTTTTTAAATGATTCGAATCATAATGTTTAATAATATTCTTTTCCAGATTCGATAATAACGAAGGTCACACAAGTATAGAGGAATTAAAGATAACAATGACGTCATACGGAAAACATTATAATTCCACATTGAAATGCAATGACATCGTATATTTTCCAGAGTCGTTACAAAACAATAAATTTCCACTTCATCCCAAAAACATTACATACAATGTAGAAAATATTAATGAATTTGAAAGTACAAATGCTATAAACAGCGACCGGATGCGTATGACATATAAAATTAATACACCACAGAATGATTTAATTTCTTTTGGTATCTGGGGAAGGATATATACTAGGGATGGTAAAGTTATAACAATAAGCACAAAGGAAGACATTCGGCGATACCAGCAAATCGAAAGCGTCATTTACGACAGCGATAAAGGCCGCGAACATTTGACTTCCTCGTCGTAAATAATCTATTTACAACAGGACAATTGGAAGACTACTAAGCTAGTGATGATAATATAATTTGTGTGTTATCAAGAAAAGGGTTAATTGGCTAATACTGAGATAGAGCCTTCACCACCTACGACTTCATTTACACCTTTCAATGAGTGTTATGTTAGTCAATCACTATCCAGTCAAAATTTAAAAAAAAATCCTACGAATATTTAACTGCTATCTCTTAATAATCTCATTTGAAAACTGTTTTAATATCATTTCGAATTTAAATTTATTTATTTTTTGTTTTAATCTTTTGATAATTTAGTCTTTTGAGAATTTATTCCGCAAAGATCTCAAACAAAAACAAGTTTTTTTCTTTTTTAGTTGTAATTAGACATTGTTTGATATTTTATAATGAAATGTATATTATTTTTAGCAAATAAAGTTCATCGTATATTTTTATTTCTTTAACTCTTATAACTAAATTATTTCTAAGCTGTTTTACATTTCAAAAATTAGTAAAGAATTAAATATGTTAATATTAAATACATGTTAATTATAAATAGCTCTTGAGAGGTTGTCATAAATATATTTGCATATTTGTGGTTTGCAACTTTGGCCATGTGTATCAAAGATTTTTTTTTTATAACCCGTTCCATAAATTCCATCATATGTTCAGTATGATATCCATTTGTGCAAACGCAATGCCTCAATAATGTTTTTTTTAATCTGTCGTTATATTATTTGTCCATTAGATACGGAATCCATAAGTAAAAAAAAAAAAGAATTGAAGAGAAAGAAAAAGATATGAAGCAAATTAAAACTAGATATAAAAAATGCATATTTACAGAAGTATAGATACAGAGCAAGTGCCTTTAGCGGAGTGAGGGATTTCAGCGGCATGGCCACAGGTGGAGCGAGGGTGTGCGCCATCTTTGCATGCACGGGAGATACTATTGATACTTGTGGGAAACGGTACGATAAACGTGGGATAGTTTACGTATTATATAAAGAATTCGTTGTACTTCTATTTAACACATGTAATGTTACAGTTTTGACAATTATTCGGGCAACACTACGGTTGTTTTTGAACAGCTCGAAATCACAGCAGCAGTTCCTACTCCGATTGAAAATAGTGATCTGCAAGCATCAGATTCTAAATATTTTCCTATATCTCTGACCACATCCATAATGCCTCTGAAGAACGAAGAATTCGCCTTTGATGAAGTATCACTTCTACTTGTCAATGTTTACTCTATGAAGTTGAGTGCAGCTACTGATGAATTATATGCTTTTGGAGTTTGGGGCAGACGGTTTGACACCGATGGTGAAGATCCTTCTCCGCCCAGAGAACATGATGTTGAAGATCTAACTACTACTCCAGCCCCAGCTACTACGCCTTCTACAGGAAGTTCTTACAGCGTTCACAAATTTAGTGCGATTTTGTTCATTATAAGCATTTTTGTTCTATTGCAGCAATAAGCTTTGTAGAAAAGTAAGAGTTATTAGAAATTTTTGTGGTTGGTTGTACATAACTGTTTTTTAATTAATTCTACTTCATATGACTTTTTACATTAATTTATATACAGTGAAGAGGTGCCATAATGACTACTAATAAGTGGCTGTGCAACAAATCTTACATAGATTGAGTTTTAGACGGAACCCATTTTGTAATTTAGCTATTGATAAACAGATGTAAATGACAGAGTTATTATAAATTAGAATGTTTTAGATGCATTTTTATTTGTTATTCAGTATGCAAATATTTTGTTTTTATTAATTATAAATAACTTTTCTTATCATTACCGCGTTTAGGGAATACACATTTAATAGTAAATTTTATTGAACGGTTTTTAACTTTTTTGCACATAGAAAAAAGAGCAACAAAGGGGAAAAATAGTACAATGCTGTCATGAAATACATTAAAGAATTAATTTCAAATCAAGAGAAGCTCTGTAACTGTACAGTAAAGTAAAGAAGATAAAGGGTATTTGTAATTGATGAAGACCGTCTTTTATAACTTGGAAAAATGAGGGTTCCACACTACATTGGCCCTTTTTATTACGTAAAAAAATGAAGCTATAAAAGGTACGATCCGTCACATTTATATACGGAAATAAAATTTTCGGATTGGAAATACGCTATATAAATAAATATTGTGCAATAGTAATTCAAAGTGTAAAGACATGATGTAACTGGGATATTAAAAATGTAATCAGTTAAATAAGCGAACAAGGCCTTTTAATCCCCATATTAAAGGTTTGTTTTTTTCATTTCATTGTTTCATTTTGAAATCCAGAAGTCAAAAAAACACTTCATATTAAATCGTAAAAATATTATTCGCAGTTTTGTAACTCCAAGTGATGAAAAATATCTATTTTTGTTTAAGAAATTAAGAAAAAAAAAATATCCTGAATACAGAATTTTTGAATACTGAATGTAAATACTAGTATGTAATCCGAAAGGCGCCTACTTATTGTTAAAGTATCTGGTGATTGTTAGAAACTTAAAATAAACGACATTAAAAATTGTGTTATTTAAGAAAAATTAATAAAACAATAGAAGTTTTGTTAATATACTTTAGATTTATTGGAATTGAATTCGTTTTTAGTGCAGTCACAAGTACAACGTATTTGTAGTTATAAAACTCTTACACACATTTTACGTTAGAGGTTTCATGATTTGGATTATTCAATTCACCTCTTATATTTGTCTTCATTAACTGGAAAATAAATTTATCAGATTTAAACCTCTTTCAAATGAATTTGGACAGATTAATATAATTACATATATGTATATATATATATATATATATATATATATATATATATATTAATGTATTATTTTAAACATATATAAACGTATTTAAAATACACAAACGCAATGTTACCTCAACTTTTTCCGCATACTTTAGTTCAGTCCTTGTAAGAACATACGATAATTTTGTGAATGCAGCCTCGGTCGTCATATCATATGACGGCACTACTCCACATTCTATCAGCAACTGAATGGAAGAAAAATATATTTTTACCATTTTTGCTATACATTAATTCATTAAAAGAGTTGATAAATATAGTAGGTATTTATAATATTACTCGGCCGGTTTCGTAAATAGCTTTTCCGATCACAGTTCCACTGATGCACTGAGTGACGTTCACGACAAGAACTTCTCTGGCGACGGCTTTCTCAATCTCTCTGTACACATCTCTCCTTTTTATGGGCATGTTGCCATTGCCGTACGTCTCCAATATTACGCCTTTATAAAATACTTAAGTTTAAAAAGTAAGAATTGTTTTAAATTTAAATATTTTTTCTTTACTCTTAATCAGACTGGATATATTTAAAAAAAAAAATTGTACGTTTAAGAGCAAAAGGTGTGAGATATTTTGTTTGAAATGATTTCTTTCTTTATTCGAAACCAATATATGGAATTAAAATTGTTTGGTCTGGTATAACTTGATCTAAAGTGTTAATAGAAAACTCTTGTTTCTATTTTTTGTATTCAAAGCTTTAAAAAATATACCAAAATAATTAGTTTTAGAGTTTATCTCTTCTTACCTTCAAATTCCTCAAATACAGCTCTCATAATTTCAGGTGTTATATTGGGGGCAACCTTAAGGATATATACCTTTTTCGATAGTTGATCATGTAATCTGCATTCATTTGGTACTGCACCTAATGGATAGATCAGCATCTTTGGGTCTACCTGAAGCGTAGTCTTAGCTTCTAACAGTGGCGGGAAGTTTGGTGAATCAAAAGCATACATTCGGGTGTTAGACACTTTTTTGACTCTAGAAAAAAGTATTGTACACATTAAGTAGGAATAATTTACGGGGCGGCCCTTCAGAGATTGCATTTCTGACTCCTGACAATTGGTCATGACTAGTGAAAATAAATAATGTCTATTTAGGTTTTTTATCTCATTAATAATGCATTTTTATTTTTTATATTATGTAGATTGGAAGAAGAAAAGTAGAATGAGAAGAAGAAAACGTCTAGGAGATTTTAATCGTGATTATATTTTCCTTTAATTATGTCAGTATACCTTGTCCCTCTGAAGAGTTTTGCTCCAAAAAATACTGTTACTTCCGGAATATATAGAGTGGCAGCAATAAGAATGGCACACAAAAGATTGTTAGTGCCGTCGCTGCGCGGTTGAAATATAGGAACCTATAAATATTTACGAAAATTAATGACTTCCTATTTCACCGTAGATTTTCAATAAACATATGATTATTTAGTCGATTTTTCTGTATTGGTGACTTATGTCTACAAATAAGCTGTCAGTAGTATTTAATTCGGAAAGAATTATGGTCCTATATGGAAGTTTGTTTGAAGATTTTATAATTTCTTCAGCTCTGCTCTATTAGGCAGTCAACTTACCTGTGCACCTGTGAGCACTACTGTCTTGCCCACACACTCCAACATGTATGATAGGGCGGAAGCTCCGTAGGCCATGGTGTCCGTCCCATGAAGCACCACAAAACCGTCATAGTTGTTGTAAAATCTCTAAAACGGTTTTTGAAGTGATGATTAATGAAATATACATAATATACTTACAAAATTGTTTTAAAATAAACAAAAAATTTATTAGTGTTCAGAAAATTTTCACAATGAATCTCACTTAAGATATTTTGTTTAAACTATTAATTCCTAGGCACAAAATTGGATACTTTAAAAATTATTGATCGTACAGAAAATAAAAAAATACTCCGTCCAGCGAAAGTAAAATGGATATTTATGGAAAATACACTGTAATAATTAGTATCTTATAAACATGATAGTATTTTACAATGCCAACGTATAAAATAAAAATTCATTACATTTTTATTAGGCTTTATTTTAAGGATCCTTTCACCTAGCCTCGAAATGGTTACAATTCGACGATCACTATTTTATGCTTGTAACAGCCAATACTTAATAAAAACAGTTACCACCGTAATAGTCAAATATAATTAGGTATTTACTCAGTTATGCATACCTTTATATCACGTGCCATTTTAATCCAGTCATCAATCGTAAAGTCAGACGAGTCCTTCAAGTCATCATATTCGTAAATTTTATAAAAGATTTTTGTGTTAATGTCGTGGCCGTCTACAAAAAAAAATTGTATTCTATCATTTAAACGAGAATTAACACAATGGTAAAATACTAAAATTATAATGGCAGTCTGTTGATATTTCTAATATTGTGGCCTTATAGGATGTTTAATGAGGTCCCGTTAGGATTTTTTTTTTCTGATTTCCTCTGTTTCACTATCAACCAGATCTTAAGCTAATTTTTAGTTAATTAATTCATTGTGTTCATAATATTTTATAATATTTCAAAGGTAGATTAAATATTCACGAATATATTACTTCAAATGCAACTTTATTATGTTAATAATGAAAAACAAGCCTACAAAAATTGCATTGTTCATGACGTTATAAATGTATGCTAGTGTGTTGTTTCTAATTAGTACTAAGTTATCGATTGCAATATTATAAATGTATATGCAAAAAATGTTTTGACTGAGTTATTTGTAATAAAATACTTTATATACAGACAGCTATTCTGTTGACACGGATATCAAATTTAATATTATTAGTTGTAAATACTTCTTATCAGTCTTAAGGCCAATGTTACACAACAGTTGTCCATTATCAAGGAACTAGTTTGAGCGCTCTTTATTGTATCTTATAAACTTAGAGTGTTCAACAAAACTGAAAGATATCTTTAAGGAAAGTTTTTATCATCTAATTGAATCTTCTGAACTTTGATGTAACGATTTCTTTTAAATACATTAAGAGTTCAGTTATAAAACATCATCGTCATAGATAGACAATTCATTTGATATCGCTCTAAAGATGTTTTTGTCAGTCTAGTTAGCCTACTTATATTCTAATATTCTAAAGCATCGTTTCAAAAATAGAAAAAAGTCCGAACTTCAAATAGTTATAATTAATTTATGAAGAAACATACTGTCCATAAGGTAAGCGTGTCTTACTAGTTACGTTTGTTTCATAAAATTTCTAAGCGACTTACTCGGTAAAACCAGACATTCCTGTTTTTCTCCATTTGCTAAATGTAGCGTCCAATAATCATTGTCATGAAGTTGTGGCAACTTTCTTATTGCTCTTGTTTCCAAGTTTTTCTGAGGTGTAAGTTCTGAAATTTATGTAACAAGATTACATAATGTTCCCTGTTAGATTCGTTAAATTTATAAATATAAATGCAGATTTAAATATAATGTCTTTTTCAAATACAGGAAATATTATTATTATAGATGTAAGACAGATCACAGTTTTGGTTTAATATATTTTATATGTCGTTACAAAAATTAAAAAATATTTTTAAAATTGATAAAATAAATACTTCATAATAACAGACACGGAGGTTAGAGAGTGAGTCTTCAATAATTAAAATTAATTCTGACGCAATATATGTATTTACATTAATTTTATATGAAAGATAAAAATAAACTCACCACCACGTTCATTTTTTAACATTCCCAAGGTACCACCCGTATAAATGACAAGCACAGTTCTCAGTTCTGCCATTATTGATGTATTGTATAAAACGAACTATTCCCTTCAGAGTAACCACGTTTATGATTTGAATCGAGAGCAGCTCTTACAGATAACAGAGTCGAGTGTGAATATGTTATTATTGAATACGAGGGATAAGCGATGAGAACGCATTTTGTGAAATGACGTTCCGTAAAGAATTATGATCCGCAAACATAAAATAAATAAACATATAACGAAAAATCTACTTATAATGAGGGCTAGTCAATAACGCTTGTCGTTGGTGCTTTCTAAGTAGTGCGTACCACGAACTATTACCTAATATTAACTATTTATTAAAAAATGGACACACTATTTGATTTTCAACGAATCTCATTGTATTAAATCAACTGGTATATTTATTTCATCATCATCATCAGCCTATCGGAGCCCACTGCTGAGCAAAAGCCTCTTCTCACATGGAGAAGGATAGAGCATTAATCACCACGCTTGCTCAAGATAGGTCGGCGATTTCAATCTTATAATCTGAAATTAAATAACCAGGTTTCCTCAATATGTTTTCCTTGGCCGTCCGTCAGTGGTGTCTAAATACTCTTAGAAAGTACATATGATTCGGAAAAGATCACATTTGTACTTGCCAGGTTTCGAACCCGCGCCCTGACGTATTTAATTATTTATTTGTACTTTATTGATAAATTTTGCTAGAAGTAGATAAACGTGTGTATATATACATAAACAAGAGACATTGTATTAACTTATCTTACAATTGTAATAAATTATATCCTAAACGCCATTTCCTTCACGTGCTTATGATAATATTTACTTTAAATTTAAACAACATTAAAAAAGAAGGTTTCTCTAAAAGTAATAAGAGATACAATAAAATTCTTTGGTATAAGTGTTACATAATACATGTAAAACTATACCAATATATTCATTCTTTATGTCCTGTCTATTCCACCACTATTCTAGAAATGTTTAAATTCAGGCCACTTTTTTATTTTAAAATTTGAATTAATTTTTTTATTCTCAACTATTTAATGTTTTTGTTTCTAGAAGAAATTGACGTTGTTTTATCACAAAATTTATTAAGAACATTTTTATAATATTTTAATGAAGTAAATTATAAAAGTTATAAGTTTTTCTTGCCTTTATACCAGATTATCAGGGAAAAAAACTATAACGAGTATGTGATATGACTCCGTTGATCGATTCGGGCGCTAATGGTTACTGAAGATTACTTCATCTCTGCGGTTAGACGTTCTTCAAAATGTGTTAAAGCAGGGTTCCATTACATGTTATCGTTCTATCTGGGTAATAAAACGCTGACTGGATATTCGAGAATGTAGTTACAAAATTGTTTTAAATATCGTATCATTTGATTGGAGCCTTAGCAATTCAAAAATAAATTTTTAGATTGTGAGGAAGTAACATTTACTTTATACTGCCTAATGTATATGTGCCTCTAGATACTAAAGGGTAGGGTCAATAATGTTTGTAATCAAAAAATTATAGACGGATGAAACCTGTTTGCTAAGGAAAATAATATGACAAAATGCGAAAACTAAAACGGACGATCTAAGGTGAAAGAGTAGCTGGGACGAATTATGAAGAATAAAAATAGTTTTGCCAAAATAACCGGCAAAATTACAAGTACTAGAGGTAACAAAAAATTACAAAGTTAGAGCCAGTACAAATATCTGCGACTTTTGCTTATAGTTTTTTTCAATATTACCTCAAAATTTATTTAGAACTTTTGAAATGATTTTCATCATACTAAAGTTTCTTCTCACTTTTGACCTTTAGCTTTATCTGTCTTCTCTCGTCTAAAAACTGTTTGATAACATGTTATTGTTATTAATATTAATTTATAATTTTCTAATAATATATTTACAGTGCCTAATGATTTAATAAAAGCAAATACGTCTTAGAGCTATATACCTAAGTTTTATTTTAGGATCAGCGATTAAATAATAAAAATATATGATAATTTTTGTATTATATAGGGATCGTGAAAAATTATCACTCTGTACTGTGTTTTCAACGAATTTAGACAAACAAACAGACAGGTTATCTGTAATCTCAGTACACATGCGACAGAATTCATAAGGTAAAAGTAACTGCCGATTTACATATTATGTTTGAATGTATAAGGTAAAATTAAATTACTTTAAAGATTCCTTAATACACTTGTTCGTAGCTTAATATTGGCTTAAAAAATTAAAGTTTATATTTTGTGAACGAAAGTACAATATATGGAAATAAAAGAACTTAACTTAAGAACAATTTATTTACTTAAAATTTAATAAATTAGTAGATGCACATTACACATGTTACGTTTGATATTTTATATATTTTTTTAATTTTAATTTTTAAAATAAAAAATAGACAAAAATATACGCGACGTATTTTTCAGGTACAATATCTTGTTTTATAGAATATACAACACAGGATAACTACAGTTTTGAAAAAAAAAATGTCGATTTAGGCCGTCTTGAAAAAATATCAATTGCGTGATGTTGTTTTGTTATACTTTCAAATCTAGCGATTTAAAAAGGTTTTAAAAAAAATAATTGAAAAACATTTTTATTTCCGAACTCACAAATTTTGTATTTTTAAAAATATTTTTCTCGTTTCATTCTAATATTTTTAATTTAAACAAATTATGACTGCTAGTTTTGCTTGAGGAACAATTTTATATTATGAGAATTAAAAAAAACAATCAATTTCGTCAAAATAATTGAATAAAATATAAATACAAGAAGTATTTATATTTTTTTTATAAGGGAAGAAAATCTTTATATAATTTTGGTGTAACAAATCTATAAAATATATTTGCCCTTGTAACTGATTCAATCAGGGTTGAGTTCATTTTTTTAGTGGATTATTAAGGGCACAGCCCAATTTTCTCAATCAATATAAGTATATGTCCCAATAGACGACACTGGTCACATATATCAGACTGAAACGATATTTTACATTTAATAATAAATGAGACTTAAAACATTGGGTACACAAAAAGTATATATATATATTTAGTATACATGAATCCAACAACCCAGTATCCTCAGCCATAATAACGCTGTCTTCCGTAAAGCTAGTGATATGAAACCTTTATTATATTTAGTGTCCCTTTCCACCCCGACGTTATCTGTGTCTGACAAGACTAACTCCAATATGGAAGCTCTACACGCGGGACATCTATTAACCCAAGCTGACCAAGTATTGATTCTCTATAGATATTTCCTTACGGCCACCTATTTTCCCAGACCGCGTGTGTTGTACTGCATCAATGTACACGTTCTTGATCATTTAGGACTGTATGTTTGTGGGAACCTGGCCTTGAACAGTCATTCCGTGTACAGAATTCAGAAACAGATTTATGCTTATGCACACGCCTCTCTCTTCGACTGTAAGAGTTTCTGGTGAAGTTAAAAGTTTTAGTCATTATCAAACTAAAAGGTTTACGTTAAAAATATGAGTGATTATAAGTTATTATTGTACATAGCTATCTGATACATAACGCTTCCAATGGTCTTAAAACATTTACTACGACATGTGTAACATTTTTGTTACTATGACAAGAATAGTTAGAACTATTAGTAGGATTTCTTTGCTAACAAGATTAGCTTACAACTTCGGTCATGTTACATTCAAGTAAAGTTATTCTATTGAGTTAAAGGAACAAAGGAACAAACGCACACGCGCATACTTAGTTTATGAAATGTTTTGCCAATACTTCATTTTCATGATATTAAATTAATAAAACATAATTTAAAAACTATGTATTCATTATATGTTACGTGAAAAGTCATTATGTTAGTCGTAAGACTTGGAATGTTTATGGCTATAAATATTTTTAATATTACTTACTTTTTAACGTTGAGATAAGTGAGACCCACAGTTAAAGCCAGCGGCACCAATGCCAGCTTTAGTATATCCATATTTAATTTGCAGTATATATAAAACGCGTTGGAAATATAATTTATAATATCAGTTAGAATTTTAATCTGATATGAATGTATGCAGTAATGTCATACAATTTATCCTAACATAAATAATAGCTTCCATGAAAGTTAAGAATTATTGTGAGTAATTTTTTATCCCGAGTTATAAAAATGCAATAAAAAAGCAGACGTAATGACACTGAGACGTTCTGCTCTTACAAGATATAGCAGCGTACTGTTTGGTGATTACATATTAATATTATATGGTTCTTATTTACAGGTCATTAAGTTAGAGAATCCCCTGACACTCGGCTTATCACTCTGCAATGATATCGATAATACTGCGGTAAGATTTTATCTTATACTTCTTTTTTTTGAATCAAATTTCGATACGTTTTTGATAAGTGATTGAATTAATATGAACGCATATTTTGGGATATCGCATTAAATAGAATAGTTCAAGGTTTTTCTTACCTAGAATTGCTCAATGATTATTGTAATTTAGAGCATAAAAATAAATATAACGTTAGTACCCGTTTTTAATATTATAATAATGGCTTTACACCAGATGCTAATGATATAGATATGGTACACAAACTAAAACAAAATTTTAACTACTTTTGTCTGTCTACCTTTTTGTTAATATGCATCTAAAATGTCTGGACAAATTTTGACAGGACATCTACTGGGGGATAGCCGTCGGTATAGGGAATAACTAAGGCCGCTTTAATTTTATTTATTTTTATTAATACAAGTAGTAAAACAATAACTATTCCACGAGGAAGCAATCAGGGCCATAACTAGTTCATAAATAATTATAACAATAAGCCACAAAGGAGACCAGTACGTAATTTATTCTATTAATGGAATTTTTGTACTTAGAATTCCTTATATAACATGCATTGATATTAGAATTACAGAAAATAAATAAGACGACGTAAAAGGTTTATATAGTTTTTTTTTTAAATATGTAAAAAATAAATGGACGTAATTTTGCTCTACACATAGATACAAATGTCTATGAACAGTTTATTTACTCTCATGCATTAGTTAATGAGACGAAATTTCTGAAATATAAATCTATTAGTTCTAGTTTTAGTCAGCTTCATAGCAATGTTAGTATTTACAAATTGTTATCAGTGTTATTCTGATGTATAAAGCAAATTTTTTTATTAATTTTACAGAAAATCCTTCAATAGTTAGTCTGGAAGTATTTTATTATAATCTTAATAGGAAAAGTTTGAATTGTAGGATTAATACGATATCATAATAAATTATCGCATGGTCTCAAGTGACCTCACGATCCGCCCACAGCCATACTCGGTTATGTAATCCCTACGTGATTGCAAGTAATTGTAATTTGCTGGGAATAAAAAAGGAACTATTTAAATCAAAAGACCTTGGTCGCCATGGATGTTAGGACGCTTAATGTATAATGCTTCAGTTAATATGTATGTAAAATAAACTAAAACCTTTTTCATATGTTATGCACAATCGTATAAGTGATGTAGAAAAATATATAACATACGTTAAGATTGGAAATGCGTGTCGGATTTAAATTTAGAATGCTATTAACTGTGATATAATCTAATTACGAAATAATGTTCCAAATAGTTTTCTATTAATCTAATATAGTAATAAATAAATAGAGCGTCTCGTGTTATGTGCACGTTATTAGATACTTAGATAGATAAAATAAAATGTTGAAGATTGAATCGATATGAGCAAGCTGTATGTATATGTATTCAAGAAGATACTAATCCAGCTATTACTGAAACATGTTGAAAGTCGAAAATACAAAAGTCTTAATGAAATCTGAAGCAAAATCTATTTATAAAAAAAAAGTCAGTAATATGAAAAACATATTTTACTTTCTACTATTGAAAAAAATCCTTATATTAAATTTAGAGAGAAATAAACAGTAATAAATGTTATGAAGAAATCCTTATAAAAAAATGTATTTTTCGGCTTCGTCTCAATCAAATAGACAACATTTTACTGGTTTATTAAAATTTGTGTTTGTTATTAAATATTGTAAGTCATTTCCAGCGTTATGGAGTGTTTGAAACATACAAAAGATCCATTTATTCCCCTTGTGGACGAGGCGTTTGTTGGAATTTATTGCATTTTATATTTCAGGGGAGTGTTAAAGGAACATAGTGGACAGTTATTGATTATAGAGATTACACCACAAAGAAACTAGATTTCGAACAATTTAGCCATGTCTCTTAATGTCACAGTTCTAATAGGTCTTTGTGTGCTTTTGGTTAGACGAAAAGTTATATTACACGCAGTTAAGTATATTTTTTTATGAAGTCAATAATTTTCATAGCCATTCTAATTCAATTTTCGAATAAATTATTTGTTTATATTATATGTATCCAGATTTGATGGAAAGTAACAATGATTCTATAATATTATTTCGCACATTTTTTTATATTCCAGAATAATCTGAAGCACCGTTGTTTATAATAGCTATTGCTCTTTAAATATATAGCGCATCTCATTTTCTGTTATTCCAATATTGACCGATAAAAATCTTGTAAATCTTCATAGTGTGTCATGAACAGTGTGTAAATTATGAATATCTTAATATACTTCCTTCCATTCTCTCAGTCATTGGCAATATTGTATCATATAAAATGTTTGTTAGCGACAACACTGTCTGCATTATGTTATGTGTGTAATGATTGCATTGATTTAATTTACCAACTGTTGTTGACATATGGATCTTATTTGACATAGATCGATAGCGTACATCGCCAATGTCAGCTTTATCAGTTCACATCTCGGGGACTGCGATCGCCCACTAATGAGTTTTCTTTATGGAAACCCAATGATTTTCATTTTAACATTACTTGATAATAGAAAAATATAATAGTTGCATCAATTTAAAAGAAAAAAATATATATTCACATAACAAAATTTGAATTATAATAATTTTTACTATCTTATAATATGAAATTGCAAATATAACCTCCTTTATATTAAGTTTGTTAGGTTAAAACGGAAATAAATTAAATATAGTTAATGAATGTCAAACTAAATTAATACTCTAAAGTCAATTTGCGAGAATTTGTGACACTTGAAACTTGAACAGGGATCAGGGTTTTGGTCAATCAGTCTATTTTTTTTTTTCTTTAAAACTTTGTTAAGGGAATACCATAAACGGTAAATTAAATTATAACTATAGATTTATTTTGATTAGTTTATTCGCAAGCAGAGCCTCGCAGAATTCGCTGGAAATTTAATAATTAAGATGTAATTATTTTATAAAAAGTATAATTCATTGGTTCCATTCATCGTTTACAAACAAAACAAATGTTTCAATAGAGGGCTTATACTATAGCTTTATTGGCAAATAGGATATATATATATATATATTTTAAGTCTTCGCAAACTTAAAAAGTTATTAAAGATTAAGACTTTCTGAAGCGGGGCAGATGAAATTTACAAGAGAAATGAGGCAGACTAAGATATTTTTATATTAGATTATATTTTTAAATTTATATGGATATATTCTGCATCAGTTGGTGAGCAGGGCCAATATTGTCATAGCAGTTATATGTGAAACTGTAAAGTGCGTCAACAGGGGCCTTTATATGAAAGGTTGAATTAATCGAAATCAGAAATGTTCGTATTGTCAAGCGGATATCATGAGTTTATAACGGAAATTTATTTTTAACAGAATAAAATTTTTTCCCTGAAAGGTTAAAACTTATTGAATGATCAATGTTTTATGTTTGAATGAAATCACTTTGTTCGCAAGTGAGGCGAATCGAAAATAAAGGTGGATTAAACGATGTCGGCGTTTATGGACAGAAATTAAATTTATTCGTCATTTTTGAAAGTAACTCGTTGTTTATTCTGATTCCGTTCGCAATTACGTTAAAAATGTGATGTTTTCGAAAAAGACAAGTTGTTCTCAAGCACCGTGAGAAGGTAGATTTTTTAGAATGAAAGTGGCTTTTTCTTTAGTAAAGAATAATTAAATGAACAGAAGCAAGGCATTTGGAACTTCATAAAGTATGGCAGTTATTTTCAATGACAATACTATCAAACAATTTCTGTTACAGACAAACTTTAGTGCAATTTTATGTACTTAACAAAAGTTTCCTTTAGAGTATAGACTCTCAACAGAAAAGGAACTAAAATAGAAACTAAAATAGGAACTTAGTTTCTCTTCAAATAGGCAAATATATTTTTATATTTATAACAATAGACAAATCTATTTTTATTTGTATTATAATCCTCAGAACAATAATAGATTGGTTAAATATTGTAATCAGTGTAACCTATATAGATACAATTAAGGTAATTTTGCAACCTAATCTATATCATTAGTCCATATGAAGGCTAGACTGTTCTCTTTACGCTCCACTGAGAACGGTACCTAATTTTGTCAATTGAGGAAGTAATTAAACACGGCCTTGACCTAGTCACAGTTCAAAGAACATTCAATCGCGGAGACGCGTCACATTGGCCGGGATAGAATCTTATATATCACTCATTAAATATTATTTGAAACTAAGTTTATTTTTAATGAGAAAAAAATCCTTTCAGATGTTTTATAATTGATCAAAACGGTTCAACGCTAATATAGAAAACTACTTTTTTTGTGAAGAAATGAATACAAAGTTTTTTTAAGTCTGAATGTTGCTCTGTCGTTCTTTTAATTAAATGTTTAATGTTGAATTAAATTTTAACAATGTTAAGTTTACTGCATCGTTATTTGTAACAATTTACACAAAACGTGACCTAT
Organism: Danaus plexippus; assembly: GCF_018135715.1. Lineage (NCBI taxonomy): Eukaryota > Metazoa > Arthropoda > Insecta > Lepidoptera > Nymphalidae > Danaus > Danaus plexippus. The sequence continues at coordinate 12,229,183 of NC_083559.1, read as the reverse complement.
CTCGTCATCTTGTTATTGGACTGAAAACGTTCGTTTTACATCACACGAAGCGACTTTATCGGTAATGGATTTTCAATACAAAGTGCAACTTATAAACAAGGAGCGCTTTGTTAAAAAGATAGACGTTAAGGAACCGCCTTCAAGTTATTATGAAATATATAATTGGGTTAGAATTTTCTTTCACTATTAATTGAATAGATTAAGTTCCACAATATATCGGCGAGTTTACGTATTTAAATTATTTTAAGCAAAATCTGAACTTATTCAATTATATCTTTATTGACTATTTGGCGGGCGATTCAATTCGGAAACATAAATTTTGGCCTTTTTTCCTTAAAAAATATCTAATTCTTAGTCTTGAAAATTTGAAAGAAATGGGTCCAGGATGTTATTCCAGTGTTAGTATGGACAATATGGGAAAATACTGGTAGCATACCTATTAATCTAAATATGTATGAAGATTATTTATTTATTACATTTGAGGATATTTAAAATTTAATCAGTATAAGATATCAGATAAAGGTTTTTTTTTTATTTCACAAGAAAACCGTCCGCAAATAAAGTTTTATCTTTTGTTCTGGTTAGATTTTTTTTCCATCGACACAACAGGTTCGATGTAAATACAAAAAATAATAGACTATGTTAAATATAAAATACGGAGGAAAAATTTCAAAGGAAAACTTTAATTGGCTTCTAAATTCTTTATATACAATAAAATTTAATTAAACAAGCCTTATTATAACAGAATTACATAATTTAAAGGATAAAAAAATACTACAAAATTTTAAGTATGATTAACTTCATGATTTTAATCTTTTCGTTCTTAATACATACTTAGATGTTGGAAGAATAATCGTAGGGAGTTTGGATGGTTATCCGTGATAGTTACTTTTAAATAACGATTGGTTTCAAAGTTTTCAGTTAACGAATAATATTTTCTGACTTAGCTTTTCAATCAAGGACATTTTTTCTTACTTTGTTCGCTTACAATCTGACAACCTTAATGCTGTTTAATTCTTAAGACTATATTCTCAAGTTTGCATTAGTTAGATTCTGAAAGCATTTCCGGTATCCAATTTGATAATTAAAAAAATATATTTCTATGTTTTTCATGAATTTTACTTCGTTTCACAGACGGATTGTATGAATCACGAAGGCTAGAAAAATGTTTATTAATAACATAATCACTATTAACTGAACGTTGCCAACGAAGTAACAGGGAGTTTCGAAACGTATTCTAGTTGTGATTTAAATTATTGATACAACATGTATTTGTGACACGCCAAATCTTTTTGACGTTGATGGACTTGTATTTTGTCACTGTCAATTCAACTGAGTGACATTTACTAAATAGCATATGTCAAATTGACACCATTAAAATGCGAGCAACAATGAATTTAATGTGTTTGAAAGTTTTTATAACACGTTATTTATTAAGGAAATATATTTAAGATATTTGTTTAGGAAAATTAATGGATAATCATTAATCAAACTACAGATTACGCAGTCTTCACGCGTGTTTACGTTATACCGTCACAATAAGAGATCTGATAATGTTTTTTGCAAGCATAAATCGGATCACGATTAACATGATATCTTTCTTTTACACTTTCTTTCATACGAATCCAATCTTGGACGTCATATTCAACACACGTACCAAGGAAATGTTAGAAATAAAATTTACTTCCAGGCCACTTCATTCCGAGATTGTATAGAGTATATTATAATGAAATTAAAAAATATAGATACTTTTTATCCTCAATGTAAATGTTTAATTATTGAAAAATATATAGTATTAAAAATAATGAAGTCAGGCCACTGTGACGTAATTTTTTAAACGGCGGAAAGGATTGTAGTATAAGAGCTGTTTCAATAAAAGGATTAATATCTGTTCACACATATTATAATTGCTATCATTAAATACATTTGTAAAGTAAATTATTATCATAAAAACAAAACATAAACACCAACATTTGTGCATTATATTCAGAATAATATTAAAGGTTGATTGACACACTGAAAACGACTGAGCATCGACATATTAAAATCACACCACACCTAAGATTTTACAACATTTGTTCTTGATATATCATTGGTACATTGGTACAACACTAACACAACTATACTTATTAAGGATCTATAAAGAAGACGTTTTGAATGTTACTTTATTATAATTTTTAAAGAAGGTATAGTTAACGTGTCTACAAGAAGGCAGTGCTATAGAACACTCTGTTTACTTTTTTAGATAAAGTACAAAATCTAACGCTACAAGTCTACATCCACAAAGATTATATAGAAGACATTTTTTTTTTAATTTATGACATTAAATACTAAAATAGATATCGGTTTTTTTGTTATTTGTCAAGTACATTGAAAAATGCCTGACATTACGGATATTAACGAACAAAAAGTTTTAAATATATTACGTTTTACGTTAAAAAAATCTTAAATCATGTCTAGGAAATAAAATATAACATCTTGTAGGTAACTGCATTTATGCATCAAACACGTATAATATGAAATAAAATATGGCACGTTATAGATATAGCGCAACTTCAGCTCAGAACGCCGCTACCTCCTTCTTCTTGCTGGTCGCTGCAGCCAAATTGGGCTCTTCTGTAAAACAAAATCACTTAAACTCTCCACATAATAACCTTAGCTGAATTTCCTATTATTTAAAGATCTGGCAACCTAAATATATCTCGGATATATTAAGGTATGTTCACTCACCGTTTCCTCCCGGGTGGAGTCTCTTCAGCACTTGATTGATGTCCAGACCAGTCAGAGATCTCACAGCGGGTGGGATACCACCAGCGAGACGAGCCACTTCACCCGTGGCGCCATTGTCACCCACTAACACGATTTCGTCTGTTTTAGACAACGGGGCGGATACTTCTGCTGCGATCTAAAATAATTAATACAATTAAAAATTACTAAAAAAACTACAATGTTTCTAGGATTCACAAAAATTATTAAGTTATAAGGATGTCGCAGCAGAAATACTGAAACCATCATGACTATAAAGGAGTCAGTGTAGACTGCACTTCATGCAAATTAAGACAATTTTTCCTGAAATGTGTGACTTTAATGTTACAAACATAAACCTCGATATCCAGTCTTATTTATTTCAAATGTGTTCTCAATTTAAATTTCTCTGCAAACAACTGAAAATCTTTTACCGGAACTCGAACCAACGCACCTAATCTATTAGAACAAAAAATTCATAAAAAAAGAATGTCTCTCATGGAAATATTTCACAGGTACTAACCTTAGGCAAAGCTTCAAGAACAAGCGCCATAATCGCTGCGTCGCCGTACTGCTTGTATACTTTAGCCTTCGCCAACATCCGCTCGGCGTCAGCTTTCCCTACGTCGCCTATAGCCGTAGCTTCAGCTAGACCTAGCACTTTAATGCGCTCAGCGTCTGCCTTTGCCGCTTCCACTGTTTGCGTTCTGAAATAAAATAAAACTAAGATATAAATGAGTCCAAATCTGGATGTTTTAGTCCTTTGTCAAAGTATCAAAATATCGTAAAACGCCTACCGTTTTCCTTCAGCGATAGCCTGCAGACGGTACGCCTCCGCCTCCGCGGGCAGACGGATCGTCGCTGCCAACTCTTCTTCGCGTCTCAAGATCTCTTGTTGTTCAACCTGGTGTGCGAGTAATTTTTCACTGTACAATTCGTTTAAATAGACTGTTTATTATTATTTTTTTCATTGTATACTCTTTACAAAACAAAGAACACAGAGATATTTGTTTTATAAAATTCTCATTTACCTTTTATAGCTCAGAAAGTATAAGGTCCTAACAATCTTTTTATTAGTAGGCAACAAACAACAGCAAAGGATAAAATGTCATAGTTATAACAAAACGAAGACCCTTAGAAAAGTACGAAGCTTAAAATCTTATTTCTCAAAGCACTAACCTCGATTTGCTTGCGACGCTCCACAACTTCTATTTGAATTTCTTCGTTTCGAATTTTCTGTTTTATTTTAGCTGCTTGTAACTCGTAAGCTAAAGCAGCTTCGGCTTTCTGTAAATTAAAAATTTATTGATCGATCTCTTATCTAAATAACTTTATACATATAATGTTAGATAATTCTATAACTCACAGCAGTGTTAATCTCTTGGTCAAACTGTGCCTTTTGTAGTTTGAAAAGTCTGGTGTTGTCTTCTATTTTCGTGTCCATAGAATATTTTACATCCATTGCACTTTTCTCGCACTCCGCTTCCTAAAGTAATGATCGAGATATTTCTTTAATATTATAAAATGTTGGCTTCCATAATATGTAGTTAGACGGAACAGTCATTGTTTATATAGTTTTAAGCATGGACTACGATCTAATAAAGTTTATAAAAATATCATAAAAAAATAAAGAAAAAAGTGAAAAGCAAGACGTGATTATGATATATAAATTTTCACCGATTTGTTTTGAAGGAGCGATCTGAATGATCAAAAAATCTATTAACCGCACTAGTGATAAATAATAAAAGTTTCAAATAATTGTATCTCCCATACAAATATGTATGTATAACTATTCTTCGATTAGAAAAAAAAAACATGACAGAATAATTTATTTAATTTTAAAAAGGTATCCAAATATTTTAAAGTTTGTTATACTTAATAATTATATTATATATAAAAATAAAATATTTTTTTTATTATCTGTAACCATAATTTTTCAATAATAACATAGGCAGGGCAACATTTTTTTAATAGTTGTTCGTATTCAGCATTTAATCTTATTGTTTAATTAAATTACACACCGTTGTTGAGCGTTCAGCAATCACTAGTTTCAATTAATGCTAATTAGTTGGTATTTCAGTCTATAATATTTATAACCTTCCTTAATTGTTTTTTCACTTTATGAGAGTTGAAAGCTATTTCAAATGTTTTGGTTGTAATGAAAAAAATAGTTAATGCAAAATTCAGATTATGAAATTTAAAAGAACCTCATAAACTGAATAAACACCTTTTGTTTGATAATAATTTTTGTTGTATAAGAAATTTAAAATTACACATATTTTTCATACACATGTTGGTTTCTAAAAAATTTAAGTTTTTTATTGGATATTAATATATAATCTTCCGGTCAGATTTACTTTGACTGTAAGCAAGTTTTTTTAACCTGACTCCCAATAATACTGTAAATATTATGCTTACTACTCTTCTGACAATATTTTAATTTTATGAATCCAAATACTAGGCCCAAATGAACTATTAGATTAAGAAAAGGTATTTTTAACTTTAACCTAGTCGTCCACTTGAAATTTGACGGATAATCGTCTTACTGTGCTACAACCTTAAGGGGGATACAGTAAAGTTTAAATTGTCTCATTCATAGTAAATTACTCACTCTTATCCCCGCATCTCTATTGGCCTGTGCGACTCCGATATCAGCATCCCTCTTCACCACCGCTGTCTGCGACTTGCCCAGACTGGCTAAGTACTGGACGTCATCGTAGACGTCCTTGATCGTGAAGGACAATATCTCGATGCCCATCCGACCCACGTCCGGTGCTGCGACTTCCCGAACAAGGCCAGCAAACTGGTCCCTGTCTTTGTACACCTCTTCGACTGTAAGCGTTCCTGGTAAAGAGAAGTTTCAACTCAACTGAATATATTATTCGATTTAAATGATGAATTAAATGTAAGGAATTTCAATTTTGTCAAATATTTCGATGATAATATAGACAAAAAATAAGGTAAATGTTTCAATAAAATGAGGGTATCGTTAAAAAAAAAAGGCTTAAGCTTTGATACCGGCAAACACCCACGATCATCAGATTTAGTTTTTAACTCTCTTTTAAACAACCCGATTGTCTTCCGTATACAGACGATAGAAATGTCAAATAAATATCTATGTACCATCTTAAAATTGGAGTTCGCAAACCATATTAGAACCATACTATCCGGCGATGAATAACAAAGACAAAGATTACAATGCCATACAACGCTTGCTTAGATCATGTTTATAAATATACATATGTATGTATATTCAAAAATAGATGGCAGTCAATTCTTAATGTTCGTTCAGACATTCCGATCAATTCGGTTCAATATTAATAAAATAGGTCTATGATTTCTTTATTACGGAAGTAAGAAACAAAAATACTTAAAACAAGAACTCAAAACACAAAGAGGACGATATAATACATATAAAAGTGACTTATATTATAATTGATAAAGAGGTTCTGTTATGGGGCAGCCTACATATATCAAGAAAACATATCATTAATTTCAAATAATATTTATATACCAATTGTATATAAATCGTGACAAATGCAAAGTTTTGAAAATAAATCCATGTGAAGAAACTTGTTTGTTTAAACGTGATAAGATATAATTTTAAAGACAATTAATTTAATAAATTAAACTAAAATTACAATTAACAGCTTGGATCATATCTATAGAATATAGTCAAGGATAATATAAGATCGACCTTGGCCAATAGAGTATTGCGGTAGAAGGAACTCTTTTCTAAAGTAAAACTTTTCACTGAATTTAATTTTTTAAAGCAAAATCATTACAGTGTGCTCGCTAGTATACCGTTAGAGCACAAAATAATCGTTGAAAAATTTTTCTAAATTTTCACAATTTACTATTATTTTAAGGTATACTCACTTTTTGACATTGAAATAGGTCAGTCCTATGGTGAGCGTCAACGGTACCAATGCGATCCTTAGCATTCCCATACTTCATATTTTGCTAATTTATCTCAAAGCTGTATATTATTATCTAGCACAGAATGTCATTTTGTAGTAATGATTTAACTAGAGATTACAAATGTAATTTGATAATTATTCGATTATTTTTATTTACACTAAGCAATCATCAGAAAAATTAAAATGATATAAAAACATACACTTATATCGGGAGACGTTTTCAGACCGAACCTCATATAGAACTATGTTTTAACATAAATTATATGTATACGATCTTTATTGAGTGCTGATAAGTTGACACTCACTAACTAATCAAAGTGGTTTTTAAGTGACGATAATAATAATAGTAATATTATGATAACTAAATAATTTACGATATTTATCAGCTTAGGCGAAGAGCAATTCGTTTTTATAGTCACATTTGTGCTCTCCAAGTTATCAAACGCATGTTTGGACACAATTACGTGTTATACCATAGAAAAACCACTGAAGAATTGTATCGGCTCGCAGTTATTCATTTTACTTTATAAAGTTATATAATTTCATAAGGAGAAACAGAAAAGGCAAAAGCACTTTTTAATGTTTGTACATATTTAAAAAAATAAAATAAACAATAATAAAATATTGATGTATGTAAGCAAAAACAATGAACATCGTTCACTATGATAGATAACAAAAAAGGGCAGGTCTAGGACAATGTTACATTAAAACAATTGATGGCATCTATGATTTAAATCCGCTTATTAAAAAATAACAGATCGGTATTAGAAACCAAAGAATTTTAACTTCTCTGAGATAGTGAATTCAATAAACTATACTAAAGCTATACGTCGCTATCACTGCAATATCTGTAATTCTTGTTTCCGATTCCAAAGGCCTTCATTGTATATTTACACAGACTTAAGAAAGAAGATTGGATTTATATAGCTTTTATAAATTTTCCACATGACTTTTAAGGGAAAGATTTTATTTTATCTTTATGATAAAAAGGATTTTTCGATTTGGTCACCTTGTTTACCTATTGTTTGTGCGTATAGAGAAAATTCTTTTCAGTATCGGTTTAATAATTTTGTTAAGTTTATATTTTTCTCAAATATTAGGAATTCAATTAGTATTATATTTAAATTTAAAAAAATATATATAATTTTCTATTTAATACATTGATGAAATGACGATATTTAATTACAAAAATCCATGAGAATCTGAGGGTGATCTTTATATTTATTTCGAAGTATTACTAAGCTGTCATTTCAGACAACGCTTTACTCCTGTCTTTCAATATGACTATTCTCTTAGGTAAATTGTTGTTTCATCTGATTTGGGATTTGATCTTGCTTTAAAAAGGTTACAAACTACTTAAATTTAAGGTCTGTTTTACTGTTTAACAACTTGTACAAAGGGCTCTTAATAAACTGAAGCAAAATAAATTTTACAACGTTTGGCCATATTCTTAACCTTGATACTATACTTCTTACCAAGGTTGCCATAAAATTTCGTATCTCCGACTAAACAGGGCAAAATGTTTAAAAAATTACATTTAATTATTATTATTCTTTTTTATAACTACGACATATTTTAGTATGATTTTAAGTGAAGCCAAAAAATAAGTTTAATTTTCGAATTGTATAAATCATTTGTAACTATATAAAATTTACGATCCATTTAATAAGTGTACGGAAAGAGTTATAAAATGGATGATTATAATTTATTTATATGTCGGGTCGAACACGTAAATACCGCCGGAAAAGTTTCATTGAATTTTTATATTTTCCTAAATACAGCACATAAAAAATTAAAACTTTTGCGCCCATAAAATTATAAAAAAAGAATTTACAAACAACCAAAACCCCAACGCCGCTTCTGTTAAGTGTAATCTAATAAAAACTAACAGATTCCAGAGAAGGAGATAGAATTTATGGCATTTCACTTCCGCAGATTAATATTATGAAGCTTTAATAACAACTCCACGAGTTTTCATACATTAATTACAATGATGTAACCAGAGCGCTGCTCGCACCCGCCGCTCGCGACGGACGCGGCGGGACTGATTTCCGCTTCGAAATGTTCATTTCATAAAGACCTTTATAGTTCTAGTACTGTAGATGTACTACAATATTTACAGAATAAATTAAGCATAGCTTACACATGAATGAATGAATGAATGATTATTTTGGAGCAAAGTTATAAAATATAAATTATTATAAATTAATAAAAACAAATCGCACGCTATAATTAGTTAGGCCCAATAAGATACAACGAGAAATGTTACAATTATAGTTTTAAACTGATCTAATGTGTTAAATAAATCAAATTGCTGTTTTCTATCCATTGGATGAAGAAAATGCAACTACTTTTAAAGAAAGTGCTAAGTAAAGGTTGTCTAAATTTTTTTTAGTTTTCAATTAATATCTTAAGAGTTTTATCCCAGCTTAGTAGTATTATCGACAACTTTAGCCCTTCATAATCTCCGTTATTAATTGGGTCAACACAAGCGGTACAATAGCCGTAGAAAAACATCTCTGTTTCACATCTCTTGACACTACATAAACGATTATGGCTATGACAGCTTCGTTTTTTGAAGCTTAAAAACGAATTTACTTGAAAAAAACATTATATAGACCTAAAGAGGCGCTTTAAAAGATGTTCTAAGAAGCTCTTTTAAAGATAAAAATAGTGAGTCACTTAAAGTATATATATGCCTAAGATGTGTATCTGATCCTCAACTAATGTTTGTAAACGTAAATAAATAGTCGTAATAGAAAATTACACTTTTTTCGTAGTTGCCCTAGAATTTCGACCGTAACGTTACGATAAAAATGCTTCTCATTTATTGGATAGAAAATAAATATTTGTATATTCTATATCATGTCGCAATTTTTCCGGCACAGATGATTCCTATTATGTAAAATTTGATTTTTATTTTGTTCGTTTGGTTTTAATTTTTTTAACGAATATCCCTTTATTCAATTTAAAAACTTGTTATGAAAAATGGTTTGATGTAACTTTTAGCTGAAGCTAAAGGGATTACACATTTATAGTTAAAACGTACCAAAAGCAATTTGATAAATTTTAAAGAGGTATTGGGAAAGAGCAATAAATTTGCTCAAAATTAATAATACAAAATTGAAATTAATATTATACGATTACATTTTATCATATAAATAAATGTTTGCTATATATATATATATTCATCATTAAAATTGATTTAATGCGATCCTGAAAGATAGTATTTTTTCCATTAACGTATTGAGTATATATATATATATTATGACATGATCTGTGCGCTTTATCTTTTGTATATTAGTATATATCATAAATAATTTTTATAGTTTATATTTAAAATTATAGTTTCTCTTTATATAGTTTCTTCCACTGAAAATATTGAAGGCAACTTATTAGTATTAAGAATTATTTCATCTATTAAAATATCACTTATCATTTTTACGATTCATTTAGAAAATTAAATATGAGATTTATGGCTTCTATACGCTGGCGTTAAATATGTAAAGCGCATACTAAGCGCGGCGTCTACATAATGGTTTAATATCAATTTTATATAATTGACTAAATCTGATTTAACCTTTACAAAAATTATTTTTAATTTAAATTCCATTTTGAACTTCAATTATCATTTTAACAAATCAAGATGGTTTTTAATCTGTACGCTTAGTCTAAGTTGTCATAATCATACTATGTACGTCGCGTCAATAGTTTTTCATTCATAATTGTTCTCTTCTTCTTTCATTCATTATGTTATTTAATGAAAAAAAAAAAAACATAGCCTTAATATCCCAACACTATATTATACGTTGTAATAATTAGTCTCCAATATAAACTTAGATTAAGTAGCAGAAAACAATACAACATCCTAAACCATCGAAAAAGCAAATAAAAATACAGGGAATTTATTATTTAAAACAAAAAAACGCATAATGCATTGAGTTTTGATCTCTGAGAATGTGAAATTGTATTGTGTTGAATATTCTAAATATAACATAGTATTTATTTTTCCTGGTATCATCGTCTAAACAATTAAGGGATATGTTTAGGCGAAAGGTATATTGAAAGATAAACGGGTTTATATTGAAATGTGCGAAGTGAATATTTGTAAGTTTATATGTGAACATGTACGATGCAGCCTGACCTAATTATACATGGTTATGAGGGACCGGTGTGATTTAAGACATATTTAGAGTTTATCTAGAGAATCATTTAATCAAATACAATGTAAAATTACTTCATGATATAAATATTATCGATTAGTGTTCCAAATGTTATTAAATTCATTTCATATTTTTAACAGCGCAACATTAAATATCGTATTGTGTTGAGCAATTTGTACATATTAATTAAATTATTCTTCGTTATACAAATCGACGTCACAATATAATTTTTAATGAAATATCGCAAAACATTATCACATGTGATTGTGTTCTATAAAGAGTTTAATTAAAAAATAATTACATTAAGCTATTAGCATCTCAAACAGCTTTTCATTATTTTGTATGAGTTTATTATCAAATATAATCTGATTCTGACCTATCCTTTTACAGTCATAAGTCAATAATATTTTTTCACGTATGGCGAAATCTTATTTTGCATATTTTTCTTATAATATCTCTTATATATAGTGATGTTTTTATTCCATCAATAATAAGTCAAAGTTTTTAAATTATAGAAAATTTAAAAAAATATTTACATTATATTTAAACTTACCCTTTAATAATGACATAAGTTGCGGAAACTGTAAGTCCGAGATTAAAAAAACTCATCCATAAGAATGACATGACACTTGTATAAATTTCACCGTACTGAACATTAATATAAAAAAAAATTAAATAGTATCAAGGACGAATAGAAACCTCTTTTTTGAGTCTAATATAAATTGTACATAATATTAAGACAACAAACAAAAAAAAAACAAATTCATAAATGGAACGTGAGTATAATTTAAACAACAATCAGAGTTTACAAATTACAAATTGGGATCGAGGCTTCGATATACAGCGTTGCCGAATAGCGACAAATGAATGTTACATAAAATCATTGCTAGACTAACAATACAAGTTTTAGTTTCCCCACCCACAAGTTCAGGTTTGTTTAATATTTACTAGCTTTTGCCCGCAGCTCCGCCTGATCCGATTTGAAAACGCCGTCCGAAATGTTGCCTTAGTTAAAGCTAACCTTAACCTCTTAGTTAAATACGTATTGTATCTATAGGAAATAAAAGTTGTATAATAGAATGTAATGAACATAGAATTTCACGGTAATGTCTTGTCTTGTCTGTCTTAAAAGATGACGTCTTTTGCTATAATTTTACACAAATTCACTTAAACCCGATCTATCGACGTTAAAAAGGCTTATTTTTTTGTTTATTTTAAGTAAATTATAAGAAAAGATAATTATGATAGAGAAAACTTCTTTACTAAAAATATACTCCAAAAGGGTTTATCGAAAGTACATCACATTATTTAAATGAATTCAAAAAGCTCAGAGGACAAGCAAAGTTCGATAAAGATTAATTAATAACTATAATTCTTGTAACCTGAATTTGAAACTAAGAAAAATAACTAAACAACGAACGACCTAAATACAGACAGAAGAATACGTGCAACTTTTAATAACAAAAACCCGCAAGCCGAAAATATACTCGTATGTGACAAAAACGTGTTCGCAAACAATGGACAAAAATTTTTTACGAGGCCTAAAGCCGATGTTTATTTTGTTTATAATTTTTGAACCGTGACTCTCGTAAAGAAAACGTCGAATCCAACAATATTTAAAATATTTATCAAATATATTTTTAAATTTCAGATACGGAAATGCTTTTCCATATTCATATATTATTTTAATAATGAATGAACTATGTTTTGATGCTAACAATACAGCGAATGCATGAATTTACAGACGCAAAATTCTTTATTTTGAAAATAATCACTGCGAGGTATTGTGGTATCGAGGATCTTTATCTTTCGTATGAATATGTAAATCTAACTACTCGCAGTCTGACAGCAATTGGTCAGAAAAGTCATTAAAATTTTCTGTTATATTTAAATCAGTATGTCCCAATTTTTTACTCTAATACTACATTTACACTCTCGCCTCGTACCTCTTGTGCTTCATCTCATATCACAGCTTGCACCTCCGGATGCGAGGGCTGCGGGACGCGAGACAAGACGCGAGGCGAGCCGCGAGCGACTATTTACACTCTCACCATGTGCTTCGGCTCATGCCTCGTCTGGCGACTCATACGCGAGTGTAAATCTACTATAACTAATCCTTACATACATTAAGGATTATATTTTTTTAATTTCAACTATACTACTTTTGATGGCACCAACTAAGGACTAGTCTTATACAGAAGAAGCAAAAGAGTGGATAATTTTTTTTCTCTTCAAATTCAATACGTAATGAAAACACGTGTTACACATTTATAACAACAGATGAATTGGTTTCCAAGGTCGATGATTCAATGTTGACTTGCCCTTTATGGGAACTGGTTTGTTTATTAGCTACAGATTCTCTTAAAATAGAAAATCTTAATAAAATCACACATAAAAGAAACATTAATATTAATAGGGATCAGAAGTTTAGAAGGCTTGGTAAATTTCCTTAAATACTTTTTGACACAGTTGATTTAGGATATGGAAGATCAATTCGGATCATCGACCTTCAGTAGGTCAAGTATAACCTCTTTTATCCAGGTCACAGTTGAAATGACGTCATCATACGACACTCGAGATTCGTTCGTGCTTGTTAGAAAGTAAGAAAATAATAAATCTCTTTTATCCGCCAAAAGGAATGTTATATTTTAAGTCTGTATAAGAATTAAATTACTTTGTTACCTCTTAATAAGATAACAAATCTAGTAAAGGTATATATCTCGTATATGTGATTATATATATATATATATATATATATATATATACGCGAAACACATTTAATCTATTTCGTTTCTATGATACGCCCGATGTGAAAGTATTCGGCTTTGTGACACAGAATGATAATCTGGATTATACATATAACATCTTAAACATAACCAAATTTAAGGTAAATAATAATTTCGTCTATTACATAAAGAAAATATTCAATACTTATCCTGAAGATAATTCTCTAATATTTTTGCAGGCGCTACTATTTCGCAGTAATAATCTACAATTCATTACATTAATTTAAAAACGCAAACAGATAATATTGTATTAAATAGAATCGCATTTTCGTTATCATCGTTAACGTCAGCTGGAAGGAAGTGGCTTTAATACGTGGAAAGCCAATTTTTATACAAAGTCTAAATGGCCCTTTCAGCAAAGATTGTATTTTAAAATCTTATAGCAGATACCCATAGGAGTAAAATGGTGATGACAGCAATTTGTCTAATCAGAAATTTACGATAGAAAATGATAGAGTTCTTAAGAAGTAGTTCGGATACCAGCGAGCAGATGACGCATGTGTAAAAAAAGAAATATCAATTGTAGATGGCGCTATTAACAATAACATTTTCAAATTAGAACTCACCTAATATAGCACGCAAGTGGCCTTCGAGGGTTTGAAGGATTGTCATCTTGATCTCTTTCACAGTTTTCCCCAGGAACTGTTCGCAGGCGGTGGTGAGCAACTCATCCTCGTTCATGATCTTACATTGCGCGACTCCGGTCACAGTTAAGGGAACACCCTGGGCTGTTTCCACATACTCACACATTGGGTTCAATGTCATAACCTACAGATGAAACAAGACACTGTGGCATTAAATCTCAACGTCCTCTGTTACAATTTTCGTAACTTAAATTACAAAAAGTTACCAATGTAACCAGACTTTAATTGTTTTTAATTTATTATAACTATATTTCAGGAAAAGCAAAAATGAATAAAGGTTTTTTATCTACTTCAAATATATGTAAAATAAATTTCTATTTATATGTATATATATTTGGTAGCTATTACGAGCTTACCTCAAGTGAGATACGTTGAACATCAGTCACGAGACACCAGGCCCACGCCCAGCCACCCACTATAGTTCTCTTCTGGGTAGACCCGAAGCAACCCCCTGCAAAAAAAATATAATGTTATTAATTTATTTTATAATCAATATTCAAAATATATCGATAATTAAGATAGTCCTATGATTTCAAACAAACACCTAAAAAATTATTTGTACGTTTTCCATTTCGTAAACATGCCTGCAAAACTCACATAGATTTTGCGTTGGTTTATATAAAACATATGAATGTCTTGAAAAACATTCCACAAAAACAGAATATAGAGAAACATAGCAAAGGGTGTCGAACCCGAGGTTTATAACAAGATTAGATCAAGAAGCTGGTATACTTTCACTGAAACATATATATCAGTACTTTATGTATATAGAAATATCCTCATCATATATTTTATTAAACGCGTCAAACTGTAAAATATTTTACAATAGATTATTCAAAGGAGATACATATTAATCAAGCATTAAATTTTAATCTTTTGCTATACTCCGTATTCAATTATCCAATGGTCGTTAATTTAACCTCACATCTTCACTTTCACTATCAACTAGCCTGTCTACTAAAATGCTAAGATTTACACGCGACTCTGGTGTATACATTCAGCATACACTTTAAATAATTATTAAAATTTAATTTAGAGTCAACAATGGAAAAAATATGTAAACAATACAGTCAAATCCGAATAATAGGCGACAACGAATTATTTTGTGATTTTTTCCAAATCATATATCGACAGTTGTAAATGAATCATAATCGACTCATGTTGCACCAAAATTTTTATATTTTGTTAAAAAAAAACTCCATTGAGTCATATCAAAAAAAATCTATTTCCCACAAAAAAAAGTGTGTGTGAGTAGTGATTCATAGCAATGTCCTCCCACCATTTCCCCGTACAACATAACGGGTACACGCGCAGGAGTAACGTTCCGACTCTCGAAGAAAGTGCTCGTCACACGCGATCTGACTTATCGGACGCTAGCTGACACTAGCAGACGAATAAATAGCGCGTAAAATACACGAAAAACTGTGTAAAGAAAGTACGGATTTTTAATTCGTAACGGAAATCCGACATTTAATAGAATGAAACAAACAGACCTAGTAGGTCGCTATCGAACTTTTTGATAATGTGGTTTGTTTTTTTTTTTTTTGTGAAAGCGTAGGACATTAAGGTAAGTGACTAAAATGATAGATACAGTTATAGCAGGTAGCATTTTATTTTTTTATGTCACGACATTGTATTGTAATGACGGTCATATATACGGTTACGTTTTATATCACATAATTTTTCCAACTTAATCTCTCGAAAACATCTACAAAACTATTTCCATTAAGCGGCGCTTTTCTAGATGTGTCTAGAACCTTTCACCTAATTTTTTATTTAGCACCATATTCCTTTGTAATGGACAACCATTTTTGGCTGAACCACAGTCCAATTCATACTGCAGTAATTGTTCTCGAAGGACAGTGGTAAATCAAACCATTACGATGTCTTGTTCGTGGCATGGACAATCTTAAGTATGTCACATTTCAATCAATTGTCCAAAAAGTAAACCAAATACACGCTCGTTATTTGTAACACAGTGTCAACTTCAATATTTTACTTTTAAACATATTTGTGTGACTAAATAAAAGTAATTTTGAGTTTTTTTTATTCAATTAAGAAACTTCTTTAGTATTTGAAAATCATAAATGTTTAAAACAAGTAAAAAATTTTTTGTAATTTTTTTTTTAAGGTAATTTTACCGTAATACAACAAACAAATACAATAATTCAAATACTGGAGGAGATTAGACTATTGAACTCATTGAATTGTATTCTCTATAATTTATTTTGGAAATAAACAATTTTTAATCCTTCTTCAATTTGTTCCGTCGTAAATCCTTCCAATGATGCCATTACCTAATGTGGTACAAACAGTGGTGTATGATAAGTATCAAACTCACTATGACAAAGGTTTTATTACTCAACACAATCAATATTCAAGTAGAGTGAAGTTTGAAATTTAAGTTACATAACCATTAATTATTTTCACCGGAACAACTTTGTATTCTGGATACAAATACATACGTACATATAAATTGTACATGTCAATAAAGAGGAAATATTCACTTTCTACTAATATGAGATAACTTGATTATTTCTATGAAGCGTAAAGTGTGTTAGTCAACGAAATTGAAATTAATTTTAGAACCCGAGCGATAATAATAAACAAAATTTATAGAATTAAAATAAAAATTAATTGTTAAAAGTATTATTATCATTGTTGTAAATAATATCTATTGCATCTTCATATGGCAAACCAGTAATTACCGATTTTATGCACTTCCGCAATCAACATAAAATTGACTTCACTAACCATGATACAACGAATAAAGAAAGGCCTTTGGATAATTCTTTAGTCTTTATTATCTATTAATAAACAAGTTTTCAAAAGAAGGACATTGAAAGACGTTATACCGTTTGTTTGCAGGTCCAATGAGCTCGATAGTGACAGCAGCTGCGGACGTGCTGTCCGGCACGGCCATCGCTGCTGGCACCCAGGTAATTTAGATTGATTTCATACGTATATTGTAGTGGTTTAAAGAAATTGACAGTCTTTATAAAACAATGTGTAAACGAATAGAAATGTTCTAAAGTACTTATTACTTAACGCAAAAAAAATCTAGCCCAATTTACAAAAAAGGTTGCACCGGTATTCAACAATTGCATCAAAAATTTTACAGTATCGCTATAAAGTATAGTTTCAAAGAAATATCCTTAGTAAACCTGACCAACAAAAATATCAAACACATCATAACACGTTGTTTGAATAATATTGTCAGAAAACCAACGAGACCTTAAATTGTTTCATAAAATTATCGTTCCGATTTTGAATTCATGAATATTTATATTATTAGTATACATATCAACTGAATACAAACATTTAGCTATTGATAAACTGTTCTGACGTCAGGTAACTCTATAAAAAACAGTTATATTTATCATTCAATTTCAAATAAATTTCTATAGAAAAATGTATGACTATTATTGTTTCCTGTTTCAGGTGGCATGGTTTATTCCAATGTTGGTAGCAGCGATAGCCTACTACCAGTTTGATCAAACGGATCCTGAAGGTCGTCCTGCTGATATTCCAAACTCAAGGTTGCTGCTCGAGTATGACTTCATAATTGTAGGAGCTGGATCAGCTGGTTATTATAATTTCATTATGTTATTTTAGTAAAAGCACTATATGAATTATTCAAGTTTGCTTCGTCACCGTATGTATACAAAGAATTTCCCGTTTCTCATTCGATCATCTAAAATAATATTATAAAGTGCGAGACTTATAAGTGAAATACTGTTAAAGCTGTGTACCTTAACGATGACAACTAAGACTAAATGTACTGATTCCTTATATATAGACACTTCTTTCGAAAGACTACAGTTACTGAAAACAATTTGTAATTTTTACATTTAGTTTGTATGTAAATGAGAAAGATATAAACGGAAATATTTATATCAAAATACATCGCTACTTATTTGCATAGTTTATTATGTTTTGCACCAACTTTTACGGAAGATATTTACTGCACGCTTTTATTAAAAGAAAGATAATGTTGTATCTTCACTTTTCTTTTCCTTATATTTCTATTTAAAGCCTTTTTATACCTAGAAATCACTCATCCAGACTACAAATTAAAATAATACTAGTGATTGGGTATCCTTTATTAAAATGATTTTTTAATGATTCAGGAGCAGTAGTAGCAAACCGATTATCCGAAATTGGTCATTGGAAAGTGCTACTTTTGGAAGCAGGTGGCGATGAAACAGAAATATCTGATGTGCCTCTGCTAGCGGGATATTTACAACTTAGCAAACTGGACTGGAAGTACAAGACCGAGCCTCAAGGAACCAGTTGCTTGGGTAAATAAACATAATTAAAAATCTTTTACAATATATCAATTAAAATGATAATTTAATAATTACATCTATGACTATTAAGTGAAGTATTATTTACACATTAAAAAGCGTATTAGTACACATCACTTTAGACACAGAATTCAAGATATTATAATATTATGAAAAATAATTATGATTTTTACAATGATTTTCCAGCTATGGAGGGTGGTCGCTGCAATTGGCCGAGGGGCAAAGTTCTAGGAGGAAGCTCTGTGCTAAATTATATGCTTTATTTGAGAGGAAATAAAAAAGACTATGATACTTGGGAATCGCTAGGAAACAAAGGTTGGAGTTATAACGATGTCCTTTATTATTTTAAAAAGTCTGAAGATAACCAGAATCCCTATTTGGCCAAAACACCATATCATAGCACAGGAGGGTACCTAACGATATCGGAAGCGCCGTATCATACACCTCTCGTATCCAGTTTTATAGATGCTGGTCTGGAAATGGGTTATCTAAATAGAGACATAAATGGTGAAAACCAAACTGGTTTCATGGTAGCCCAAGGAACATTGAGAAGAGGCAGCCGGTGTTCAACCTCCAAGGCATTTTTACGGCCAGCTAAAGATCGAGCAAATCTACATATATCGATAAATTCCTTCGTTACGAAAGTTATGATAGATCCCCGGACTAAAATCGCATTTGGCGTTGAATTTGTTAAAAATAAAATGGTTTATCGGATAAGAGCTCGAAAGGAAGTCATTCTTTCAGGCGGAACAATAAACTCTGCGCAGTTACTACTCTTATCAGGAATAGGTCCAGCAGATGAACTAGCTAAACATAGAATACCCTTGATACAAAACCTTCAAGTTGGAAAGAATCTTCAAGATCATATAGGTCTAGGAGGATTAGCATTTATGATAAATAAACCGATATCGATTGTTGAAAATAGACTACATACTGTCAGTACATTAATGGAATATGCTGTACTTGGAGAAGGACCACTAACTATAATGGGCGGTGTTGAAGGTCTAGCTTTTGTTAACACAAAATATGTGAACGCGTCAGATGACTTTCCTGATATCGAATTTCATTTTATATCAGGAGCTACAAATTCTGATGGAGGAGGTCAATTGAGAAAAATACACGGCCTGACGGAAAAATTTTATAATGCCGTATTCCGACCGATGAACAATGTAGATGTGTGGAGTATAATACCTATGTTATTGAGACCAAAAAGTAAAGGCTATATTCAATTAAGAAGTTCTAACCCTTATGATTATCCATACATATATCCTAATTATCTGACTGACGAGATGGATATAAAGACTTTAGTCGAAGGTGTAAAAATTGCTTTTTCTGTATCAAGAACACAAGCCTTTCAGAAATATGCGTCTGTGTTTAACAAACATATTTTTCCAGCTTGCAACCATATTCAAATATTTACTGATAGTTTTTGGGAATGTATGATAAGACAGTACACTTGCACAATTTACCATCCAGTGGGTACCGCAAAGATGGGCCCTTATTGGGATCCCGATGCTGTAGTTGACCCCGAACTGAAAGTATACGGAGTCAAAGGTCTAAGGGTTATCGATGGAAGCATAATGCCTAATCTGGTTAGCGGTAACACCAACGCACCTATAATTATGATTGGAGAAAAAGGCAGTGATATGATCAAAAACTTCTGGCTGAAACGACGAATTTCTAGATATTATGCATGATTAAATGTACAAACACAAGATTATTATTTTTAAAGTAATTTATTTATTTATTATAGGTATTTAAATTGAGAATCATTTAGGTAGTAAACACTATGTAATAAACATATGTTTAAGTTTAAGAGGACTGTTTTATTTTGATTTATTGACTTCATTATATTAAAAACGTGTTTAATAATAAAAATAAAATGTAATATTTCATAATATACTATCCAATTACTAATTTTGAAGCAACTTTATTGAAAAAATTTTTTCGCCTCATTTTGGCAACTATTTTTAGTATAGTATAGCCTTGTTAGTTAACGGAATCAAGATCTTTACATACTATTGTCGAGATGATTTAATGGAGATTAATTATATACTTGCTAAAAATTAATTTAGTGCAATAGAAACGGAAACAAATATCAGAATAGGTCAAAAAAATTCCTGTCCGTCATGAATGAAACTCCGGAAACACTGTAACGTATGAGAAAATCAATTATTTGAGTTATATTTTTTTTTTATTCTCTTCGACAATTGTAGATCATAGAATGCGAATGGCTAATTAATTCAGAGTCGTTTAGTTACAATTAATAAATTAATTAAGTTTCTTACCCTATCGACTATAGATGAAAATTATATAAATTAACAAAAATCATATTTTGCAAATTATAATGGAATAATTTCATCAAATTAGTGTATTGTCATCGGTCCTCGATAAATCTACAAAGTTCGAACGAAATCTGGCCGTTTAAAGTGGGCCAAAATCGCGCTCAAGGAAGTCAATTACAAACATACAAACATACAGGTGAAGGTAATAAAAAGCGTGTGAAAATAAAAAATCTAAAGTTTGAAATTAAATAACAATTATTACTTCGATAAGTTTTGGAAAATAGACCAGACATTTCTAATACCAATTAATAATATATATCCTTAGTTTTTCCAGAGATAATTTTAGTTGTTCTCGATTTTATAGAATAAAGTATGCTTTTCATCTTGTATTTTATGTTGTGATTAATAAACAATTTTTAAGTAATAATTGATACCTCAATAAAATTGTACATTTACTTGAAAATGGAAAATATAAGAATTTGGGTATTTATTTTTATAAAAGATAGAAATATATAAAAACAAAACTTTTTAAAGTTTACTCGAAAGTAAAATCGAACCTCAATACTAGTCATTGATAGATAGTAATAAGTCTCGCTTCAATCACTTTGACATTTGATAGATGAGCCACGGTCACATGAGTGCAAAGTCACTCGCCACAGAATAATTGAAAATAATATCATATCTAATTCCTGTAACACTGTTTAATTTATTAATCACAACAATTATATACTTAAACAGCGAGACTTAAAACCATATATTTTATTTGCTATGAAAATTTAAAGGTTGCGATAGAACAGCCTTAGAACCAGTTGGTTCAACAGCTGGCACAACGGGAACTTATGCAAGAAATAATCCGAATCGTAAGTGTGACTGAAGAGCAGTCATTAATGTCAGAAGCACTTAAAATGTTCTAAACGATAACATATATCATTTCTGTCACCTGCTTTTAAGTGGCTGTTACAGATCGTTAACGTGTTGGGGATTTTTCATAAAAATATTTTTTTTTATAGATATTTACAAACCGTGCACAGACCTTGAAAATAATTGATTGACACAGAATAAAATAAGATAATTGATATTACTTTAAAATAAAATAAAAAAATTATCCATAAAACCAAAGCAAATAAATTAAAATTCTAAGATATGTATGAGATGAACAAAGAAATCACGAAAGCCCAAATTTGAGTCAACAAATTATGTTCCAAATCATATATAATAAATTATGCAAACGTTCTGGAAACATATATAACTTTTTGAGGAAAAATATAGAAAACGTTGCGCTACGCTCACAAAAAAAGCGAATTGAACAGGATGTCACTTATTTAATTGCAATTTGTATGATTACAATATATTTTATGAAAAAAGTTTGTCATATAAAATAAGTTAAAATAATTGATGGCCATGTCTAATATCACATTCACGAATTAACAGTTATTGCTGGATGGAAATAAAGCATCTGTTGAAAACTCAATTAATAAATTGTCGTTTTCATACTAATATAATTACCATATCTATGCTTAAACACAAAGTTTACCTTAATCTGGATTTTATTGCTCTATGGAATTAAAGAAGTCGGAGATCTAGTTACATAGTACTAGTAACTAAAGAGTATTTATTGAAGCTGAACATAAGTGTCTCGGACTTGAACTAAACGAATCTATATTTACCGGTCACTTATACCATATGAGTAAGGTGTAATATATTTTAATTTTTTGAAACAACATCATCATGGAATCTCTGGCGGCAAATATAACTGCAACATGCCCGTTATCGTTTGGTGGCACAGCTGGAGAACTTTTTTTAAAAGCAGTTACAACGGTGATTACCGCACATTGTGGAATCATGGATGACTATAAATGGCCCCCAGACGATGCTTATGATATCATCAATAAAGGATCTGGTAAGTGTTTTTCTGAGAGGACTTCAAATAATCTTTAATTATTCAAATCAAAAAATGATTCTCGGAAATGAAAATCCAGACACATTGTTGGCGTATAACCATTAAAAATACTTTTCCCACTCATAGTTATTTAGAAGAATAACATTTTAAATATTGCTTGTCCATCAGACTACACTTTTTAATATAATTATTGAACTGCAATGTAATGTACAGATGCGTTTCCTTCAAGCATGTCTTTAATTTTCAGGAATATCTTTTGATTTCATAGTCGTTGGCGCAGGAACTGCTGGATCTTTAATTGCCAGCAGACTTTCAAAGCAATATCCGTCTTGGAATATACTTCTGATTGAAGCTGGTGATGATCCCGGAATTGATAGTGAGGTAGCTTTAAAGTCTTATTTTATCATCTATAATTTTAATATTACGCAGTCTATTTCTGTTTTAGATCCCAGCATTTTTATTTTTAAATCAAAACTCAAGCAATGACTGGTCATATACAACAGAGGGACGTGGGGAGAGTTGTTTGGGTTTCAATAATGAAAAATGCATTTGGAGTAAAGGAAAAGGACTCGGCGGATCAAGTTCTATTAATGCGATGATTTATTTAAGAGGGCACCCTAAAGACTATAACACATGGGAAAAGTTAGGCAACCCGGGATGGGGATACAAGGAAATGTCTAAATATTTCGATAAAATAGAAAATATTTTTAATATTACTGACCCTCACTTCAGCGGATACGAAAACCAATGGTATAAAATTTTAGATAATGCATGGAAAGAATTATCTTTTGCAAATTATAATTACGAAAATCATGAAGCCCTAACCGGGACCAAGAAAACGAGACTGCTAACAAGAAATGGGAAACGTATGAACACAGCTAAAGCATTTTTTAACCAGGCAGGAAAAATGACTGTAATGAAAAATACGCAGGTAGAGAAGGTTATAATTAACCCAAAAACTAAACGAGCTACTGGTGTCAAAATACACCACAAAGATGGAACCATCATGGAAATTGATGTTAGCAAAGAGATATTATTGGCAGCTGGTTCGATTGCAACTCCACAAATTCTTATGCTATCAGGAATCGGACCTAAAGATCACCTTAAAGTTATGGGCATCGATATCATCTTAAATTCACCCGTAGGAAAAAACTTACAAGATCATATTATTCTTCCATTATTTCTTAAAACCAATATAAAAATGGAACTGCCTTCTTCTGTTATTCAAATGTTTTTGTTACAGTACATGTTAACGAAATCGGGACCAATATCAAACATCGGTCTAACAGATTACATGGGTTTTATAAATACGAAAAACGTATCAGATTATCCAGATATACAATTTCACTACACATATTTCACTAAGAACGACAATTTTGTTTTAAGGCCATACCTAGAAGGCATTGGTTATAAAAGAAAAATCATTGAAGCCATAGAGGCGTTGAACTACAAAAACGATATTCTAGGCATTTATCCGACATTATTGCATCCTAAGGCTAGGGGTGATATATTTCTTTCAGAACGTGATTTATCAAAACCTATTATAAATGCTAATTATTTTCAACATTCTGACGACATGCTAGCAATGATAGAGGCTATTGATTTTATTCACACACTCGAAAAAACCTCCACGTTCGAGAAATACAATATAAAATTGTTACATATTAATATTTCTGAATGCGATATATATCCATTTGACACTGAGAAATATTGGGAATGTTATATAAAATATATGGCGACGACGATTTATCATCCCGTCGGTACTACCAAGATGGGACCACCAGAAGATGCGTCTGCTGTTGTAAATTCTGAATTAATTGTTCATGGAACACCAAACATCAGAGTTGTTGACGCTAGCATAATGCCTAACATACCGGGAGGTAACACTATGGCAGCGACTTTGGCGATCGCCGAAAAAGCATTCGACATTGTCAAAAAGAAATATGTCTTAAAAAATGAATTGTAATTATTATACAGTTATATAATCAAACACCTATAATTTTATTTTATTTAGAGAATATATTTCTTGTGTGTAAATTAAAAGCTTATCTACATCTTTCAAACAAAATTTGTGTAAATAAAGATTTTTTAAAGTTTTATGTAAATAAAAAAAAGTAAAGGCAAGAGTCTGATGAAAATTTAATATCTTGATCATGATAATGATACGTTTGTTAAGTGCTATGGCTGTTTTTTTGGTATTTAAATCATATAAAGCATAAGCGTTTAGTTCATCTAAGGTTTACTATCGATATTTGTAATATATGTTAAGGAGAAGATGTAACTCGTGTCTCAATAATTTCCTTTTCCGCAATCATTACATATTATTTCGCAAGGATTGATCGTAATATGTTTTTATATAAACTTATATAATTCTACCATCTCTCGCATTATTGTCACTTTTGTAATGTCAGAATTTTTTATTTTGTATTTATCCTCGGCTCCTTTATAGCTAGCTACCTATAATTGACCAAATCATTGAAAAGTTAAATTATAATTTGTAAATGCAATAAAATGTCGATACTTTATTGTGGCCACTTTCGCTATGATGTGTGGCCGCAAGTGTGGCCGCAATAAAGTATCGTATAAGTAAGTAAAAATGGCCCATGAAAAATATCTAAAAATAAATAATACATTTTCATCAAAAGAAATATATGTTCCATCGGGATGTTTCATTATAGAAAAAAATAACCTTGAATAATTTTCGTCATTCTAAAATCAACGGCATCGCATTCGTATAAGCAACATTGATCAATTAAATATTTCTTAACAAACTATGTAATTCATAAAAATATTTGGAAATAAATGGTTCCCTTGCGCAAAAGACATATTAACAAAAAAAATATATGTATATCTATGACAAATTTTTATTGATAAGTTGTAGGCTTGAAATTTTGCTATCCTAATCACGGTATGACAAGGATTACAGTTTAAAAGACAACACATACATATAACATACAACACATATATTATATATGATGATTTGAGAAAAAGGCTAAATAATACACGTGTATAGTTCGAAAATTAAATTCTATATACTATATATGCAATAGTCATAACATATATAATTTTTTTTTAAAACAGATCATTTTTCTCTATACATTTTTTTACTTGAGAAATGGGGTCAGAAATATTTTTATAAAGCGTATTAAAACGACATAATAATCAACCAGCGGCGACTTTTACAGACAGTGTCACGGGACTTTATAGACAATATAACATTAATGCCGTCATTCCGCACGAACTACAAAGAAATTCGAGATAAATCATAGTCAAGGTCTTAAATTATGACTTATATTGATGTCGGTGCTATATTAAAAATTAAGATGTAACATTTAAACGAAGTTGTTATCTGAAAGAGAAACAAACATCCACACTTTCATACATAGATCTACACAATCCACACATCCTGACAAACTTTCGCATTTGTAATATTAGTAGGATGGTAAGTTTTACTATGAAATAAAACAAATTTACTTATTTCAGTGAAGACAGTTTAATTTTGCAGTTTTATTATTCTCAAGTAAATAGTTATACAAGAAATTATTTAGAATAGTTTATGAATAAAAAAATACGTAGGTATTTTCTCTATGAAAGAAACATTTTCACAGATATAGATATTAATCGTTTTTTTTATTCTGTGTTGTGCCATGAAGCATATGTTGGATTCATCTATGAGGAAGTTCTAACTTTGTCTTGTGTTATTGCGATTTATTCGCCTAATTATCCTTAATTTAACAATGAACTAATTGGACACGGAAGCCTATTAAAGTGTGTCAAATACATTTTTACGTCCATGTTACTTTGATTTAAACAGTTATATATAAAAAAAAAACATTTTGTGTACATTATTTCACAGAATGTTTTGTTATAGGGGAAAGGTGAGCGGTAGATGTAAATATGATGTTCTTTAGAAATCTGAAGGTACCGTTCTTTTTTATTTACATTTAAAATACGTTAAGATACCTAAATTAACTCATTCAATTATTTATTAATGTTGTGTTTTTAGATAATTTGTTTAAAGTACCTATTAATACATTTGAGACTGGTGATTACACAGGCATTTGGGATTAAAGACATAAAATTAGACACAGTGTTTGTAGATATTTTTCAAGAAAGTCGACTAATGTCTGAATATGATTTCATTGTAGTTGGGGCTGGATCTGCTGGTAAGAAATTATATAAACCATAAAATGAAAAAAAATTGGTTATCATTTAATGACTTTTTTTAAGGGTTCCGGATCTGAAATTGAAGACACGGAACCCTAAAAGAATCAAATTGTAGCTCGACCAGTAGGTCAGACAGTCTAGCAATAGCTTTTATTTTTAAAATGCTCAGATCACTAATCTCTTGAAATTGTGGGAAAATATAACTAAGTTAACTTGAAGACTTACATGACTGAAAACCTTTATTTTATATTTATACTTCACGAGAAAGACGGAATCCTCGCAAAAGTTTCTGCTGACCTAATGGCACTTGAATGGATGGCAACCTGCAATGGGCTACTCTGATATTCAAATTTACTCAGATTTTTTTTATTCTATTTTCTTTATGGCTTTCGTTTACGACTTTACTTCATTAAGTTAAAATAATATTCTTTGAGTATTCATAATAGTAATTAACTTCTCCGGTTTAGAGAACCATTCGTATATTAAAACTTTAAACAAAATAATAGAATAGTTTTGTTAAGTTTGTTTAACAGAACGCACCTATTACAGGAGCTGTGGTGGCAAATCGTCTGTCGGAAATAAAAGATTGGAACATATTGCTTTTAGAAGCTGGAAGCGACAGGAACATATTGACCGATATTCCAATTCTGGCTGCTGAATTTCAATTAGGAGATCAAGATTGGCAATATAAGACAAGCCCGCAAGGAACAACATGTCTAGGTAACAATACTAAAAAATAATTTTATTAATAAAACTACGACAGTATCGAATCTTCACCTAATAATGTACCGTTTTATAAAATTGCAAATGGTTACATCTGCCTTTATTCATTTATAAATGATAACAAAAAAAAAACTCTTTTAATTTATCACAGCAATGAACAACGGCAGTTGCAATTGGCCTCGAGGAAAAGTTTTAGGCGGTAGCTCTGTTCTAAACTACATGTTATACTTAAGAGGTAACAGTAGAGATTACGACGGTTGGGAGTCATTAGGTAATAAAGGCTGGGGATTTAAAGAAGTACTGCCCTATTTTAAAAAATCTGAAGATAACAAAAATCCCAACTATGCTCACACTAAATATCACGGAACGGGAGGATATTTGACTGTTTCTGACGTACCATATCATACTCGTCTCGCAACAAGTTTTATTGAAGCTGGATTAGAATTAGGTTATAAAAATAGAGATATCAATGGAAAATACCAAACTGGATTTACTCTCGCTCAGGGGACTACTCGACGCGGAGCTAGATGTTCTACAGCAAAAGCCTTTTTAGATACGGCTAAAAATAGAAAAAATTTACATATATCAAAACAATCATTTGTAACTAAGATTTTGATAGATCCTAAAACTAAAACTGTATCCGGTGTTTCATTTGAAAAAAGAGGCAAAAAATATGAAATTAGAATTAAAAAAGAGGTTATTTTGTCAACGGGAACAATAAATACGCCTCAGTTATTAATGTTATCTGGTATAGGTCCAAGAGACGAATTGTCAAAACATCAAATACCTATAATTCAAAATCTTCAAGTGGGTAAAAATCTCCAAGACCACGTCAGTGTGGGCGGCTTAGCATTCACTATAAACAAACCGGTTTCTATTGTAGAAACAAGGATGCTGAAACCAAAATATTTTTTCCAATATTTGATATCGCGTAATGGACCATTTACCATTTTAGGCGGAGTTGAAGGACTAGCATTTATTAATACAAAGTACGCGAATGCGTCACACGACTATCCCGACATACAGTTTCATTTTATACCCGGCGCAACTAACTCCGACGGTGGAAGAAATTTAAAAAAAGTCCATGGTCTAACAAATGAATTTTATGATGCTGTGTTTAAGCCAATAAACTATAAAGACACATGGAGTGTTATGCCGATATTATTGCGTCCACAAAGTAGAGGATACATTGAATTAAAGAGCTCAAATCCTCATGACTATCCCATTATCCATCCAAATTACCTAGCCGAAGATATAGACTTGAAAACCTTAATCGAAGGAGTCAAGGCTGGATATAAATTGTCCAAAACAACAGCTTTTAAGAAATATAATTCAGAATTCAATAAAAATATATTTCCCGCATGTAAAGCAATTAAAAAATTCACTGATGAGTTCTGGGAGTGTATGATTAGACAGTACACATTTACCTTCTATCATCCGGTCGGAACGGCAAAAATGGGTCCTAATTCCGATCCTAATGCTGTTGTTGACCCCGAACTTAAAGTATATGGCGTAAAAGGTCTACGAGTTGTAGATGGTAGTATAATGCCGAATATTGTGAGCGGTAATACAAATGCACCTATCATTATGATTGCAGAGAAAGCAAGTGATATGATTAAAAAATTCTGGAAAAAAAAATGAGAAACTAAATTTAATTGACGTCTACTAAAGATGTAATAAATATTTATAATTATATATGGCATTGTTGTCATAATGTGACTTTAATTTCTATCTATTTTTCAATTAAATAATTTCTTCTCAAATACTTCGCTTTATATTTTATTATATAAAAAAAAAAATATTATTATTGTTTTAAAAATAATCACAAAAACTAAGCGACATATTAATAATTGTAAAAATTTAATAATTAATTCCATGTTAATATAGTGTTTTGGTCGTCTAACAAACGTATTAATTTATTTCTCCAGGCGTATGTACAAACAAAGAGTTCGAAATCTAGACAAAATCTTGTAGACTAATAATTTAGTTTCTGTTGCAATTATTCAAGTTATTTTCTAGTTTTTTTTACAAAACTTCACTTATTTATAGCTTCTCTACATATTAGGGTCTAAAATTTTAATACCCTCTCATCTCGAATTAAAAACCAGAATCCTCATAAAAACGCTTTGTTGTCCAGTTTGCTCACCAAGAGGTTCAATTTATATTAGTTTTGTTGTCCAACTATCAGTCAGTTTGCTAACCAAGAGGTTCAATTTATATTAGTTATAAAAAAAATCGCAAGAAAGAGAGTTAATATAGAATCAAAGACGGATGAATCTGGGTCAAATCAACGCACAATCTTTATTGTAAAATATCAAAAGAGCCAACTGAATTCAAAACGCTGACTACAAAATTACCACATACTGATGTAGGTTAATTCAACACAGAGAATTGTTATTATACCAAACAATTAAAATATATAACCGCTTAATAATAGAAATCAAAAAGTAATTTAAAGTTTAGTTGGCTAAAATGGATACTATTTCAGATTCGTAGTGAGATATTAATTTCTATTTTACTGGTTAACCTAATATTTTTCTGTGTAAATAATACTTTTATGCTACTTTAGCATTTTATGCGATTGGAATACGAATTTTTTCTTCATTAATATTACTCTGTGCAAAATAATTGGTGATGTAATTTAAGCAAACAATAAGTAAAAGTATTCTTAATCTGCAAATTACATTGCGTTATTCAAACTGTATCTGTTTAATGAGAGCAGTGATTTCATACGTATCCTTTGAGCACAATGGCAAGGCACAATCCTGCGTCCATTAAACCTTTAGTTTCTAGTACTAGAATTATGTTCGGGCTCTTACCGGGACTTGGAGCCATTATTTTATTACGTTTAGTGATACATTTATATCGTCCTGATATAGAAGATGCAGAAAACAGAGTAAAGGATTGCGAGCCGGAGGACTTGTATGAGTGGTATGACTTTATCGTTATTGGAGGTGGATCAGCGGGTTCTGTTGTTGCAAGCCGTTTATCAGAAAATCCTGGATGGAATATTCTTCTCTTGGAGGCGGGACCAGACGAAAATGTATTATCAGATGTACCGGTAATGTTTCCTGCACTACAAACATCGAATGTGGATTGGCAATTCTTAACTGAACCTAGTGATAAATATTGCTTAAGTATGGATAATACAATGTGCAAGTGGCCTCGAGGGAAGGTATTGGGCGGCTCTAGCACACTAAATGCTATGCTTTATATAAGAGGAAATAAACGAGATTACGATAATTGGGCTGACATGGGCAACGAAGGTTGGTCTTATAATGATGTTTTGAAGTATTTTCTTAAGGCAGAGGATATGAAAATACCAGAGTACCAGAATAGTCCTTATCACTCAACTGGTGGTCCGATAACAGTTGAATACTTTCGTTACCAGCAACCAATTACAAGTAAAATTTTGGAAGCTGGTGTACAACTTGGCTACAACATTTTAGATGTAAATGGCGAAACGCAAACTGGATTTACTAGATCTCATGCTACTATTCGTGATGGTCTTCGTTGTAGTACAGCAAAAGGCTATCTGAGACCGGCGAGTAAAAGACCCAATCTTCATGTGAGCATGCATTCATTTGTAGAGAAAGTATTAATAGATGAACTAAAAGTTGCATATGGTATAAAGTTTACCAAACACAAAAAATCGTATGTTATAAGGGCTAGTGGGGAAATAATTATATCAGCTGGGGCGATACAATCCCCACAAATATTGATGTTATCTGGGGTTGGTGACAGTGAACAGTTGGAGGAACTCGGTATACATCCAATAATAAATTCGCCTGGTGTTGGCCAGAATCTCCAGGATCACGTCGCCATGGGCGGTCATTCATTTTTATTTGATAATCCCTATACTAATGGAACCGATTATTGCTTCAATTTGAACACAGTAGTTTCATTAGCAAGCCTCATTGACTTCACCATTAATAAAAACGGACCATTATACAGCATGATGGAGGCGGAAGCTATGGCATTTGTAAACACAAAGTACCAGGATCCAGCGGAAGACTATCCGGATATACAGTTTTTCATTGCTCCGACAGCAGACAATATGGATGGTGGATTGTTTGGGAAACGTGCTAATGGAATATCGGATGAAACTTATGCTGAATTGTATGAGGACATCCTTTACGACTCCTCATTTTCTATAGTTCCCTTGCTTTTAAGACCTAAGAGTCGCGGCTACATAAAGTTAAGAGATGCAAGCCCCTTTTCCGCTCCTCTGATCTATCCAAACTATTTCACAGAGCCAGAGGATGTCAAAATATTGGTAAGTTATGTCCTGGTAATATTACGTTTGAATAGTTTTCACATAAGAAAAGATATATAGCAATGTTAATTGTACGATTAAAGTTATTTTATATACGTGATTTTCTTGCAATGACATTTTATAAATGTTATACGGTCAGGGTAAATCAACATAAATCTAAATGTTAGTATTTTTATTTCCTTTAAAAGAAACTACATATGCAAGATTATATAAAGAAAAAGAAAACTCATTATTGAACCACTTTTTCATATAATTTCAGACCGAAGGCGCTAGAATAGCACTAAAGTTGGTTCAACAACCAGCGCTGCAAGAATTAAATGCAAGACCTAACCCGAATCGTAACCCTGGATGTGCGGAACATCCATTGATGTCAGATGAACATTTGGAATGTCAAGCACGCCACCATACTTTAACAATATATCATCCAGTGGGTACCTGCGCTATGGGTCCACGCGGAGACCCAAATGCTGTGGTAGATCCTAGACTAAGGGTGAGTATTATTATAACAACAAGCTTTTTCGTTCTAAATAACATTATCATGAAGATATTTTATAAAATAATTTGCAAATGTAAGAAAATAACACAAAAAGGTTTAGCTAATTGTTACTATAATTAATCTAAAGACCCGGTCTTTATTGACAGGTGTACGGAGTAAGTAACTTAAGAGTGGTTGATGGAAGTATAATGCCGAAAATAGTAAGCGGAAATACGAATGCTCCAATAATCATGATAGCAGAAAAGGCATCAGACATGATTAAAGACGATTATGAGCAAGTGAGAACTGATTTAAGAGACAGTGATACCAAAAATAACCAACAAACAGGCAGTTTAAATTCCGAAGAAGTATATTTACACAATGAACAAAATTCAAATTACAGAAAGATTGAAGAATCGAAAACATTGCCAAACTTATTTTCAGAAATAAGTCACCTTTTTCCACATTTACCGAAAGATATTAACCTAAACTATGGAAGAACAGGAAATATATTAGAAAAACATGACTCAAATAAACACGGTGACAAAAACAATAAGCTCTTTGTAATTGATGCAAAAAATCGGGGCTCACCCACAACAGAGGATGATCTAATTGCAATAAAAACTGATACTAATGAGTATAATTCAGTTAAATCGACCAACAATCCATATCTTATAGAAGATACTGATAAATATATTCCCAATTATTTAAATACTTTTTCAAATCGTGGGAAGGATCTTCTTAATTCTCAGGCAGACTTTGACGCTATGACACCTTACAATAACTATGAACGGACATTCAATCATTACCCCGAACCAACTAACTATATATTGCCTTATTCCTTCGATTTTACAATACCAAATATCTTATATGAGCCGTATCCATACTACAATTATAATCCAAGTGAATTTACTAATGATTATTCAAAATTTTCAAAAAATATTATAAAACATGATCAAAGAAATGTACACATTCCAGATATTGCATACGTGCCTCCGTTTATTGATCAAACACAACAAATATCTCCAAAATTCTACAGTAATAGCCGAAGAGAGCAAAATAAAAAATGTCGTCACTGGTTATTCTATAACGGGAATAAAATTGAAATAGATATTTAAAAATAGAATGTAACATTTAACCCTTTACAATAATCTATTTATTATGAATTAAACATGTTTATCATTATTGAGATTACTTTAGAGATAAGAAGTTATAAATAAAAAGTAGTTTTATTTAATAAATTCCTTATATAATAAATTAACAATATAATATTATAGGTATGTACGTTTAAGACATGACAACACTTTATCTAAGATCCGTAATACAAGAAATAATGACAAAGAGGAAATTTTAAAAACACTAAAACATGTTTAGAGATTTTGTCAGCAAATATAAATGCCGAAACTGTTTTTTTCAATAGCATTAACAGTAAGCGGTAACATTTATAATTACTTAACTGTGATGGCTAATGCTAGCGTTCGGATTATAATTTTGAAATGGTTATAAGGATCCGGTTCAAGGCCAGATTTATAAATTTTTCTGAGAAAAAACTTCATATATTTAAACCAACAAGTATTCGTATCAGGTTTCACTAATTACTACTTGCAACTCCGTGTACCTATTTGTAAGCACATACATTATTTCTATTATTTTTTAACTAGTAATTTCTGAAAAAAAAAAAAACATATAGAAAAAAACAACACGAAAATAAGTAAAGAAAATATAACCAAACTAATGTTTATTAAACGAACGGTATTGGCATTATAGCACACAGAAACTACATTCCAAATTATAACCTTCCTTATCCTTCTTCAATCTAAACATTTTAATAATAGATAATTTTGTTTCAAGAGCAGACTTGGAGCTCGTAGGATACCAAAGTGAAATCGTACATGCGATCGAGGCATTGAACTATAAACATGATTTTATTGGAAAAAACAATAAACTGTTGCGTTCTAAGTCTAGAAATGATATTTATCTAGCCGAACCTAATTAGTAAAAATCATAAAATTCGATTATTTTCAAAATTATTCCACTAATATAATAAATTCGAAAGTTTGTCCACACATCCTGGATTTATGGATATTTGTTGTTCTTTCTAGCGAAATTACTAAACTTAACAATAGTTGTAGTAGTAGTTGTAGTAGCTTAGACATCAGAATAAGAAGTAAACTACCATTGTGTCCCAAAATGTAATCCTCGCAATGTCAAGCTATTAAATTTTTTCATGTATGTACTCACATGACTTAGCTTATAGATGTCGCTGCCGGTTGGTATTCATATCAACTGATTTTAACACAAATGACACCATTCTCTCTGAGCATAATAACGAAGTACACCCGGACGAAGTCGCAAGCAAAACTAGTGTGCCATAATGTACTTTATATAAAAAAAAAAAACATATTTATAAGATACAGTATTTGAATAGTATACAATACGACAAATGGTTGTCATTATGTCGACAGCGTTACCGCAAAATGTGTCTTATCGTATTATTTAAAGATGTCAAAAAAAATGAGAAAAAATAAACGACACAATGATCGTAATTTTTCACTGAAATTTTTTGACTTGTCTGGATTAACAAGTTGTTGTTATTCAGATAATAAACTTTCACTATGAAACAAATTTCTTTTATTGCGTATATTTGATCACAAGTAGGAGTATTTGTCATATTTGTTAGGTACCAAAAATGTGTGACTAATAGACCTTCTGTGGAAATCGGTTTGTGATTTGTACCATTTTCGCAACGTTCATTCACAATAACATATATGGATTAAAAAATATATTAGTATTGTCGTCTCCTTAGACTAATATTTAGCAAAACAGTACATTGCCAATCAATATTAAAATTTCTAAAAATAAACATCTTAATGTATACCTTAAAAATAGAGTAAAAAAAAATCTAAATCAAGATACTAAAAAAAAAATTTTAAACATAATATATTCGCTTTGCAAAATTAATGTTGTAAGATAAAACAGGTAGGGTCAGGTGATGGGTTCAAAATCTTAACCCATAGTTTTACTAAACACCAACAAATTATAGCCACATTGTAACATGACACAGTAACTATATTTCCCAACGTTTTCATTTAACAAATATTATTTGACATTATATTAGAATACAAATGAAATACAAATTACAACATAACATATTAAGTCGATGAGCTACAATCATTGAGTATTTACACTCAATACACATGTGTATGTACATAATGTACGCTAACGAGAAGACGCCACTGTTGCTTCATTCCTTTTCTTTTCCGCAGTCATAACGAATGAATTTATATAAGAATTGATCCCATATTATTGTTGATCCCATTGACTGGTTTTACATAATTCTTTTCTTCATAATTTGTAAAAGATAATGGGGAGAAAGTAGAGAAAATATAATTCAAATGTAATAATTTAATGTTCAATTTCCATGAAAAAATAAATGGAACTATAAAGGTCTTTGATAGAATTAAAAAATATATTTAATCACCTATATATCGACTGAAAAGCTTACCTATAAATTCCTTCTAAGTTTTCTCCGAAGAGTCTTTGAAAAGAATACTACTAAGAACATCGAATTTGAAAGAATACACTTAGCATAAATACCTGTAGATTTAATTCTAACTGAATCACGGATAACCACCTCTGAGCTCGCCCAGCATTCGCAATACGAACCGTAATTACTATTGTAATATTGAAATTATTCCACCTTAATATGACAAAATGAAGCACAAGTTGTATCAGTGTGACATTACATCACGGACAAGAGTGACCTTGAAGCTGTTTCGTTAGTCTTACGGCAACGACATCGCATTCGCATAAGCAACGTTAGGTAATTTGCTAGTCTATTCTCATATTCGTATGTGGAAATAATAAACTTATCAATTAGGATTCGGATCTTCCAGGTAGGACGTTTAAAATAATGGTTAATTTACCTATTCGTTTAAGGGCTGCTACAAAACAAAAATCGTCGTTTCGCTTCACACATTATAATTTCAGCCCGTCAAATTAATAGCAAACGGATATTATGATGTTACAAATGTATATAACTATTAGGCTAACGTACGGGAATTATGCCAGAATAGTAGTACAGGGCAAATAGTCTCTCTATAATCCCAATAAAGTGACCTCGCACTTTGATTATGTATTTTAAATAAGTTAAAGTATAGAGCTCGTAATTCGCAATAGTTTTAGCAAAGCTTTTAAACAATTGTTAGGACAAATGCAATAAGTTTTAATCTATATTTACATTTTTCGCGTTATTGAGTTACAAAGAACAATAACACAGCACAGGGACAAACAAATTAAAAATTCACAAATATAATGTTAGTAAGAAAGTTAAATAAGAACTATATAATAATTGTGTAACTCTTTATAGGTGGTGTGATACTCAATTTTATACTTTTACTAACACAAATCATCGATGGTCGTTCAGTTTTGTAGCTGCAATGGTATTTCCAAGGCAAGCGGGATTTATTACGAAACTATTCGAGTAACGAATTTAAATTAAATGCTATGCTTGACATTGCACGTACGCACAGTTAATGTAAGTAGACCATATGCATATTCGCACCATTTGCAGGTTAGTTGTATTTTTAAAGAAATGTATACAAGAAAAAAAATCGCAATGCAAAACATAGAAAGGTTTTCCAACTAGCGCAGTCAGACTTAATATATATATATATATATATTAAACAATTACAACATTTTTCTTACCATTTTCAAAACAGGGCAATTATGAGGTTTATAACAAAAAAAATATATGAAATAATAACGACGACTGCCAGTCACACCGTTCGTTTCGACAATGAGTTATCACAGAAATATAAAACGAACAATTTTTGCCGTTACTGAATATCTCCTTGATACATTTTTCTAACTCAATGAATGCGAAATTTTCTTGTGGATGTCAATATATAAAATGGTTTATGATATAATATAGTAATAAATATATTATACACATATAAACAAACTGTTTTAAAACTAAGTGTCAATGTGCAGAATTACAATATTAGTCAAATGACCCAAAAAATCATTAAAAAAGGGCTTTTTCAATGGATATGTATGTATATTAATTATTTAACGACTTCGATTTATGTAAAATTAATTTAATTGTCACAAAACTAAATGAGCCATTAATAAATAGTGACTTATTATGAAACAATTATTTCCCAACATTAATTTGCGGAATGTATATGTAATTTTGTAAAAAGATCACAATGGCTTTGAGAGGGAAGGTTTCACTTCCCGTCTTGCAATACGACGATTACCATAAAGGGCATGAGGCTTGCAAACATCATAAACTCCCCACAGCATGTCGTCAACACAACCTTTGCAGTAAAAAAAATAATTTAAAACCAAAATCTTATTGGAAATATAAATTTATCCAATATGTTTATGTGTCCCGGTCAAATTATATTGAAATTAATTTCGATATCATCACAGAGGAGGAACATGCGTCCAAGGACAAATGAAAGAACTTATTTTAATGTTAGTTACGTACGTATTAGCAACTGTATATAGTGGTCAAGACCTGACCCATGACGCCATTAATTTTGTAACACACTGAGATGCTATTACCAAATTACTTCCAACAACACTGTACCGTCTCCAGCTCTATCAGTGCGGTGTGAACGGGCGAGTAGCGCGAGCGCAAATAAATTGTATAACAGTGTTTTGAGTGGCGTGTTTTGTTTTTTTTTTTTGTAAGTGATATAAGACGATTTTTTAAATTCATTCAGGTACGATTACCGAATTATATTATATTAAATATTTAAGATGCTGTCTGTTAAAGTTATGTTTGACATTTAAATCGCTAAGTTTTTTTGTGTGCCTAGCGTATTTTTTATTTTTTATTTTATTTCAACATTAATGAATGAAAGTATATCAATGTATTTTATGTAAGTAACTAACAATCGGATAAATTACGTGTAAATTTTTTATCAATAAAAAACTTTTTAAAGTATCCTTGTTTGTGGACGGTATAATGAATTGAATAGGAATTTTATTTAAAAAAATTAACGTAAATAGGTTTTAAATAATTATCGACTAAGAACAGAAAATCTGTCTACCATAGATATGTATGTATTTCAAACACTCGCATTTGACTTTAACAACTTCGAATATATCTTAATTTTAATAATATTGAGTCCTTCAATGCGTTTATTATAATTTAGAACGGTGACATAAAAAAAATTTATAGTGTAATGTAACACACCATCCTCTAAAATTGGTCACGATGGTTGCTTGTCACACTCTAGATATCTTAAATTTTGAAGTTTACAGAATCAAAACTTGATACAAGAATTTTTATTTTTTATAGATGTTGGTTGTTAAGCTGATATTTAAAACATTCTAAATACAATTATTTCGATATAATATTATACAATTGTATGTTCTATGCGATGCGATAGAAAAAATAATAAAGGACTTTTGCCAATATTTGTTGCAATAAAGCCTGAACATCTACCTTACGTTGACGATCGGTTGAAGAATGAAATAATTTATAATTGTCTTCATTAATTTTAATTTAACTACAAGTCTTTATACTTGCGATTTTAAAAAGTCTCCCTTATATTTATTAACTCCAAACTCATTGTCACATTAATCAATATTGCAATTTACATTTTACGTAGATACATATTATATTCTTATATTCCTTAAAATTGATAGAAATAAAAATAAACTCATAGAAACCCTCTGATTGCTGTCTGAATTATTTTCTTTTAGTTTTGTTGTTTTTTATATATTTGTCATAAATCATCGAAGTGTGTTATTTTAATATAATGAAAACTAAAAAAAAATCTATATATTTTAGGCAAAGCTAGAATTTGTGTCAAGGGGTTAAAGCTGGAGGGAAACGAATATATTATATTGCACATATACAAAGTCAGTTTTTAATATGAATGTATAAAAGTTGGGCAAGACATGTCATTTTCAGCACAAGGTCATTGGCAGAGGTTCGCCCGCAACCAACACCACCACATATTGCAACAATATACTCATTTTACTAGTGTGTGATTTCTAAAACTGTATTAACATGCGATTCCAAGGCCAAATAAAAAATAAAAGCTATTTGTGATAATAAAAAATAAATATTTATGTTTAAATTATACAAAAAAAAATTAATATAAAGTGCTCTCTTTAACCTTTAACGGCACAAAATTTCTCTAGTGTATTTTTAACATTATTATCATACTTAATCAAATAACTTATACAACAAAAAGTATAGTGCCATAACCTATGACCAATGTATCTTTAATAAAATAAAATTTTGAATTCCTAATTGGAAAAACTAAGCTAGGAATATTTTGAGTACTTTATTCTTCGTACAGCGAAAAAGTATAACTGACAGGAATTTTGTAATTTTCTTGTTACCTTTTTTTAAAACTTTTCCAAGTGATTTTTATATTTTATACTATATGGTTTTGTTTGTAACCGTTAATTTTCATAAATTTTTAAAGATTTTTTTGTATCAAAATAATTGATATCGCGTGCTTTTAACTAGGGTACATTAGTGGGCCAAGTACAGTAACCGTTTAACCCTAGACCGTTTCCAAATCAGACCTCGAGAACCTTTTTTGGTCAACCGCATTTGACGTACAACGTCGCCGCCATTGCACGCATGCATATTAAAATTTCATGTATATACCACATGAAAATCGTACTTAGATATTTTATACATAAACCTAGAACCATAATAGAGACAAATATAATAAGTTACAGTACTTTTAATGCTATTTATTTCAAAATAAGTTAACAATAAATCTCTTGGATAATGTTACTATCACAATGATGGATTTAAAAGTCTTAACTTTTTATACCCGAATAAAAACGTTTATCTAGTGAAAGTTCTTTTCCAAATATTATTCGAACGCGGAAACGAATTAGGTTTGTGAAACAATAAACAGAAATTAAAAATTATCTGATTCTCGAATTTAATTTTAGTTTATTCACTTAAAGTTATATAAATGAAAGATATTACCAGTTGACGTTCACTTTAACATCTACGTTACGAGCACATAACATCTCATTGAATAGAATCGCTCTCGATCGGTAAGAATGGCGCTTTTTGAATTACATAAACCTTACAAAAAATATAAGAGCACTTGCGGTTAGTGCCACAGCGGTTCGATTATCTTACACAAAAAATATTTAAAATACTCAAATATTATAATAATGTAGAGCAGACAAATAAAAAAAAAATTGATTTATATTCATTACATAGAAGGAAATGTTTCATCAGAAAAAGAAGCGACGAATTTTTATACATTTTTATATTTGGACGCTGTAAATAAAAGGTCGAAATTCTTATGTATTCCTATAAAGAAAGCATTAAATGTCGACATACGTTCAATCTTAACATCAGCTTTGAAAGCGCTGTTACAGAAAACCATTACTACCAAAATTTTATAGTAGTACAAAATTACCAAAAAGAGGCCGCGTCAGAGTCACTAGTAATTATTTGGAACAAACTTTCGAATACGGTTTATATGTCCAAATATATTTTGTTTATAGTTTAACATAGACAAAATATTATATGTTAATACTAATTAATTAGAATTTAAACTGTTTGCGTTTCATAGAAATGTTATAAAATTAACTGATCGAATGCGGGCAAAATATTATAATATTAACTCTATAAAGTAAAAGTCTTGATTAATTTATATCTGACTTTATCTGGCAACAAACTAATGATCAAAACAAGTTTTGCCCTCTCTTAATTTTAGTCAAAGAGAAAAAAATACTCATAGAGTTCAAAAGGCAGACCAATGTATCCGTAACATTTAAAATTAATACATTAGATAAATAAGTAAAAAAAATACTCTTTGAATGAAACTGAATTTTATAATTTGTTGACAAAAATAACTAAAAAAATACGAAATACCAGGTCAGTGAACCTTTCATTCTTATTTGATTAATCTTGTTCATTTGTCACAAAAACATGATATACATCCGGACAATAGTTCTCAATAATGAAACTATATCGGAATTTAAAATCACATAAAGAACAATCAAACAATAGTATCAAGGCTCGAGTTTTTGTAATATGTTTCGGCATGATATTTCTAAGTACAATACCACAGTATTTCAGACCCTTTTTATAATGGTAAAGATTTTACTTCATTCGAATTTAAATATATGTACTATACAATGTTATTGGTATTAATTAGTTAGTATTATT
Organism: Danaus plexippus; assembly: GCF_018135715.1. Lineage (NCBI taxonomy): Eukaryota > Metazoa > Arthropoda > Insecta > Lepidoptera > Nymphalidae > Danaus > Danaus plexippus. Next base: position 12,187,617 of record NC_083559.1, on the reverse strand, counting down.
GGTATTAATTAGTTAGGTATTATTTAATTAGTTTTACCGTTTGAACACCACATAAACATATCAACTTCCAACGGATTCTTGGCCTCAGAATTATGTTAGTTTGCTGGTCTAAAATAAGTTGGTTCTTCAATTTAATGCCACGATAATGTTCATATCATTAGTACATTTTTGTAAACATTACGATAACACCGTCATAATAAAATTTAAATAGTTTTTCTTTTTCTTAGTTACTATAACTGAATTAAGCACATATTATTTCAGAATTATGAACAGCTGATTCACGATGGCCATACTAACAACAGCTTCGGCTGCCGCCAAGGCAGCACTGACCATTGGCGGTATAAGCAAATTGACATTCATCCCTGCTATGTTAGCAGCCCTCGCATATTTCCATTACGACTTGCTGGACCCGGAAAACAGACCATTCAATCAAAAATACCTTAGAGAAGAATACGACTTTGTAATAGTCGGAGGCGGTTCTGCTGGAGCAGTGCTAGCGAATAGATTAACAGAAGTAGAGGGCTGGAATGTACTACTACTGGAAGCTGGGGGTCACGAAACGGATATTAGTGACGTGCCATTATTATCTTTGTATCTGCACAAAAGCAAATTAGATTGGAAATATCGGTGAGCTACGTTTAGAAATAACTGGAAAGCAAGAAGTTTTTTTTTATGCCATGAACTATATGCTTGCCTGATAAATAACTTTGTATTCTCTATTTATTTTACATGCTCTCTGACGGAAATTATCTTTATTGTTGTATTGAAATCGAACCTTGTAAGCAATACTACGAATGCTACTGCAGCTAAAAAAATACTCATGCTAATTAATAATAACTTTCAGAACTCAACCACAAGATTCGGCGTGTCAGGCAATGATTGATAAGAGGTGCAGTTGGACTAAGGGGAAGGTTCTCGGCGGTTCATCAGTACTCAACACAATGCTTTACATCCGAGGAAATAAACGAGACTTTGACCAATGGGAATCATTCGGTAACCCGGGCTGGGGTTACGAAGACGTCTTACCTTACTTTAAGAAATCAGAAGATCAACGGAACCCCTATTTGGCGAAAGATACAAAATATCACTCCACGGGTTAGTATTTTTATATAAAGCCAATTTAATCATTAAGAATAATTTATAGTAATATTCCACTATGCAGATTTTTCTGTACACATACATTTTGTGCACATGAAAGGAAGTATATCATAAGTAAAAAATACAATATAATATTTATAAAGTTAATTACAGACATAACTCAAACATTTCAGGTGGATATCTCACGGTTCAAGACGCACCATATAACACGCCCATCGGAGCAGCGTTTCTTCAGGCTGGTGAAGAAATGGGTTATGACATATTGGATATTAATGGTGCCCAGCAAACAGGTTATGCTTGGTACCAATTTACTATGAGACGAGGAACAAGATGTTCTACGGCTAAAGCTTTCTTGAGACCTGTGCGAGTACGACAAAATCTTCACATTGCTCTTTTTTCTCATGTTACAAAAGTTTTGATAGACAAAGATAAGAAAAGAGCTTATGGCGTAGAGTTCTTTAGAGATGGAATCAAACAGGTCGTTTATGCAAAACGAGAGGTAATTCTGGCTGCAGGAGCAATTGGATCTCCACAATTACTCATGCTTTCTGGTATTGGACCAGCTCAACATTTGGAAGAAGTGGGTATTGATGTTGTCTACAATTCCGCTGGAGTGGGAAGAAATTTACAAGATCATATCGCCGTAGGAGGTATAGTTTTTCAAATCGATTATCCTATTAGCATCGTTATGAATAGACTTGTGAACATTAATTCAGCTTTACGCTACGCTGTTACGGAAGATGGACCATTAACTTCAAGCATTGGCTTAGAAGTTGTAGCCTTTATTAATACTAAATATGCTAATGAAACTGAAGATTGGCCAGACATTGAGTTCATGATGACATCTGCATCTATACCGTCGGATGGCGGGACACAAGTTAAAGTTGCTCACGGCATAACTGATGAGTTCTATGAAGAAGTTTTTGGTCATCTAACTAGTAAGGACGTCTGTGGAATATTTCCCATGATGTTGAGACCAAAAAGTCGGGGCTTTATAAAATTAAGATCTAAAAATCCCTTAGATTATCCATTGATGTACCATAATTATTTGACGCACCCCGATGATGTTGGAGTAATGAGAGAAGGTGTAAAAGCCGCCGTAGCTGTAGCTGAAACAGCAGCCATGAAGCGTTTGGGTGCTAGATATAACAGTAAACCTGTCCCAAATTGCAAACATTTACCTCTATACACGGATGAATACTGGGAATGCTATATACGCCAATATACCATGACAATTTATCATTTGTCTGGCACAGCTAAGATGGGCCCATCAAGTGATCCTATGGCCGTGGTGGATCCTGAATTACGTGTTTATGGTGTCGAAGGCTTGCGTGTCATTGATGCAAGTATAATGCCAGCTGTTACCAATGGTAATATTAATGCCCCAGTAATTATGATTGCAGAAAAAGGCTCAGATCTAATTAAAAATACTTGGAAGCCAAAACAAAAAAGTAGAAGCCGTAGATCTTCGAATTGTTCCAAATTGGAGCAAATTCTGAAGATAGAACGAACTTCACAATGCCAGAAAGAAAGATGATACATATTTAGGTAAAATACTTTTGGCCATGACGCGTTTTAATGCCAAAAATAAATATATATTTCAATAGTCATTTAACAAATGATAAACGTAACGCTTCTAGTCGTAAAAGAGAACACTTCCAAGTTACAGATTTTTCAGTGTACAAAAAATCTATAAGTGGGTATAGACTATAGAAGCCTTTGTGATGGGAACATGAATGTGGTGATCGTTAATTAGTATTATAATAAATAAATAAATTAAACAATAAAACTTTTTAAATAAATTGTTATAGAGTAATGAGTCTGTAGTTAATAAAGTTTATAAATAAAAACTTCTTTGTATTACACCAGCTATTTTACAATCAAAGTTATCCGCCATATGTATTCCGAGCCAAACGCTAACCTACGTACGACCTTTAGGACATGTTGAACTACTTTCACTAGTACCTACTCTGACGAGGATCTTATTCGTGTATACCTAAGCAATTGTGATATTGAAATAAAGTTATAGTAAAGATCATTAAGCATAATATACCATGACATTTAAAAATTCCAGTTTCGGACCGAGTAAATTAATATGAATTAGAATAAATGTTATCAAGGAGCAAGGGAGTAACAAAAATGTATAAAATGTATGTCTCATATGAAATAAAAATATTGTTAATATAAGTGTTTAATAAATAAGCGTAACAGGATACGAAAATATTTCAACTGCTTATAACATTATAAACAGTTGAAATGTTTTACGATAATCAATAAACAACTTAAAAAATAATACGTAATACCTTTTGGGCAGTTACAAGACAAATTTTAAAATGCTAGTTGCAAACAATACACCGAAATAATAACGAATCTATATTACTCCATACAGTTCATTAAAATACATAAGACCAAGGTTTCGATAAGTTACATAAAGCGCCATCTACATTTATTTACTAGATCTTTAAGAAATAATACCGTATGCCAGCCACAGATGTCGCTTACCACAAATGGATTTGTCGGGAAATAATTTGCATAATTTTAAATAAATAAATATTCTAAGCTAATTTTTATAGTGTATAATGTCTTAATATAATTTTTGAAGTTAATTTATTACTATATGCAAAGAAATATGAATAAATGTAAGATTTTGTTCTTGTTTCTTGAACGGAAGATTGTGTGTAAAAATAAACTCAACCAAATAGTTTGAAGAAAAAAGTTGACATATTTTATAAAATCAGCAATAGGAATTAGTAATAAAAGCTTAAATTATGATAACAGAGTAACAATTAACAATTACATACATCAAATATCTCAAACTAATCAGAAGACTAATTATGTAACGTTCCTCGAATACTGTGTTAACAAAAACAAAATGTCATTACAAATAATACAAAAATCATTACGTAACTATCCACAGAGTGATTTTGACTTAGAAGACAGGGAAGGGTTGCATAATATGAGAAAATTGTTTACAGTAGGATGTTATTGATAAACATTTTTTTTAAACAAACAACAAAAAGCAAAATAATTATTTTTCTTAGTGTTTATCAATTTTAATCTTCTCCTATATTTCTCTAGATCAAGCTCTTGTTATGATAAAACGGGGATAAGGATTACTTTTATAGACTTAATAGAATCATTTCTATACTACAAAACTTAAACTTTCTGTCACAATGTTATAAGAAAAAATGTATATATATTTAAAATCCACTCGCATATGCTGTGTTGGCGCTAAGCGAAGCTAAGCTAAGCTTATACCGATATAATATCAACAGAAAACTAATTTGCATTATACATAGTTCATACTTTATAACTAAAAACAGCTTCAGTGCGACAAGTTATTTAAAGTCATTTAAGACTTCCTTTAGACTATCCCATAGAATTTAGATAATAAAAGACTCTTTTGTATGCCCTCCAATAGAACACTTGACCTCAAGCACCATTATTCATATTATTATTTAGACGTAACGTATTACAGAAACAAATAAACTGCAAATCATAGATCCGGTGATATAAGTTGGTAACTGGGTTCTTTTCCATTTATGATTCAACATCTCAATATTATTTAACTATGAATTATTTATAAAAAAAATATATATCGAACTCCTATTTATAATCCGTGCATTAATAATTTAATAAAAAAAACCTACACTTCATGCTTGTCTTTTGATTTTTAAGTATATCATTTTCTTTATAACCCATTTCAAGACGAATGGTATGATTAAAATTTAGGAATCCATCGCATTAGCAAGGATCTACACTTGTCACTCCTATTTATTTGTTTTTGTGTTATAAAATCAATGTCGTAATATAAAACACGGCCACGGGGTCGCCACACGACGTAGTGTAAAAAAAATAATAATAACACATTAGAAACTTGTTAGTCCGATCTAGAAAAACGAAAAGTTGTCGGTGGACTTCTATCTGTTATGTTTTTGTTACACGCTTAATATAACAGTAGTAATTGTTGCATAAAACAAATATGAGGTCAGTCGTTTTATGTTTATTAAATAAATATTATAAGAGTAATTCACACTGAAAACCTTTATGTTTTTGGTGAGGTTAAATGTGATCGAAATGCCGATATATTTAGAACCCCTGACATACACTCATAGTGATATCAGATATCCTTTGACATTCCCAAAAAACTGATATAAAGCAACGCATACACCGAAGATGGGTTGTTAAATAAAAAAATATTTGAAGTCAAAATGAAAGTCGTTTGTGTGTGTGTGTGACTCAGCGACCAGAAAGCTTCAACGTCGTAAACAGATGTAGATGAGTGCACACAAATTAAATACACATACAACATATCAAGACACTAATCAAAATCATGTCAATTTATAGCCATAATGCGTGATGACGGCTTCTAAGGCAATTTCTGCGAGTAGAAAACCGAGGCACTTTCACTTATCCGCGACTGACCATGACAAACGCAAGTTGACTAAAAAAATATATACCAAATACATAAGAAAATTTACAAAAATAAATGTAAAATGAGGTCGGAACTACTAAAAACTTACTGTAACAACATTCTTGTTGATTTTTTTTTCGTATTTATTTCAGCGTGCGCTTCTTAATCACAACAAAATACATGTCACTTGTTGGTACATTACCTGTGAAAGAAAAACTAAATTAATTGCAGTTTACATATCGTTCCACACTTCGAAAATTTTGTCTTCCCACATACTTCTCATTGAAATATATGTTTTATTAATTATATATAGCTGATGTTAGAGAAATATCAGACAGAAAACTTTATAATGGGAACCACTATTATATTAGTTATAGCAGAAATACAAATCATTGCGATGAAACTTACATTAAAAACATTAAAGCTCTAAGTTGAAAACCGTGGAACATTCAGCTTTGGTGAAAGCGTTGAACTTACTGTTTGTGTGGAGCGAGGAACAAAAAGGGATGGATAGGATGGAAAAAATATTACTATCTGGGTGAATAAAGGCTTCACTTCTCATAGACAACAAGCAAGATAGAGCATAGCACAGAAATAAGCCAGATTTACTCAACTCATACTATTGTCTATCCAGTACTGAAAATAAAATATCTTTTTACGTCAACAGTTGTCCAAGCTAGTCGCCTGTTAATCATCAGAAATCATTCGACTGTCATCACGCAGTTACCGTAACATCTAATAAACAAATCCCCAAACAATATTTAAACGTTAACATCAAAGCTAACAATCAATTAACAGTAATTATTGTAATTAAAATATGTTATGTTGAGCAAACATGAATCAGGCTAGTACACTGATACTGTCGTGGATAAAGATTGCTTGTTCTAAATGAATAAATCATCTCGCTTTCTACTTGGCTCTCAGCTCTCGACTCCTGTTACGTAGTCAGGAAGTTGCGTTGCTATGTTAGTTTGCCCATAGTGCATCTCAAATACCATTAATTCGAAAGTTACTGTTTGATATAATACAGGAAAATAATTCGCAATGAGTTGAATATACTTTATACAGCTTTATTCATAATTATATTTGAACCACAGACAATGGCTTACGTAGACAACACAGAGAAACTTTTTATATATTTAGAATAAAAACAAACATTTTATTTTTATTTTTTTTTTCATCCCTTTACTATAATAATAGTTATCCACTTCTGATAAATGATGATTTTCGTGATTAATTCCATAGATATTGTAGACTCGGAGTTAACTAAGAGGCTATATTTTATTCTGCATGACAACTATCGACACATATTGTAATTTGTTATAAAACAAATTTAATGATAATTAATGCAATACAATCGAATGGAAGGAATGAGTAATAAAATTATTGACTTTGGTAAAATACAAAAAACATATTAAGAAAACAATTGCTATTATAATAACGTAAAAGTAATGCACCACAAACGCATAATAATATCGCAACTTTAGGAAGTCATCAGTTATCGAAAGAGGTGGAGATTCGAGACGTCAGACGGGCCTTGCGCAGTGTCCGAGAGGCACGCTCGCCAGCGACACCTCGTGGGACTTTCCATTTCAACGGAAAATGTGCTTTCAATAACTGAAAAACAACGAAACAACGGATACCCGCCCGGAAGAAAATTATACATGACCAGGTAAGAATAATATATTATCATTAAAATTAAAATCTCGTTGGCGTTATATATTTATTTTCACGAATTTTATTTTCGTGGTATGCATCACGAGATGGACAATTATTCTGATTTTAATTACTGTCTTAATTGGAATCGTTTTCACCAGACACTTCTGTTGATAGGATTTTTTAATATTTATTTGACAGTTAATGTCTGAATTAAAGACAAAATAAATTAAAAATAAAACTATGTATCCAATTATTTTGGTTATTAGCATTAATTGGAATCGAAGTATTGTATATATTTTGTAGAATTTTAGATAACTTATTATACATTTAAGCTTTCGCCTGAGGCTTTGTTCGCTTTATGTATGTGATGCACGCTGTAGTTCCACACTGGCACTATAGTTATTGCTTTGCTGAATAAATATACGAGATTTATATTGGTTAAATAATGTTAATTTTTAACTCACTAATAAATATAGGCATCTATTAAGTATTGCTTATTTATATTAAATTATATCCATTTAAACATAATTTCGAATTCACAGACATTTTAACATTTACGATTTGATCTTAAAATCAACATATTGAAAATTCAAGTCTTTGTATGTTTGTGTATAACACATAACTAAGATAATTTCAAATAAATTTTAGTTATATAACATTTTATACACAAAAAAATTAAATATATTTTCTTATAGTAGATTCAATTTAAATTGAAAATACGCAACAGAAGAAGGGGGAAAGATTTAGTGTTATATTATACAAAACAGCAGACGCTGATCGAATAACACGTAAAGTTATGAAAGCCAATTAATATAAGACTTCGAATCTAATAGTTTGTGAAGAAAAATCAAAAATTAATGTACGTTGCATATTGCATTTCTAAACAATCTCGTCATGTTCTAAATACTTCAAAATACCGTTACCAGATGAAATATCGCTATGAAAGTTATAACAAATATTATTACACTACAAATAGAGCAAAGATGGCATGTTCGTGATTTTTATAAACATAGCTCATTGTATTAAAAAATATCCATATACTGGAATATCGAAAATAATTTAAATGGTTTTTTTTTTCAGTGACTATAGCCTAGTAAAAATATTGTTCATAAATGCGATGTATTACGTAACTTGCATTACGTTTCGCTTTCAATAAACCAACAATGGCCGTTGACTACAAACTTGTACTAGACAACATCATATATTATTATTTATGTAACAAAGTGTTGCCAGTGCAATGATTCCAGTTTCATCTTATATGTAATACTTTTGACTACATAAAAAATTTTTTTTATTAGAACTTAAATTACTGTTATGTGTATTGAGCTTGAAATTAATATATTTATTCACAAATATCTCCGTCTGATGATTTGAAACAGTACAATTGTATCAGTTTATGACTGAAGTTTACCATTTTTTAAATGACTTAAATATTTATACTCTATGCTTATACGTATACTTTGGTTTTGCGAATTACTGTATTGTTATCTACGTTTATAATTTCTATTTGCGCAATAGTTTATTTTACGTTATGGAGACTGATGTTGAGGTTAAGGGAAAAAACCCTCGACGGTCGATCCTACTTCATATTTCTTTAAATTTTCATGCCATTTGATTAATTCCTTATTTAAAGAATGGTCGCAGTGAGTATTGTGAGTGTTATATATTTTGGATCACATTGAGAAAATCTGTTTGTACATTCTTCAATTTTTATATTTAAACGATATCAAACAAGAAAACATCAAATAAGTCGAATACAGAATACTTGAATACAGATCCACTTACGTCACATGCACATAATCTTAGAAATTCATATTTGGTGTTATTTTACTTATAAATTAAAAATATGTTTCACGTCAATGTTGGATGTTTTATTGCCAATAGTAAACCCAGATGCTGTAATACGTAATGGCGAGCCCTTACCGAAAATTAGGAATGATTTGATTATGCACTTTCACATATCATTTTAATATTTTAACTACCGGAAACATATTTATGTTCTAATAAACATGATGGATTAGTTAAATATTCATTTTATAGATTGTAAAATTATAATGTTTTAAATATTTTTAGATACAAAATTTTCTCGACTTTAATGCTAGTATAACTGAAATAATAGTAGCATACTTTGTATACTTTGAATACTAATACTCAATAAATATGTTATAGATCTCAATTCCTGTTACAAGTGCTTGATTAATAAAGTAATTTTATCCATTGCAATTTAATAATAATATAAGGACATTTCGATTATTCCTTTAAAACATTTTACCAACAAGATTTTTTTTTTAAACAATGATTATACATTCCTTATTATATATCATTTGATTTATCATGCCTTAACCGAAGCTTACAATTTCATTTATTGTAACACAACACTTAAGCTATATTATAGAAATATTAATTTTTATTGAAGATTTCAAATAACTAACATATAACGTTATGAAATGTCAAGGTGTATCACATAAATTTTTACACACGTGCCTCACCTTCGGCGATACTGAACTTAGAAAGTAGACGATCATTTTGACATAAAATAATATAAAAAAATATTGTTGACGTCAAAACCTTACGCTGTCATTAGTGTTATTGATTTGAAAGTTTCTGTATGTATGCTTGTTAGTATGAGGGTTTGTGGTAATTTAGCTTATAAATAAGAATAGCACTTAAATCGCCATACAAACGGTACACAATGCATTGTTTGAGGCCACGAACCGAAGCGGATAAACAGCGGATATAGAATTTAAATCCTCGGTTCCAAAAGAACTTTAAAATTATAGTTGAAAATATAAATCGCTTTTATAATTTAAATGACCATTGTTTCATAACACCGATTAAACATTTACTTTTTTCCGTCCAGTTTATCGAAATTCCTAAAGTAGTTTAAGCGCAGGGGAGCAAAATGTTGAATAGGATAAGATATAAGGATATATGTAGAATATATGATAAACATATGATTTATTTGTTTGTCAAAACATAAGTCAAATTATTTTCTCCAATATATACTATGCTTTAATTAACCTACAACACTATTATAAGAAGCAACAAATTTTATTATCTTTATAATGATAACATTGGTATAAACTACTTCATAAAAAAGAAGCCTAGACCATAACAGTAAGTTTATTCTCATTTATTCCTTACAACATTTTCTTGATATTATTTAAATCGCTTCAAGTCACGTTAATATTAAAGACAAAAATAATACAACTATAAAGTTGAAAGCAATCTTTACTCTAGACATTAATTACTCCAAGCATATATACATATTAATCTTCACAGATTTCTATTGTTTTAAATTTTGATAAATTTCCACTAAATTACATTATATGAAAGATACATCATTTATTGTGATCTCCGTTACTCATTGTATTGTTTTACACTTGTTATAACCAAAAAAAAAACACTCCATCGTCGTAACACTTACGAAATTAGTCACGTAAGATGCAAACAATTAATTAAATTCACATTAAAATTCACGCAACTCTAGGATAATTTGGCAAAAAGAATTGATGACGGGAAAACAATAAAATAATAAAATACATACATATATATTTTAATGTCATCTGCACAGCTTGCTAAACCACAAACATCACACTTATCATAATGATACTGTTTTAAACCAAAATGTTTGTCTGATAATATATATGTGACAAATGTATCTGAACTTATATCATTAAGAAGAAAAAAACTAAATATATATATATTTATTTGGTCGTAACAAAGCAACTGTAAAGATTAATAATTATGAATGCTACCAGATTCGCTGGCAGAGATAATTAATCAAATAATTTAATAAGAATTTTAATTAAACATTCATACCTCACTCAAAAACAGCTCAGAGATGAGATTAGCTAGGGCTGTCAAGTACCCATATAAATTAAGTGATCTTATAAATACAACTTTGTAAGTCACTAATTAAAAATCTAACATCCCTAATAATTACGAATAGCACATTCTCTACATAATATTAATTTATATGTATATAGAAATTTAATAATTATATCGATATGTGGAATCTCAGAAATTCCTTTAAAATTTAAATAATATTAATAGAAACACATACTAATAAAATTAAATTCGTGTCTTGATTAATAATAATTTAATTATAAACAAATATGATTATACTTCCGGCAACAAGTGCCACTTTAATATAATATTCCATAACAGTTTACGTAATTATTGCGAAAATTACTGAATCACTAATGCGTTTATGACTGGCTTTTCCGCTCACACACGTCAGCATCCAAAACGTGGTTTAAGATGATTGCGGATTACATCCGATACAATATATTTCATTACAAAAAATGTGTCCATTGTCTAGAAAACAAACTTTATATATCACTAGACGCATGTAATTCCGTTGGTGCAAACATAAAATAAAGTATATATCGTATTATGTACATAAATTGGAAGCAGTTATTGGAGATTAATCCGTCTCTAATGACAGTATCAAACACAATTGTTATAAGAAAAATGATATAGATATCAATAAAGAAACTTCATAAAATTTCATAAACTAATTCAATACTAAAATTAAATCACATTTCAATTTATGAAAGTTACATTACGTTAAAATTCTTCTGTTATATAATATGTAGATACATAATACAAAACAGATACATCTGCTAAGATTTGCTTATTTATTTGGACTTAGTCTTTCAATACATGACAAAAATAATATGAGCACAGTTCTAATGGTAAGCTGTCTTATGATCCTCGCGGAACATCTGCTTGCTTTACAAAACATGAGAAACTTTGTTGAATCTAATTGATGGTTGTCTTAGAGACAGTTAAGAATTTTTGTTAATATCAATATTGTATTAAATAAATTAAAAAAAAAAAAATAAATGTCAATTCGTCTTAATTCTCGTCATCATACACTCAAAAAGCTAATCCTGATTATACTCGACTTTACATAAAACAATTGTGATAAAGGTTTACTAAAAGGCTAATATTTAATTATAATCGTGCTTTTTAAGTACACTTTAAAATGTTACAATGATTTTGTTTATTTATTTTAATGTACTTGATAAGACAGTACACATTTGATAATTTTTATAGTGAAATCGTTACAGACATGCCATATATATATCTTAACATAATTTGTTTATACATACAATACATAAAACTTTATATATTAATTTATGAGAAAGCGAAGTTGCAATTAATTATTACATAAAAAAAAGATGATTAATTGATTTGTGATTTTATAATATATATATATATATATATATTTATTGATAATAAAGTAATTATTCATTCTATATAGACATATCAACTGCTAGCAATGTTATTATTTAAATGATTTTTAAAATAAATCACGTGCAGTTCATCATTGAAGGTAAGTTATCGAGATATTTACGTAACGTTTGTAAGTGACTTGACTTTGGCGAGAGCATCGACATTTCTCTTAGAAATCTCTAGAGCGCACATTTTCCGCGCTACGCCTGTACCAGTTGTTGTTGAGGTTGAGGTACAGACACTGCAGTTTTCATGTTTATTAGTTATAATATTCAACACTAACAGCTATCCAATTTTATATATTACATTAGACTATGTACAGCGAGGGTGAGGACGAAATAATGACAGGAATTTGCGCTATTTGCGTGTTTGTCATCCGCACTGCTGTGTCAACAATATCAACGTAACAGTATCACATAACTAATTTCATGTTACTGTCGTCTCGCAAAATTTATTATGTCAAATAAACATTCAGACACGAAGTCTTAAAATTTTAAACTCTGTATCAAATAGGATTGGTGCCACATAACTAAATTTAGTATTTACAACAAAGCGTAGAATAACAAATAATAGATAAGGAATAATTAAAATAAAATTTAATTATTCCGAGTTTTTGTGTTAGTGGAAAATATTAGCATTATATAAATTCATACAGGTCAAAAATGTAAAAATAAATATTAATATCATAACTTTTAAGGAACAATTTTGTTATTCCTTAAAAGTGACATCTATATTTTGTTTGAAATAATAGTAGTTGTCGCTATTCTCTGTGAGATGGCGCTGTGCTCCATAATTCGATTACAGCTACTACACTAAGGGTGGCGCTGTTGAGAAACCAACAAATGGCAAAATTTACTACTTTTCGTGTTATAATAATGTACATTGTATCATTTATTAACTCAGAAGTAAATAAGATTCAATAATATTTTTTTTTGTGTTGAATTACTTTAAGCATTAGCTAATTAATTTCATATAATACAAAACTATTTAAATATCAGAATTTTCTTTGTTTAAAAACTAATAATAAATATTAAGCCTGTTAATTTAATTAATAAAATAATAAAAAAAAAAGAGTTTGTTCATATGATTAATAACATTATTTAAAACTGACAATCATTCTTATTTAAGGCGAAGTCATTTTGATTTCAACAATTTTTTTTTTAAATCATTGCACAAATTTTAAAACATAATTCAAAATCAAAGTTTAATATAGTCAACTTTAAGTTACAGAATAAAAAAAAAATTCTTCTATTTTAGAAAACAAATAAACATTTAATGACCTATATATACATACATACATACAAAAAACGGAGTTTTTTTAAATCTTAAGTATTAATCGTATTTCGGGAGAAGAAATAATTAATTATCAGGTCATTGTCATTTAAATAAATACATACGAATACATAATAGAAAATTTTGTACTTCACGATGAAAAATTAAAACGGAATGTACAGTTATCGACACAAATAAAATATTTGTTGGAATGGAACTATTCATTAGTTCCTTGTACATTACCAAACTTTTACATTCAATGACTGGTTCCTGCGTAACCACGTACATAATATGTTTCGATTATTACTACGAAGTTAAATAATAGATTCTAAAAGTTACCAACATCGATAGTATAATCTATGTTTCCTTAACACATTTTATTTGTTTCGAAAAAAAAATAAGTAAAAAACAATCCAAAACAAAGATTAAAAATTACGTGAAGCTATAAAAAAACACATGTAAAAACATTTATATGCAAGCAAAACAATAACAATATAAATTTATACCACACATTCTTCTAATAATATCATTCAAAAACAGAATTTCAAGACTTAAAAAAAAATATTAAAAAGAAGTAAATAAAATAGTTGTATAAAACTGGCTTCGGAAATTTTAAAAAGTAATATTGGTTGTGAAATTATGAGAATGACGGATTAAATTTTTTTTAAAAAATCAAGCAATAGAATCTCGATCCAAAATTGCGACAAATCAAAGATCCTACGTGAAAGAGTCGTCCCAGTTTGTAGTAGAGCTCACTCGCTGAGTATCCAAGCGCGCCAGCACACGCCTCGATGAAAGTGCCCGACAACTTTCTATCGCGGTGAATGTTCTGTTTTGTTTGTGATAAAACTTTAATTTGAGACATTTATTGGTGTGACGTCAACAATATAGGATTTCTTTTTAATTGCTGTTCCTAAACCGTTCGTCCAAAATGGATCTAAGGTAAACGTTTATTTGTTTATATTTTTTCTTTTTTTTTATCTGTCTACTTATAATCAGGTATTAAAAATGTCATGCAATTTCGATCATGTTTATTGCTTATATACTAGCATTGTTTTTCCATTTTGTTATTAATGATATATATGAATAATTCTGTCAATTATATCTTAAATTGTAAATAAACTCATCGCCATGAACACAATTAATCCTTACGATTGTTTGTCACGTATCTAACAACGACTACTATGCAATGGGGACAACAGACAGGTTCTAGCGACATGGAAATCACAAAAAAAATGAGATAACCTCGAAAGAATATTCATTTCGAAAACCAAATTATTGAATATCCATGTACTAGAATTAATAATATAAATATTTTTTAAAACAGATAAAAAAATATATGAATATAACTCGATGACCTGATAGTTTTATAATCATTAAAATTTTAACCCCAAAGACAATAAAGTTCTATTCTAGAATATTCTTTATGTGCTCTCATTACACAATAACGGTCAAGACATCATACAAACAGGTCGGAACATCGCGCTGAATTAATTATAATAGAAAGTCGCAACTCGATTTAAACAATATACTATCATTTATAAAAATTAAACGACGATAACAAGATGTTATATCTAAAATATACGTAAACCTATTGGAACACTAGTCGCTATGTCTTAAGAGTCAATACTACGATGGGTTTACACATAAAACCGCTTTGTAAATAATACTCTATGTAAGGGACCTGGTCCCTTAATGGGTTAGTTTATTTTCATACAAATTTATATTTCGAATACAGAATTATAAATAGTCGAAATGAACTCGCAATAGTACCAACGTAAAAAAGAAAATAAAAACCTAAGTAAACTTACAGACAATACACGGAATATGGACCTTTATTGACAGGTAATAGTTAAGAGATTCCATTTCACATTTCTTTGAACCATAATTACCGGTCTGTCAAGATTCCCGACTAGCGGACATTAGCTCTAACTTTTTTGTTCAGATCGAAGTAGTCACATTTACCATCTCTAATTCGATATTTAACTTGTCCTACTAAAGATAAAGAATTACCTACGTTGCATTTGTAATGATATTAATATTTTTAATTAGGAATATAAAGTCCACATTGCAATATTGATAATTTCTAACAACTTTTTATAAAAATTATAACTGTGGTTATGAAAAATTTGTAAATACATACATATATGATATACGAATTATCGTTATATATTTTGTATCAGTATACACAAATTAGTAACAATTTTATATTATTTCATGTACAGAACAATTCTTTAAAAAAAAGTCAAAGACAAATCAAAGGTGGATAAACAAAAACCCTTACGCAAATGTATGAAAAAAAAACACACCGACAAAAACTTTAATTTAAATTTGAAAAAAAATTATATATAAATCGGAATCATTACACGTAAATCGCATACGTAATTAGAATCATTTCAAAATCTCATGCAATTAGGTCATGGAATTAAATCTTCTAATGGATTACAAAATTCATCACAGAATTTAGAAGCGTTGCGATAACAGACACAAATTTATAAGTAAATATTAAATTCGCTTCGCAATAAATAAACACATGGTCTGTTTATACAAAGTTCACGCAATGATTGAGAAATCATTAAAGATACACATATGATATTAAAATTCGAAAGGCATCGTTGCTTAATTTAATTCCTATATTGATCAAGACACTTGACACATTATTCAAATATCGACGAATTGATATCAATTAGACATAGCCATTTTATTTACTATGAACATTCGCTAGCATATGACATCATAACTTTAGAACACGGGTGACAGTTTAATGTACCTATTACATAATTACGTACAAGTCAACATAAACATTTTAAAACTCTGTCGACATCTACGTGCCAATAGAAATGATTCCTCCTTTGGATGTTACATCACATGGTGAATTGGCAATTGCTTCTCGAACGCCGAACCAATAGATGATAGCAAGCATGCTTTCTAATAGATTGAAAATGAAAATGATACAATTAATAGCATATAAAAGGTTTTATTAATACTCTTATTATCATTAATTATGTACGATTTGATAAAAATAACTAAAAAATATTATCAGTATATAATCAGTTAAAAAACTCAATAATTGGTTACATTCATATGGAAGTCTCTGAAAAATCCATACAGTAATTATTAATCATGAACAAGAATACTTAAGATATTAACATGACGAACAAATTACAAGCGAAAATTAACTTTAAATGTTACATATATTTTTTAAATATAACTGAGTCGATGCTCAAAAAACCGCTCTTCACAAACAATATGCGGTTTTTTTAACCTAACAAAAAGCATATAAAAAAAGCCTTTCACTTTATAATATTTTTAAATTTCACGTAGAAATCAGATGGAACCGGTACTCCAATAACCCATCAAAATAAAGTCGGCCGCGAAACTGATTTTATTACATGTCTTCGCTCACGTACACAAATACTCTATATATGTAGTGAAATTTATAATAGGTGTTACGTTTGTAACGCAAGACAGAAGTGCAGCCGTGGTTTCAAAAATTTGAGAATAACAGTGTAATATCATTGTCTTAAATTTTAACCATTCTTTGATGAAACAGTGTATGCGTTTAGACTGAGAGCTTGCTTGTTTGCTGATGTTTGTCAACAACAATTTGACGGATTCTGATACCGTCTCTTTACAATAATCATCACAAGGTTGATTGTGTACCGACTTTATTTGTGCGGTGTCAAAAAGCCCAAGAATGTTCAATGTTAGAAAATTGAGTTTATTTACGATTTTAAGTTCAAAATATATTTGTTCTTAAATTATAATAAGTTCACTTGATGACTTATATGTATATATTTAAATGTCAGAATCTTAAAAAAATCTTAACTGTATTGTTACAAATCTGATGATCTTTTAGATATACCTTACATTCTATAAAATCTTAAGTTATTGCATATCCTCTTAAAATTACAAATGTATAATTATCAAATATGGCAAATTTGTTATTTGCGACTGTGATATTTAATAGCATTGCGATTGATATTATTGAGATGCGATTGCTATTGTCAACATGTATAAGATTGCGATTGCGATTTTGCCGACTGCGATTGTGATTATTATTTTTGTATTGCGACATAAAATATTACAACAAAAAACAGTGCTGTATTCTTTGAATCTCTTATTTTAAATTCTAGAAATTAGACCAATTGAGTAAAAGTTTCAAAGAACAGCAAACACTTTAAGTCGTACAGATATTTCTATAATTCTATTTTTATGGTAAGACTAACAATTTTTTGTAAATGTATTTTAAATAAAAACCTTTAACTAATAAAACATTAGATAATATTGTTACAAAGACACTAACTAACAATATTATCAAGAAATACTCATGGTAATGCATAAAGCATCTCTGCCATGCTTGTACATGTCCGCGCTGCCGCTGTACCGCAGGCTGGCATGTGCATACACAACATCATGCATAAGTCATAGTTGGCTTCTAGCTATTTAGCAATTGTGCTTACATTAATGGCGTTGCGATTTACAATTTGCAAAAAAAAAAAAAACAGACATCGCCATGCATGTACATGCACATTGCATGCATATTTTCATGCTCGCATACACGCATCTCCGTTGTGGTGGGTAACTCTAAGTACTTAACATATACTGAATTATTCGCATCACATCCACGACGTCCACGGACTGGGATATATTGACATACATAGAGATTGCGTTTTTAATTAAAATTCTTATTGCTTGTGACGACATGCTTCAAGTTTTATCTGATTCTTTAAACGACCGTATAAATTCAACCACCGTACACTTCTGTATGCATGCTTTGTGATATATTTTTGCACATCTTGCTTCCTTATGTTCGTTAATATCAGATAGTCTCAGAGACTACTGGTCAAATAAAAAAAAAGCATTTCAGTATAACGTTGGCCATACACACAAAACTGACGGAAAATTTATCAAAAAATCACATTGCTTTAAAAGTAAAATGAAATACAATATATCAAGGTCTGATAGTGAAACGATCAATAATTCTAAAAATCTTAACAAAACATTACCTTCGTATTTCGAACTCTAACAGTGCATTTTATAGAATATATAATTTGACATAAAAATATTTGGACATATTA
The DNA here is from genome assembly GCF_018135715.1 of Danaus plexippus. Taxonomy (NCBI): domain Eukaryota; kingdom Metazoa; phylum Arthropoda; class Insecta; order Lepidoptera; family Nymphalidae; genus Danaus; species Danaus plexippus. The sequence goes on along the minus strand of NC_083559.1, from coordinate 12,168,849 downwards.
TATATTTTTTTTACATAATACACCTTATAATCATGAAATGAAGGCAAGCATCCTGTGTACAGAATAAGGTGGCCATTTAAAGCGTGATATAAATATGAATGCAATGGAATGATGCCTTTTGGGTGTCATTTGAAACAGGACGTGGGAGGATCAAACATGTCGAATGACGTCATGATAAATTATCAATGAATGAAATCATTAATTTTTCAAATGCTACTAAATGACGTGATTAAATAGATATGTAATCAGGTGAAAATATACGTAATTATATCCCTATATGTATAATTATGTTTAAGTAATGTTGTATTAAAAACATCAATTAAAATACTGGCACGCGATATCCCGGATGCTGAAGGTTCAAATGGGTACTGCACGTTTGTAACGTAATTGAAAACGTAGCAATCATAAACAGTATTTGTTTTGACTAACTTGTTTATTAATAAAATTTTTGATCACTATTAAACATTTCTTTTTACTAATACATATGTATATATATCACTTTATATAACATGCAGGATTTTATGCAACCTTGTTGGGGACTGTTTATTACTAAGAAATGAATTATATATTTACTTTTCTAGCCGTATATTATATTAGATATGACACAAAAACACCCTGTTTATTAGAATACTTCTAGGGTAAATAAATATTTAAATGCGATCAATAGCTATGAATTAATATAATCATCATCGTCTACAGTAAAAGTTAATGGTCTGAAAACAATTTGTTTACGAATAAGATGTTTTAATTTTATAAATATAATATTTGACTCTACACTACGAAGTAGCTCTACTGATTTTAGTATTGTAAATCTGTTCAACTAGTTACCATTGGTTATGGAGACAAATCGAAGAGTCTGTCCTGTTTAGATGACGCTGCTCCTAACTAATTTGAGTGTACATTTTCGGACTCAAAAGTAGTACGTTAACAAAAATCCAATATCTTTAAATATTTTTAACAGAAAGTTAGTTAGCCAATAGTAATAACCGACGTTGTAAGATAGAATCTCGTTGCAGAGTCCGTATTGCGCCATTACGAGGTCATCCGACATGTTAGAGTAGCCTGCGGTTGTTTACAGACTACCCACTTAATTCACTTGTTTTTTCCAAACTATCTATTGTTTTTAGATTTTCATTAAAAATTTACTTATTTAAGATTTCACAAACGAAAATGCACTTTAAAAGTATAATACCAGAACGGCAGGTATAAGTAAAATAAGTTTTTAAGCATTACTAAAATACAAGAATTTTCTTAAAATACGAGAATTTTCTTTATAAACGAAAAAAGATAAGTCCTTCAAAGCCTATTTGTGATAAACAAATGTTTGTCTAACTTCTAATATAAATATTCTACCGCTTCTTAAAACGTATTTAAAGTAACACGGCTTCGTTTAAATTCGGAGTTCACTTTTTAAACAAAAAAAAAACACGTTTATTCGGGTCATCGGTCAAGCATTGAGTGTACGACATATGACACCGTTCAAATAACTATTATAAAAATGTAAATAAAGATTAAGTTAAACCTTCGATAAAAATACATTCCTTTATCCCACGTTCCACTGACTGACTGACATCAATATTTTTATTATTGCTTTTTATTAGCTGAATAATCATTAATTTCACTACTATCTTTCTGTCTGTTACGATATTGTAAAGTTTTAAAAAATGTAATAAAAAATTACTGAAATATTGTATTAAGATATGCTCAAAAAATTATTATGCCTCACTTGCATAATACTAACAGCTCTCTCTCACAATTTTGTTGCAATGCCTACCATATAGCTTGCTATATATTTGTAGATCTGATAGGTAAGTCAAAAAACTGTAAAGCTATAAAGAAATCAATAATTTACAAGCGAAACAGCTCGGAAACTTTCGTTGTTAATGTTAGTAATACATAATTATGTTTAATATATGTAGTTTCTTTAAAATGATAAATATCTTTGTGGAAACCTAATTCTCTACTAAACTTTTGTCTCAAATCTTGACATTGAACTTGTAAACTCGAGTCGTGTAGCAAGATTTTATTCTTAAACCTTCCTCCGTAGGTGTTAAAAGCTATATTCATTTAAACGTTCATTAATTGTTTTATATTTTAGACAATGGGAGCGCTCTTTTGTCACGGTACTTTTCGTAACGGTGCAAAGCCGTGAAGGTATAACAACCATTGTTATGTACGGCCTTATAATTTTACTAAACTACTCATATATGAAGATGAAACCTGTTGAAAATTAAAAATTATAGACTGAATTATAATTATATTAAATTTAAATAGTCAATATTTCTTTCATTATATATTATAGCCATACAATCCCATATAAATTTATATGGAGGCAAGCAATAGTTTTCCTTTCATAGAAAATCAACGTAGACTGTAAAAATTAAACCTACACGTTTATTCTTTTTCACATATTACATGATCTGGTTTGTATCTGGATATTATTAGAAGTCCTTCGTTGTTAGTGTATTCTATATTTTAGTACTGTATTGTTTTCCTCAGTGTTAAATCTTCAGAGTTTTCTATTTTGATGATATAACAATATTCTATATATGTCATCTCAATAGCTTGCTTGCAATAAAATCCTACATCCTTTCGGTGAAATAGAACGCAGGTACATCTTTTCAGTAAGACTTATAAAACACACCATTCTCTTAATTTTGCAAATTCTGTTTGACTTCTTTTAAAGTTAGAGTAAAAAACGACAACTAAATAACAACGACTAATAGTATCGATATGTGAAGGCAGTGTTATTGGAAATTAAATAATATGACAGAAGAAATCGTGTACACGAAATATTATATATATTTAAAAGTCTAAGCTTAACAATGTATGAATATTTTTTAACCTATCTAGAACATTTATCTTTATATATTTTGTACATCCATGAAAATAATGGCATGTCAATGTCACTAAATATGAAAGCGATAGTTGAAGTAAGACCATGTTTCGTCACAAATTAACACTTACAAACTGAGAGTGAAAACTGCAAGATAGTAAACTTCTCTTAACAAACATATATTTTTAATAATTTATATGTTAATATATATATTACGATTTTAAATTTTCACAAACATTCTGTTTTATTTTCACCAAAGTATAAAACTATTATTTCAATATCAGCATTCACGTTTTTTGGAAACAAGGAATTATTATATTAATTTAAACAGAGAATACAATTTCAGTCACATAAAAAGATATGGCCAATCAAACATTGAAACCCTAGGTGAAAGTTTATGGCCGCAAATAATCTCAAATATATGGCGAAATAATTATCCCTGACAAATTAATTTCAACCGTGTAAAAATTTCTACTGCAATATTTAATAAACAATTACCTTCACTCTACAAACCATGCTAATAAATTACACCTTGCATATGCAATATATATATATACATTTTAGAAAGGATAACAGGAAAAACTTATAGCATATAAATTTAAGTTTATATCGTAAAATTAAATTCATAACGGGATCTGGATAAGTTCAATGTCCGTTGTAATTATAACACACGTCAACAGATGGCGCTTTATGAAAAAAAATAAGAAGCACACTTATTATTAATTAAATTGTTTATAAAAGTTATTCGCTATCGATATGTTTCATGGTAGGGTTTATATTAAAACTTTATATAAATACCCATTACTATTAAAATTTTAACTGACTAGACTAAACAGTGAATGGCGTCCTTCGTATAAATCTCTGTGATTTAACTCCGCTCACTAATAACTTTACTATCTCAGACAAGCTAAATGATGATGACGCTGTTTTTAGGTATCAAAATAATACTTATATTAAAGAAACATCATTCCAGAACATTCCTCACCTTCGCAAACTCTTGATTAAGTAACAAAAAGTTAACATTCTATTGGAATTTAAAAGAATACGCGATATTCATAAATAACTAACTAAATTTAATATGAAATAAAAAAAAAATCGTTAATAAAATAAAAGTCGTCTCCAAGGAAATTTGATTCCACTTGTAAAATTTATATCAAAAATTTGAAATATAACCATATTTTTTCGACAACGATTTTTTAGAAATCTAGATAAATAGGGCATAATAATCTGTTTTATAAAATATGTATTCAGATCTTTTGGCACCAAAAAAATTATTTACAAAATTCAAGGATTAGTTATTCGTCGTTTAAAAAGATAGGAATTAAATAAATATTTGTGTATATATAAGTATTAAAATGTTTACTTTCGAACCTAAATTTACGATAAATTTAATGGGTCATTAAGGATGCTTGGGTTAAATACCGCGTAACTTGTTAATTCTTTAACTCTGCATATGTGTATAATGTAATGTTTCGTTACAGAAATGTTTAAAATTATAAATTAAAATAATCATACGAAATTACTTTTGAATTATTTATTTTTTTAATTAAAGCCAGAAGATTAGTCTGGCTAGGCAGATGAATTACCTACTTCGAATTTACCTTTTGCCAATAACTAGGCTTAAAGATATTCAATAAATACCGAAATAACATGTGTAATGGAGAACAAATAAAATGTTATTAAAAATAAGTAGTATCATTCTTGGGGTTTTAATTGAAACTGTGACTTATCATATTTATTAAAATTACAGAAAATTCGACAGCAGTACGTGCTCTGCAGCAACATGGGTCAAGAACAGTCGTACATTGCACAAGGCAACCTCTCACCAGTAAAGAAATACCAAGATAAGTACGAGAATCAGATACAATATACAGTATCGAATATCGAATATCGATCGAGCGAATACGATAGGAAGGATTACATACGATATAAACCAAGACGAAGTACTGAAAGTTATAAAAGCGACAACTCTTCAACAGAGAGCAGCGGTTATAGAAGTAGTTCCAGTGCTAACGAATGTTCCGACAGGTCATCCAGCAGCTATTACTTCTGCTCGTCGTTATATAAGAACGATCACTACAAAAACGCCAACAAAGATTTATATAGACCTGTTAAGATACCGAAAGATAAAAGATACAAACAATTATTTGATACTGAGGACACAAAAAACACCAGATTGAAGGGTTACATTACTGATACCGAAAAGGCAAAATCGAAAGTAGCTTCCTCTACTAAAAAGGCTGGTATAAGAAATTACACTCCTAAAATTTTATCAGCCGAAGAGCAGAGAAAAAAATTAGAAAATTGGATTTAGAGGGAGATTAAAATAAGTTGTATATATTAGTATAGGAGTAGATGTATTTGGAAGGTAAACATGGAGGCGGCTGGCGCATTGGCGAGTCTAGCTCCATCGCCGATTACCGTGCTGGGACTGATACCACTCTTAGCACTTGGGATCACCTACTTCAGATATCAGCAATATGATCCGGAATCTTATATCACAGACACAAACATTGTGAGTATAATATAAACAGAGTAATTAATTATCATCCACACGCGACTATTTACAATATTGCTGAAACGTATAATAAATATTATTATTTATCTAGGTAAACTTTGATATTATATGTGTGTGTAATATTCTAGTTGTGTAACTAAAACAAACTTTATTATAGCCTTATATACATATATACGTCTATATGACAGAAAATGTCATGAATTCAGTTGCAATTATCAATGGCATATAAAAAGAGTAACTAAGACTGTATTAATTCTTTATTCCAGATATTACCAATCTATGACTTCGTGGTGGTCGGGGGAGGCTCTGCAGGTGCGGTTATGGCATCAAGACTCTCTGAGATTGGTAATTGGACTGTCCTGCTCCTTGAAGCCGGTCAAGATGAAAACGAGATTTCTGATATCCCTGCATTAGCCGGATACACCCAATTGTCGGATATGGATTGGAAGTTCCAAACAACGCCATCTAAAAACCGTTCTTATTGCCTCGCTATGAACGGTGACCGATGCAATTGGCCTAGAGGAAAAGTCCTTGGCGGAAGCAGTGTCCTGAACGCAATGGTTTACGTCAGAGGCAATCGCAACGACTACGATTTGTGGGAGGCTCTAGGCAATCCGGGCTGGTCGTACGATCAAGTGTTACCCTACTTTTTGAAATCTGAAGATAATCGAAATCCTTATTTGGCCTCAACACCGTATCATTCAGCAGGTGGATATTTGACGGTTCAAGAAGCGCCGTGGCGGACACCGTTATCCATTACATTTTTAAAAGGCGGAATGGAACTAGGTTATGATTTTCGCGATATAAACGGCGAGAAACAAACGGGTTTTATGTTGACCCAAGCAACTATGCGTCGTGGGAGCAGATGTAGTACGGCCAAAGCTTTTCTTAGACCAATACGTAATAGAGATAATTTGCACATAGCTCTGGGAGCGCAAGTCACTCGTATATTAATAAACTCGGTCAAGAAACAAGCCTATGGTGTAGAATTTTATCGTAACGGCCAAAGACACAAAGTCAGAATAAAACGAGAAGTAATCATGTCCGCAGGAGCATTAGCAACGCCCCAAATAATGATGTTGAGTGGAATTGGACCCGCAGATCATCTCAGAGAGCACGGTATACCACTTGTTGCAAATCTTAAAGTCGGTCACAACTTGCAAGATCACGTGGGCCTAGGTGGTCTTACATTTGTCGTTAACAAACCGGTCACATTTAAAAAGGACCGGTTCCAATCATTCTCAGTTGCAATGAACTACATTTTATATGAGAATGGACCGATGACGACACAAGGCGTTGAAGGTTTGGCATTTGTCAACACTAAATACGCTCCCACTTCTGGTAACTGGCCCGATATTCAATTTCACTTTGCACCTAGTTCAGTAAATTCTGATGGAGGGGAGCAGATACGAAAAATTTTGAATTTACGTGACAGAGTTTACAATACCGTATACAAACCTATGGAAAACGCTGAAACTTGGACCATACTACCTTTGTTATTGCGACCCAAAAGTTCCGGCTGGATAAAATTAAAAAGTCGAAACCCGTTCCAAGCGCCATCGATTGAGCCCAATTACTTCGCATACAAAGAGGACATTAAAGTGCTAACGGAAGGTATAAAGATCGCTTTCGCCTTATCAAATACCACTGCGTTCCAGAGATACGGGTCGAGACCTCTTAACATTCCATTGCCAGGTTGCCAGCAGCATGTACTATTCAGTGATGAATATTGGGAATGCAGCCTTAAACACTTCACGTTCACAATTTACCATCCAACTGGCACATGTAAGATGGGTCCCAATCATGACCAGGATGCTGTTGTCGATCCAAGATTACGAGTTCACGGGGTTGCCAACCTTCGAGTTGTGGATGCAAGCATCATGCCCACGATCATCAGCGGCAACCCTAATGCTCCAGTAATTATGATAGCCGAAAAAGCCGCCGACATGATCAAAGAAGACTGGCTCGTATTATGACAGTGTTTTGTTTTGCTGTGTTTGAAGTCATTGAATCATTAGGAACTATTTATGTCACAAAGTACTTTTAGTTGTTTATTTTTAAAACAATTATAATTAAGTATGTACATAATCTTATTATATCCAGTATTGTTAATAAAGAACGTAATAAACCTTTTCAGTTTTCTTATCCTTAGTATTAAAATATATTAACGGATTCTACGAAAAAAAAAGGTCTGAGTGAAGTTTTTTAAATAAATTTAAGCATTGTTAAAATAATAAATAAATGAAATCGTAAATATTACACATTAATATTATATTATTCTTAAATATTGATCAGGAATTGGTATAAACGTCATCTACCGGCGAGTAGTTGAAATAAATTCTGTCAATTGTTGTTTACGCTAGCGCCATCTATGCGTTATCACCAAAGCATACACAAATGTCTGAAAACTTTCATGATGTTTTTGAACGATTACTTTTACTAGACATATTTAGAAACGTTATTAAAAGCCATAAAATTAAAGGATTTATTGTGCATGTAACACCAATAAAGATAATTATTAGTATATCTGTAACTATCGTGTATATGCAACCAACAGGTTAAGATGCAGCGAACTATGCATTTCCTATTGCACAATGGCTCTAATAAGTAACAAGATAGATGCTTGCCACAGTTCCGTCATCAGAGCTTTCACGTAACGCCTGTCAGATTAAGGTGGTTACTACGTATTAGCTTTCTTTTATTATAGTTATACATAAACATATGATATCCTATTAATATTATAAACACAAAAGTTTGTTGAGAACGGTGTAAGCTCGAGTAATTTTACTCTTTCAGTTTGAAACTACTAAATGGATTTGTGTATATAGCCTATATGACTCAGCGTAGTTTATAAAACAGTATTACATACAATTGACATGCCGGAGTTCCTGGCGGAACTATGTGGCCCTAGCTATTTTTTATTTAACATATATTAAACACAAATTATAATTCTCCATCACGGCACAATGTCGAAAACTAGGAGGGCCGAAGTTTCGAGCGAAAGTTAGTAATGGTATGAAAGTAAAATAATAGACTGAACAGAGATGTGATAGGTCCCTTGCAGTAGTCAATTGATAATGTGTGGAGTGAATTAGTTGTTGCGTCTGTGGTACATGTAATAATCCGGACTTTATTTTAATTCGCTATTAATTCCGCTTTTCCCTTTCTACCTATAAATCCAAGTGCCAATTTACAATAAACCAGCTACCACTGCACTAACTTTATATCGATTGTGTTTAATGGCCAAGGTAAAAAAAAATTCAACACAAAAATTATGCTTGGGCTTTTCCGCAAAAAAAATTGGAGATCTAAGTAAGTGCCTAGTTCAAAATCGAAATATGTATTTATAGAAACAAAATACTATTATGAACAAGTATTAAACTCTATTTCTTTGTTTTATTGGATACCTGTAACAATGGTTATTTAAAAATGTGAGATCTTAATGTAGATTAGATTTGACTCGGCCAGATTTTATGAGAATTAAAATGTTGTATAACTGTATAAACTATTTTTTTTCCCCCACGCTTAGACACAATTACTGAGCTGGATTACAAATTTCATCTCTCTAGGTCATCTTGAAGTAGGTTAGGTTTAGGACTATGTCAGTCAGTCAGACAGCTAAAATTGATAACGTTTCGACCTTCATATCTCTATAACCGTTTGAGCTAGCTTCATGAAGTTGAGCTTCTACATATCCTTATAGATATAATTTAAAAAGACGTAGTTTTATTTGTTTACCTTGAAGAGGTTTTGAGCTATAGAAGAGTCAGAAGTGGCACTAAGTGGTTGGTGTAATGAACTAGATGCTGGCTAGCCAGTTGCTTTACTTGAACTTGGCTTGGCACGCTACCGCGTGTTGAAACTAAAACTAACAAGTAAAATCTTATAAAACTATGACAGTTCACAATTTATCGGCACTCACTTGAATATTTATCTTCAAAGTAGACAACATTATAAACAGCTTTTCTTATTTTTAAATTATTTCAACAACTATATTAATTTTCTTGTTATGCTAGTCATATTCCTGTTAAAAGGAAGCTATGTTCTTATTTATATACAACTGTAAATAATATTGGGCAAGACCGATATGAAACCTCATTACATGTTTAATGCGCGACAGAAACGTGAAAAATTTCATTATTTTTTTTACGTAAAAGGTGGCAAACGAGCGACGGCCTACTTGGTGGGCAGTAGCTACCGCTACCCATGGCAAAGCATGCGCAACAGAGGCTGTTGCGGATGCTTTGCCTACCTTGGTTTTTAAGGAATAGGGAGGGGTGGGAAAAAGGAAATGACAGGAATAGGTGGGAATAGAGAAAGAGCAACCGGCTCTCTCACCCATCGGACGAAATGGAGCCATTAAGGCTACTTCACGCCGATCCCGACACCCGTGAGAGGGTGGTACTTCCCCGGTCGAGCCAGCCCATGTTCGATCTGGAGTTACATGATAGGCTCTACTACCTAAAATAAAATCATAAATGTATTACCATCACAGATCTTGTTTATATAAATCTTCACTGGCGCCACATAACAAACCATATCTCAATTAGAATCATTTTTTTTATTCAATAACTTCATATCACATGATAAGAATACACTATTAAAAAACTATTTCTTTATGGCGAATAAAATTAAAAAAATTGTTGAACGAATTAAACTGTTTTTCTTCTTTTAACAATAGTTATAATTCACAAAAACAACTCGTTCATTTGATTTCACATCCAGTTATCCTAATTATATAACATAAGTTATAGTTGAGACATATCTCTAAACATCCTCTTATTATTTATATTAACATAACGCAATGAATTACGAAATACATTTCGTTTGTTCTTATAACTATAATAAAAAAATATATAATTAAATTAATTTAATCCGGTAGAAAATTATTTAACACTGAACTTGCTCCATGATTATAGATGTATAGGGTTTTCCATTAAGGGCGCTTGATCTTTGAAATGCAAAAAAAATACATGTAGGAAAGATATTTGCGAAATTTTTTTTTTATTTGGAAGGTCTATCGACCCCATTATGTATGGAATATGACATCATTCAAATTACCGCCACGGCTTCGGTTGGTGGCGCGCACACGAAAGGTCCAATTTTCGATGACTCTGGCGCACAAATCGGGCTGTATTTGATCGATGGCGTGGCGTATGTTGACTTTGAGGGCATCGGTGGTTTGCGGCTTGTTGGCATAGACCTGCGACTTAAGAAAACCCCACAAGAAAAAGTCCAGCGGGGTCAAATCGCACGATCTCGGTGGCCAGTTCACGTCGCCTCCGCGCGAGATGACCATGTCCAGAAATTGCTCGTGCAGAACTTCCATCGTAGCGTGTGCTGTGTGGCACGTAGCGCCGTCCTGTTGAAACCACATGTTGTCCAGATCCATATTCTCGATTTCAGGCCAAAAGAAGTTGGTTATCATCGACCGGTATCGCTCACCATTGACGGTGACGGCCACACCATTATCGTTTTCGAAAATATACGGACCAATCACGCCTCCGGCCCAAAATCCGCACCAAACAGTCACTTTCTGCGGGTGCATTGCCACTTGGTGAACCTCGTGTGGATTGGTCTCGTCCCAAATACGGCAATTTTGCTTGTTGACATAGCCATTCATCCAAAAATGCGCCTCGTCGCTGAAGATGATTTTTTTGCCAAAATCGGCGTCAACTTCCAACTGCTCTAATGCCCAGTCAGCGAACACACGGCGCTGTCTATGGTCATTAACCTTGAGCTCTTGGGTCAGCTGGATCTTGTACGGGTGCAGGCTCAAGTCACAACGCAAAATTCGCCAAGTTGTCGTCTGCGAAAGGCCGAGTTCCTGTGCGCGACGCGGAATTGACTGCCGCGGGTTTTCGAGGACACTGTCGCGCACAGCGGCGATATTCTCGGCAGATCTCGCGTTACGTTGACGCACGGGAACCGGCTGATTGTTAACTGACCCGGTTGACTCGAATTTGTCCACCAATCGACGGATAGTCGACTCGGCAGGACGATCATCGCGACCGTAAAACGGGCGAAGTGCGCGGAACGTTGCTCGAACTGAAGACCCATTTTCATAAAACAATTTTATGATTTGCACGTGCTGCTCGACACTGTAACCTGCCATGGTGGTTTGGGAGGACGGAATGAATATAACACACTGCATTTGACAGCTGTCACTCAAACAACATGGCCGCAATCAGCTGTCAAAGTTCAAGCGTCCCTATTGGAAAACCCTATATATGTATAAGGAATGTTACTGAAATAGGATTCGCATTTATAAGAACCACATTGATAGTGTTTTTAAATAAAAATTAAACTCTTTGGTATTCCTTTTATGTTTAAGTCAGTTTTTTTTTTTTTTTTATTTACGTAAGTTTAATATGAGATTTATCTAAATGTATTCCCACGGCCCGAAGTGAAAATACTATTTCATATCCCTGGGAAATGCTTTTCGAATAAATAATTTAACTTAATAAGAAAGAATTGTCTCTGTTACGGTAAATTCCAAACGTCGACATATTTCGAAAAAAAAAAGTTTGTTAAACAATTATATAGTAAAAAGTATATAAATCATTTTCCTTTTTTTTATAATAATTGTTTTAAATAGAAAATATATCTAGGGAAGAAACCTGTACTAGAAAATAACAATTAAATATCTCGTCATGCTACAATATTATTTGAGACTTATATAAAATGTTTAATAAATAGCGAATAAAACATATTTAGTACTATTTACTAGATACATAAATTTTTAAATTTATTTTGAAGTTCTGTTAAATCGATTCAGACTTAATTTTAGAATAATAATAAAATAATATTAGTATAGAAAAATCAAACAAAAGTGTCGAAGCGAACAGAGTGTGCATGAATCCCTTAAATTTGAAGTTGACTCAAAATTCCTTTTCTATAACAAGGTTACTATCTCTATTTATATGTCATTTCGTTATATATAAAAAAATATATAAAATGTATACTGTATGTGTATCCATAGACTTTTTTTCTAAATTCTCTTTAAGTGTACAAATAAAAATAGCAATAAGGTACGATTAATTAATTTATGTTTTATATAATGCGACCTCTTCGGTCGGTTGGAGAGTCCATGAATTAGAATAAAGGCAAGGTGCGTGCCATCCGTCGACCTCCTTTACGCTTACATATGTCGTAAGACGTATATTAACACCCGAATACTACAATTATATAAAATGCTATCAAATTTCATAACTTGAATATTTATAAGTAAAACTTTCTTTTCAAAATATGTCAATTATTTGTTGAGCTATTTCAGAAAGCAGAACAGATTGAAGAATAGAGAATAATTAATTCAGTTATTACACAAAAATATATATGATATAAAACTATACAATCCGTGCCTAAAAGTAGATTAATGTATAGATTGAGACACAATAACGCAGACAAACATATGAGTAGATAAAAAAAAATTAGATATTCAATAAAATTATTTAAATAAAATAACATTTATTAAAATTAAATATCATCACTCATTGGTACAATACGAGCGTTCATTGAGACATCAGAGGAATGACGTAATGTTACTTTCAATATCTGGATGAAGTCGAAAGTGTTTCCTTAGCTGTAACCAACATTGTACTGACCAGTTCCTGGTTGACACGCCTTTTACATTACTTTATGATATCTTAACTAGCGTTCAGAAATAAAAAAATTTAATATTTAAAAAAAAATATGAAAGTTTAATTCAAATAAACTTAGTATGGAAAGTGTAAACGATTTGGCAACGAGGGTTGAGTGCAGTGATGAGGCAATCAGTAGTATTACGTACATACATCGGTTTCAACACACGAATAGAAATTAATAGGGTAATCAGAATTCTGCATGCTCTAAATTACCTTCACCTAATATATACCGATGGAATATAAGCAAATTTTAAAAATATATTAACTGTGACGTCTGAGCGAATGTTGACATAAATAAAACATTGATTAAGTACTGTAATTATATACCTAATATAAAAAAATAATAATAATAAAATACAAAAATATAATAAATGGGACGGTCCATTCATCAGAACGTGACCCACGTCAGGTTCAACCCCGGGCCGACCCACAACCCATAAGTAACGCACTCGTAACACATATTACGACCCCTGTTACTTCATCGACGCCCGCGCAACAGCAGACAACAGTCGACCACGCGCTCTCGGAACGCTCACTCGCTTCGGACAAACATAAACCATTAATTTACAAAAGTTAGTATCGGGATTTTATTTAAAAGTAATATTAAATATATTTAAACATTTTGACAAAAAAAAATATCTGAATAGTTATTTAAAGCGCGTGTTGGTATAGCTTTGAATTATTCTAATGCAAATTTCATCGGCCGTTGCGAATGTTTATTTATTATAACAACGCTTGGTGCTATAACCTTAACTAATATAACGTAATGTAGGCGGAACGTTACGTAAAATCCAGATACAACATGAAGTTGTTTATAAGAAATATTTGTGCGTGTTATAATTACTTAATAAGATGTAAGTGTTATGTGTTATGTTGCAAATATAACGCTTGCGGATGAATATGATTAGTTATCAAAATTTAAGGCCATTCGTGATTTTCATTCGATCTCACTAAGTTGTGTAATAATTTTGTTGTATAAAGATAACAGTATACTAAAGAGAAATGAGAATTTATAATTAAATTCATATTGAATTATCGTGTGTATTATTTTATACAAACGTATATATATATGTTTATTTTATTCTTTTGGTTAATTTCAGGAAAACTAAACTTACGGGAGAGTGACTTGACAAATAAATAAACATCGCAGTGAACTTATCAGTGTATTGGAATTTAAATAACTTAGAGTATTAAGAGACAATTCTTAAGTGCAGTTCAGTGTTCGAATCTTCTGAAATGTGTGTAAGTACAACTCGTTAATATTTTCTTCTGATGTACCATTGTTTAAACTTTTTTTATTGACATATTTCAAATTGACTATCATTAATTTCGTGACAATTTAATATAAATTTCAATTAAGCAAATTAATTCGTAGCTCAGTTTTTTTTAAGTATTTGGCGCTTTAAATTTTTTAATGTACCCTGTGCATGTACTAAAAATATGTGCCAATCCTTTTTAGTTATGGAGCCTGCTAAAGAATATCATATACTCGAAAGACGTTACCTTATTTTTGCGTTAAAAAGGTTCTTTTTTGGCTAACCCAATATCAATATCGATTAGTTTATGGAATAGAATTTAATTACAGAAATATCTATAACGTCATCATTTTAATCCAATATTATATCTTTCTTTAACAGAAAAGACTTTGTACTGCCAGGAATTAAAGTCGTACATAACCACTTAACTTCTTTCTGGAAATGTAAAAAAAAAAACATAAAATTTTACGAAAAACCTCACTGAGGCCTTTAATATAAATATAATTTACAATTCTAACAATATTAAGCGCTATTTAAATTCTATTTTCAAAAAAACTTGCCCAATTGCGTAAAAACAAAATGCGTTTCATTGAATTTCTGATACGTTATGTAAGATGATGTTCAGACATCGAAGCAGACTTCAACAATTGTTGAATATTAATTGCGGCGCTACAGAAATTACAAATAAATCGATTAGAAAACACTAAACTTAAAAGGTCGAATCAACAATAATTATTGACAATGGCTTAACCTACATCTGTTACTATATAAACTGTTTAAAAAAAAGGTCCTCTTTGTTTGAATCCGTAATTAATTAAGCATTAGTTGAGTTAGTGACTAAAAAGTCAACCATACTCTCACATGTCGTGTGATATTTCAAATATACGTCCAACTTCTCCCAATCATACTATCATTATAGATACACATATAAATATTTTACAACTCAAAACTGGGAAGAGATTGAGTGGCGATAAAGAGAATGAAACTTATTATACTCACAATAGTCTGTGACCACAAGTTCCAGAACCATCTGCTTATATAACAATAAGCCAAGGGAAGTGTCATTACGTAAAACACTGACATAAACGAAGCAAATGAGCGATGTTCGCTTACATCTTGTATGAGACCATAAAATTTTGAGTTCATAGTGCGTGCGTTGACAGATTAAACATTAGTTTGCTATTATTAGTGAAAACTGATATTGTCGATTTAAAGATCCAAAAGTATGTACATATGTACTCCTATATTATACATCAAATAAAAAAAATCCTTTGTTACGATACTGACTTTTTTAAATGTATACATAAATGTAGAACTTCGTGTGTATCTATTTCGTATTTAATAATTACCGAAAAAACATGTTCAAAAATTTTTTTTTCATGTTATTTTTCCCAATAAATAAATAATTTTAATAAAATTAAACACGTCACTACATTTTCACCTTCCATCTAACCTATAACTTCTAAATTACTACAAACATCATTAGTTTTATAAATTTAGTTTTATATATAATATAACGTCTCCAACGCACAATACTAATAAAATATATATTTCATTTTGGCACAAATTTACATGCGGCCATTCTCAGCGATGTCTACACAAGGGTTATTCCAGTTACGAGTATGTGTTTAAAGAGAATAACAAAATCAACGATTTAATAATATTTTGCGTTTTACACGACATCAAAAGTGTGACGCCAATACATTTGAAATAAACTATATTTAATAACAATTTGTCGTCGCAATGTTTGTATATGCGTAAGAAATAATAAACGCCAGATTTAAAAAAGAGACGCCATGTCAGCATTACAAGCATATTACACAATTATGAATAAGGAAGTGTGTCTTAAATTTTAAGTCAATATTACCAAATGACTATGCGATAATGGAAAAATGATTGGAATTTCTACTGACCTACAGATATATTTCCTTGTCATAAAATTTTAATTTAATTAAATTTGTACTTAATATCCGTAAGTTTTGTAACTTTTGAAGAAGAGATTACATTAAATTTTTTAACAAATATTGACAAATACGTAACTTAATTCTTTAAAAAAATATTGATATAATTAAATCAGTTTGAAGAAGTGTATGAACATTTATACACCTAAATTCTTTATAATTTATAAATTTTGAGATACCGAAAACAAAACAGTGATTTAGTTTCATTCATTCATGTGTATTAAGAAATTATTTAATTGTTTTTTTTTTTCCGTAACTTAATGATATCCACTTAAGTATCGTGGCTAACAGAGTTTGTTGCCAAACTTAACCTAAATTAACAATCGATATAAGATTTTATCTTCTCGTTCTGATTTGTTTGACACCATACTAATTAACTTGATAAATATCGTACTAATTTTTTATCAAAGTATAAAATAACATAGATATGGGTTGCTAAAAATTAAGTTATGAAAATATGTTTCTTATATAAAAATGTATGTATCTTAATGTTTAAATAACTCTTCCTTTTAAGGGAGTATTATTTTATTGAAAACTATAATCCTTATAAACATTATCATTCTGCAATATCTTTTTTTATGAATAAAGTCGACTAACTACTATAAAAATAAAAATAAGGATATAAGAATATATTTTATAATTTCAAAACCACGGATAGCATCGTTTCGTACGATAACCATTAAAAATCACCATAAACGAAAGCCTAACTGAATTGTATTTCGAAACGAGGTCACGTCACGCAAACCATATAAAATTAGATTAACATAACTCTTGAATTTTTTTAATGAAACCAATCGTTTATTGCGGAAGATCTTACGCATATCCCTCAATATTACTGATTCAATTTATGTACAAGTAACCGATACTGATAAGGCAACTATACTTCCTTTTTTTAAGCCACTAAAACATCGAATGTTCATGAATGTTCTAGATGTCGAGTCATAATAATGTTATATAATGCTCAATCATCCTCGTTTTCAACCGTATCGGGGCCGAGTCCTTGCTCAACGTTCAACTGACGTGACCTACCAGTGTTTGGGACGAGGTTACTAGGAATTACTTTCCTTTCTACACGCGTTCTAGAATTAGCGGCTTTTCGCTATATATTACAAAGATGATTTTTAGCCTTATCATGTGATTATGTATTACGTTCTCACATATTTTAAGACACCAACTGTACATATCACGTATTCATTTCATACGCTCGCGCAAATTTTTCGTATGTGAAATAGTCTAGAAAAAAGAATTTATATAAATTTTTTTTCGGTGTTCATCTGAAGCGCCGTTTGTAATTAAACTGCATTTTTCTCTTATAATTTTGAGTCACACAAATTAACTTTTAAGGAAGGCATATTTTTTAAATAATAAAAATTAAAGGCATTTAACATAATTGACGATATATCGAAATTAAATATTTGTGAAAAAATAAAACACAAACAAAAATTTTCTTTAATAACACTGATAAGTGTAATACAGACATAATTGCGAACCATATCCAATCTGATACGTTTCTTTATAAAAATAAAGGAGTTTACCAGCCTAGAAATACGATATATATTTGAAATAACCTGTCATCTACACATGCGGAACCGCGAACCAGTGCTAATGAAGACTACAAACATGCGAGAAAATATAAGACTAATCTAACACGTTATCTATTTAAATAACAAAACGATCGACTTTGTACTGAAATAGTAGAACGTCAAAAATCAACGCGTAAATAATGTCATGGAGAAATTATAAATATTAAAATGATGTGTAATTTTTATCCAAGATTATGTTTGTTTAAAGTTTAATACATTTTAAATAAGGTATTAATAGAATTAAGGAGTGGTTTTGAGTACATAACGTCGTTATAAATACGAGTGGAATTTTAGAGCGTTAGATAAAACTACTGGATCTTATAAACTTGTTATGAGGGTAACTGTAGGAAGTTGTTGGAAATAATTTTGTTCTATATTTAATTAGAAGTACTTACAATATCGACCTTTTAAACTTCTACCATTTATTCAATATTTTTCATTGACACTCCGCTCCTATTCGTCACATTGTGATATAACGTATAACGTACTTTGATAAATTTACTTAATAATACTTTGTCACTATGAAACCTTTTACTAAATGACACCAAAGATTTTGACCAAACAAGATGTTTAATTTAATAACTCTATAGATTTTTAAATACAAAATGTATTTGAAAATATATTTAAACATACAAAAAAAAAGCTTAGCGTAGACTCTAAATTGAACGGAGGTCAAAATAAAAGAAAGGAGGTCACGAAGACACGTCATTGCAACAAAATTTTAATATTCACATTCAGCTAAACATATTTGTGCAATTTTATTGCAACAAATTTAAAAAAAATATAATGTTCGTAATGTAACTGAAATAATTCTTTTTTTATTATTTGTTAGCGACGAAAAACAAAATGCGACCTCTATATCAATAAGGCGCATTAGTAAAATAATCTTTCCCTTTATTTTGTAACACTTTTCAAAACAAAAAAAAAACATCACCAAGAACATAATTCATAATACGGAAGGGAGGTGAGTTTAAAGTATTTCAAAGTAATAGTTAATGACAAATTAGAACATACCGATCAGTATGTGCCATCGTAATAGTGTCCTAAAAGACCTACCACAAGTTACATAATATGAAGGTCAAATTGTCCACGACAGGTTGAGAAACGGTGAAAGTACGGGCTTTCGTCTGATAAGATTCGGGTCGTCTTACAAATGACATTGGTAATTATAGTCTACTTAAAGATGTTAACGTCATTAGACGAAATGTTCCTAAGATTTGGTATCGAAAAGAATTTTGATATTAATACTTAACCCCAGACCTGCAGAGCTGCCCGAAGACGCAAAGTTTTATTCCAATAGAAAAATGTGTATAATAAAATTACACATTACTATTAAGCTTCATAAAATAAATATCAATACTTACAGAATTCTGTTTCCTCTTCAATTTGAATCCACACTGTTGCAATTTATTACCATTTTGACGTTCTTAATTAATTCAAAATTATTTTAAAATATTACGTAATATCACGTCACTTACGAATATCAGGGCGTATGGCAAAATCAATAGTTCGACAAACGACCTTCACCTAATAACTGTAATATTGCATAATTTTTGTTTACAAATAAATAATTGTGGCACGCAATATACATTTGATATTTGACAACCGGTCTAATATGTTTCTTTAAGTTATGGTTTATATTGGAAAACATAATATGTTAAAAAGACATTGTATCGCCTTTACACGACATATTATGAGATCTGAATAGATATAATACATTAAAGAAAATCCTTTGCGTACATTGACACATAATATTATAAAGCACTGACAATGACAATGAGTTTTCTAAAGATGCAAATATAATTTAAATAAATAGTATTGAACGTGTATAATCTATATCTTATATAATGGAAGTCGCGAGGTAATATGATAGTCATTTAAAAATATTAATTTTGAATACATTTTACGATTAAATTGTTCAATGGTTTTGTATGTGAAGATAACCTCTTATCAGTGACAATATAACATAATTGAAAACTTAAGACAATGCATGTTTTAATGATAAAAAAAGTTCAGGTTAGCTTCCTAATTTAACCGTGAGAATATCCATGGACTCACTTATAAATTAAAATCAATTGTAAAAAAAACAACGTTACAACATAATAGATTTATTCGTACAATTTGCAAAATTATTACTTTACTTCTGAGTGAGTATTTAGAGAATATGTTCATATTTACAACTGTATCTGTTTTCATTTAAATTCGTTTACCTGCTTAGAAATAAAGCAACAAAAATATTTCATTGTTCAAGATTAATACTGATCACAGCTATTACGAGGAGTTTCGTAACATTAAATAACCAAATACAATATAGAAGCGTTTTACTAAAAACTAAATAAATAAATCTATGACGTGTCAATTATAGTAACGGTCATGCTCTGATTGCTTTGTTAGAATAAAGTAACAACTGTTCTTTTAGGCAACAGTCAACCACTACTCCATAAGATAATTAACTTAGAACTCACACAATAACATAAGTAAATATAGTGGCTATTACAAATGAAGCTGTGCTATAATAGAGTCTAAAAAGCTTTTATTTAATCTCAACAATCACTTTCGCTAATCTAGAAATTCGATCGCAGCTTCCGTGTAACAAGGAAACTAGTTTCTCTGTTCAACTCATAGCACTGTACATAAATTTGTCTCAAAATGTCATTACTCAGTTATTTTTATACACGAGAGGATTATATAAAATATGTATTAAAATAGTCACTTTCTAGTTTAGTTTCTATGACGACGCATATAATAGTGTCATAATTATGGACGTTTAAGGTTTAAATTACGAAATGCTGATAGTTTTAGATAACATAAATCATAGAAGAATTAAAAAATGATATACCAACATGATGTAAAATAAAAAAAATCCATAGTACTTTTAAAAACATAAAATATTTTGTGAATTAGTGGATATTATATGTTACAGTTGGCTACAGCATATTATTAATTTTACACAAATACGTACATAATTTTGTTTTATTAAAACACCTTACTTGATATGTAACTCTGATCCGCATTACTTCATGCATTACCTGTAAAAGAAAAAAATATTTTTAGGTATTTTTAATTTCTATGACTTATTTTTGTAATATAAATATATCTAGATGTTAGAATTTTTTAAACTAAATACATGAATTAAATAATAATTTATATGTTTCAGGTCCAAAAGTTGGAAGGTCATAGATTGTTCTCCTGTATTTTTTAATATGACGCAGCTTCAACCATCTTTAAAAACAAAGAAGGCTTTGCGAAGAAGCAAACCACCGGACGGTGTCTAAGATATATGACAGATTTTATTGAAGAGAATTAATATTATAGAGAGCCACTAATCACCGTATAGATTCAACATCAAAAGAATAACTGATACATTATCATCTGTAGTAATAATTATACCAAAGTGAGAAAAAATGGCTATCCAAGTCCTTTTAGCATCGACAGCTTTAAAATCAGTCAGCGTTACTGGTCTGTGGTTAATACCACTTCTGCTTGGGGCCTTCACGTATCATAATTATAACTCCTACGATCCAGAATCGAAGGTACTAGAAAAAGAACCTAAGAGGGAGTATGATTTCGTTGTAGTTGGCGGAGGCTCTGCTGGTGCAGTCGTTGCCAATCGTCTAACCGAAATCAAAGATTGGAATTTACTTTTATTAGAAAGTGGTGAGTTAATTATAATATACCTAACGTACAGTACTATTTATCGCATAACTTAATTTATAATATATATATAACTATAAAAAAGGATTTTCTATTTATTTCTTGACAATAATAGACTTAAAAATACAAGAAGTTATCATTTAAGATGTTAAATGATTAATTGTATATATGTGTATACTATGTAATTGTATATACTATGATAATATATAGTGACATAATTTAAAAAAGAAAAGGAATTATTAAAGATTTTGTTTTATATGTTAAAACCAAATAGTTGAGAGCCGTATTCTTCACTATGGTAACTATGACAACAAAAATATAGGGATACTTTATCAGTGATGACCAAATTTTACGTAAAAGGAAGGTCAAATTATTTTAGGAAGAATAGTCTTCAGTGTATTTAACACTAATAGCGTACTAATACATATATTGTACCTAAAACTTCCAGGACCAGACGAGAACGAGATTACTGATGTCCCCTCTTTAGCCGCTTATTTGCAACTAACGAAGTTGGATTGGCAATACAAGACTGAACCGACACCTTACGCTTGTTTGGGTTTTAAGAACAACAGGTGCAGCTGGCCGAGAGGAAAGGTAACATTGTAACAAATTAGGGGAAATTTACATCATATTTTTTTATTTGTGATTAGTATATTTTATTACCACGTGACATAGTCCTTACTCGCGAGAGAGAACGCAGAGGGCGGTAGCCGCTAACTTACATAGCTCAATTTTCTTACCATGCTATTAGTCATCACATTTAGTAACAGATTTATTCGTTTTGCGATATTTATAACGAGATTGTATAATTCTCGCTTATACTCGTATTACACAACGCACCTATGTTTTTAATATTGTTATGTTGTAATTTTTCTTAACCCGGATCGATGGAAATTGCCATAGACTATAGCCCAAATAATGAACCCCATCCCGAATGCTAAAGTGAACCGAATTAAGAACACGATAGTTACATTATTGCAACTAAATTGTAACAAAATTAAATAAGTAGGATTTTTTTTGTTTAATTACCCTATTTAAAAGGATTCATATGTACGTCAAATCTTTCCAATATATTAGATTTTTTAAATTATGTAGTTGCAATAACCAAAGAGCATTGAATGATCCCTTTTCATTTTTTTAATTCAATTCTTTTTAAAATTTCAGCTTCTCGGCGGTTCCAGCGTTTTAAACTATATGATTTACGTAAGAGGTAATAAATACGACTACGACCAATGGGAATCTTTTGGCAATCCAGGATGGGGATATCGAGATGTTCTTAAATATTTTATTAAATCCGAAGATAACAGAAACCCTTATTTGGCCAAAAATCAGTATCATGGTCAAGGCGGTTATCTGACTGTGCAGGAAGCACCATGGAAAACACCCCTTGTAGCAGCTTTCGTTGAAGCTGGGGTCGAAATTGGCTATGACAACAGAGATATAAATGGTGCCATCCAAACCGGGTTCATGATGGCCCAAGGGACGATAAGACGCGGTTCTAGATGCAGCACAGCTAAAGCATTTTTAAGACCAGTGAGAACCCGTAAAAATTTAGATATTTCACTGCATTCACACGTTACTAAAATACTCATTAATCCTATGACAATGAAAGCTTACGGAGTAGAATATGTAAAACATGGTATTAAGAAAGTGGTTTATGCTAGAAAGGAAGTTATTTTGTCGGCAGGAGCCATTAACAGTCCACAATTATTAATGCTTTCTGGTATTGGTCCAAAAGATCACTTACAGAGCGTTGGCATAAAAGTCCTAAAAGATTTACCAGTAGGAGAAAATTTAATGGATCATGTGGGAGTGGGAGGACTGACATTTCTAGTCGATAAACCAGTCGGAATTGTCCAAAATAGACTTCAGGCATTTCCTGTTACAATGAATTACGTATTAAACGAAAGAGGCCCCATGACCACATTAGGAGGACTTGAAGGTATTGCTTTTGTAAATACAAAATATGCTAATAGCTCCGGATTATGGCCTGATATTCAATTCCATATGGCTCCTGCAACATTTGCTTCAGATAATGGACAAACTGTGAAAAAAGTGTTAGGTCTGAAAGACGAAATTTATGACACTGTTTTTAAACCTATAGCAAATAAAGATGGGTGGACTATTATGCCACTGTTGTTACGGCCTAATACTAGAGGTTACGTTCGATTAAAAAGTTCAAATCCTTTTGAGTATCCTATAATGAATCCACGCTATCATGAAGATCCTCTAGATGTAAGTCGTCTTGTGGAAGGGATAAAAATTGCCTTAAAAGTTGCGAACGCTTCCCCATTTAAGCAATTTGGATCAAGATTATATATGAAACCATTACCAAACTGTAAACAACACAAATTTATGTCCGATGAATATATTGAATGTCAAGTTAGATCAATAAGTATGACCATATATCACCAATGTGGGACGGCTAAAATGGGACCATCTTGGGATAAGGGTGCTGTTGTTGACCCTAGACTGAGGGTGTTTGGTATTGAAGGACTAAGAGTTATAGACGCTAGCATAATGCCAACTATTGTTAGTGGAAACACAAATGCACCAGTAATCATGATAGGAGAAAAGGGTTCTGACATGATAAAAGAAGATTGGTTGAATAGGTAGAAGAGACATAATAACAACCATAAATTTGATTAATTTATTATGTGTGTAGGAGGGGTAAAAAAAATTAAGGATGACATCAAAAGTGAATCTGTGTAAAACACACGAATATATCTTTAGAATAATATTTCACTCATCTTTTTGCCCTTACTTTGAATGTAGAGATAAAGTTTAAATAGAATAAATATACTGTAAATAGAATATTTATAAATATATTTAAACGTTTTACAAGAGTAAGATTATTTGTAATACTTTTGTTGATAGGTGCCATGCTTTTTATACTTATATACCTTTACACCAGCGGGTATGAATTAAAGCTTTAAAATCTTCAATGACCCATGAAAATAGTTTTATGTTTATTTTCAAAAGTATTCATTGTTCTTTATTCAATAATATTTCATAAAATTCTATGAACTTAATAGCAATGAGATTCATGACTCCAACATTTTTAGACAACGACCATTTTTTTGTACTACTCAGTTGCTGATATATCTGAACGTATTTGAATTATTGAATTTAGTATGAACTATTACAAAATAAAGACAGTGAATACAAAATATACAGTGGACATTAACAATAAATTTTATATTTGTGGTTTTATTGTAAAAACCCAAGGGTCACAGTCGTTGAAGATAAATTGAAAGATTTTTGTTAACTGTTCTTGATTGTAACATTTGAACAAGTATTAAGTTTGGTTGTTTACGATTCGAATAATTATTTCATTTACCATTTGTAACCAAATATTTTTTGTTGTTTATTATAAAACTTAATTAAATAGTTTTATCGTTGTTTTTTTTTTTGTTGTTGTTATTAATAAATCAAATCAAAATAAATCATTAATGAAAATATAAAAGAAAATTTTCTCCGTGTTAGGAATTGCATTTTTATTTCTTGAATGAATTTACTACCTACAATTTATTATCAACATGTTATATTCATATTTTGTTCTCAGTCTGAGTAATTGCAAATAAATTGAGTAAGGCATTGTGAAATTTATAAACTACTTTTTTATTGTAAGTTCCATTCTTTTTTATGTCGAAAAAAATTAATATATATACATACATACATATATATATATATATATAGTTTCGTAAGCGAGGATTTATCAACACATTACGATGTGATTACAATATTTTAATTATTATTAGGTTTTAGAAATAGGGTTAGCAAGTTATACACATGACTTACTAGGAACTTAAGAGTTATTTATACGAAAAAATAAATACATAATAATGAAAATCAATACAATAATTTAATTCAAAAAATTAATACTATGTAACCTTTGGAATTCATTTACAAAAAGTTGTATTCAATTAAGACCACGTTCCTAAAAAATTGTTTACCTACTACCGTGTAATGACATTACTTTATTTACCAATTGTAACACTGAAAAAGTTTAGAACGGGCCAGTTATAAACTAAGTTAATAAAAACTTTTTTTTTATTTTAATTTTACAACTTTTTGGTACTCTAATGTAGTAAATTGCATTCATTTGTCATTTTTTTAATATAAAACTGTCGTTAATTTAATATAAAACTGTCGTTACAATTGAAAAAGACCCTATGCACGAAAATTTTCGGTGAATGATTTGTTATGACTTTCGTTGTGGCCTTACTCAACAAAAAAGCTATGATAGGCTGAGATATTACTTAATGAAGTCTTATCTCGTGTCACGATTTACAATTGGTTTCACGAATTTAAACGTGGACGTAGCGATCACAAAGACGATCCGCGTGAGGGACGGAACAGCGACTACTGAATATAACATCAGTGCTGTCCGACGCATAATAGAGGATGATAAGAGCGTGACCTATCAGCAGATACGGATAAATCTTCGCATTGGTATGAGTTCAAAAAATATTACACGAACATTCAGGCGTCAGGAAGCTTTGTACAAGATGGATTATCCATACTTTAACCGACTACCAGAAACACCTTCGCATGGATAAGTATCTCTAAATGTAAGATAAGTTTAACGGCGGGGACTCAAATGTGGTATTTGAAATCGTCACAGGTGTTGAAAGCTGGATATATTGCTACGAACCCGAAACCAAAAGACAATCAGCTCCTTTCGAGAATCGGCAAACTAAGGTAAAGAAAGGAAGAAGTCAAGGAAAAAAGATGATTACCTTATTATTGGGTCAGAAAGGTTATTTCCCGACAATTATACTAGAAGATGGAAGGACAGTACTGAAGACTGGTATGTCAATCGCCGTTTGACTGTTGTCTTGGAAAAAATTTTCAGCAGCAGGATTTTTTAGCGCACTCCACAAGAGGGACTGTTGAATATTTGATTAAGGCAGGTGTTGAGATAATGAGTCATCCACAATACAGCCGGGAACTGGCGCCCTGAGGCTTTTATTTATTCCTACGAATAAAAAATAAAAAAAGACGTATTCGCTTTACGAGTCCTGAAGATGCGGTGAAAAGGTTCGAAAATGCCATAGAAGAGATCCCTAAGGAAGAATGGGCCCACTGCTTTTCACAGGGGTTCCATTGAATGCGACGATGTGTAGAGAGGAAAGGAGATCACTTAGAAAAAGAATAAAAGTATTGGGAATTTTCTACACTAAGCCATATTTTATTTTCTAAATATTTTCAGTGTTACCTTGGTACTTAGGTGACACGTCATCATTCTGAAATTCTGATTTTACAGTATAATTGTTATTTCGCTTTCATAAATATTTCGTGAATCACAATTTATTGAAATACTATTTTATTAAAATCTCAATACAAAAACTAGAGCCACTTTTGGACAAATGAAATGACAAAATAGAGAGAATTGAGAAGAATATTCGAGATTTTTAGGTTGCCAAATAAAATATTATTTTAATTGGTTCATTTACTAATTAAGATGTAGTGGGCCAGGAGTAATCATTAAGATATATGTATAATATATAACTTAAAAACATTTGTTTACGAATAACTCCAGTGAATTGTAAAGAATTAAAAAAAATCCAAGTTAATAAATGCAGATCCATATAAGTTTAGGATAATCAAATTACTTTTCTAAATACATTTATATACTCCTTCTCCTACTAACCTTATCCTGATAATTTACTTATAATTTTTTTACTTTTATTTTCGGACATAGATATATATTTTTTTACGTATGATATAAATATTAAAACAAAACATATCATGTTTTAATTCAATTTTAACATAACTATAACTTACATTGACGATTTTTTTAAACTCTCGCAATGGATAACTTAATAAACATTTCTAAAACATAATCCTCCTCTAATTATTTAACTTATATGGTAGTTTTTTTCTTCTATGTCATATAATTGGAATATCTGAGTTAACTGCAGTTTAAAAACTTTTTTATATTTTAAAACATTAAGTTTGATATTCATCCGGTTTCCCACTTTGTATAGAGCTAATATTCGGAATGTATATAATTCTATATATTTTATATATTAAAATTAACAAGTGAATTTATAATACGATCGATAAAATTACGATCTTTAAATGCTACGGACAAAAGTGGGTATTCCACGACATACCGAATTTTATTAAATGCAAAAATAATAAGCTAAAATGGTTGTGATTAAAGGAAATATCAACAAGCATGCCACGATATCGTTGCTGTGGTTTTAATTGTATAAGGGATTTTCCCTTATCATGTTTTGTATAATTTATGTAAGATTGTCTGTAAATTGAATTACTATTGACGGAAAGGAATTTATTTAACCAAACTCCACTGTAAGAATTATGTACAGTGCTATGAGAATATTGTTTTTCCTTTTTTCTGTCTTTTTTTTTATCGTTTTTAAATGCCTAAGCTCTAAAGACCCCGATGTTATACAAATAAGTATAGGTATGTACTAAATGATAAACGCGAGTTATGGTTGGTATTTTAAGTACCAACTTGTTTCTGAAGAAGCAGATGTATGGTTCGATTTTGTCGATAACGTAAAAAACAAATCTCTGGAATCCTACCGCGCTGAGTATGTTAAATGCAAAAATTATGTTATTAAAATATTATTGAATTCAAATATTAACAAAATAAAATCTGCAATAAGAGAAGAATATGTATTTATATAATCGTACAATAATAATTATTTACATATTTTCAGTTATTACTGTCTTTTAATTTATTTCTTCGGAAAATTCCTTTAGCCGATGAACTAACTGTATCATATGAAATGCACTATCAAATAAAACAAAGACAGTTCGGCGTTGCACTCAAAAAGTCAATGAACGAAAATTAGGTTTTATAATTCATATGTTCAAGACATGACCAACCAAAAACACTAAGAGCAGACTAAAGGCGTTCAGGTTTGTGTAATATAAAAAGAAATTTAATTAGGTGTTTTTTTTAAATAAATAATAAGGCGATGTGAGTCTTCGATTCAGCAAAATAATATCAGGTACCATCCAGGGATTGAATCATATCCATATAGTGTTAAGAAAAAATAAGATACTTTCTTGTAAGTAATTCAGTTGAAGAAAATCTGGCGTATTTTATATGTAATCGGTAAAGTATACATAGCCATTAATATTTACTGTTGTTTATTTAGTATTATTTTTATACATATTCCTCTCAAAAAAAATTCCACTGCAACCTGAATACCTTTTAATGAAACAAAAAAAAAATGCATATATTTAATAAAAAAAAAAAAAATATAATTAAAATCCCGTTACTAAATGACAGTCATTAATTTACGATGAATATTTTTGCGTAACAATGTCAACATATATTTATGACATTCTAAGCCCTATGACCACAATGTATCTCCTAAGTTAGCGGTCAATAAATCATTTCATGTACGTAATGCAGATATTTAATTTTATAAATTTAAATAACTTTGGAACAGCCATTATTTATGTTCGATTTTCTAAAACGAGTGCCGTGCCGTGAATAATGAGGTGGAAGTGGTGTTTTTTGTTTGTGTTAGCGAGGTATTTTCTTTATGCTTATTTTTTTTCTAATAAAATTTTACTAGCTAGACAAGATTAGACTTATAACAAAGTTTGTTATAATTATTCTTAGTTTTTGAAAACCAAAAGCATTTGTTGTGTATTTGATATTTCTTTAGCAATCTTTATAATAATAATTCTAAACAAGTCCTTGTTCACAGTAACTTTTAATTACTGGACGTTGCTTTTCACATAATTATATGTATTAAAAATAAATTTAATGTATATATTCTTAAACTCTTAAAAGGAAAGGATTTATATATTCTAAAAAGCAAAACTAAGAATTTTATTTAATAGTAAAAAGTGTTTATCTTTGTTAAATGCTTTCGTAATCTCATTGCATATCGTGATACCTTATCGGGTAGGTAATATGAAAATCAAAAATAATAATAACTTGACTCAAATTCAAGTGTTACAATGAGAAGGACTGAAAAAATACATTCTTATTTGTATTGATAATTTAAATTAGGTGCCTTAAAAATCATTACAGATTATAGGAAGAAAAAAAATTAAAAAAAATGTACTAACTAAATAAAGCGTTATTCCTATACAATTATTTTTGTTAACAACAATTTTCAGTAATATTAAAATATATACAGATATCTAAAATATCTGACTATCGGACGTTTCTTATTTTACTTGAATACATCATGGGTCCTGCTTTTAATGACATTTAGAGTGGAAGTAGTTGGAAACACCTTTTAGATACCTCGTAATCATTGTAAAATTATTATTATTTAAATATTTGCAAATTTTTATTGTAGAAAACAGTATGCATACATAAAAAAGTTAGTTTCAACCTTGGGCGCGCCTTCCAAATTTTTACTATTGACGTATAAAACCACAAATTTGTATTCAAAAAATAAACCCATAGAGACATCTTTAACTAACAAAATTAAAATTCCGTGGAACATAATGAAATTATATATCGATGTAAGAAAAGATAAAAACTTTTAAACTTGTTCTTCTAATAAGTTTATTGGTAAGGATACGCGTTTATTTTAAAATGTCATTAACGAATAACTGAGAATATCTTTAAAAAGATACTTTATCGCGCATATTGTTACTAAGCTCGTTTTTGTACTATAACTATATCAATCGTTTTAAACGCTGCTTTTCGTGGTGTTTTATATTTTAAAAAAATTAAAATATATATATATATTTAAACTATGTTATAGTTTAGACTGTTTTATTTTTGTTATTTTTTCTCCAGCCTCTGCTACTTCCCTCTCGCAACTTTTGGAAGGGATACTATCCTCGATGGGATAGCCGGCTTTCTCCGTGACGCAGCGGAGATACATAACGGTGAGCCAGCCGAGACTGACTTCATCTTACCCAAGTACGACTTCATCATCGTCGGTGCTGGCACAGCTGGTTGTATACTTAGCAACAGATTGACCGAAGTCGATAAGTTTAAGGTTAAACAAATTTGATTACCGCTATTTACGACCTACGTCCCTCCGTGACACCGAAATAGCATCATTAACGACGGAACGCTATTTCGAGTCGGTTTTCCCAGTCTATGATCTCACAGAATTTGTCTTGATATATAAAATGGTCAGCCTAATTTGCATTTCAATACTTATTTCTGCCAAGGTTGAAGTGACTGCTTGATTTGATTTTACAGGGCTTCACTAAGAACATCTCTTAACTTTAAAAATGGATCTGAAAACTGAGCGACACATTTGTACTAACAGTATTGCCATAGAAAAATAAAGTTTTGCTTAATATTATCTTGAAACTCGAACCTATAATAACCGGTCATCAAATAATGAACAGTCTACATTCGTCCTTGTAAATAAATAATCGAACAAAACTTAAATAGAAAAGTTTTTGTAATTAGCATTATTTTAATTCCTAGGCGAAAAATAACACGCACTTAAATCTAACGACGAGCCACTAATTTGCTTGGGCGTGGGTCAATTACGGTTTACCTTGAATTAAGTATTAATTAAGGTAGGCGCGACCTCATATTATATTGCAGTCACTATTGTCACATTGCTTTGTTCGAATTATAGCATTACGTGATGTAGCAATTTAATGTTACCCAGATTGCGATCATTTTAATAACAAGCATCAGTAGTATACTATTGTATTCAAAATATTTTTAATAGGTAAAGGATGTGCTATTGACAATATTTTGGGCCGTTTGTTACCAAGGATATAGGTTTATTTTTTTCGTCGAATAGAAAATATCAGGCGTACCGCGAAGAGGCAATATATATATTTATATCATTTAAAATATTCTACTCTTAGAAAAACGGTATCCTTCACCGTTGATTATATTATTCAAAGTAGCAAAGTTCGATGAACGGATTTAATCGGTTGCACGTGTTTTTTATTTATTTATTCTTTAGGTGACTTTTAAAAAAATTATTATATAGGACCGATATATGTTTACATATTACTTATATAAAACAAAAACTTAGGAATATATATTCATCTTATAAAAAAAGGCAACGCGTCATGATACCTGACACACGATCTAATTCTGCCAAATCAATGAAATGTCCAGATAGTTATATAACTGGCAAGAAGTGAAAAACTAGCTTTATAATATAAAATAAAACTGGTCAAGCCAGCTAAGTTATAATGTCGAAATTATGGCACATTATAGGGATCGCCAAATATTTGCGTTTTTAAAAAGAAATAAAAAATGTTGATTTATTATAATTGTGGTTCGTTGCCAACTAAAGGCAAAATTAATTTATATATACCGTTGTATATTTATATCATGGTAGCATGCTACATAAAGAAAAATTTACAATTGACTCCTGCACTAATCTGTCTATAAAATTATCAATAACAGTTTTAGATATTAATTGATCATATCAACTCATAGTTTCTATAATCGATGGAATTGTAATAGAGAAAATGATATTTTTATTTGCAAATACTTTTACAAAACCCTTTCGACTTCAACCTTCATTGGCTTCATCAAAAATTACACTAAACGTGTGTACCGTTAAAAATAAAGCATTTAATTCCAATTAAAAATATACAATGTTCGTCGTAAGGAAAATATTCTTATATTCGTTTCGTTTTCAATATTAAGGAGTCAATAAACCTCAATACATTACAGGTCCTTTTAATAGAGGCAGGTGGAGCAGAGCAAGTATTTATGGACATCCCCGTTCTGGCTACAATGCTGCAATTCACTGACGCAAATTGGAAGTATCGCACAGAACCTCAAGTAACTATTACACGATTTTTATTTAATACTATTTTTGATAATTGACTGGTTACGGTACTGCACGTTATTGATAAATTATCTCTTGTTATTGATATAATCTTTTTGGAACAAGTAGAAAAACCGATTTTATCTACAGCACATCTCATTTTCCAAAATCAAATTATCAATGAAATATTTTCATTGTATATACGTTCTATATTTGACTAAATCCTTCATATTACAATAGTCCTGCATCTCCATTTCATTTTAATTTAATATTCGGCTTCCAAATGTAACTTTGGTTAACTGCCTGATGCTGCCCCACTCATAATAACATACTAATACATTGAATTAATGCTTCATCTGTTTCATCTCACTCCAAGTAATTATTTTTTACATGCGTTTTATTTAAAGACGTAAATTATTACAGACAAAAACAAAACAAAAAACGTTTACAGCAGCAACAAAAAAATATTGACGTAATTCCTATAAAAAATCACATTCGGTTTATCCAACAATACCACGAAAATGACAAAGGACAAGTAAAAAAAACAGTAAGCACGTCAAACTTCATATAATTCCATTTTCTGGAGTTTCGACTTTTTTATTGCTATTGTTTATGCCGACACGGTAAATTATAAATCGTTTAATATATACATTGGAAAAATTATAAAAAGTCCTGTCTGTACAAAAAAGTATAGGAAATACTTTGCATTCATTATATTTACAATTTGATTTTTATACAAATTCCTTCATAAATGCGGCATTTATGCAAGTAATTAATGAAGTTTGTCGGATAATAAATATCAATAAATCTAAAACCAGTTAGTAGGGGGAAGTGGGAAACATTTTTTTTGTCAGAATTAATAATAAAAATTAATAATATTACATTAATATGTTACGTTAACATGTGTTATCACAACGATTTTAACTTATTCAGATTTTTTTACGTACATTTTTAGTTTGAAGAAGCGTTCGGCTATCAGTCATGTCATTCCAATCGTTTCCAGTGTGATGGGTGAACTATAAACTTTTTTGTGTTCTTCATTGTTTGGTATATTTATATATATATAGAGCTGTATACGTAATTCTGGCTTATATGTATAAAATCCCTAGTATACCTCATTATTTCATTTAATTACACAGGTCAAATACAATTTCCTCAAAAATAACGAATAAAAATTCAGATACTATAGGTTTTATTATATAAATAAATGCTTTTTGTTATTCAAAACCACTAAGTATTAACGGCAATGTTTCATCGAAGGCAGGCATTGCTTATAAATTTATATATTATATTGAATTCTCAGTTGTATAATCTAAGACGTTATTGTAATTGAACGTAACGATATTTTTATTTAATTGATCAAAACGTTTTTTCGTAATATAATTACCTCTAAGAGGAAAACAGTTGTAATCTTTAATTATTTGACGTCACTGACTGTTACAGAGGACAAAGGTATAGTGTTTTGAAATCATCTAACATCATATGATGCAAATAAGTTATAACGTTGTTTGATAACCATATAAATACTATAAAATAAAGTTTTTATTATATTAATTCAAAATTTTAACGGACCATTTTATTCTAAAGCACAAATATACTTTTCATTGGAGAACAATATTTATGTTACTAAATTTAAAATAAGCTATTGTTTAAATTCTCCATCTCCTCTCCTTTAATCAATTTAAAACATACACAGGATGTGTTATCAGTGCCTATCTGTTACTAATGTACTAAAGCAAATAAATAGAAAATAAATTAAGCCGGAATCCAATAACTATTTATTTTATAAAATATATTTCTCAGATATATTTTACGGCATTGCACAGCGGAACGTATGCGGAAGACATTTGCATTTTTGAAATTATAAATACTAAACATGCATATGTTATCCTTTGCATAAATATTGCGATTATGGACCGGTTTCCAAAATTATTTCTATAATGAATTAGTCAGTTTCCCGATGAATGAACAGATCAGATGACGTCACCGATTACATAATTATAGATTTAAATAACAGAATTATATACAATGTTTATAAAACAGATCTTCACTAATAAGCATGTGTGATCTGTTTATTCAAATTAAATTTTAGTTATTTTATAAGTTCGCGTTCTTTTTTTTATTATTGCACGTTTTAAATTCCTAATCTTGTGGATGTTTGTAATGAAATGTTTAAATTCAAACAGACTTTAAATGGATCTTTTGAGAACATTTAAAGAGCGAATATTGAAAAATAAATTTCTTTTATGTTAAAAAGTATGGAAAAGGCGTTAACTTGCTTCATCACTGTTAAATTCATCCATCAATGTTAAAAATTTAACCAGAAAGAAAAAATGAAACAAACTCCCACGCCAGCAAACCCACCAACGACATGTTCTCTTCCTTACACGTCTAATAAACTAGCAATACAT
Organism: Danaus plexippus; assembly: GCF_018135715.1. NCBI lineage: Eukaryota > Metazoa > Arthropoda > Insecta > Lepidoptera > Nymphalidae > Danaus > Danaus plexippus. The sequence continues at coordinate 12,134,269 of NC_083559.1, read as the reverse complement.
TTTAATGTCAGCGATTCTAAATTTAAAAAAAAAATGTTATTTCCGTTTCATTTATCTTATAAGTAAAATATTACAAAACCAGTACGTGCTCGCATCGCAGTAGGGATTGCCTTAGTACTACGTGATAAATGTTACACATACTCGAGGTATTATATATATTATACAACATTTCACAAAACCTTACGTATAAATAACAAGAAAAATAAGCAAGAACACCCGTATTAAATAGATAATTTAGTCAAAAGCGTCACAGAAACATTAAACCGTATTTCTATTTTATATCAAGACTCTATTTTTTATTAAAAAGTTTTTGTTAGTTTGTATCAACATAAACAAACTATAAATTTATGAAAACACATTAGAATGGATTTATTTATTATATTATCAGATAATATCTTGTTATTATCTTTAATTACAGTGTTCATTATAATAATAATTGCATAAATTGAATAAACGTAACGTACGTAAAATAAAAGGAATAAACAGCAGCCACACTGAAGAATCAAATCCAAAATAGTCGACAACCAGATGCTGGATATTTAGAAATCAAATAACAGCATTATCTGTTATAAGCCACGTTCTTTAATAAACAAATATTTACTTCTGTTAAAATATATCGATTTTAATAGTAAAATACAGATAGGTTGAGTAGGTTGTGTTGAATCTATTTTTAATTTTTTTGTTTTAAAATAAGTCGTAATCCATAAAATCTTTGCAGATATGTTTTAAAAGCAATAAAAAATCTTTGATTTCGAATATAAAATATAAGGAGGTTCTTTAAAAATTTTTTGCAAATTATATGATTAGATGGTGATTATTTCTCATCGACGTTTTTATTAAAAAAAAAATATTTGAACATCACGTATTCCTAAAACACCCACGATTCAATATTTATGAATATTTCATAGTATATAAATTATTTAAATATTTTTAATAAACAAACGTTTATGCCTACGTGATTCTGTTTTCGTAAAATTTTATGTTGTATTTAATTGAAAAACAATTCAATAAATTACAATAATCTTCTAACATTATGGTGACTTTTTAAGGTTTTGTGTCGTTTCTTAAACTTACTATTGATTAATCATCTTATATATCTATTAGCTTATTATTTTTAATCTTAAAAATAACTATGCTTTATAAATTTATGCAATATTTTATATTTATTACACGATTTTATATATATATATATATATATTTAATGGTTTTTGATACTGCAAACGTTTTAGAGAACGCATGGTATGGAAAGTAAGTATAATGTCGGTCAAAATTTCAGCTAACATGTGAAAGTACCGAAATATTGTAGAATATTTTATAAAACAAAAATAACTACCAACTGCTACAGAAAACTTTATACGCACATGTGTGTAAGACTTGAAATAATAATAGTTAACAGATGAAATAATGATAATATAATATATCTTATACGAATAGACTGTTCGAAAAAAAAAGATTAATATATATTTACTGTAATAATTCAATAATTATAAAATTTTTATTTATAAAACAATATTTGGTTATATGAGAAACATTATTAATTAAAATAATGGGAGATTTATAAGATTTATGAAATAAAAACCAAGAGTTTCTAGAAAATGTTTGGACCGTAAAAAATTGATTAATATATATAAGAATAATGTTTAGACCATTGTTAAAATTAATATTTATTCTTATACTTTTTTCATATTCTGTTCCAAAAAAGTGGTGATTTTTTATTTGAAAGATTGATTAATTTCAAGTAAAGTTAATTATATTTAAATAAAATATATTTATATGAAGAACTTCATCACCTTAAATAAATCTTAAAATGAATCTTAATAAATAAATGTTATCCGATTATTTACATTCTTCATAACAAACTGGGAATTGAACGAATAATGAATCATTAGACTTGATAAGTAACAAATATTTAAATCAAACTATATATTCAAGATTTTGCTATGATTTCAACCCTAAATAATAATTTAGCTCATTAAAGTTGAGACTGTACCATTATCAAGAGTTGGCAACCATGAACGTAATACAGTTTCCAATTTTTCTTTCATGTGTGTCCCTGCTACGATAACAAAGTTAAAAGCAAAGACCTATTAGGCATTCTGCAATGATTGCAGTTCTTTGGTAATTTGATAAAGATAATAGAAATAAAACGGCATTTAAGATAACAATTCACTTTTTTAGACAATAGCAACGACATAACAGTTAATAACTTGGAATACGATAGCAACACTTGCGTACAAAACTAGTGTTTGTACTGAAAGGTCTGACACCACTAAACTTAAAATACAAAACTATACAGACTTAAATCTTTTTCAGACACGATTACATGTTGTAAATTATTTTCATTGTTCAATTTTTATTTAAAAACATATATTTAATCTATAAAACGTTAATGAGGGGAAACTGTTGCCTTATAGTTTTAGAATTTGACGTATACTACACGACAATCACATATGTTTAAAAAATAGAGCCCCCTGTTTATTATTATAATTCAAATAATGTATCAGCCAAGGCTATGCAAGGGTCAGCAAGCTCACTCGACTATTTAAAATTCCACAAACGAACATCACAAAAGTAGTAAGGAAAATACATATACATATTATAAAGATGATATAATTCTTGTGTTTCTTTTATAATTGTATCCCACTGTGTATTTAATTAATTTGTTATTAAATAATGTAATACTAACTATTATATTTATGATCAAACTGTTATATGTAAGGTGGTATCCTAAGTAAGTTGTATGTAAACAACATAAAACATCCAGTGATTGAAATAGAAATAAAATTAACATAGAATGTCCAGTGAAAACATGTGTTACTTTATTCTGCGAAAAAATCTATAGTCATGAAAGTTGACGTAACCATTAGTAGTTTCTGATCTGTGAGGATAAATGCTGGATACATTCTAATTAATTAAATGGCAATGAAATAATGTGATCTATGAATTTTAAACACAATTCGTAAGGCTGAATTTAATTCTACCTCAAGACGAAAATGTACACATCGTTAATGAATTAAGTTCAATTCAAGATCATACAAATATAAAACTGAGTGTAGATAAATGTACATACATTTTCACATTAATTGAGCTGACCTGAGCATAAACACAAAAAATATAAAAAATAGAGAACCCTAGAGAGTGATCCCTTAACTAGTGAAAAAAAAAGATAAAAAATGTTGGCCTATTTACATAAATACATTTCCACATACCAAATATATTTATCTCAATGTAAACTAAAAAAGAAAAAATATTTTTTATAAATTAAATGGATCGATATTTCCTCCGCTTCCTATTATAAGAAAATCTTTTACAATATTTAATTCTCAGGCCACATTCTTTTATACAGCCTTTCAGATAATAAATATTTTTATGAAATATTTATTTATGTTATTTAATTTAATCATACCTGTTATGGACTTAAAAAAATAAACATTAAAACAAAAAATAGGAAGTTCAAGTTGCTTCGATTACATTAACTACCAATTCGCTCACTTGCTCTTGTATATTTTTATTTTATCAGACATCATATATTCTCTACATTGAATCGACGCGGAAATGATATATAAAAATAACTTTTAGTTTCTCAGTATAGATCAAATCCCAAATATATGTATTATGTTGAACGTCGTCATACCAGCCAACTGCCATGCCGGGTTTGAGTAATGGCTTTACTAAGGTCACTGGCTGATATTTACAAATATAATGGTAAAAACCGCCTATACACAAGTAATATAAATGTTTTTGAGACATCCGCTAAACTCCTAGCTAAAATTAACATAAAGTAATTTCCTACAAATATTTAATAAAAATGTAAAACACTTAATAAAATTTTTAATTAGTGATATACCCTTCATTGTCAATATATACGCAACTACGTGATAGGCTTGTGGCGTATGCAAATTTTAAACAAAACATTCTCCGTCCTCGAGTGGACGTGTGGGGCGGAAATTTGTAAATATACATTTATTTTTTAAGGGGCTATGCATATATAAGGGAAGTAAGAGGCGAAAGTCAGATGTCCTGATATATCAATGTCAACGTGATACGTGCTACCTTAAATGACGGATTGAATTAAAGGCAGTGAACTTCAATCTTGTCTAGTCCTAATAAGTTGTAACTGAGTTGCACAATAATTACATCAAGGCGATGATTGTAATATTAACCTTACCATTTTCAGAAGGCCGGATGTATGGGTATGCGTGATAAACGGTGCGCATGGCCAAGAGGAAAAGTCGTAGGAGGGTCTTCCGTGCTCCATTCAATGATGCACACGAGGGGAAATAAACGAGATTATGATACATGGGCAGCCAGTGGAAATCCAGGTATAAATTTCAATAAGAGCATCAACAATAAATAAAGATAGTTTATTTTATATTTGAAATGAAATAATAATATATATTTTTTTTATGAATAAAACTTTTTTTTTCTAATATAATATAATTAATATCCAGGTTGGGATTATGATAGCGTATTGAAATATTTTAAAAAATCAGAAAATATTGAAATTCCACATTTGGTAAATGACAAAAAATATCATTCAACTCAGGGGCCGATGACAATACAAGAGCCAAGATGGCGAACCCCACTATCAGATGCCTTCCTTGATGCCGGAGTCGAAATCGGTGGAAATATTAATGATTATAATGGTAAAACACAGATTGGGTATTCCATTATTCAATTTACTATGAAGAATGGAACTAGAATGAGTGTCAGTCGAGCTTTCTTACATCCTATAAAAAAACGACGTAATTTTAATATCATTAAGAATGCTTTAGTGACCAAAGTTCTCATAGATCACAAAAAAAAACGCGCTTATGGCGTACAATTTGAAAAAGATGGTAAACAAATTGTAGTAAGAGCAAAACGAGAAGTGATTTTATCCGCCGGATCTGTGAACTCTCCACAGTTATTGATGCTGAGCGGAATAGGACCAAGGGATGATCTCATGAAAATAAATATTACGACAGTCTCAGACTTACCGGTAGGATACAATTTGCAAGATCACTATGCGTTGGGTGGTCTAACTTTCATAATCAATACAACAGACTCTCTTAGATTTGAAAGAATTGCAACCTTGAATAACATCATTGAATACTTTTGTCATCACACCGGTCCTCTAACAGTTCCGACCGGTGCGGAAGCACTTGCTTTCATTGATACCAAAAATCCAAATAATAGAAATGGTTATCCTGATTTAGAACTATTGTTCGTGGGCGGTTCAATTGTTTCCCAAAATGCTTACCGGTACGCATTTGACATCGATGACATTTTGTATGACACAGTTTATAGACCAATTGCCAATAGTGATACCTGGATGGTATTTCCAATGCTGTTACTCCCTAAATCGAGAGGCTACATAAAACTAAGGAGTAATAAACCACACGACAAACCAATTATCAATCCAAACTATTTTACTGACGGAGGACACGACGATCATGTTATATTGTATGGTATAAGGAAAGTATTACAGTTATCACAAACAAAAGCTTTTCAAAAATATGGGAGTAAACTTCACGATATTCCTATTCCTAATTGCGCTCAACACAAATTCGATTCAGATAGTTATTGGTTATGCGCTATGAGGGCACTAACGAATACTATATACCATCCTTGCTGCACAGCAAAAATGGGACCAAGTAATGACCCTGAAGCAGTCGTCGATTCACGTTTGAAAGTCCACGGTATGGAAGGTCTAAGGGTTGTGGATGCTAGTATAATGCCAAATATTCCTGCGGCCCACACAAATGCACCCACAATGATGATCGCTGAAAAGGCCGCCGACATGATAAAAGAAGACTGGGGTATACCCATACCAATATCAAACTGATCAAATACTATGATTTGTTTAAGCATATTTTATATAATTGTATTATCATTCTTAAATAAGGTTTATTTAAAATTAACTAGATTCACAAAGTCAGTTTTAGAGATACGACATTCAGGTTTGATAAAACAAGAATAAAAGTCCTTATTATGTAGTTTTCAAGGTAACCCACTTTACTGGACTTTTTATCTATCAAGATGAATGTAATTTATATAAATTATGTTTAATTTCATATACATAGTTTACATATCAAATGATTCCTATATACTTAAATATATATCTCTTCAGAGACATTTTTGTTTAAATTAAAACATGTTCTTTTAATAATTTACAGAAGTATTTTTTTAGTAACTGTTATATAAAGATTGTTCTTTTTTTTTCATCTCTTCGTCTTTTATTAGTACATCGACCCCTATGAATACTTAAATTTCATTAAAGCTCCTCAAAAATTTCTATCTTTATCAAACACTTAGAAAGTAATTTATATTTTAAATGTATTTGTATGAATCCAAAATCCTCTAAACAAAATATATATATATAGATGAACTTACAATAATAGTTCTTTGATAAGTCTGGAAAGAATGTGTTATTGTTATGTGATGATATTTTAAATCTTAAAAACGTTTATATAATAATAAGCATAACAAAGAGTCCCAAATAAATGTTAATATGGTAAGTAATCTGTACGAATCAACCAAAAAGAATTAAAGAATTGTAATTTAAAGCTACATTTTGTAACTTTTAGTTCTTATTTAGTTCAACTGATCTTAAATAAAAAGATTTCCACCGTATATCGAACGTAGTCCAGGCAATTCACTTATTAAATACAAAGACATTTACAAAAATGTAGTTTATAGTAAAAGTCATTAATAAATAAACAGGAAATCTTGATTCAAAATATTTTTACCTAAAAGAATATATTAACAATAAATACTTTTTACACGATTTATCTATCTAAGAAACGACAGTAACAGAATGGAAAGGATCAATGTTAATCATACTGAGTTAATAGGTTGGTTTATATAAAAAAATTCATCATGCGTAAAAAGACATATTTTTCTTAAATTATAATCTGATTGGCCTCTTTACAATGTATCGATAATAATCGTCTCTACAGAGATCATCTCAGTACCTACAGTCGCAATAATCATAAAACAAATCATCAATACCTTATATAATTAGACCCTAAAAATATACGTAAGTACTTAAAAAAACAAAAAGAAAATCCTTGAAAATTTTTACATTTAAATTTTAAACGAATTTCAAGCGTCAAAATTATATTTATTATTTTAATTGTCTTCTCTGTCTCGCTAAAAATATCCAAACCCACACAAAAATACAATGTTTAACGAACACATTTTTGAAAAAAGTAACTTTTTGAAGTTGTTTTACCAGTATAATTTATTAATTATACTTAACTACATATATTAAATGTTTAAAAATCTCTGAAGCAAAAAACGAACGATAAAACAATTACATGATTTAGTGAGACATTTTCCGCGCAAGCAATCCATGGAGCTACGTCATCAACCAGAGGTCGTATCTCCTATACAATATAACATGGTCCGTCAAGAGTTTATCCGCAGTAAGGAGCCGCCAGGTCCTGCGATCCATCGGCGATTTTTTACTTTTATTCCACTAATGCAGTGCGGTGCGAGTGTACATTTGTTTTGTGATATTGGATTTATTAAACGTTTATTTTAAAAGTAAGTTTAATGTTAACAAACAGAATTATAAATTTAATTCTATATATATATAATTTAATAGAATTTAATTAATTAATTAAATTTTATCGCAAATAACAACACACGACATACTTATGTTTTAAAAAAAATTATCCACCATTCGCATGTATTATGAGTCGGGAAATAGTATTTATATATCATTAAATTGAATTGTAATATTGAGCAATAAATATATATTTTAAAATTTCCCTTTTATGTAAAGGGTATAAATATTATTTACATAAAGTAGGATGATATGGATCGTGGGAACACCCTGATTATGTTTGTCACGTATAAACTCCTATTGAATACAAATATACCATCACTTGCACATAACACAATACATTTCGCTTTCATCATTAAGTAAAATTTTTAATGCAAATATATATTATAAGCACAGCAAAAGAAAATTCGCATAATACCTTATTTACTATATATATATATATATATATATATATATATTGAAGCCATTGCACAATTTCCTATCAACAACAATAAATCATTCACATATTTATAAGTACTTAATGTATATAAGTAAAAATAATAGAAATAAAATAATACACTTCTTAAACATACCACTGTACACGAAAACAAATATAAAGATGAGAGTCTCGCTTTATTGTAGCGTTTGAACTTTAAATGGCGATATACAACTATATATAAATTAATTTTAAGAGAAACAAGTCCACCGAAGGTTTTTAACAACATATTTCCATAATATAATTATTAATTCAAGTTTCCTTCACCCTTAATAGAATTCGACTATTGATTTATGGAGAAAATAATTTGAACATTATGAATCAAATTTAATTAATTTTAAGTTAATTTGTTATATTTTTATGTCCGTAGGTGGGTCTATATTTTATTATGAGGATATAAAAATTTATTATTTTGTAAAATTAACTAACTACTCTTGCGTTCATATAAGACAGTATCTAAATTACTTCAAACGAAAACCTCATTATAAATTTCTATAATTACTTAGCGTTTGAGAATTTAAGAAATTAATAAATCAGGAATAAGGTCGTAAAAGGTACAAACCTAGAGAAAAAATCCATGTATTTGTTCTAGCAGTTCAGCAGTGCTTGTAGGAAAACAATTTGTATACTCCCAAGGTAAAAAGCAAGCTACGCGAATCTTTTCGTTATTGAAATGACAGCAACAAAGACAAATTCAGCATATAAATTTGGATGATCACGTTCGGTATAAAAGAAGTCTTTCGTACCGAGTTAAAATTCTATCTACTTCTTGGGATAGAAGGGCCAAAGTTTTACCTCAATAAATGTGTAACCGCACTGAGGAGAATCGGCTATGAGTAGTATCAGTGGATATTTAGTGTAAAATGACGCCAAACTACCGGTAGCTGCCTAAATATGTTATAAATTTTTTAAATGTTAATTATGTAGGATTCGATATTTATCGGTGTTGTTTCAAAAGATCTCACTGAGGTCAGACTGATGGCTCTACTATAGCGTTACCCATTAATAAAAACGGTATGATTATTCAAAGCCGACATGCCTTTACTTTTTAAAGTAATAAAAATTTCTTTTATTTGTTAATATTAATTCTCATAATTCAGACAATTAATATTACTTTTACTGGTGTTAGTTATCTTGCGTTAAAAATAGTTTTATTAAATATTTCTATTACAGAAATATTTAATAATGTTATAAAAACAGGTTTATTCACAACTAATCAAATAACATTTCTATTTGTTGTTAATAGATCGTAATACGTTATCATTAAAACATAAATTTACTAATGGAGCTAATAATAATTTTTGAGTACGGGGTCAAGAACTTGGGCTTATTGAAAACGAAACCTAATTACGTGTCATTAAAGTTGTTTATTGATTTAATATAATATTTTTGTTTATTTCATTCTTTTAGAATTAATAGAAATTTCACCACATTTTCAAATATCAACTTTAGTAAAATTATCGAATTTTATGAGAAATATATAAACGCTTCAATCTAGTCGTATCGTCTTGTTTAAAACATTCACTGCTCTTAGCTTAGCGGACGTGCAGACATAAATTAACATTTTTACTATCCGTAAAATTATTTCTAACAGGTTGAAAGAACATAATTGTATTTTAAGTACATTTGATAACGATATTATTCTATAAGACTTCAATGATAAATGAGAAAATAATCAACATCTAATCATAACAAGTTTAAATATGGTTAATATATTTTTAATGTGGTCTAAATATTTTTAAAAAAGTTTCCGTGAAAAACAAATAATCTCTTTATTATAATAAAATGTAATGAATATTTATTTTATAAATGGGGTGAGGTTATTTATTACATACTGTTAACTGAAGTGAACTGTGACGTCCTGAGGTAAGCTAATGAAAATATCCGGTGTATCCTTACCACAATTTTTGAGTTATGGAAGTATGCCTATACTATTTTTTTTCTAATCTTTTTTGTTATCATTACCATCAGTGTAAGATAATTTCTTGTTGCTTTTTTTCTGGTTCTTCGTAGTAAATGAGGACTATAAAAACATTTATACCCGCGAAGTAATTGATTATTGTTGTGCAACTTTAATTGTTTATAAAAGTCCTAAGACACCGTTTTTCCTCTTCATTCTAGAAAAATTTATATAAATGCACCTAAAATACTTCTACTACATGTAAATTATATAAACAAATCATCTTATTCGTATACGACAAAAAAAAATAGAAATAAAATAATTTGCAATACGACGAAGAAGCATATGAGATCTAAGACTTTCGCGAGTATTCATTTTAATGAACTAATATTTTTCGGATTACACTACGCAAATTTTATTATTTTAAAGAAGCAATTGTTTTATACAAATTTATGGATTTACGCAATCAGTTCACCGTGGATAAAGAATTTTTATTATATTTTTTTATTTAGCACTTTATATTTCATTCGTTGGATTAAAAAAATATACTTTTAAATTACTACTTAAAATTTAAAGATAATTTGTTTTATGAACATATACATACACAGTTATAGAAAAAAAATATTTTAAAATAAACGTTATCGCAAACAAGACAAAAACAAATCATATATTTTTCTTTTCCACAGTTGAGCAACAACATAGCAAGGACTTTTTTTTAATTTCAAACGATGAATTATGTAACCTACATTTATTGGCACGTATCTATTATCCGTTTATAGAGCCAGCTGTAACAAAGTAGCCCTTTGCGAATCAAGGTTTTATCCTTTAATAAGTCATTGGTCTAAACAAGAACTAATTATTAAAATAACAGGATTGACAACTTGCATTGAACTACTATGTTTAGATAGTTATATAATTATATAGTTACACAGATTAATAATAAAAAAATATAGTACAACATTCTAAATATATGTAGGTATTCCTACGTAATTTTCTCTTATTAATTCAATTTAACACTAGTTTTTTTATTTAAATATAAATTGTATTATGTTATATTATGACTTTAAACATCTCGAAGACAAAGAGTTATAATATCTTACTATTTAGAATGTATTAATATTTATAAATAAGACACAGCTATTTTAAGGTTGAGTTATTGCACAACTGAATGTAATCGATAACAAGACGAAATATAAAGTTTCATTTGTTCAATTTAATCTTTAGTAGCATTAATATCAATAAATTTGGATGACAGAATAAACTTAGTGCCTTAAAAGCAGTACCTTCACAAATTCAAATGCTTTTATAAAAAATAACATCTGAACGTTAACACGAACCTCAATATATATATACAATAAAATCACATTTATTATTCATATTGAACTTGAATATATTTTAAAAGAAAGAAGCGATACCGGTGCTAAAGGTTTACATGTTTGTAGCTTCACATTAAATAAGGATCATTTCCAGTTATTATATATAATTTAATTTATTCAGACCTATTGCGTGAGATGACTGTGGCAAGGATAGTAAACCTGATCTGTCAAGAGGTATCCGAAAGGAAAATATTAAAAACAAACCATCAGACATGTAGTCATTTTTAATTATATTAACCAATTTTATCAGTTTGGTGTTATCGAAGACTTGTATTTTTTGTCGAGACGTGTATCAAAAACGAAACGGAACCTTGATCTTGACGCGAACAAACCAAAGCGTTACATAACACTTATCATATATTACTACATACAAAGATAATGCATTTAATATGGTTCTTGCAATTATATTACAAATATATTTCAAAATGTAACATATCTACGAGACCTGTTGTTTATGAACGGTTATTAATATATTAAATATAGACCTTTTTTTTAATCACGACTCTTTATTCATCTTAGTTCATAAAGTGAAAGACAAAAAAATGCTGGAACATCTACAACTTAGATAATGAAGGTTACACTTCTATTTACTTACTTATTACTTTTTGTTACCAATTCAATACATTTAAGGACTGATTTCACCAACATTATAAATATACACAACTCTGTTAGGAAAATGATATATATGTGTGTATATAATAATTATCTAATTGTTAGTACTTGTATTTATAACAATACTAAATCAATATTAATTACCTTGAAGTGTACCTATTTATTTATAAATTAATTACGATAACCACAGCCTCAATAGCCAGGTAAGTATAAAATTTTTATTCACATACGTTATCCAGGCTAAGGTTAGTTTTAAACGTCCGTTACGGGGCAAAGATCTAATTCAAGAACCTCAACAGGAAACTGCGACCGTTGGATTTTCTTGTCATCACAATTTAATATACTACATCAAACTATCAAATCAAATTTTTAACAATATTATGTTAAATAATTATATTGTAATATCATGCATTTATCTTTGTTTGTATGTGTTTATACACCTATATAATGAAGTAAGTGAGTGACCGTATCGTAATTATCATGTTTCTTCTCACATTGACGTTCATAACACAATTGAATACTGACACAGACAAGAAATTTTTTAAAGAAATATAAAATTACATGATTGGACATGTCCGGTCACGAAGTTCTGTTGTTGGAAAACCCTCATAGTAAGTTTCCCATTTTAAAATATGCGTAAAACAATTACATTACCTGTAATTGTTGGATGTGGTTTATTAAATCACGAAGTACTATGTTTATCATATTTGTTTTTAATTATTCATATAATCTATAATAGAAATATTTGTTTTTTTTTCTATGATAACTACATATATAGTATTGGTTATATGGTATATGACAATTACATATACTATGTATGTATACGTAGTTATCGTATACCATAGTATATTTATTCCAATTTTTTTTATATTAAAAACGCTCAAAACCTCACATTCTTAGTCCTTTTTGGGCGTCACCAAACAAAGAAGAGAGTAAAACCTAGTTATTGACACAAAGTGTAATTTACAAGAATTTCCTTTTTCCTATTATGCACCATTCGACAATTACATTCAACGTAATAAGAATTATGCCATGAATTTATTCATTAAAATCATAAAAATAAAATAAAATAGCCTTATTATAATTAAATGCCTAGCGTAGACAAGAAAGTCAATAATAACTTTATCTGCTTGAGGAAAATAAAAAATCATGATCTCAAATAAGAATGGTGAAAGTATCATGGTTAATGTGTAAATTTTGCTTATATAATGCAATTTTATAAATAAAATTATATATAACAATTTGTTAGAACAGTTGTTGTTATCAATAACATTATAATTATATTTTGTTATTCCTTTCAGATGTGGAGCCATTGGATTCTATGTTTCAAGGTTTTGTTTGGAGTTTTACTATTTCCATCACCGAGTAAACTTCAGTCCGTCAACCCGATAACATCGTTTATGAATTTCTTACAAGAAGGTACGAATCAACGTGACAATGAACCACCCGACCAAGTTAATTTGTTGACGGAGTATGACTTCATTGTTGTTGGTGCGGGAACAGCTGGGTGCGTTGTGGCTAACCGATTAACAGAATTAAAGGACGTGAAAGTTCTACTCTTAGAAGCTGGAGTTAATGAGAACTACGTTATGGACATACCAATTCTTGCAAATTATCTGCAGTTCACTGAAGCGAACTGGGGATACAAGACGAAACCCTCGAAAAAATATTGTGCAGGTTTCGAAAATCAGCAATGTAATTGGCCACGCGGAAAAGTTGTCGGTGGATCAAGTGTCCTAAATTATATGATATACACACGAGGTGCTGCAGATGATTATAACAATTGGGCATCAAAAGGTAATGAAGGCTGGGGATGGGACGATGTACTGGATTATTTCAAAAAAATTGAAAATTACAACATACCAGCCTTTGACGATCCTAAATATCACGGCCATGACGGCCATGTTAATGTAGAGTATGCACCATTTCGTACAACAAAAGGAAAAGCTTGGGTTAAAGGGGCCCAAGAATTAGGCTTTAAGTATAATGATTACAATGGACAAAATCCAAGTGGTGTATCTTTCCTACAACTGTCTATGAAGAACGGAACAAGGCACAGTTCCAGTCGAGCATATCTTCATCCTATAAAGAAAAGAAATAATTTACACGTATCTAAAGTGAGCATGGCTACGAGATTACTGTTCGATACAACAAAAACTCGTGTAATTGGAGTCGAATTCGAGAAACGAGGAAAGCGTTATAAAATATTAGCAAAAAAAGAGATCATTGTATCGGCTGGTGCAATCAATTCACCTCAACTCCTCATGTTATCAGGAATAGGCCCTAAAAAGCATTTAGAGTCACTAAATATTCCAGTTGTAAAAGATTTACCTGTAGGATATAATTTAATGGACCACATTGCAGCCGGTGGACTCCAATTTATTGTTCAACATCAGAACCTTAGTCTGTCTACTGGTTATATTTTAAACCATTTAGAATTGGTATTTAAGTGGATGCGGAATCATAAAGGACCGTTGTCTGTGCCTGGTGGTTGCGAAGCATTAGTATTTTTGGATTTAAAAGATAGATTTAACGTGAGCGGCTGGCCGGACTTAGAACTGCTTTTTATAAGTGGGGGATTAAATTCAGATCCTTTGTTGAGAAGAAATTTTGGTTTCGATGAACAAATATTCACAGACACCTATACAGCTCTAGGTAATAATGAAGTTTTTATGGTTTTTCCAATGCTGATGAGACCAAAATCAAGAGGCAGGGTAATGTTACAAAACAGAAATCCAAAGTCACATCCGATATTAATCCCAAATTACTTTGATGATCCAGAAGATTTGCAAAAAATTGTGGAAGGCATCAAAGTGGCAATTGAGATAACTCGTCAACCGTCAATGAAAAAGATACAAACGAAATTGTATGACGTCCCTATCGCTGACTGTCTGAAGTATGGGCCTTTCGGTAGTGACGAGTACTTCGCGTGTCAAGCACAAATGTTCACTTTTACAATTTACCATCAAAGTGGGAGTTGTAAAATGGGTGTCAAAAGTGATCCTACAGCGGTTGTAGATCCTAGACTAAGAGTACATGGTATAGAAAATCTAAGAGTAATCGATGCTAGTATAATGCCAGAAATTGTTTCAAGTCATACAAATGCCCCAACATTCATGATAGCAGAAAAGGGCGCTGACATGATTAAAGAAGACTGGGGGAGAAAGTCGCAGAACATGTAAATGGAACTAAACTGTTGGCTGTGAGGGATTGTAGTTTACTGTGACATAAATTAAGCTGATAATCCCTATTCACTTTAGTAGTTTTAATTTTTGGTATATTGAAAATCAAAAAAACCTACCTCACCAAATATGAATAGATATATAATAAAAATGTAATTAAATGCATCTAGATAAAAAACCTTTGAAAATTTAAATAAAATTATATATTAAAATTTCATTTAATAACATCTAATTGCATTTATGACATTCTGAAGAGTGATCCTTGGATCAAAATTGTAGCTAAGCTAGTAATGTAAAAACCTTATGTAATTTTCCGCAAATGTAATTTTTTATTTACCAGAATCTTAGGATAAAATATTGTTGCGGTGTTCAAATTATTATTTTACTACGGTGTCTCAGTTATATGTACATGTACAAATAGAATAAGGTTTATTTATTTTATAATAAGCTGACAAACAGCACGGTGCGTATCTTACAAATAAAGAGTATAATTATATATCTGTTTTATTCATTCTTTTTCTTTAACTAAATAAATATGGATGTATGATTAGAAATGATAAGACTTGGACAAAATTTCAGTAGAAGTCATCACAAATGTGATCAAATACTAAGTCTTATTACATTGAAAAAGGAACTGCGGTCAGGATGACAATAATCGTTGGCTAATAATATTATGAAATCACCGATAGCAATTTTCAGTAACTTTTCTTTAAAACCTGTCATCTATTCAACGTATAATAAAGTAATTTAACTGAAATACATTAATATTAAGGCATCTGTGTAATAAATGGTAGTAAAATATAATGAGCTCGCATCGCATCGCTAAGCATCGCATCATTATTTTACATTATACATACACTTATAAAGAAAAAATTAAATAATCTTCAAAATTTATTTCTTCCCGGTTGCGCATATTGTTACTTTATTTTTGTAAATCCAATTTATCAAAAACCTAAATATTAAAGAAAGTGCAAGTACACAATTATCATTTTGACTTAAAATATCAGCAACAGCTCCATCTTACGGCAAACGTTAAAACTATTACAAATAGATCTGTAGCAAAGAATTCATTTCGCAGATAAAATTTATAGTTTTATTTGCCGCTAGAGGGCATTTTAAATACAAAGATAACGAACAAACTTGAAAAGACTAAAATATGATTAAAAAATTCGCAGCCATGATGTTATATTAAAATGTTCTAAAAAATTTCGCAGCTATAACTATGTACTATACAACAATACGCAAGAAAAGTTAAATACAAATATATGAGCACATCAATGAAAAATCAAGGGAATGAAATTATACGGAATCAGAGGCGGCAACAAGAGATTCCAGTGCGATTTAAACCATAGCATACAAAAAAAACATTAATCGAAGGAAGGGAATTTGGTTTCAATTACTAAAAGTAAAATTAAAAAAATAAGACGACATTCTTACAGACAGCAATAAAGATTCGACGAATAATAACAAAGTAGAGATACAATCAAGGAAAGGTCTCCAAGGCCCTTAATGGTAGTTATTATAATAAATATGGATTACAAGCAAATTAATTGTACCCTTCGCAAACTTGGTTGACATGTTACATTATGTGTGAAGTGGCATTTCTTGGTTTAAGATTCTTTACATACAAACACATGTGAGATTAAATACAAAAAATACTTTAACAATTATACCATATATTTATTTTATCAAAGTTACGTTTACTGAAAACTTAACAAACGGGAGAGGAATGCTAGGTGAAGAAATGTATTAGTGTTCTTCTAATGAAACAATATTTTAGGGGTTTGTTTAACAAAATGATAAGTCTTACATTGTATGACGTCAATAGTCGAAAATACGTTGAATGGTTATCGATCTTCACAAATTATGGTGTGAGTAAAGCATCAAGTTCTTGAATCGACTGAACAATCAAATTGTACTACAATCTCCTTAAAATAAATAAAAACCACTAAACCATAAATACTGTTATGTTCAATATTAATTGATACACGGAATTTATATGAAATATAAGTACACGCACAAATATATATAAAAGAATTTGTTCTTATTTTTAATCATCATACAATGAAAAATATATATAATGTTATAAATATAAAGCCTTAAAATTACTAATGTAATAAAACTTTAATCGTTTAAAACTATATATAACTTAATGAAACAATTTAGCCGATATAAACTATCAACGTGTACTAGAACAAATTTCGGTAATCTAGCAACGATAGTAATAAAAATAGTAATGTTGTTGATCAAGTAAAAATGTCGTCAATTTAAATTAACGACGTCTACAAACATTTCACGTCCAGAGTTTACGATTACCGACCATAAATCATCCGATCACAATTTTTCATTGCCTGTCCCGCCGAGGTTTTAGTAATAGTTATATATAGACAATGCCACATAAGACTTATATTCAAAAGCAACTACTATTTAGATGCTTCACATATTACATGGGCTGAAAAGTCCCGGGCCTAATGCTTAGATGGTGCTAGTTTTATAGCAGTCACCTTTTTTTCAGTTTATAGTAACCTTCAAAAGACAGCTGTTAATATTTCATGATATTCTATTGATTAGTTTGTGAATTATTATGCTAAGAGTGACGACACTTTTGTTATTTTCAAATAATGGGATCGGGATATCTTGATGGGGAAAAATACCGTTCAAGCGTAGCAATCGCTTAGAAACAACAACAAAACTTTGGTTTGCTGACTTCAAACGTGATCGTAAAGACACCGATGATGCAGAACGCAGTGGACAACCAAATGAGGCGGTAACACCAGAAAACATACAAAATCCACAAAATCGTTCTAAATTTGAATGATTGAAAAGAGAAATTGCGTGAGTTAGCAGACATCGTAAAAATATCAAAGAAACTGTTGGCTTTATATTGTACGAGCATTTGTCTATGCGAAAGCTCTGTTCAAAGAGAGTGCTCACTGAGAGCGAAAAAGTAAGTGAGTTTGCTCACTGTTGACAAAAAACAAAAACGTTTTGATGATTTTGAGCAGTGTTTGGCCATGTTTAAACGTAACCAACCGGAAAGTTTGGATCGACATGTGACAATGAACGAAACATGGATCAAAACACTGAGGAATCAAAACGATCGTCATCTGAGTGGACAGCAACTGGTGAACCTCGTCCAAAGTGCCCAAAAACACAACAATCGGCTGAAAAGGTTATGACCTCAGTATTTTGGGATGTGTGTGGTGTAATATTCATTGACTATTTTGAAAAAGGAAATACCGTTAATAGTGAATATTATATAGCGTTATTGAAGCGTTTGAAGGCCGAAATTGTAAAGAAACGGTCGCATATAGCAAAGAAAAAAAATTTATTCCATCAAGTGTCACAAGTCAATCAAAACAATGGCAAAACTACATGAATTGAACTTCGAATTGCTCCCACATCCACCTTATTCGCCAGATTTGGCTCCCAGCGTCTACTGGCTGTTCGCAGACCTGAAAAAAATGCTCGCCGGTAATAATTTCGCACGAATTAAGAGGTTGTCGCTTAAAATGAGGTCTATTTTGAGCCAAAAGATAAATCATTCTGGAGAGGCGCTGGAATGATTGGGTTACTCTTGATAGAGATTACGGTTATGAATAAAGCTAATTTTCGACTAAAAAAACTGTGTTTTCTTTGTTACATAACAATATAATAAATACCACCCGGCACTTTTCTGCCCATGTATTTAAGTTTTTAATTCTTATTTTCCTACAGCCATGATCCAAAATAAAACTGCCAACGAATATCATTAACTATACAAAGAAGTTTCTCACGTATCAAATCAGTTGAATAATTATTTACTTGTTTAAAAATGTAAAAATTTAAACATAAATATAATTTTTAATACGGTCATCTTAGTCATTCTATAAATGCAAAAGCTTATGTAAATGTATGGGTATATATATTGCTGTTAATTTATTGATTGATGTTTAATGGTTTCTCAAGCAAAAACCATGTAACTGATTTCAATTAAACTTTACAATAATGTAGTCCAGACATCAGAATAAGTCTTAAGATAGAATTTATGAAGGAAATCGTGACGCAACATTGGATGTCGCTGCCGATTTGTTATCAAACATATTATTTTAACTCAGATTATACATTTCTCTTTCAGCTTTATTCCGATATTCACGAGGGTGAGGTGTAGGCAAATACTATTATTGAACTAAATATAATATTCATATATCGAGGCTACTGTCATTAATATAACTAGTTCCTTCACAACAAATCAATTATAAAACAACCATTAAAAATAATTATATGTATTGTACAGAATGCTGATATTGTACTAGTCCTACTAATAGAAACGCGATAGTATATAGACATTTATAAGCCTTTTTTCTTTATATATATTCATTTATATAAAATTTTACATTATATATCATATGGAATAAACAACAATACATCTTAGTATTATAAGCTTTAATAAAGAATAATGATATAATACATTGTCTGCCTTTGTATATAAAGTAAAACATTGATAGATCCTTAATTAACATTTTAAATAGACGTCACCAATTATGGGAGACTTTTTATTTATGTATTAAAATTAAATTATATTTCATTTACCTTTAAACATACTGATTAATCTCACTCTGACGGCCCCACAATAATTGGATAACCGTAAAACAACCCGTCTAGCGGTTATAAATATTACTTATGTGCACACTTAGATCTTACCAACATAAAAATTCGTTCATCTCGACACGTAATATAACTCAGCGTCGTTATTGTTCTGACAGTTGGAGATATACGAAAACAGTTTTTGTTTTTTATCCGTTTTAGAGAGTATCCAAAAAGAAAAAAAGGCTTTAAAGCCTCTTTAGCTCTGGCAAACAAAATTCGATCATAAAAAAAACTTCTTTTTTTTGGGAACGATTCAACGCCCAGTTAATCCTTTAAACTCACATACTCGAACATATATATTTGTATTCAATTGAAAAATGTTTTCAAAAAGTACCACAAAAGCATTGTTATAATGTAACGCTACTTTATAAGTATATATATTTTTTTAGATCGTTGGCATATAAAGGTTTGTTAAATTTATGACAGTTTGAATCAGGAATAAAGTGGACTACAAAAAGAATGAAAACATTATTACGAGTCATTAGTCACGAGTTCTTACCGTTACTTCAGTTTAAAACTACGTCAGACGCGTAAAAAAAATATATCCAAAAAACAGATGGAGATACACGGATTACGTGATCTTTATACATTTTAATATCGTTAAATTGGTTAAAAAAATGAGAAAAATATAATCAGATCAAATATTATTACAAGGAAAGCAAATTCATTTCATTTTTTTTTTGCTATAAATTAATGTAAAAGCCTTCTTTCAAACAACTACTTCAAACAAGAGATCTATCAGCAGTAGTTTTATTAAAAGAATCTCAAGCCCCCTATCCATCGCTCAACGTAATCAAAATGCTTAAACATGCAATGGATTAAAAATATAACATCTATCAAGTGCATTATTGCTTTTGGAGATTTTCCTTGTCTGCATCTTGAATGGATTATATATTACAAGGACCTAATTCAAACACAATATTCATTGATGATTTAATTATCACCGAAGTCCATATTAAACACTGGTTTTACATGTACTTAAATAATTAAAATAGAAACATTAGCAGCACTGCATATAAAAAGACGTTCAAGATAAATCAAAATTGTTTATCATATGGTCATATAACGTCATCCGTGGTATCGTTGAAGTGATCCTAAATCCCAAAATGGTATACGAAAAAGGTGCAAAATATAATTATTAACAGCCTCTTTGGAATGCCAAATTATAAAAAAAAATCTGTCTGCTGTAATCTGTTTGCCATATTATTAATTTTTTTTAATGAGAGGACTGTCCGCAAATGAATTTTCAGTAAAAAAAACAGGATTCTAAAAAATATTTTATGACCTACTAATATAATATAATGTTCGATTAATACTTGCTTATTATGTACGACAAACAAGTCCTGCTAAAGTACGGGTCAAAGCCCTTATATATTCGCGAGTCAACGAACCGCGATGAGGTCATAAATGTTGAACATTTTTTTTATAATAATAATGTCGAAATTGTATCTCTACCTATGTACTATCATATAGTAGTTAATATCAAAATAGATTAGCTCATCTAAAAAGTATATATTCGATTGTAAAAGCAACTGACGTTGTTACGTTAAGTTTTATATTTAAAGCATTATTCATATATATATATATATATATATATATATATATATATATATATATATATATATATATATATATATAAGTAAAATACAAATTAAAAAATATATGTAAATTTATGTGAGATATGGTAAAGCCTAATATCCAAAATAACGTTACGAAATATTTAAAATAAATAATCAATAATTGGGTCAGTTACGGTACTTGGTGACTATGTTAATTTATTAAGTAAATAACATTCTAGTGGTTCAATCCGTTTGTTCGTTATTTCGTTTCGCATAAGATACCGAGCCAGTATATACATATTGTCAAGGACACAGAAAATTTCACACAGTACAGTTTATCCACAACAAAGAATAATTAATTTCAAAATAAAAAACAAAAGTAATAAAAAAGCAAGCAAAGCTACAATAAAGACCTGGTTTCACACAAGTGTGTTCCTATACTTGTATAGTGGAATAAATTCTTAAAATTGATAAAAAGCAACCGAGAAACGTTCTGATATAAAATGCCAGTAACAGTTTAGCCCTCAGTAGGTGCAGTACCTGCTTTGAGTAACTTAGATACAATGATAATGACAAAAATTATTCTATTAATAATATCGTGCATTTCGGTTGCATTAAGTGATATTAAAGAAAATGATGACAGATCTGGAAAACTCTTCTGGCCGGAGTACAGAAACCCTGTTGTTGAAAAGATTATGAGTGCAGTAGGAGCGAATCCTTACGCGACGGGAGATTTCTTCGATTTCCTCAGGGACTCGTATCCTTTGCCGAGAGGTAAATTAATTTATTTAAATTCATTTTAATTCACTAGCATTGCATTTTTTAAATCATTGCCTGCGAAAAAATAACATCTACACTAATTAATACGCGTAATTAATTCATGTAGAATATTCCATTTTGAACTATATGGTGAATGAATGATTGAATGATATTTTTTTTTTCATTGTGAATAGAAAAAATATCTCATGCGAAAATGTGTAAAACTTTTTTGAATGCTCTATTACCTGTTGTACCATGAAAGAGTTTCGCATTAATAATTATAATAGGTAGTTATAGCACAACATATTAACAATGTTTTATTAGAGATTAAATACACGCAATGAAACAAAACGGACGCGGTTGGAGACTTTGTTTTAAGCTATTTAGTGATTATGTACATGTGAAATCATAAAAACGCAATATAAATGTAATAAACTTAATATATTATTATTAATTATTACTCTTCTAATATTATTAGCGAAAATGCTGTAATTTGTGAAGGGCGGAGGCGAATCACTCTTAATAAATTAATTATTGACAATTAGATAAGTAAAAACGCTCAAATAGTGCATTTAATGTTACGAATGATATTAAAACAACAAAAACAGCAGGCAAACATTTAGCTTTTCTTCGTTTTATAAATATGTAATGCTAAATCTTTTTATACCTAATAAATAGAAATCAATTCTATCTAAGAATATTTGGTAACGACGTTCTTGTGATTTCATAGAAAAAAAAAATTAATTGACAAGATAAATATTACAAATTTTTCTTCATTACATACAACTTTCTAATAAATAATAATAAATTATAATGTCCTGAGTAAAGAAGAAGTGTGACATTTATAACTTTATAACCAGTTTTTTTAATACCTAAAGATTTAGAATCTGACGTTGCTGTTGTAACCTTTAAATATAATATTAATAATTACGGTAATTAAGGTACACAAGTTCAATGAAACAGACTAAAAAATAAAAATAACGGGATTGTGAGAAAAGAAACTTATTTATATTGTATAATAGATTTGTAAGTAAAGCACTTTTGAAACTTTGTTAAACAGTATTTAAAATTTCACTTTGAATTTTGGCTGATTGGAATTTTTTTCAGCTGCGACATATTCTATGTATAGGATCAAATCTTAGTATCTTAACATACAATTGCGACTACCGTATTAAAAAAATCATATATATAAAGTGCCTTTCGAAAATTTATTTAAAAAATATATATGTATATGAGTATATAATTTTAAAAACTATATACTCTCTTACCCTCAAAAAAACACTTACCAGTGCTAAGTGAAAGATGTAGAAAATATTTGTCAACAACACACATACCTGAAATAGAAAAAATATTTAATAAACATATTTCTATACACCAAATCTCTGCATAACATGTTATTTCTTGAAACATCTTCAATTTTTTTATAACAATCAATCATGATGCATAAATCTCATACGAAAAATTTATTAACGGAAAGTTTTTGTAACGGAATTTTAACAGCAAACCGTTATAAAGATCACTGCTTTTTTTTGTATGTGTTATACAAAAAAAAAGCAGTGATCAGTAATCAGATCAGTAACATTTTAAATAAACCAAAGTTAGTTATTAATTATGTATTTTTTAAGCAATGCAAACATGGATCATTGTTTATATTTTATTGCAAATATAGGTATGCTTGATTATATTTGCTTATTTCATCCCGATGGTATTGCAAGGATGGAAATAAAGGACCGTTCAGGTGAAAAAAGACTAAACTTGTGAGACAAGATTGATAAGGATAAATAGCTCTTAGGACGTATATTTTTTCTGGATATTTTCTGATATTATATACACATAGATGTCACCGAGGAATTTCGTCTTACTTCTATTTAATTTTTTTTTTTTTTTGATAATAAGAGATTTCTTTGCCACAATAGGCTTAAAAGAACCATATTCAGAATATGATTTCGTCATCGTGGGAGCTGGTTCTGCTGGCAGCGCTTTAGCGTCACGACTCACCAGAAACAGAAATACGACTGTGTTACTCATAGAAGCTGGAAAACCGGAGATGCTTTTAACAGATGTTCCAGTGGTGGCACCATATTTTCAAGACACACCATATGTTTGGCATTACTACATGGAACCTCAACCAGGAGTTTGCATGGGTATCTGAGCTTAAATTTATTTTTTCCTTATTTATATTAGGACGTTCCCTAAACTGCTTCTTTACTATTAAGTTAATTAAACTATTGTTTTTTTTCTTGGAAACCACTTCTAATATCCAATGCTTTCACATATAAATAGGTATAGCATCTGAAAATAACTAGTATATTGCATTTAACTCAAGATCTCAGTTTTATCTCAGATCTCAGTTGGAACTGTTTTTGATAAAAAAACAATTACATATATTATATCCAAGGTATGAAAAATCAACGCTGCTTTTGGCCTCGAGGCAGAGCAGTCGGCGGAACTAGCGTCATCAACTACATGATCTACACCAGAGGCAGACCACAGGATTGGGACAGAATAGCTGCAGATGGAAATTACGGATGGTATATTAAAATATATATATACCAAGTGAAAACGAGGATTATACACTTATCTATACATTGATGAATAAAATTTAATATCGTTGTTTTCAAGGAATTGATATAAAAAAATATTCCGTACTTTTGTATGCAGACGGACGTCTCAGTCATAATATAATGTATTATTGGTATTCCGAACACGTACCTATCTGCCAAAAATATATCATGGAGTGCAGTCCCAAATTTGTTCTTGTACATACATCTATGTTTCATTACTAATTATTATGGTTGTCACACACAAACTAATAATAAGTATGTATAAGGATACACAAAATATCACTTATAAAGTTATATTATCTTTTTACTTAAGTTTTATAAACATACATGTTCAAATTGCAGTATTTATATCAAGATTGTTATTGTAAACAAGGAAATAAAAAATACAAGTACAAGGGACTAATATTAAATTAAAAATAAGCATAATAGTGTTATGACAAACTAACAAAAAATGTTATTAATGTAAATTTGTGTTGTTTTATAACAGACAAAAGGCTACATTGGATTAAACTTCTTCACAGGGCTTACAATGATGTTCTCAAGTATTATATCGAAATGGAAAAATCTGATTTGAAGGGCTACGAGAAGGCGGCGCACAGAGGTCGTGATGGTGACCTGCCTGTGGAATTTCCACCCATAAAGCAAGTTTACGAAAGTTTTCTTACTAACGATATATTTTACTATATTTTCACTCATAAAGTTTTAGAACGCTTTATTTTAATAATGACGTTGTTTATTTAAGAGTAAATATTTTAATAAATAAAACGTTGCTTTTTTTATATACAGGTTGGAAATATGTATAAATATATGTAAAGAAAAATTAAAGTACTATATACTGTTTTACAGGACGAGGTTAGTTGAAGCATTTCTTAAAGCTGGTGAAATTCTTGGACATCCGACCGTCGATTACAATGCACCAGACAAAGTTGGTTTCGGACGTGTACAAGCCACAATAAGCAGAGGTCATAGATTCAGTGCTGCCAAATCTTTTCTTCATGGTCATAAAAATAGACCAAATTTGCATATCTTACCCGAGAGTAGAGCAACAAAAATATTAATAGACCCTGTAACAAAAACAGCGTATGGTGTAGAATATATAAGAAATGACCTTCTCCACACAGTTTTCGCACGCAAAGAAGTTATATTGTCCGCCGGACCCATAGCCTCGCCACAATTGCTTATGTTATCTGGTATTGGACCCGAAGAACATCTAAAATCCGTGGGAATACCAGTCATACAAGACCTTCAAGTAGGACAAAGACTCTATGACCACATTTGTTTCCCTGGTTTGATATTCACATTGAACACGACAGAAATCAGTTTCATTGAGAATAGAGATGTATCTCTGAAGGTCATATTAGACTGGCTGCAACATGGGGATAATTTACTTTCAACGCCTGGCGCAGTAGAAGGTATTGGGTATATCCGAACTCCAGTTTCCAACGATCCCGACCCGACAGTTCCAGATATTGAACTTATAAATATCGGTGGCTCTATAATATCTGACGGTGGTATTGGTGCAAGTAGGGCTGTAAGGAGGGGTATGAGAATATCTGAGACTCTCTTTGATGAAGCATATGGACCTATTGATGGGCAAGATTCATGGTCCGTTTTTCCACTCCTGATACATCCTAAATCATTTGGTCATATTAAACTAAGAGATAATAATCCCTTAAGTCATCCGAAAATGTATGGTAACTATTTGACCGATCCGAGTGACGTTGCTACCTTCCTAGCATCATTCCGGTATATCCAATCATTAGCAGCAACGCCTGCTCTTCAAAAATATGGAGCCAAAACGTACCTGCCCAAATTTAAAACCTGCGTACAGCACGTACCTGATACAGACGAATACTGGGAATGTGCGTTACGTACATTGACTGCGACCCTACATCATCAAATAGCCACAACGCGCATGGGTCCAGATGGAGACCCGGATGCTGTAGTTGACCCCGAATTAAGGGTTCGAGGTATTAAAAACTTAAGAGTTGTTGACTCAGGTATCATACCTCGTACTATATCAGCACATACAAATGGTCCAGCCATTATGATAGGGTATAAGGCGGCGGATATGATAAGAAAGACATGGAATATATAAGATATTAAATAAAAATAGTAAATAACATGTAATTTAATAAATATTAAATATTTGATGACTTTGTTTATAAATCATTTGTGTTTATAATCGATGAAATGAAAATATAATCGGTGATTTCAATACCCGAGATGAATGTCTATTTCAAATGCGAATTGTGATTAAATATTTGTTTTAATTCAATCTAACTTTTCGATGGATACCTAAGGTATACTAAAATTTAATAAACACTGTTTGTCTGTCTGTCTAAGTAAATGGGAATAACGAATAATTGTGAGTAAAGTAAAACTGGAGATATCAGTTACACTAATAATTTATTTTTAATGTATTGTAAGTAATTAATACATTATTGCATAGTAAAGTTTTTTTTTTATACTAACTCCCCAAGTAAATTTTGTACTAAATCTTATATAATCGATGTTTACAAAAATAGTGAAAAAACCAACTAGAAAATTGTGATTTTTGTGCTAAATATAGTATTATAAGTATATCAGTAGTAAATAATTAAATATTTTCTTTCAATGTAGAAGTATCTATATAATATGCGCCTATGCTTATTTGAGACAACTTCAGTACGCAAATGAAAATGCTAAACTTATTATGCAGGCCTCAGGTAAACTAAACATTAAAAACTACTTAATTAAATATTACATTCTAACTGCGGTAATTTAATACAATATAGACTTATAACCTATAGATTTAATATATTAATTCAAAAAATTTTGCATTTAGCTTAGCTATACGCTTTCATATATATTTATCTAATAACAGTTTGATGGAATAATCGCAAACATGTAATTAGTTTTTTTTTACCTCCAAACTAAACTTCTATGGTGTTATCATTAAAATTATAACACTACTATTAATTGTAGACATAAAATATACACTATGAAACACTATTAAAAATTAAATATATAAGACAGATTCTTAATATAAAATCAAAATAAAATTTCGTATCCAGAGCTAAACATTTATAACAGCCGCACATACACTTTGTCTTAAGATGTACACCTAGAAGAGTAATAATTCACAGTGTCATGGAATTTTAGACTGAGATAACACCACCTCATACACAAAAAAAATGTGGAAATATCATTCGACAATTCAGTGATATTGTATTATTATTATTATATAAATAATCTAATAAATATCTCATACTAACCAATAATAATATGAAACAAAATGAATAAATCAGTAAATAATAGCACCTCGTAATAAAAAAAAATTGAAGTCAACACTAAGCTTCATAAGAATTTTTATTGCTTTGAATTGTGGTACAACATTGCGATGTATAGACATAGGACACTATAGGGAGCTAAAGTGTGGACGTTATCTTATAAAACGGATGAAACAATAGTGACGTCACAACGAGTATTCAGCATCTATACAAATCAATGTTTTTCATACATTATTAACCGTTTGTAAACTATTTATGAACTTGTCCTCACCAAACAAAATATATATATATAAACGTAACCAGCGTTAAAGCGAATGTCTTTTGTTACATCATTTTTTTTTATTAATATAGTCGTCAAAGGCCAAAACAAGGCCCTAAAGAATTTAATGTGAAGGCTTTAATATTAACTGGCTCTAAATGTAACAGTTAAAAAAGTATTACTTAATTTAAAAGTTTAGTTGGATCATGAAGTCGTTGAAGATATTAAAGTTTTGTATATCATATATATGATTAAAGGATAATGTTCAGGCTTCATCCTATATCCATCTTATAATCTTATTATAATGTTTGCTCTAAGAATTTACTTATTTAGCCATCTGTTGTATATACCGCCAATACCAATATTATAATATACTATCAAAAACCATAAATATTAAGAAAATCTATTCAACAAAATTTTAGGATCTAACTTTTAATACTTCAAAAAAAAACAGAATAACATCTAAATTTACATTCATTTTATTCTTTTAAACTTTATGTAGTTCATTAAGGTTTTTTTACGATTGCCAGACAAAAAAAAAATAACAAACTATTCAGTTTTTTAAATGGAGTGGTTATCCTTGTTTTCGGAAACTACGCTTTAAACTAAGGTCATTATAATAAACATATAAGAACAATAATCCCATTTTGTTACATTCGCTTACTGATACGGTTATAAACAATAAGTCACAATAATAAAATATTATACATATTGCAAATGCGAAAATTTGTCAGAAAAATTGGTCGTATAAGTTATGCATATTTCTTACCTGCTAATGCTACCCTCCAAAAAAAGGACTTCTGTGCAACCATACCAAAATGAAAGAAAGGATAATATAACAGAATTTTGTTTATCAATACTAAAAAAAATTGCAAGAATCCTGTTCGTGTCGATAAAATTGTCCTTGAATGTTTGTATATAAAATCAAGTGCTAGAAATTATCAAAGAATTTCATTATCAAAACCATAACATAATAATAATAAGTGTCTACACACAAAATAACAAGCATGAGATGGATTTTTATTGACAGTTACTAGTAAAACAGACTAAATCCCTAAACTAATTGGCGTCTAATAAGAAACAACTTGTTACGATCAGCGCTTAGAAGTGTCCCTAAAAGACGTATACCTATATTTATGTAAAATAGTTCCAAATTAACTTGATTATTTTTTCGGTTCTCTTCCAAAACACATTTAATTAGAAACAATTTTATATCAAATAATAAAACAGAAACAAAATCAATTTATAATTTAATTAACAGTGTCCGCGGCTTCGTCCGCGCGGAATATACGCTTTTCATTATTTATAAATGAAATATAATAATAATATATATAAAATAAAAGCGACCACAGTTTCTTTTTATTAGGTAGCTGAGATCAGCTAAGTGCCAGTGACTGTTCAAAATCTATCCATCCGTTTCATAAACAAACCCAAACAAAATAGAAATACAGAAACAAGGACAAAAATTATATAAATTTTACATTGATATATGTAGTGTTTGCATCTGTATGCTGGATATCATACAACAAGTATTTATTTTAATATTACAAACAGACACTCCAAATTTAATACTTATATATATATTTAATTTATCAAAGTTTTTCTAAACATTATTATTACTTCAATTGAAATAGAATAACGGCACATTTAATTATTACATTTTTATAAAATTATTTTAAATTATTAACAATAAGACATGTGATGTAACGGTAAAATGAACCAAACGAATAAATATTTTAAACATTCGAATGAGATTTCTCAGTCTCTTTTTGACATTCAACACGTGAGGGTTGATTATAATAAAACATGAGGACAACATTGCTAGTTTACATCGTGGTAATAAAAGGTGTAATGACATCTAATAATAATATTTTTCTAAGCAATAATTATTCAGAACCGAAACCATGTTTAAACTACTGTGATGATTATTTCCCACAAACTGGATATCCTTTGAAAAGCAGAATTTTGGATGTCATGCTGAAAACTCCAATGTATCAGTTCGAAAAGACCACGCCAAATATATTTGCATCGTTCAAAGATAACTACGAACTGCCAAAAGGTAAGATAACAATTTTGTAATTCAATTTATAGAATTTTAAATAATTTATTAATTGTCATTATCATTACTCAAATGACAACAAGGATGAGAAAATATGTAAAAGTGTACATACACATAGAAAGAGGAATTAAATAATATATATTTTTTAATATGCAATAGCTTCTATATGTATAATATGTAATAAGTATATAATGTAATCGTGATCCTTCAAGGTTAATGAACTGAGCTTAAAAAAGTTGAAGTCATGCCATTCAATGGTACGTTTGATACCGTTAAGGAACGAGACGTTTTAAGAACTCGGCTCATACATATCTTTAGTTTTAATAAATAAATTACGAACTTTAATTCATTAACAAAAACATACTCAAATAACACAAAATGCTACATAAAATATAAACATTCATTAAATTGGTTTATTTTAGAATTCAAAAATTTATTACAAATATTATAAACTATAACGTTATATTTTAAACTAAAGAATTTTTTAACAGTTTCATAATTGATATAAAATTAATTATGTTGCAGTTTTGTATTTGTACTTTATTCTAAGGATAAGTAACAACCCGTAGCTCATCTAATTACTCAACACTTCTGATTTTTTATTACAGAATTCAAAGGCCCTTTGAAGGAATACGACTTCATTGTAGTAGGCGCAGGATCTGCAGGGAGTGTACTGGCTTCGAGACTTAGTGAGGGAAAACAAGTCTCAGTACTACTTTTAGAGGCTGGCCAAGGAGAAGCTATCCTTACAGGAGTGCCCATTCTGGCACCAATGTTACAACGAACTAATTACGTATGGCCTTACCTCATGGAGTATCAACCAGGAGTATGCATGGGTTTGTATCAGATTTAAATTATCCATTCGGTTAATTAATACACGAAAAAACTTTAATTATAGATATCCTTAATTAGGCTCCTTGGAATATAATGTTTTATAAAAGACAAGGAAGTATGAATAAAATCTAAAGTTCAATGAAGATTTGATTCAATTTTTATTAATTCAATTTTCACATTGCCAGAGGCTTACGTATATAATAACATAACATATTCTTACACCGGAAGTCAGTTCAAAGTCACGCGATCTAGACATGGTCATGGAATAAATACGCATATTATATTTAGATAATTAATTTTATTTTAAATTCTTAATTCTTTTAAAATATTTTTACAAAAAAAATATGTTTCTTATTGTCAATACAACGATTTAAACCAATTTTATTTATAGTTTTCATAATATACGTACCTTTCAATAATACTAAAGGCTCATACTAGCTATTGTTGCAAGCTTGTAAAAAATTGAGTAATGTATTAAATCTTCTTTCAAATGAGATACGCTCCATATTATTTCAAAGATTTCAATAAATATAAGTATATCTCTGTATAAATCTATTAATATCCTGCTATCTTAATACTTTACACCTTATTTGAGATAAGTTCCGTCATGTACATTATATCAACCTGAATTGTCATCGACCCAACTTCAAAAAAAAAATGCCGATTTTTTTTTCTATTGTGATCGCAAGTTTCTCTTATTATTAGTGTTAAAATACTATTTATTTTATATAGGATTTACTTTGTTGGAAGGCATACTCGCAGATAGCAATAATGAACGTCAAACCGAGAATCGAGATAAACTAATTGGAAATCGTAAAATAACAATAACAATTGATGACTTAAATTTTTACTAAAGGTATGGAAAACGGGCGTTGTTTCTGGCCGCGAGGGAAAGCAGTCGGTGGCACAAGCGTCGTCAACTATATGATTTACACAAGAGGATTCAAGGAAGACTGGGACAGAATAGCCGCTAAAGGCAATTATGGATGGTAAACTATAATAATCTGGAATAACTTTTTTAGATAAGTTACAACGATCCCAAAAACTTTTAATACATCTATGACAATGAACAAAAAAATAAATCAACATGTCACTTTAAAGGCTATTATAATTCTTATTGAAAATTTTTAACAACAAAAATGTGTTTTTAATATGTTGCGAGCCCTGACAAAAATAAAAATTTATATTAATGGATTGTGATATTTTTGAGAGACCACTTTGTGATCATTATGATGAGAAGTATCAAATAGCTGTTGTATTTATTTTAAATTTATTATGTTGTAGGTCATACGACGACGTTATCCCGTACTACATAAAATCCGAGAGAGCAAAACTTCGTGGATTAAACAAATCCCCGTGGCACGGGAAAGATGGCGAGTTGAGCGTAGAGGATGTTCCTTTTAGGTATGACCAGTACTAATTCAATTAAACGACCAATTGAGTCTTTAAACAGTTAAGACAATTTATTTCATTCTGCCACTGCGCAAAATATATAAAACTCAAATACTATATGCTTCTTTATGTTAATATCATATAACAATAAGAGTTATATATGTAAATGTATATTTTTTTAATCTTCTTCAGATCGAAACTATCAAAAGCATTTATGGATGCTGCAAAATTATTAGGACAGAGACAAGTCGACTATAACAGCCCAGACAGCTTTGGCTCGAGTTACATTCAAGCAACAATAAGTAAAGGAATACGAGCGAGTAGCGCGAGAGCATTTCTTCACAACAATAAGAAAAGAAAGAACCTCCACATCTTGACAAACAGTAGGGTGACAAGAATTATTATAGATCCATACACAAAAACAGCCATCGGTGTGGAGTTCCAAAGGGAGGGAAAAATGTACAATATTACAGCTAAAAAGGAAGTCATACTTAGTGCTGGACCCATCGAATCGCCACATTTACTCATGTTATCAGGGATAGGACCCAGGGAGCATCTTCAAAGCATGGGAATTAATGTGATACAAGATCTTAGAGTTGGAGAGACTCTATATGACCATATATCTTTCCCGGCTTTAGCATTTACTTTAAACGCGACGAGATTGACTTTAGTAGAAAGAAAACTTGCCACGTTGGATAATGTTGTCCAGTACACACAGTATGGAGACGGACCGATGTCTTCTTTGGCTGGAGTAGAAACTATAGGATATATTAAAACAGAACTATCTGATGAACCTGGTGATTATCCTGACATTGAACTCTTAGGTAGCTGCGCCTCTCTGGCGTCAGACGAAGGCGATGTAGTAGCTCGGGGAATAAGAATCGCTGATTGGCTATACAATGACGTCTACAGACCTATAGAAAATGTCGAAAGTTTCACAATACTGTTTATGCTTTTACATCCGAAATCTAAAGGGCACTTAAAGTTAAAATCGAAAAATCCATTTGAACAACCAAATCTCTATGGCAACTATTTAACACACCCTAAAGATGTAGCGACCATGATTGCAGCTATTCGATACATATTACGATTAGTAGACACCCCGCCATATCAAAAATATGGCGCTACATTACATACTAAAAAATTCCCTAATTGTATGTCATACCAATTTAACAGTGACGCTTATTGGGAGTGTGCTATTAGAACGGTGACGTCAACACTTCACCACCAAATCGCGACATGTAAAATGGGCCCCCCGCAAGACCCCGAAGCAGTTGTGGACCCCGAATTGCGAGTTTATGGAATAAAAAAATTACGAGTTATAGACTCAGGGGTTATACCTCAGACAATAGTAGCACACACTAACGCACCCGCTATTATGATAGGGGAGAAGGGTGCGGATTTAATAAAACGTACATGGGGTCTGCTCTAGTTTTGTAGGACAATATATTAGATAATATTTTTTTATATGTTGCTGTTTCATTATACGATGCTCATCACATTTGATTACTCATAAATATTTGTCTTTTAAGCTGAAACTGATAAGATGGTAAATCCCTCCGCATTAAGCATTTTAATTCTTATCAACACCAA
Organism: Danaus plexippus; assembly: GCF_018135715.1. Taxonomy (NCBI): domain Eukaryota; kingdom Metazoa; phylum Arthropoda; class Insecta; order Lepidoptera; family Nymphalidae; genus Danaus; species Danaus plexippus. The sequence goes on along the minus strand of NC_083559.1, from coordinate 12,100,252 downwards.
TTTGACATTATGAAAGAACATACATATAACTTGCTCCTGTGAATTACACTCACAGAATTCGTTAACATTGAAAAATAAACATGGTTTCATATAACAATAGGCACTTCAAGGCCATAAACACTAATAGACCCCGAGCTATATTATTAATTAAAACACCTTTTAGCCTTGCGATATATTAAATGGTAGCTGAAACCATTTTTTTTTAAGTTAAATAAAACATACATATTAATTGAGCGATGACACTTATTGTTATCTTTTTCCTCGTAAATCTTACAAAATAACTAAAACAAATGAGGAAAACATTTCAATTCATACCTGATACTATAAGTGCTTCATTAGGCCCGACGGTGTGAATATTTCCCATATTGGAGATAACTACAGTACAACAAAACTAAATTCACTTAGTGAAAATAATTAATAAATCAGTTATCGAGTTAAATTAACACTTATAGAACGTAACTATATATTTTGATTTTTGACAACTAGAACAAGTAACAACACAATATTGTGACACACCCACACAACTATACAATACATATCACATTGTCTATGCCCAACTATTTCTTTAATCAAATATGCGCGCGCAGTCAGATATACTAACGAATTTATTTCCATTATGATTTCAAGAGTTTATTAATAGATATCACATTATTATAAATTGGTCGAAATATTAAGTTTTACTAACAACAAGTATATTTAACATTGGTATAATAAATTTTCTCAAAACAATAATTAAAACTTTTTGTAGCTTCGCATTTTGAAATTGATAACTATACAAGAATAATAAATTTTGTAAAAGAAAAGTTGAATAAAAGCAAGATATTTGTGTTTTTTTATATATGAAAATTATTTTCAAATATGCATTTGAAATCATATTTACTTTTAATATTCGGTAATTATTACAGTGAAGTTACATGCAGTGTAGGTGGTTAACATGAATATTTAAACATTGCAACATTGTTTTTAAAATAAATCCTTGTCTGTGGTAATATCGAGTACTACAGATTTTTGCGATTGTTTGAAACAGAAATAGGAGTTAAATCTATTATTAAAGGTAATAAACTTAATTTATTGTAATATATCTATTAGTACGTTTTATTAAAAACTAAAATATGTAATTTGCACCGTATACGTATTCATTCATGTTCGCATAATTGACACGAATGCTTTGCTGAATTTTCATGGAATTACCCTCCTTTTGTGTAACGTTCTTTAGTTATTCTGCTTTAGGTCTTCATAACTTGCGAACATGTCTGATACGAGTGATTTGGACCGTCAAATTGAAAGGCTGAAAAGATGTAAGCTAATATTGGAGGCAGAGGTTAAAGCCCTCTGTGCGAAAGCCCGCGAGATCCTTGTCGAAGAAAGCAACGTCCAACGAGTTGACTCCCCTGTGACTGTGAGATACTTTTTATATACTTCTTACTTTCATAATAGATATCCATGAAATTTGTTTCAGAGATATGACCTTAATGAAATCTCTACAGCCTTCATTAAGGTCAGATTCCATTAACAATTCAAGTAATCACTTCTTTATAATTAGATTGATACATAGCCAAAATCTTTAATAATTTGTTATGACAACCTTTTATTATATTTGTATTATTGAATTACCTTCTTTATTTTATAACAAAGATTTAAACTGTAACATATAATTTTGTTTGTGATTATTTAGGATTTCTAGTGAGACTTGTGAGTTGTTTACCTTTACAAAGGTCTTTTTCTTAGCTTTTCCTTTATAGATCCTTCGGAAACAATTACTTGAACAGAGTATTAAATAACTTATTTTTCTAAAAAAAGTCTACAATACTTATAAATAATAACTTTTTTATAAAGAAGTTATGAAAATTTCACGTAGTAGACCTATTTTATCTGTTTTAATTTAAATTCTATTATGTTTTCCATTAGCCTGCCCTCTTTATTTTTTCAAAGAAAAGATTTTATTACCTATGTCTCTATCCTTAATTCATAAGATTAAGGATGTGGCTATGTAGGATTTCTCATTAATTATCATGGTGACCCATATACTGAAGTGCCACAAGAATGGTTTTGCTTTCCAAGATGGCATTAAAACCCCCATCCCCCTATTGAAAAACAACAGATTCCTCTGTGAGGAAGAAGGCTTCACCCAACCCTATACACACATCTGGTCTAGTTGACAGGCATTTTACCACACCCTTTTCAAGAACAGCAAAAAATTTAAAAACTATATTTATTTTATATTTTGAATACCCTATATATTGCCAAACCTTCTTAATAAAATAACTAAAATTTAAAATCTTATAATTTTTTTTAATTTTAAATGCGTCATGAACTAGTCATTCCTAAAATTCAGCAAAGTACCTTTATAAAAAGTGCAGAAGGTTGAAAAAATTCAACTCCCTGGGTGGAATCATCTTAATAACCTAACATGAAAAAATATTCCTATTATCTAACAAAATGATTGTTAATTAAAAAAAAAATATCTTAATAACTTATAACAATGTCCAGTACATCCAAAGCCTGCCTTTTTAGTATCTAATTGATAGAGGCAAGTCTTTTTCAGTTTTTCACAATATTAATTTGAGAGTATTTTCAATTAATGTATTTTAATGCTCATCTATTCGACTTCATATTTCTACTATTCCTGTGATCTTGACGATTTCTTTTGTATAATCTTTTTCTCTTGAAAAGTCAATAACTAAATTGCTAGAGGGTTTAAATTTATATACGATTTCCATTCCACACGGTGAACATTAATAAATTATATTCATAATACATTTATATTTACTTTCAAACTGTGACGAGGAAGCTCAGGTGATCTTGAATGAGATACAGGCATGTCCTCTCTCCCATCAGCCAGTTCTACTTGCACTTTACTTACCCTTGTTTATACTACTTTAACTTTTATCCTCACTGGAATCATCAATCAGAAATCGAAACATTTATAGCCTATATTTTCTGAATTTTTTTTTTCTAATTAACTGCCACTTCAACATTCGCCTTTATCTTCATAAAGATAAACCCTGTTTGCTTTTAATTTTACTGATCATATTTAATGTTTTATTTTCTTTATTTAATATTTAGTATCTTAATTAATTTTCATATATTTTAGGTTTGTGGTGATATCCATGGACAATTCTATGACCTCAAAGAGCTGTTCAAAGTTGGTGGAGATGTACCTGAGACAAACTATCTTTTCATGGGTGACTTTGTAGACAGGGGCTTCTATTCTGTTGAAACATTTTTGTTACTACTCGCATTAAAGGTAATTGACTGTTTAAACTTAAACAAAATGTGTTTTATTAATTAATATATACCTAATTATTACTTATTTACATATTACTTTATAAATATAGAATTAATGAGATATGTATATTGCAGGTGCGTTACCCAGACCGCATCACGTTGATAAGAGGCAATCATGAGTCACGCCAGATAACTCAAGTTTATGGATTCTATGATGAATGCATAAGAAAATATGGCTCAATCACAGTATGGAGGTAGAATCCAAATTTTTAACATACCATCCATTACAAGTACTAGACATAGTGTTTAATTACCAATATTCTTTTGTTATAAATAAAGATAGTTTCAATAATGAAATCCGAAAAGTCTTAACAATATAGATAAGAAACCTTCTCAGTCTGATAGCGTGGTTTAGGTGATATAGTTCTTGTGACGAATAATAATTTAACTTATTCTCAACAGATATTGCACTGAAATTTTTGACTATCTGTCTCTATCCGCGATCATTGATGGACGGATATTTTGCGTCCATGGAGGACTTAGTCCCTCTATACAAACATTGGATCAAATTCGGACTATTGATCGCAAACAAGAGGTCCCCCATGATGGACCCATGTGCGACCTGCTTTGGAGTGACCCCGAAGGTACATAAATTTGTTTATTAGCTTGCCAACTACGAAGATTCGAGACCTTGTTACACTGCTGCATTTAATACACTCATCAATCGCCAGTAGAACAACATTTTATAAACATGTTTTTTGTCATGAACTCATTCATCAGACTAACATTCATCAACACCATAAAGCCTCATTCTTACAGAAAGTTTTACCAGTTCCTAATATAGATTGTGTTAGAGATTTTAATTTGTTTCATCATATAAATAAAAAATAATTTCTGTTAAGAACCCTTAACAATTTATCTAAATAAGAATCACAAACTTGTGAATTCCAAAGACATTATCTAATATCTATTTAGGCTTCATCAACAACGAGCAAATGAGACACTGTTTGATCGGTTTTACAATTCTAGATACACAAGGCTGGGGCGTGTCTCCCCGTGGAGCTGGTTATCTATTTGGTTCGGATGTTGTGGCTCAATTCAATGTATCCAATGACATTGACATGATCTGTCGGGCTCACCAGCTTGTTATGGAAGGATACAAGTGGCATTTCAATGAGACCGTACTCACTGTATGGTCGGCTCCCAATTACTGCTATCGGTGAGTACTTAATATTGATCTGTCTCATTTGCTAATGATTTCATGGTAACGTTTCTGTATTAAGATTAACTGTAATGGAACATTGGAGTGTAAAAATTATGATTGTGTTTTGTTCTAAGATGGATTACTATATTCTTCTTAGACATTGCTTTCAGTATTTTTAGTTGAAAGCACATAATTACAAGTTAGTTAAAAGTACACAGTAACTTCAGCATATTGCAGCATCCAAACTACCTTATCTTTTAAATTCTTAATGATTTTCCTATCAAATTTTAAGTTTCTTTACGAATTTGTAGCTTTACATGTCACATTGAATAGATATGCTAATATTTCAGAATTATTACATAAAAAAAAACTGTTTGTCATATATTTAATGCAAATAATTCAAGCGGGTTATAAAAAAGTTCTTTGAGTGCAAAAATAGTGTGAATTCAGATCGGACATATGAAAGACTTTGGTGGTCATCTAATATTGTTATAATAACCAAGCACCAACAAAATTACAAAGCAATATTGTTTATACTATAGATGTGGAAATGTGGCGGCCATATTGGAGCTGAATGAGACACTTCAGCGAGAATTCACCATATTTGAAGCTGCTCCACAGGAATCCAGGGGTATTCCATCTAAAAAACCTCAAGCAGACTACTTCTTATAATAACATTAGACAAGTATTACGGTTTCAATGTAGTGTACAAAGCAATTTGAATGTGAATTTCATGGTAATTTTAAGACTGTGTTTGAATGTGTTTATGTTGATGCTGATAATGACTACTTGTAAGACGCACTTCATATTTATTGTAAGATTTATGACTTAATGTAATCTTTTGAAAATTATCATAAATTTAATGAATGACTCAATTTCTTGTGGTAAATATCTTATGATCGAATATGATTGAATGATTTCACTTAATATTAATTTTAATTGTTGCATATATATTTCAGTAAACTAAAAAATTACTTTAAAACTATAGTTCAATATAAGTTATTTTATGTTTGCATATGTGATGAATGGTCAGCCACTACCTATAATTAATTAATATATAAATATGGTTTCTTAATAACACTGCCATAAACTTAATTGTTTATGCCAAGTTTTTCACAAGTCTTCTTATATGTGTTTTCTTTATATATTTTTCAGCTTGTGTAGAATTAGAATATTAATTGACACTAATGTCACAGTATATAATTATAGACAAGTGTAGCAAAAGATAATCCTGAACAGAATTAGTTACTATGATGATAGGGAAATATATTTTTAATTTCCTGTCATAGTGTAACCATTATAATAACCATTTTATCCTTTATATTGACACCTCATATGTACACTGAGGTTAAAGACATTAACATTAGATGTAAGTAAAATTAAAAAAAAAAAAAATTGTCTGACTAATTGATTATCGATATGGTAGTAGTAAAAATAGAATTCAGTGATCTCAGTTGATTTAAATAACAGCATTATATTTTCTTTCACCTGTCTTCCTTTCCAGTCTCTTTATTGTAACACTGATAAAAATTAAATGGATGTTCAATGTTAAACTAGTTCAGTACTGATTGCTTAAAATGATCAATTTGTATCAATACTTCCTTTTATAATAAATTGAAATTAAAACAAACTGTATTTTCTTTGCAACACATTTATTTGAATTAAATTCATTTAATGGATCAGAATGTAACATTTGTTCTATAGCAAGGTCACATAATTGTTTTGCATACATCTACTAGAATGTCACCACACTTGGTTGAAACTTTAAGATCAGCCATATCATCTGCTCTTGTAGGACCTATATTTAAAATGGCTACTTCTTTCCCTTCTTCTTTGGCCTGGAGAATTATCCTATAACTTGAATAGACAGTTAAACTGGAGCCAAGAACAAATACAGCATCACTACAACTAACTTCATTCCTAACTTGTTCCACTCTTTGCTTTGGTACGTTATCTCCAAAGAATACTATGTCAGGTTTTAAAGGACCTTCACATTCCGGACAAAGAGGAGTTCTGAAACTTTCCACTTGTTCCTGAAAAGGAACTGTTACATTTACTGAAAATGTTATGAATTATGCTGTATAATATATATAAATTTATTTTGTCTGACAAAAGCTGACTATATAAAATCATATGTAACCATTTTAGTTATTTTTCTAAGAAATGGAAATACTGTAAGATATTTAATGTTAAAATAAAACTCAGTTAAAAGTTACCACGAACCCATGACAGTGATCATTTTATCGTGTCATCTAAGTTTCATTGTAAAATAATGTTTCATCACCTTTAAAAAAGAAACAAGTGTTATAGGAAGCTGCTGTATATATTGAAGTACTTTTTACCGATAAACTCACTTTAGATAGCTCCACATCCCCATCTGGCCTTATCATATCAAAGCTGCTTTTCATACTAGGATTGTTTTTCATTAATATATCTTGCAACTTAAAACGATCTATTTCATATGGACAATTTAAACATTTCACAATATAACCTGAGCCATGGAGTTCAATAACATTCGTTGAACCCGCTTTATGGTGAAGTCTATCGACATTCTGTGTAACCACTGAAGATACTTTTCCTATCTAAAATATAAAATTAATTTTTATTACCCAATTGAACAAATGTCACACAATATTACATTGGCTTACAAGAGTACAAGAAAATTTGTTACCTTTTCAAGGTCTCTAATAACATGATGTGTTGCATTAGGCTTTATAGCACTAAATCTAGGCCAGCCTACAAAATTTCTTGCCCAATACCTCTGTCTGACTCTTGGATATTTTACAAACTCTTGGTATTGAATTGGTTTATGATTACTGCGGGCATACAATCCTACTTCCTCAGATCTGTAGTCTGGTATGCCTTAAAAATTACAAAATGTAATTAGTATAAATCATACGCAATTATAAAAATTAATACTTAAATATTTTTTTAACCAACCTGACTCTGTAGATATACCAGCTCCAGTAAGAACAAGAAGTTGTTTATTTTTTATGAGAAATTCTCTTAGCTTATCAAAATCTTCTTGGACGGGAGCTTTATAAGCTGGTACAAAAGCAGTGTGTCGAACAAATATTCTGTTTTTAATGATTCGTTTAAACATTTTGTTAATTTCACACTACACACACAAATTATAAAATACTTTTATAGAATTGAGACACATTATGAAATATGTCAAATGTCAATAAATCCTTAAAACTCCAGATAAAAACAGCAGCTGTACCTACCACTTTTTTTTTTTTAATTTGTTAATATGGCAATCTAAATCTTCGGTATGCCATTGCCAGTGTCAGAGGTAGCCAATACTTGTCATTTGTTAATTCTTAATAGATGCCGTACTTACTTACCCCTGTAATGGCGGCGTTCCATTAAACGGTTCCAGATATTATGTTATAGCGGCGGTTTGCCTATATATACTTGTAAGCATTAAAAACATAATTTCCAAAGGGATAAAATACTGACGTGTAAGAAAACACATTAGTATTTTCTTTGACTTCTTTTATTATTGATTTTAGTTTTTTTTTTTTATTTCATACAATATTTTATTAGTATTATACATATAAACTAATTAACAAAATTAGTTATTTATAAGGAAGTGTTTATAAATAAAAATAAATCAATTCTATATTTCTTTCCTTTAAAAGTATTTATTTCTTATACTGTAATAATTTCTTTCTTGCAACAAAGTAGACAGAATTTAGGTTACCGAGTTATAAAATAATGTGTCAATTTGATGTCATTTGTGAAGACTTAAAGGCTAAAAACACGAATGTGGATGTATATCATAGATCAGCTTATTCTTATATGTATATAGATGTATGTTATAATATTATTTAGAAACACATTTTTTTCTTTACTATCATTATTTAAACGGAAAGGTTTTGTTGAGTTTACGTTAAATATATAAAAAAAAGCTTTTATTATAACCTATACAAACAATTTAAGCATTAAACAAGAGTTGTTTCTTTCTATAGCTATGGCATTGTTTAAAATAAAAAGTGCCTTTACAGTATTGATAGAAGATGATATCAATAAAAACATATTGCCGTTGTTAATAGAGTTGCTAGAAAATACAGATGGCATGGTGCAAGTTACATGTTATGAGCAGCCATTATCAGTCTGGCAAACTATTTTACAAGACAAAAGTATCAAATGCCTAAAAGGATTTGACAATGAACCCGTTGCGAAGAGTATATGTGTTATAGACTCATTAAACCAAATGGTGCTAGATCTGGGCTGGAGTGCAAGTTTAAATAATATTAAAAGTCTTCAGACAAATTCAAATGTAACAAAATTAATCTTAATATTACACAGAGATTGCCTGATTCCTAACTCCAAAATAGAAACACATCTCCATCATATATCAAATGCTGTAATATCATTTGATGAAGTAATGGCAAATAAAATTTGGGTTCAAGTGAAAAAGAGTGGTAAAATATTTAAAAGTGAAGAAATCATGTCATATGATGCTCCAACTTCAACATTTAAGTTGTCTCCTGTATTGAAAGAGGATAATCTAAAAGTCACTCAATCTGAAAAAGTTTCACCGGGGAGTCTGACAACATTCAAAATAGAGACGGATCAAATACAACAATTGGAGAAAAACAAATTAAAACTGCCATACATGAATAAAATTAATGAAGGCAAGGGTAAAGTTTTTTATGAACCCGATGTTGTCGATGATTGGGATGATGAAGACCCAGATGAGGATTTAGATATATGAATAAAATCTTTCATGTAATAATTCTCTTTAATTTTTCTATCATGAAGTTCTCAACTTTCTTCACCTTAACAGCCTTAATGGAAAGTATCAAAAAACATCCTCGCTGCCTTAAACATGCCTTAAACCTTGGCATGTGGAAATCAATACAGCCTTGGAATTTCCAAACAATTTATGATTAACAAACTCTGTCTTTTTCAAGTATTACTGAATTTAGTTATTTATATTAAATGAGATAGGTTTTAAATGCTAATACTCAATCCCGTAGAAAAATATCTCAAAACGATTATTAAAAACACGTTGCGATTTAGTTTTCAATAAAATTAAATTAAGAACATGTATGTAAATTTGATAAAGATCGCATTTACGAAAGAAATGCATAGTCTAACAATTATTTAGAAGCAGCTGTCATTTGACGTTGCAAGTTATTGGGACTGCGAAGAAGGTTAAATATATTTAAATGTTATTAAATGATTTGTAGAAATTTATCAAGACCTTTTAATCTAGATGAAATGTATATTTATCTAGTTTAAAAAAATACATACATCTGTCATTACAGATGAAAAGTAAAATTGAAAAGTAAATAGGAAAACAGATGTCTTCGCAGCATATTAGAGATTACATAATTTATCAATAACAAATGTTGTTTATATATCGTTGTGTAATTTGTTCTTAAAAATTTTGAGTTTGTTTTATATTTATAGATACATATTTTTAACTTTGGCAAACAGTTATGAATTTTTAGGTTATCAGACTTACAATTAGTCATTGTGTAGCGTTACTACTTACTAGTATCGATTCTTTGATGTAAAATTGTTAAGATAGCAAGATCTTCATTTTTATCTTTAATATGATTTGACCTGGTGATCTTAGAATAAATCAGTATCAGAGTTTATATCAAATCATTCATAAGTATATAACTTTTCTAGGTGTTTATGATTTTGATTATTATAAAATTAATTTAGTGGCAAAATATGAATGTCATATTGCCATAGTAATATGATTACTTCATCGAAAACTCATAGATTCAGGATTAAAGGGAAGGGTGTTTTGGTTACGGAGAAAAAAACGCAAACATATAAAGATGTCGATGTATTTTAAAGTAGTAATCATTAATAAAAAATAATATTGAAATGGGTTAAGGAGAGGATCAATGGAGAAAGCTAATACAAATCATCTGTTGCATAGAAATTCTCTTTTTATTAATTCTTTCTAACATTCGTTACAATTTTGCGATTTTTTCTCTGCCACGTATGTAATGACATTAAACAATATCTAATAAAATAGAAATTCATTTACGTGGAAGTTTAATTTATTAATGACACCATAATTACATTATATTAATCAACTCTTAAATTATGTTTCATTATTACTCGTTCAATGATTAATTTTTACGACCTAACAAATCAAACAAACAAGAAAATGATAATCCATTACATTAGAGAACTAATTTCATTTAATTCTCAAAAGAAGCAAACTGGAGAAAAAAAAAAAACAATAAAAATATCTTTATATCACCCAAAGTGAATTATAGTTGAATTTAGATATGAAAGCAAATATCATACACACAAGCCCGGACGAGAAACTAGCAAATTTAAAATGATGCCTTGAACAAGCGTTACAGTAGAGCTATTAAAAAAAATGATTTACAACTTCACAACCTAACAAAAAAAACCGGTTCATGTACAAGGTCGAATTTAGTATGGAAGTATGGGCGATACATATACACAGAGGAGTTTGGGGTCGATGGGACTATTCCTCGGCGAGTTCTTTGAGTCGTTCCTCCCTCGGCCGGGCGCCGCCGAATATAGAGGAGGCCTGGCTTGTAGCAGCCAGCGAGTTGACAGGCTCCTTCACCGTCCGCGGCTCCAGTACCAGCTTCGGTCTACCTGATGTGTCTGAAAATAACACCGACTATTAATTTACATATAGTTCTAATTGCAAACCACACTCATCTGTTACTGTTATTTTAATGAATCAATTTGTTTTTAAACGCAATAATGTCTGTGCTTTCAATTGTTACTTCTCAAAGTTTTCGTCACAACGTTTATATAATTCCCAACTCCTTATCACATACCGGCTCTGGCTGGCGGCATGTCGTCAAAGCGACGTGGTTGCTGCCTGGGTGCTGACGGCTGTCTCCCCATCCTCCCCCAGTCTCCCCCGCGGGGTTCCTCGCTGCCCCCTCTCGCACCCCTCTCCCCGCCGCGCTCATTCCACCTCTCACCCCCGCGCTCCGGCCGCTCCCCGCCACGGTCGTTCCATCGCTCCCCGCTCGCCCCGCCGCCACGCTCGCGTTCTGTTATCATTATAGTATTAATCAAACTAAGGTCTATTGTTTCATAATCAAATTATCGTTATGATCCCATCCAAACCTTCCCCATCACCCGCGAATTACCCGCAAGCTTGGCATGACAAGGCCAGATAAACATTGCACACATATATGTATTAAATTCACACATTTTTGATCTCAACATAAATAACCAGGTTAAAATAATTTAATTCATTCACGAGTTTTGTTGTTCACATCTCGTGATAGGTGTGATCTTAGATGGAATTGATTTATAAAAATATATATTTGGAATAGAAAACTAACTTTGATGAGATTATAGATTACACTTATCATAATGTTTCAGGCATTGTTTTGATAATAGTACAAGCTACATAAAATAGTCATTAAAATTTAAAATATATACACGTATATATATATATATATTAGGAACAACTCTCATGCAATAAACTGTTAATGTCACACAAGTACTTTTTGTCAACTTATTTATCAAAATATTATAATAAGTATGTCCGTGTGTCATAAACAGATATATTTGTATAATACAAAAAACTTGTGTTCCAATAATGAGAAGCACCAAATTAAAGTTAAACAATAGTTTTCATACTAATTCCTGTCTTGAAAAATACTTATACTAAGGTTATTTGTTATTATTATTATATATATATCACAAACTAAATTACAAGCACCACAGTAATGTCATGAATGATTTATAAACTTAAATACTCACCTTAACTGCCATTAAAGTCAAAAAGTTAAAAAATTATATTGTAAAACTTAAAAGAGCAAATGTTCATGTGCTTTAAAGATAATTTAAAGTACAAAACCATCTAAATGTGATCATGCCATACAGAATTGTGTTAGCTAGCTACAATGAGTGTGAAAATTCTGTACAATCTTGCCATCATACATACCTTAGACAACATAGATACAAGAATATAGATACAAGTTGACAACACTAACAAAATTTTTGATAAAAATTTCATTCAACATTGACTATGCTATCATATGCATCAATAACACATAGAGGTATGTTAGCAGGGTACCATGAGTAATATCCTGGTTCATCCTGCTGTCATACAAACTTTCTTACAGAGTACATCTAATATCAAGGATGCAATGATTTATATCCATACCGCATAGAGGGCTGTTCCTGTTCTCACACATACCTTTCTTTGGATGAGTCAACAATACTAAGGACATGGTCTGCGCAAAGTAAAAGTCTATCTAATATCAAATATACAATCAAATGTATCCATGCCCTTCAAAGCTGTGTTAGTATGTTACCATGTGTGAACCCCGGGGTCCTCCTGTCGTCGTACGTACCACGGCCACCTCCCTCTCGCCGGAACCCACCACGACCGTCCCTCCCGCCATCACGACCCTCGCGTCTTCCCCGATCGAAGCCACCTCCTCTGGAACAAACATAATAAAAACAAGGTTATATTATAAGGGATTATTGAATATAATCGCTGTCATAAACTGTTAAGTGAACCAATCAATGAAAGAAAAACTATTATATTAAAATAAATTTGTGAACAATTATGGATGATTAATAATAATATATAAATAAAACTGTGAAGTAAGACTAGTCATTAAATTTCTTATAAAAGCTTTAAAAAAGTCCTTCAAGTCTTATTAATGAATAAAAAAAAAGGAAAAGAATTATAGTCATGCAAGAGTTATATATATGTCCGTTAATTTTTTTGATATATGAGAGACACTTACCTATCATTCCTTTTTTCTTCCGCAACATCAATTTTTACAAATTTATCATCTACCTTTAGAGAACCATTCATTTCGATTGCTTTTATGAGATCATTGAGATACTCAAATTCCACATAGCAAAATCCTTTGAATAGATCTGTTTCCTTATCCATAACCAGCCGGACATTTTTAACGGCCAGATTCTACAAATAATGAATCACGTAATTAATATACACAAAAATTCAACTTGGCACATGACAGTTATAACTTGCATTGTGAAATTCAGTATATTTATTAAACATTGATATTAGAAAATCGTTGAAAATAAATAATATCACATCCTAACCTAATATACAGCCAGTGGAATGTAAGTAAAAATTTTTGGTTGGATTTAAAAAAAAAGACACAACAAAATAAGTAGAAACAATTACTATTATGCATTAAGTAAAACACACATTCCCTTTTTAATAACTTGATATTCTTTTTTTAATAATTTTGAGAATTTCCACTATGATATTTCTTCATTGCCATGAATATAATTTTGTGACTAATATACTTTTATTAAAGTAAGCTTATAAAATGTTAGTATATGTCTATATATGACAATACATTCTGGACTATTTCATGAGATCAATAGAATATTAGGCTTGTTACATACAAATGTAACGTAATGTGCATCTTAAATAAAATAGTTTCTTTATTGTTACCATAAACAAAATATACGTTTATTATCATCTGACGTACTGCATTCAAAATCAATAACACATTCACTTATGGAATCAATAAACAGTGAGTATTTTAATTTTTTTTTAACATATATGAGTAAATGATCTGGACTTTAGTGACGTAATCGCATTTCAAGGTCTCCAAAATCAAGGCAAGCAAATAAGATAAGGCCAACACTACTCAATATGTGTGCTGAATGGCAGTTTGAATATTTTATTGGCGCTATACATTTATTATGTGCATAGAATGCGATTTTGTCAATTTTAATTATTTAATTGACATTGTTATTCGTCACTTCTTTTTTAATTAAACACCTAATATTATCAATTACAAAAACATAACCTCATTCTTTTATGAACATAACATTTTGAATCTAAATAGTTACGCAACATACCCCATGACGACACGCCGATGTAGAATTCCCTATGTATAGGAAACAATGAGGTGCATTTAGCGGGTATGACATGTTCTAATTTAGAATTATATGTTTATTACATAATATTATTCACTTTTTGTACACACATCGAGTAGGTCGTACAGTGTTAAATATAAGTTTTAAATGTAATCTAATTACTAGTTAATTAAAATTAGTTTTAATCCTGTCTTTGGTTTCTTTTTCGACATTCCGACTGTAGTTAACGTAATTGGCGCAGTCGGTAGGATACTAGAATAGGGACTGTTAGGTCATCGCTAGTATCCTGAATCTACGTACTAGCTGCGGCACCGGGAGAAGAATCCAAACATCGATTCACGAAGAGAAACCAGATATGATTTATATGTGAGTACATAAGAAATATTCTCGTTTTGCTTATCCTATTTGTAATCCTATCCCAATAACCTAGAGTCTGTAGTTATCTTGAATCTGCATCGCAGCAGACTCATTAGCGTAGTTTAGATAATTTTAAGATTTTAATATGTATAATAATAAGTTTTTTTAAAATAATAATATAAATTTAAATGTCTCAAGATATGGATACCATTTATATAATCCTCAGGATTGTGCCTGAATTTGACGAGAACCCGATATATTACTGTATTTGTTAATATTTACTATCAAATAGTAACGCTAAATTTAAATAATCCGCACGGCAGCGAATTAACTGACGTATGCTTATTAAAAGGGATACTAAATAAAGACACAGGAACTGTCGCTGCTACTATTAATTCAAATGCTATACCGGAACAACATTGACTACAGATCCGACTTTAACTAACACAATTATAATATTTTTTACCAAACATACGACGATCAACGAAATAACGAAACTGAGCCACAATCGGGCTCATCTTGCTGTAATCAGGATTTTCGGTCGGATCCGAAATCATCCAAACCAAAATAGAATTAACTTACAGACACAGAGACAACTACCATATATACGAATTAAAAATCCCCCACTTGAATTTTTGACTGACACAGGTGCAAATCAATGCCGTTAATAAATATTTTTTTTATAATCATACCCTCAGTTATGATCCCTTTGGAGTCAGGAACATACATACGACAAGTAGAAATGAATATTCTATAACATTATCGTGTTTTGAACAATTTATGGATAATATAAAATTATTAATAGTATAAATTTCATGTCTATTTCGTCGGGTTATAGGACTAGATTTATTAATAAAGTGGGAAGCTAAAACTGACTTAAAGGATGGAAAATTAATTACTCGTATGACTTCAAAATCCGATCAGTGTGTTTAATTCATGTAATCTCAATCTCTCCGATGACATAATACCGGTTTGTTCTTCGAAATTAATTCGGATTCCTATAAATTCTCAAGACGGACAAGCTTTTATTCCGTATCCAGATTAGCCATGAATGTATTACCACTGTTACTAGCAATCGCGGCTACGTAAGTCTTGAGCCCGACTTCAAGTAATATTATACTTTTGCTTGACCGTCCCCGTTACGACGTTACATCGCGATTACGAATGAACCATTTAAATGACGAAGAAAAGGCTAAACTTATAGCTCTTTTTATATCAAAGGTGAAGATTTGACTTTGACTTACAAAATAAAACATCGAATTAAGGCAACTGACGAAATCTCCGTACATTCGAAAAGCTATCGCTATCTCTTTGTACATAGACAAGAAGTTAAGGGGCAGATAACAAAAATGTTAGAACAAGGAATAATTAGACAATCTGACTCTGTTTGGAGTTCTCCGATATGGGTAGTGCAGAAAAAAGCAGATGCTTCGCGTACAAAAGTGACGTTTGGTAGTTGATTTTCGTAAATTGATTGAAAAGACCATAGACGAAAAATATCCGAGTCCTAAGATCAACGACGTTTTTGACAAGTTCGGGAAGTGTCATTACTTTACCACTCTCGATTTGGCGAGCGGATTCTATCAAGTGGAGATGAATCCTCAAGATATTTCTAAGATCGCGTTTAATGTAGAATACGGCCATTTTGTATTTCTTAGAATGCCTATGAGGTTGAAGAACTTCCCCTCTAAGTTTCAGAGAGTGGTGGATAATGTTCTTCGTGGCCTACAAAATGAAATATGTACCGTAAACTTAGACGATGTAATAGTATTCAGCACATCTTACAGAAGCTTTATTTATAATTTAGAAAAGATTTTTCAAAGACTCCAAGATAAAGTTAGATAATTCAGAATTTCTCATGCTTGAAACAGCCTACCTCGGACATATAATTAGTAAAGATGGTATAAATGTCACTCGACTCCGATTTTACTAATTGTTTTCAAAAATGTAAAAAGCTTAACTAATGATCACATCTTACAATACCCCGACTTAACGAATTTAACAACTGACGCTTCGAACTCAGCAATTGGAACCATATTATCACAAGGAGCCGTAGGAGCTGACAGACCTATATGTTATGCATCCCGAATGTTACATTTAAATGAAATTAATTATAGAACGACCGTGAAAGAACTTTTTGCCATCGTTTGGGTGACCAAATTCTTTACACCATACCTGTTTAGACGCAAATTTAAAATAATTACAAACCACAAGCCTCTACAGTGGATGAAGAATTTGAAAGAACCAAGTTCTCGTCTCACTAGGTGGAGATTAAGACTAAGTGAATATGGCTTTACAATAATTTATAAGAAAGGAAAGGCAAACACTAATGCCGATGCCGATCTCAAGCGGTAAAATTCATATCGTAGAAACTAATACATACTTCAACCGAGAAAATTGACGAATTGAATTGTCTCTTATGCAACCCCTCTGAAAACGTACCACCCCGTCCTAGCTCTTCAACTGACACAGCACATTCTGACCAAAATGCTATATTAAATATACCGATTACCAACGACCCTCTCAATAAATTTAGTAGTCAAATATATTTCACAATTTTTGGTGATATTAAGCGAAAATCATCAGTAACTAAACCATTTGAAAACCACACACGAACATCTATACAATTACCAGAATCTAACCTTGAAGAAGACGTTGTTAACACAATAAAAGAGTACGTTAATCCGAAAGTAAAAACAAGTATTCTCATAAATACAACCCTTGCAACAGGAACGTGCAGAGATTTGGGGTAGGGTAAGCAGAATATATTAAAAAAAAATAGCAATTTTCATCATAATTTTGTCGTCTAAAACATTGATAATAATGATATTTAAGACTTTCGCGAGTATTCATTTAAATGAAACTTATATTTTCGGATTACTACACGGTTTTTATTATTTTTAACGGGCAAACGAGATGTCTGCCATGATGTCTGGTTGCTGCAAAGTAACCGAAACGTCGGGAGTACGAAGTTTTTAAAAATAATAAAATACGCATAGCAATCCAAAAATATAAGTTTCATTTAAACATTCATAATATTCGCTCAAAGTTACAGCAGTCCGATCAGAACTAACATCTATAGATTTTATGAATCTATCTACTACCTCTGAGCCAGAAAAATACCTTAAACCATTATGATCTGTTAATCACCGCTTTATAAAGGTTATTTAAATCGGAATATCCAGTGGAGATACAAACATTCTTATTATTATTATTTGAAAATAACAAACAAGGGAAACAGAATAACTTATTTGTGTGTACACAACCTGCTAGCTAATTAAAACTATCGTAATACTTTTTTTATAAACGATTAACATTACCTTTTTTAGTTAAATCTAAACTGGTCACCCACATTTCCTTTGTAATTGTTTTAATTATATCATCAAACAACAACAAACGACAACGACAAATTCAAAACTCAAACGACAATTGAAAATGTACTCGTAATTAATTTCGTTAAGCACCCATCACCAGTACAGAGCTCACAACTATAATTTTCTATAATTCATTAATAAATTCACTCATTAGCTAATTAAAACTTATTCATTTGTGCTTAGAAAGACAACAATAACAAGAAGGCGAAAAAAATATTAGAACAGTATACCAACAAATTAAATAATTCCTTTTCGTTTGGCAGTTTCTATGACGTTTTAAACGAGTAGGGTTAAGAACGCAGTGCCTCTCACACTAACACATACATAGTTTTTGCACACACACATAAAAATGATTCCTGAATACAACACGAGATTTGTAGATCGTTCTTGAGATTATTTGTTTGTAATATATGCACCGAGTAGTTGTGCATACGCCGCTCTAGCTGGGGAGCGGCGCTGGCGGCTAGCAGCGGCGAATCGAAAATGTTAGTTTTTACGTTGATAGATGGCACTTTTAACAATTTTACTAAATCGGGAATCAAATGACATTTTAAATGTCTATAAACATTCGTATTTTGTAATATAAGCAGTATAGGAGGTAAGAATTAAGCAATATGGGTTTAGTTGTTGTCTGGGGAGGGTAAGCAGTGATTATTTTGCATCTATGGTGTGCACGTCACTGCCTTACTGAAAAGCTTCTCAAAGTTTCACTTCAATTAAGATCCTTAGAACCGAATCGGGACAAAAGATGTATTGTAAATGGCCTAGGTTCTGTTATAAAAAGTAGAACCGGCAATTTAGATTATGAAGATATATTGCATAATAACAATGCAATAAAATTATTAGAAATTAATGAATATAAAGTAGTATCCACGTTTAATAATCATGTTAGTTTAAGTAAGGAATGGATGTCGAAACAAAGCGAAATACTTACGAAATTAGTCGAAAATCAATTTAAAATTAATAAGACTAACAACTTATTCTAAATTCAAATGCTTGTGGATAAAACGGTTCACATAAAAAACGCAAAATTCTCCCAATGATTAATAATAACTGGCAAAAATATAGAGGATTTAATGAAAGAATTAATTAGAATAGAAAACATGTTAGCTTTTGTTCATGCTTCAGGTGTGACACCATTCCATGTTAGATATAAGCATTTTCAAATTAATGGTGGATAAGTTGAGAAAATTATAAAGTAAAGAGCAAATAATTAGCTTAGGATTGAGGGAATACTATGACTATAGAACCAGGATGTTATTTTACAGAAAAGCAAATTGTAATACTTTTTAAATTTCCAATAGTTTCTACTGATATTATCTCTATAAACTCTCTATTATACCCAACAAATTTCAAAATGTCCCTATACCACCATATCCATTTATAGCAATTAACGAGAAGTTGTTCTTGTGCATAGAAACTGAATGTCCGAAGTTTAAAAGATGATATCTTTGTGGAAAAGAACTAGATCATTGTATTTGTGCCGAACCTGACCGCAGGCAAGAGCTTATCTTACATTAAGTCCTCAAGGGATACTGCCAGTATACAAAAGTAACCCTAAGAAAAGAGGCAATGGATAAACTGGATGATTAACACTAGGTATTTTATTTTCCTCTTGTTACCAAAGTACAATTAGTCTGCGAAAGAGAAGAATTCACATTGCTCCAGGGCAGCTTCCTTATTATACCATTCCTGTGAAATGTTATATGAAGACTTCAGAATTCACTATAATAAATCAAGACCATGAAACTAAGGCCCAGCCACTAAAACTGATGAAGATTCCATTCAGCACATCAAGTCAAAGTTAACATCCTACTCGTCTTAACCTAAACTCAAAATGATTTACAAGATCTCTATGGTGTTGAAGATAAAATAATGAAGGAAGATCCATTACAAAGAGACATCAAATCCAGACAGTCTCTATCGTACTATACCTTTATATATTTTCATCTTAAGAGCATATTATAACTATTTTAAGCTATCGTTATAAATTACAAAGAACAAAAGGGCCTGAAGAAACAACTACTTTTACTTTAAATGTACCGATATGAAACCGGCAGTCCACAGCCAGAAGAGGAAGGGCCGTCAGCATGCAACAGCAAATTGCCAGCCACATTATATAGCAATGTTCTAAAATAGTTGCTGATCTGAGGGTGGAGGAGTTATGCACACATATCCCTTTATGATATGCTGATGTAGAATTCCCTCGAAATGAACGATAACATGCATTTACCAGGAATGACATCTTATAATTTAGAACTATATTTTTGTTTTGTGATATTATTCACTTTTTGTACACACTTACAACAAGTAGCTCTTATAGTATTAAATATAAGTTTTAAATGTAATTTAATTACTAGTTTATTGAAATTAGTTTTAAACCTGTCTTTGGTTTCTTTTTCGACCTTCTGACTGTAGTTAACGTAATTAAATTACAAATATTTAACAAATAACAAAAACAAATTCTTAAACATTTGTTGGTTACTTATTATTCGATTAGTTATGAATAATCGATAAAAACTTGCGCCAAAATCAACATACATAACCAGATGTGTACTCACTGGAAAGATTCTGTTAATATCGCCTTGAATGAGACCAGAGGGTAAGTTCCCAACGTAGGCCTTGTATGGTGGTTCGGTTGGGAGAGGACGGCCGCCCACAGTTCTCCTGCCGCCTCCATAGTCCCTGCACAATCATGGTAACCAGATAAAAATTATAACCTAAAAACACGTATCACACACTATTAGGTTTTGATCATGCATTCACTAACATCACTGTGAGCCGGAAGACTTTTGACAAATTATATTACAAACGCACGCTTTGTTAAAATACCACTTTCATTCAATGTTATCGCACTGTCAGAAAAACTTAAAATAATGCTTTATTCGCAAAAATATGTCATATACATAATTTTTTCATCAAATATATTTAATAAAAAGTAGTTAAAATGGTAAATATTATAAGTAATTTCACATTTCAGGAATAAATACCTCGGATTACCATCGTCAAAACCACTGCGACCTGCCATGTTTAGAAACATGGAATACTAATTGCGCGCGCATCAATTTCTAGAAGGGGTCCCCTTATTTTGCAGATTAGTTCTGAATTTATGAGACAACATAAAATTTAATTTTTATTCATACTTATCACAGAAATTATCGGATGAAAATAAATATAAACATTTTAATAAAATATATCAATAAAAAAAATATTTTTTTGATAAAATTGCGTCATCATTATTGAACGACCAAAAATGTTTTATGTATATATTAGAGAAAAATACCATGTAATCTTAGGCTTTTCGAAATTAAATTAGTTTTTTTTACTCTTATAAATTACATTACGTTAAGAAAAACATTTTGAGATACTTTTTTAATAAACATTTATAAACAATAAAAAAATTAATTACTTAGCTAAAAAATTTATTTGCAATAAAAGTGTTATGAGATTCTATGATATATTTTTTGTTCATTTTGCCGTAACAATAAAACTTAGGACTTTATTACGTAGAACATATTCAAAAAGACTACTGGCAATACTCGTAATTGTTCCTATTGTATCAGGCTCAAAAGGACTCGTATCCAGAGCCGTTTAAACATTTACAAAAAAAAAAATACTATTGTATCTTGGCTCTGACAACTATACTTCTGAAATCTGAATTACAATCCCATGTGGAAACGCTCGTCGGTGTGTGAATGCAGAACGACGGTAGAATTAGAAGTAAAGTTTGCTATGGTTAAATAATATGAAAAACGAGATCAATATGGATAAACCTGAGAAAGCAGTAACTGCTTCATTGCTAGACGCTTTTGATTTATTTAAGTCACCGACAGATGATTTAAAAATCCTTGCTGGCCTTAAGATACATTCGCGTCTACGGGAAAATGAGGTTAGTTTTAAATTTAAGTTTTCTTAGCGATTAACATATAAACTGTTCAGAGTGTTCTTAAAATAATTGAAATATAATCTGTATAAATACTTACCATAGTACCATTTATAATAATTAAGTAAATATTGTATATCACCAGGGTGGAAAGGAACTACAGTATACATTAAAAAGACTAGTTAGAAGTCTTGGCGCGAACATCGCTGAGTTGCGGATGGGCTATTTTGCTGCACTTGTTACAATCCTGACTAGGTTTCCAGAGATAACAGTAACGCAGCTGCTAGAATTGATCAAAAAAGAACTCCATGCCAGCGGATCATCTAAGAGTGTAAGATAAATGCTTACTTTATTTTACTAAGTTTGTTACATATTGCTCTGCTAATTATAAAATATTGGATAGTTGGTTCTTTGTTTTGAATATGGTTTCCATCCATGCAAAGACTTGCACAGTAACTTATAAAATATTAATTAGTGATGAATTAAAACATTTCTATCGGCTATCGCTAGTTGCTTATGTAGATCTACCATATTGGATTTTCTATCTATTTATAGATTTCATTAATAAAAATAAATATATGTCTATTTAATATCTACAGTTTAGACAATGAAAAATATTATATTTTTATGGGTAAATTAAAGAATATGGAAAAAAATAATAATGAGCAAACAATATCACATTTGTTTTGCTAATTTTGTGATAATTTTAAGTATAGTTTTATATATATATATATATATATTTATCTCTTTGACAATTTGCTTGATGTTAAATTTCATTATTGCGAATACTTGAATGCGAGATTTGAATATATTATGCAAATTCATTTGTATTATTTTTATTATATAAAAAAAATATATTATAACAAGTAAAGAGCTTCACTTGACAATTATTGATAAAAATGTGGTAAACATCTGAGTTTAAAAAGATCTAGTTGAAAATGTTTGAACTGATAAATACTTATAATAAAGGCTTACTTAGACGCTTACATAAAAATTTGTTCAAATATGTATATTTTCCAACGTTAAGACATATACTTAGAAAAGTTACATTGGTTAGAAGCAAGGTATTTTTTTGTTAGTTGTATACAATAATATTTCACTTCAACCTCTTAAATCTGTAACAAGCCACATTTACTTATGTGACATTATCACAACCATTTCAAATAAACTGAAAATTTCCTTGAAAAATGGTATATTCGTCACCAGAGTTCTTATAGTGATAAATTCAATAATTTTTCATGTACATATAAATAATATCAATTAGGACAAAATTGTCCTTAGTAATGTTGAGAGCTCTAATTTGAGGGTACTTGTATGTCAAACAAAATTCATTTTTTATATTAGATAATCTGATAAAGGGATTAGTGCATGCCACAAAATCCAATATTTATTATATTGAATAATTATTGAAAGATTATAATGCAATAATAACGAGTTGCGATATTGATTTGACATTTCAATGGTTTTAACTAATTTCCTTTTTTATGTATTTGATGTCTTATGCAAGCTTTGCAAATTTGTAGATTTTAGAACAAAAATCTAACTTCACTATCTATTACGAATAGTGTTCTATATGATTGTTATTTTTTTGTTCTAACTTTGTTGGTTATAATGTAAGGTTATGAATGACTATAGTCATACATGACTATAGTCAACTCTATAGAGTTTATTCATATTGATATGAAACCTTTTTGCATAATAAACACGGTAGTAATGATTGCTCTGCAATTATTTTTTTTATACTGATATATAAAAAATTTGTTATAATTGATAACATGTATCTTGTAGTTAACATAAAACCATTTTCAATTGAAAATTCATTTGTGCGTATTATATTATAATGAAGAGAATTTCATAAAATACAAATTAAAAGCTTAGTGAAATAATTCATGTTAAACAATAAACTTGAAAATAAAACTGAGTAAGGTTATGTATTTTTTTGTTTTTAGAATATAATTTGTTTTGCAGGAAGTTGGGGATGTTGCTTTAGGTCACATTCTGGCATGCGGGGCTGTTTTTCGTTCAGGCCTTATGTTAAAATGTACTGAGGAAGAACAAAAGGAAGTATTGCAACTTTTTGAAACAGCTAGCAGTAAGAAGTCATATTTGAGTACTGTGGCAACCCTAGTCTTTATTGATTTTATTAATAATGTAAGTTTAACAATTATCTATAGAATTATTTTCATTTATGTGAATATTTTTCTATGATCTTACAAAATTTCAATACTTTCTGTTTTGAATACATTACTTGCTATTTTTTTAGCTCGATGAAGAACAATTTGCTACAATAGTTTGGCCGAACATAAAGCAGAACTACAAAAAAGCTATAAACGAACACAGTTTAGACTCTTTATATTTTTTAATGATTGTTAATGAAAAGTTTCCTAAGAAAGTCAAGCTGAGGAAGTTGATTGGTGTGCCAGAACTGTTACACGAAGATCACATTTCAGATATATGTGATAAATTAATGGTAACAATTTTTTTTTTTTTGATATAATATATATGTATAAAATAATATTATGAATGTCAGAAAGCGAAAATTTGAAATATGCTATCCTTTTACATGTTTATTTAAAATAAATTGTTAGGCCCTTTTGATTTACAACTTTTTTATTATTTGCTATTTATCAAATGATAATTGTATACAAAAAATATTTGGAATAACATATGTTTCGTGTAGTATATCCTATTCGTTTATTCCATATTATGTCAGTGTTACAGTATTTTTATGTATACTGTAACAAATGTGACTCAGATACTTGTATTGATATTAATCAATTATTATGTTCCCAATTCAGATTGTGTATGTTAAGTGTAATTTTGTTTCTATGCAGTCTTAAAAAGTGATTGCCTATGATTTTGGTTCTAAATAACTATGTTTCGGGTAGAATATAATTTATATGAACAGTAATATCCCACTAAAGATTGTTATGAACATTTAAAACAACTGATAAAAATTTACTTGATAAAACATATTACATTGTTGAGAAAAAAAATCCTAGTTTCTGAAGAAAAAAATCCTAGTCAGAAAATCAGTATTGCCACTTTATATGGAATAATTTACATAAATTATTATTATTAATTCCAGACAGGCGTAGACTTCAATTCATTAAGCCACCCAATATATCAGGAATGTGGTAAACAGATCGCTAACTCACCACATCTTTCAATTTTTTGGAATAAAATTGACAGTCATCTTGTAAAACATAACAGGAACAGAGAATTGGTTTCATTAAATATTTTGAATACTGTTCTCCTGAATTTAAAAGACAATGTTGAAGTCATACCAGATCTGCTGAGTGACAACTTTTTCAAGTTGTTCATGGACTGGTTCAAAGGTTTACAGACAGCCAGCAAAATAAGGAATAAGAGAGACAATGAAGATGATTCCAAAATAATGGTTAAAAAACAAAAAGAAGTCCTCATGTCTCTAGCCAAGGTATTACAATTGCCATCTGTTGATAGCAAAATAAGAGTGAAAACTTTGGACAAGTTGTTATTTAGCCCGGGTGAAATTAATTTCACTGAGATAACTGGATCTACAGTTGTTAAATCTATTACTGCTGGTCTAGATGTTGATGGTCTCAAGAAAATGGCGAAGTCATTGAAAAAGGTCTTCCTCAATTCTTCAAAGAAAGTTATTAAAGAGGGTGTGGAAAGGAACTGGTACAATAATGAAAGGGTTAAAGCAGCTGAGTTGATATCATACATGGTCAGTCATGAAGCTGTGAAGGACGACACTGAATTTAAAATAAAATACATGCAATTGCTTATGTGCTTTGGATTTTTCAAAATCGGCGGTGATGAAAGTGTTGCCGTTAGTAGTAGCCTAGCAGGTAATATGAGTTTATATAAATTATTTGATATTCAACAATTAAAGTTATTAATTAAATAAATTCATAATTAAATAACCAAATTCAAATTACTAATTTTCAGTACTTTTCATTATATGTATTAGAATTTTAATTCAAACCCTTATTGTATTTAATATACTCAGGAAAAAAACATTCTCAGTGACAATCTTATTTCAGGGTCTATAAAAGCTTGCTTCTACAGATGCTTCACATCCCGCTTTTCAAACGTCGAAGGTTTGGTAACAGTATTGTCATCACTCAGTAGTTTCATTACATCTATGATGGCCAAAGAAAAGGTGCGATCAAAGCTCGAGAAACAGTTCGACAAAGAGAACATGGACTGTTGGGAAATGTTAACAAAAGTATGCGGCAAAATAGAAAAGAACCAATCTAAGTCGAAGGTCGAGAATGTCTTTCTTATTTTATTATACCAGCTCGGTTTGTTCCTCTTCTCGGAACCGACACATGTGAAAATTGCCTCCAGCTCTATTATAGAACTCAAAAGTTGCTACGAGCATTATATGAAAGACAGAAAAGCAAAGACAAGTAAGAAAGAAAACTCCATCAAAGAGGAACCTGAGTGGATAGAAGTTGTGACTGAAGTGTTGCTGTCGATTTTGTCGATTGAGTCAAGTGTTTTGCGCTCAGTAGTACAATGTGTTTTCAGACTTCTGTGGGAGTATTTGACACCATCCTCTATAGCGCAAATTGTTTCGGTTCTCGACCCAGAGAGCGAAGCTAATCCGTTAGGACAAGAAAGCGATTTGGAAGACGATGAAGGAGAATTTGATGATTCTGATGAAGAAGGAAATGAAAATTGTCAAGAAAATGAAGAAAATGGAGAACACAATGATAGCGAGGAAAGTGAAAGTGAAATGGATGATGACGATGATGATGAGAAGGATTTGAACACTCCAGACCAGTTACGAATGGCCATTCAGAAGGCTCTCGGAAATACTACAGTCGACACTGACGTCGAAAGTATAGACGCTGATATGATAACAGAAGAGGAAGGCAAGAAACTGGATGAAGCTCTTGCTGAAGCATTCAAACAGTTCCATCAAGGCAAAAATAAGAAAACCAAAAAGGAACGCAAGAATAAAAAATCACTTTCAGATTTCAGAATCAAAGTACTAGATTTAATTGACATTTATCTGGAAAAGGATCCGGCTATGGACATATGTTTAAATATGATCGCCCCATTGACTAGATGTCTCGAGTTTTGCATGCAGGATAATCAGTTTAAGGAACTGGAAAATAGAGTACGGAAAACTATTAAGGGTCTATCGAAAATAAAGAAGTTCGCATCCACTGACGACATAACACCTGACATTTTGGCCACTTATTTGAAATCCGTAATAGAAAAGGGAGAACGGTCCCACTTCATGTACCAAGCTCTTGGTGACGTTTTAACATATTTTTCAGTTTTTATAATAAACTGTTCACAAAGGATTGAAGTCCAACCGACCCAGACATCTAAAAAAAACAAGATATCTACTTTAAATGACCTTCTGAAAGAGACTGTTGACAATTTTTTCCACAATCGTAGCTGCTTATTACCAATTATTTTCTTCCATAACATTCTTCAATTAGAATGGCCTGGTAAATATGAATTAGCATCGATTGTAGTGAAAAATGTATTTAATCCTAAAGTGAGACAATTTAAACGGAACGAAGGAGTACAACTCCTGTCTGGCTTCTATTTATCAATGAAAAGATTCAAGCCTATCTCTGAAAGCTGTTTTGCTGAGTTAGCTAATATAGAGAAAAATTTCAAAGAATCTTTTACAGCCACACTTGAAAGCAATGAGATGGACGTTAAACCTAATTTCATTGATTCCCTCAAGAAATTACTTAATGTTATGAAAAATCTTTATACACAATGTAATCAGGAATCCCAACTTGATTTTGAATCAATGTTCAATGCATTAACGAACTTCAAAGTAGCTGTTAAGAGTACAAACAACGTTGAAGAATCAAAACAGATCATCGAAAATGGAAATAAGCCGAGTAAAGAGCAAAACAAAAAAAAGAAAAGAAAAGCTCTAACTAATGGGGTTACAGACCCACCGGTTAAGAAATCAAAAAACAATATAAGTGAATAAATATCTTAAATTTATTCCATAAATCAAATAACTCCACATTTTTATTTTGCAAAATTTCAGTAAATATTGTGAATTACAATAAAATATTCTTTATATTTATTCTTTTATTTAAATAAATTTAAAATCCAACTTTTAAAAACCCTTCAGTGCTAAGATAAGGACTTTTCATACAACTATGATAAGACTGAATAAAAGTATGCATCATGTAATCAAAAGTAATTTATTTATTTCGTTCCCTACACATCCACCAAGTTCTGAAGATTTCTTATTTTCTAAATTATTTATATGAATAAAAAAAATGCTTGGGTACTTAATAAAAATACGTAAATAAGTAAAAAAGAAAATTATGTCAAAGCTTCTGAAAATACTTTATAAATAGGAAAGGTTCAAGACTATAAATTTATTACTTCTGTAAGTACTAAATATATTCCAAAAGTATAGAAGTTTCGGAATGAAAGTTTTATTAAATCGGACAGACGATTAGATATTATGACATACATTTTAGGAAGTTATTTTTATATATTTTTTTAACACCAAATTATCAACGTTCAAATTTAACAAAGCAAATAAAACTTACATTGAAAGCAATCTCGTTTATCTTAAAACAAATATGATTTTAATTAACACTATAGAATGTTATATTCTAATTCATCAAATTCATTCAATATAATAAGCAAGATCTTATTATATTAAAACATCCTTGTATTTTAGCAATATTAATATTAAAATCTAAACCTATGCAATTTTTTAAATATTGGTAATAACTTTTGGATAATTTATTTTTATATATTCACCACCTTTTATCCTCGAAATAGCATGTGAAAAATAACTTAATATTTTAATCATTTGTTATTCTAGTATTGGAATGATAAATTTAAAATTTAAAGTTAAATTATTAGTTCTTGTATTGTACGTTTATTGATTTTTAGTTAAATTATCTGTTTGCGCAGGTTCAAGGAAGTGGTAACATTGGCGTACCGGAAACAAGCACATCTCATATGTTTCACAACCTGCACAAATTCAGCCAGCCATCTTTTGTGAAAAATCATTTGTTTCGTGTCGTCAGGGTAAATTTCATATTTGTAATTAATGTCAGAGCCACAGTCTTCGCTTTTATTAAAAAAGCAATTAGCAGGTAGGTGCACATTTCATTTTTTGAGTATTTCTAGGAATCGTCTCATTAAGAAAGTGAAGCGACATAATTCTTCGTGCAATCATTGACCTTAGCGGGTCAAATTTTAGAATTCTTTGTGGATAAAGAAGCGTGGTAGTTATTTCGGTATTTCATTAAAGTAATGTAATATCGAATGTCATTGTTAAACAAAGCAAGCCATGTAAAATCAATACGCATTGCAGTGACGGCTTTAGGCACCAAAGACAAATAATTGAGGCGTTTTGTATTTGGCAAAGTTTCATTTCTCATTTATATATATAAAGTGTGAGATAGAAGTAGACTTTGTTTTATATGCGATGATTCACTCCGGAGTTTCCTCTTACAGAACTGAACAAAAATCCAGTAGAAGGATTTTCTGCTGGCTTAATAGATGACAATGACATATACAGATGGGAGGTTCTTATTATCGGTCCTCCTGATACATTGTAGTAAGTTTTTCGTTTCATTTCGTTGGGCTTAGCATTTTAATCAATATATTATAAATAATCAGTTAATTTCCTTATAATAACAAGCTTTTTAATTAACTTGTAATCTTTTCATGAATAATTTGGGTTGGG
Organism: Danaus plexippus; assembly: GCF_018135715.1. Lineage (NCBI taxonomy): Eukaryota > Metazoa > Arthropoda > Insecta > Lepidoptera > Nymphalidae > Danaus > Danaus plexippus. The sequence continues at coordinate 12,070,661 of NC_083559.1, read as the reverse complement.
CTTAGCTACACTGGACATGATTAAAAACATCTACGTATTTTACTATTATATAATACAAATAAAATACAGCATTCTATTAAAAGAAATATAAACTGGTCTTCAGAAAATTATGACTACCAAAAAATAGGAAATTTCCATCCATTTTCACAAGAAATTTATCTGGCCATTATGGGTTTTATCTAAGTATAATAATAAATACTAAGGTATGAGACTGATACATCTTGAATCAAAAGTTGGATTCCTTCAAGAAAAAAGCATCATGTGTCTATAACTAATACTATGAGTTAGTTTGATTAGATATTTTTGAATCAGTAGCAAAACTCCAAAATATTGATCCATGGAATTTTCTAGAGATCTTAATTTAGATATCATCTATTCAGAATAAAAAAAAATATTTATAAAATAAATTTCTGAAAACAAAGTGAAAATCTAGAAATATCCCATCCTAGTGAGTCTTTGTGATAGATGTGCTATATTTTCCTGGCTACATCAATTGAAACAAAGAATTTCATGTCCATTGTGGTTAAGACTGTACTCTTGTTTTATGTTTTTCATACTAAAATGAAATTAACAATCAGATTCTTTATGTTTTAGTGAGGGTGGATTTTTTAAAGCACACTTGCATTTTCCAAAGGAGTATCCTTTAAGACCACCAAGAATGAAATTTGTTACTGAGATATGGCATCCAAACAGTGAGTTATGATCCATTGCTGATTATTTTATATTGAAATGTGGAATATTATAATAGGATCATTTAATTCTTGAATGAGATCTAGTAAAAGTGTATCAATTTTAGTTGAGAAGAATGGCGATGTCTGCATATCAATATTGCATGAACCGGGAGATGACAAGTGGGGTTATGAGAAGGCGTCAGAAAGATGGCTGCCAGTTCACACTGTTGAAACTATCCTCATAAGTGTAATATCGATGCTTGCTGATCCCAATGACGAGAGTCCTGCCAATGTTGATGCTGCTGTAAGTACAGATTCTCAGTAAGAGTTGTACCATGTATGACATATTTTATAAGTTTTACAGGTACACATTTTAATATAGAGTAAGTTTTGTTTGCAACACTTAATCAGTAATGTTGTTTTACTTGTATTCTAGTCATCAATTCACTTATCATTTCTAATCATTCCTTTTGCTTGTTTTTAAAATGTATTATATCACATTTATCACTGAATTGTAAATTTAGTCTTGGCGTACAAGTATATTATGTCATTAATGTATACTCATATTCATGTTGTTTGTATCCACAGAAAGAATGGAGGGAGAGGTATTCGGATTTCAAAAAGAAAGTTGCCAGATGTGTTAGGAAAAGTCAAGAAGATTGTTTTTAGGCGTGGGGCTATTTTACAGAGGAGTGTTGTGTTGGAAAAGGGCCATCTGACACTATTCAAACAAGACATAATTAATTTTTCTTTAGGTTGCACACACTAGCTGATGCTATAAACCATGCCATGCATAGTAGTAGCTGTGAGTTCATTCTCTTTCTTTTTACAGAAGGAATGGAGAGAATCATATTCGGAGTTTAAAAGAAAAGTAGCACAGTGTGTGAGAAAGAGTCAAGAGGATTGTTCTTAAATATCAGTGCCCTTTTTCATTTATTTATTTGGATAGTGAGTGTTTGGTGAAATAGTTTGACATCTTGCTACTGCAAGATCTTCTCACCATGACCTGTATGTGTACGCCCACCCATCTGGGCCAGAGACATTATTAAAATTGATTTTAAATATCTAACTTGTAATAAAATTGTATTGCTGCAGTATTTTATGAAAACTAAATAAAAAGTAGAACTTGGACGTCTTCTTCATCTTTTCTAAGACATTTTAATCGCTATTGTTACAATAACAAAATGGTGTATGATCTTCTTTTCTGCATACAACAAATCTGCATTTGTTCTTTGGTCGGTGATCTCTATCACCAGACCGAATCTATAAAATATAATCGATGTAAACTATTATTTAGAATTGTGTATCATAGACATGGCTGCATATGAATGGTAAAAAACATTTTTGTATATGTATAAATTTTAGTTACCAATCTATTGCAATGAATCATTGAATGTGAATTAAGATTTTGTGACGATTTTAACCACAATGTCTTTCTGTAATGCAATGTTAGTAATAATGAAAAACTGAATAACTTCAATGAATAAATGCAAGTTTCGTAACAATTCTTTTTTTTATATTTTCCAACCTGACCCATAGAAAAAAAAAAAATTTAAATAGTAACCATCACTTTAAATAAGCCAATAACCTATTAGCTACTCATAGAATGATGACTATGGTTTTTAAATTTTCAAGAAAGTTCATAGGAATTGTTTATCTCTTTTATATACAATAGCTAGTATACTTGCAAGGGTTCCTCTGTAGCAGAAATAGTGATGCATCAAAACATAAATATAAATTTGCATATGTTTATAAAACCTTCAAATAAATGATTTGTGAAGTGTGTACTAATTTTTTACTATAAAATCATAAAGCCATGAAGAGATATTTTATTTATCCCTTAAATATTAACATAACACAGCAGACACTTTAAATCTCATTAGTCACTATCAGAGTTCTCAGCTAACACTACACCATGAATTATCCTAGGGTCAAAAGTGCTCTCAAAGCACCTTTTAAATACTGATGCTATTTTCATTTTGGATGTCGGCGATGCTGGAATGTTATCACGGTTTGTATCTATGGAATCTGCCTTTTCTAAATTATTTATATTTTCAATCACATTCTGTGATATATTATTTGGTATATAATTAAACAAATTTGAATCTTCTTGGAACTGATTCAATAGATCTTCTTCTAGATGTGCCTTTTTAGCTGAGATATTGTTATCATTTGAGTCATCTTTCCTTTTTCTTTCTGAATTTGTTGTTTGTTGAGATGTATATTGAGTTGCTATATCAGGTTTTGAGGTAGCTAATACAAAATGTGCCTCAATAGTAGTACCATTATGTACTATAAATACTGCAGGTTTACCGGTAATCTCAAAATGTAGTTGCACGGGCAGATTTAAGCCTTCAGCAAAGCCTAACAATGCTCTGAATTCTTTCATTGTAAATGTAATATTGGTGTCCGTCCCAATAGTATAACTGCTGAACTCAAACGGTTTAATTGTGACTTGACTTCTAATAATCCTTGAAAGGTCTGTAGGGGTATCGCCAAAATTTTTAATTATAAGTGATTCACTTGTCACCTCTAGCGTTACTTGATCATCTGAACATTGAAAATTTCCTATAGCTTCTGAGAACAGCCTTTGAGATGATGTTATTCTAAAAAATTAAAATATTCCATAATAATATCTACATCATTATATAAAATTCTTAAAATATAAGGTTTTTATTACCTGTTAGGCACTAAATCTTTTGTGTAAATTGCTTGCATGGCTTTGCAATCCAATATTGACACATAATGGGTCTTAACAATACCATGCTTACATTTGAGTTGAAATATTAATTTTGAAGAGTGAGGATCAAGTTTAATCTCAAGATTCTCAACCTGTTTGTCCATATGTGCAGGGGATTTAAAAGCATTTAATGCAGATTTCATGGAAATTTTACATTTTAATCCATCATTTTCTATAGAATAATAATTATAATTAAAATGCGAAAAGAAATTTTTGTTTAATTTAACCATTGCATAGGCGCTTTCGGAGGCATTGAGTGTTCTCAATAGTATACAATCTGGGAGGGATTCCAAATACAATTCATCACCAAATCTTGCTAAAGCATGAACAGTTCTTGCTAAAACTGAAAGACATTTCTTTAATATAAGAATAATGTAAAAAAAGTATAAAACAAAATTTAAAAAATCAGAACCTTTAACATTCGGACCAGGTACGTGACATTTCATTTTTATTTTAATTAAAATGTAATAATTATTTTATAGAAAAATGGAACATTATAACTTCTAGACGAAAAAACACACTGCTGAATTTTAAGTATTTGTTGTATTTTCCAGTTTTATTCTTACTTAGTATTAAATATTAAAATGGAATAACTTTTGACGTTGATATAAAGTACGCAACAGTTACTAACATTATATATATTTTTTTTATTATTACAGGCATCAATTATTACTATTAAGTATATTGTATTATGTCATGTCGTCTTTTGATACAGACTATTGTGGTGTTTTATGTAGATATTTGACGTAAAAATATTTGATAAGTAGTTATCTTCATAGGAATTCAATTTATACAATTAAAAAATCAATAAAAGGTGCCCATTATCTTGTTATTCCTTTTCTTATTTTGTCTATGGATTAACATAAACTTTGATATAGTCTGGCTAAAAAGGGATTAAAACATGATACATATATACTTCTACTATATCAAATAGGAAAATGTATATAATAACATTAAATATTGATATTTATTCTCTCTATTTATATGATATTTTATACAAATATAAGCTTAAAACCAAAGGATGAAAGTTATTGTATGGACAACACACCGGCTATGTTTGTATTTGAAATTGTCCATAACACACTATTTTTGTTTATGGTCACATGACTGTTTTTATTAAAGTAAATCGCATTGGACTAAACACTTTGTGGCCTTATTTTTGCTTATTTTTTTAAGAAAGTCAGATTTCAATGTATTTAGATCTGGCAACTTCGATATGAAAAGAATAGTCGTAAGTCTTGGAACTTAGAGGGTTTGATTTGAATAAGAGTTTTGTTACTTTGTTTCGATGTTTATAAATAATATATATAGAGGAAGCTAATTTCTTGTTTTACAAGTACAATTTAAAACCAGAATAAATATAGATTCTCTAATTTTCCTATCGAGACAAAACTACACAACAACATTGGAATGTAATCTTTACATTCTTTTAATAAATTGAGATAATACTTAATATCCGATTTGTAAGGCTTGGATAAAAATTTGTATGACGCATATTTTTTTTTTGTATATAATGGATCAAATTCATAATATGGCATTTTATAAGTAAAATACAATCCCGTCTTATTTAATAAAAAATTAAAATACCTAAGGAGGATTTTTTGGTATGTAATCATGTTGATCAGTACGATAGGTTGCTAACATATATATACGACTCAACACAGCACAGGCACTGCAGTGGCACAGAGCACAGAGACAGCTATCGTGTCTGAAAATCAGACTATCTATCGTTTTAAAATACAAATAGTAATCGCTCTATTTTATCAGTACTTATCATTCATACAAATTAAGGAAATTTCTTACAATTAATGAATTCACAACACGAATCACGCTATTGTAATTAACAGGAAATTCCAAACATTTTCCAGTTCCAGTTACAAAGTAAAAAAAATCCCGAGTATGGACTTGACAGGTTAGTAATTATTTTAGTATATAATTTTAAAAACGTATAAATATATATATACGTATTTAATTTAAAATGCATATATATATATATATATATATATATATATATATTAACATTTTTATCGTAAGAACAATTACGAATCTGTTATTAATAAAATACTGGCGTAAAATGTTTTTAGGTAATTTTTTTTGTTAATTTCAACAGTGTTGCTTGCTTTGTTATAATTTTTACTCATGAGGTCCTTCTGAAAGATGTTGGGGGCAGAAAGTGGTGTGAAAAGTTATTCCAACCAGTTCATTAGGTCTTAGAATAAGAAGTAGATAAAAATGACAAGTTACGTAATCATAATAATGTAGAAAATTATAAATCAACAAAGGTATATCATCTAATACTTAAATCATTAAGTGTTATATTATTTGAGGGATATTCATGGAGAGGTTCAGTTTTATTGATATTTGAGGTGCTAAACTATGTAAAAAAATATTCCTGTCGTAAAGCACATGTTTTCACCAAAATCTCAAAAAAAAAAAAATTCTAGTGATTACATAAGTTTTTATGTTTGCAAGTGGTATTTATTTCTATTTTTAACTTCACGGTCACTTTTTTTCAGAGATACTTAATGGGTTTTCTCAATCTCTTGTTTTTAATATTTAATACTATGTGTAATCAAAAGTGCCTCATTATTAATGATGATGATAATGATGGTTATTACTCATAATATATGGAAAGAATTAAAACGTAATTTTGCTAATAGCATTGTATTGTCTTTCAGCAAAAGGTTTGCTTAAAACGGGTTGTATTTATTCTTTAGCGAGATTCCAACTTTTTTATTTTTCAGTTATAAATCTTTGGCGAAACACTGACAATATATCAATTGACATAAAAGTATCGGTTTATAAGTTTAAAATGAATCCAGAACTTTAACGGCTGTAGAAATTTATTATGACTTAGCTACGTTTAAAAAGGCTCGGATTTTAAAAACTAAAAGTCAATTTTGTAATGCGTGATTATATAGTTTAAAAACAATTGAAGCTTAGGAAATTTCTTTCTTTGTTGTTATTTCCATGTTGAATATTTTAATTCGTAATTTTAAGTCATGAAATTTTTTCACGACTTTTAAAATTAAAATAAAATATATGACATACTTTTATTAGTACCAAAGAAATTTATACAAAATTCCTAGAATTGACTTCCTTTCTATATAAAAAGTTCCATATTAGGTTCGGTCTGTATAAAAAACTTTTTAAAATTGGAATCGTGTTTTAAAAATTCAAAATTTTCTATGGTTTTGTTGGAGAGGTGCCATCCGACCATTAATCTGCAAGAGCCATCTTTTTCTGTACAATACTCCAAAGGGAATTGAGTCTGTCGGCTTTGTGGATAGTAACTGTATTCAGATAAAATCCTCACTCCGCATTCTGATACATTGTCCGTCAATTTTTTGATGATACCTGAAAAAACTCCCTTCAGTTAGGATTATCTCTTTAAAGAAAACATTACCTTGAAAGCTTATGCCCTACTCGTGAGCAGTGTGCTCAATCTAAGTAAGAATCGTCACCCTAAATACGGAAGTCTATAGTTTTCATAAATCGTCTCACAATATAAGCGTAGGTTATTGAATGAAAAACGGAAAACGGTTCGTATGTAGTGTGATGATTTAAACTTTCAGATACAAAGTACATCCTGACATTGGTGATTGTAACTTACGAATTTCAATGTTTTTTCATTTTTAATTGAGTTTAGTAAAATTGTCAATTACCGTTACAAGTGTCGTCTACCACACGTCTCGGCACTGAGAAATATTGTTCCATTGTGTTATTGAATGTTGGCTTCAAACATAAATAACTGTCTTCATAGTACGAGGAACGTCTGGTTACAGGGATAGTCTCATATTGTATTATCGAATTAAACACGCACGGATCTTTCTTCGAAGTAACCTGTATATAAAAATTTTAAAATTATATTAAGTCGTTCGTACAAGTGGTCCAGTTTATATTATGTAAATGTATTTGAGACAGAAATTCATATTTAATTTCTAGTCGTTAGATATTTACATATATTAAATATTTATAAAATAATATTAAATTATCAGGGACACTGATAAACTTATTTTTTTGTACTTTCTTTTATTAAAAAAGATATATATTTGTAAATAAATAGGTAGACATCATTTGTTTAGTTCAGTTAGTACAGACATACGTTTTTGTTTATCACATTCGTTGATAATATATATGTCTTGTTTACAAAAAAAGTATTTAGTTGCTTAAACCAAGTTTATCGTTGGTCAAAAAAGACGCAAGTCTCACATAAAAAACTTTTTAGTATCAATATAGTAGGGGCAGCATGTTCTAAGGTCTTAGCCTGTCCAAGAGGACAAATTGAAAAAAAATCAATCTAATAGGAAGGTTAATTTCTTTATGTGCGCGTAATTGGTGACAATTCGATAATCTTATTATGTGGCTATATTTAGTTAAAAGTTTTAGGGTACTCGTAGTCGTCTTACCTCCTGCCCAATACATCTCGGAACTGAGTACATATCTGTATAACTGTTAGAGGTTGGGACGTTCGGATATTGTATTATTCCTTCACATAACGACCAAAACCCATCTCTGATCATGTAAGAATGGAGGGCACGACCAGTTGACGTCACAGTCAGGGTTGTCACGCCTGATCTGAAATTAGGGTTAGCAAATATCGAGTAAATGTATGTTTTAAATAACATTACATATAGAGTAAAGTAGTTTATTTTTTCTACTAAAAATAAAATCTAGGTGAAATAAATAATTATTATATTTTCAGCCGTCTTATACTGCTTTATATTGCTTTATATTACTACTTTTATTATGCAACATAAGAGATTTTTAATAAAAATAAAATTAACTGTATTTTTCGTTTTAAATTGACATAAATTTATTCTTACTTGCCATCTACAATCGCTTGCTTCAAGGTCCTTTCTCGGTCCTCTAATTGCAGGATTTGTTTTTTCAGAACTGCAGCTAAATTTTTAGCGTTATTAAGAGTTTCCTCTAATTTATTTTTAAGATATTTTGGTGATAAATCATTGAAGCTTTGAATATTGTTCTTCAAATTTGCTACATTTGTTATGTAGTTATAATTAGATGGCAATACTCTTTCTTTATCGACTGCAAAAGATGTTATGGTATCGTTTTCCGCTTGTGGAAGTAACTCCCTGCTAAAAAATTAATTTATGTTAATATTCTTTATGAGTATAATATATTTCTAGTATTCATTACAACCAAGTAGCCTTTGGAACAAATATTTTTAATTCATTATAAATTTTAGAGATGGTAAAGGAGGCAGTTAAAAAGGTTTTCCTTTACGGCTCTAACAAAAATCTCAGATTACATTAATCAAGTTTATAGAATAATAAAAAAATAATTCATATGCTAACTTCTGTATTATCAGCTTTAAAATTCGTGATGACTGTCCAAATTTTAATGATAAACGACACAGAGAGAACAATTGCCGATGACGTCATCACAACGATTGTAAACAATATTGTAGCAGTAAAGGGAAAAATGTTCTAGAGAAAGATCCCTAGATGTGAGAGGTATTAGCATTCATAAGCTTAGAAATGCATATATCATTACTCAATAAATACTTACAATTCATTTTCCACCGGAGTCATCCACTCTGACACCTAATAAAAACAGTTTCATTAGTAATAACCTAAAATAAGTTATTTAGCAGTTTGTTATATAAGATATCTAAGATTGTCGTGAGTCCGTTTAATATAACTCTATGGTTTTTAGAGATACTATAATTGTCACTTTCATCTCCTCTGTCATTGACCGTGGTTGCTGTAACTTAATCGAAACTTCGTGAAAATTTAAAAACACAGTAACAAAGCCGTGTTGTATATCCGAAAAACATAGTTATAATTTACTTTATCATAAATGGAGGGGAAATTAAACATGTTCAAGGAGAAGGACGAGGATGCAATAAGTATGTTTATAAATTACCCAGTCAGCAAAACTTCCGCCTAAAATTAATGTGAACCAGAACAATCGCATTATTATTAACATTAAGATATATTGAACTTTCGTCAACCCCTTTCAGTAGTCAAATTATAAATGCATGAGCAAATTGTTTTCAAACTACCGATAAATGATTGCGGGTGTAACCAGCCATTGTTTGGAATAAGCAAAAGGTTTAAAAAAGTACGTTTCTTAATCGTATTAGAGCAGGTGCATGTATACTGTTTTTTAATTTTGAATCGTAAACAACTTATTGCGCTTTCTTTTTAAAGATATTATAAAAATACATTGAAACATCCGAAGAAGAAGAAAAATATGCAACGCTGTTACTGAAAAATTAAGATTTGTTTTTCTCTGGGTTGTCTACTTATTTTTCCACTGTGGATTTTTTTTTATTATTTTTATCAAATATTTATATTTTTCTATATCTTTCCTAATCCGTTTTCGGTCATTACTCTAATCAGATAAAGGAAGGCTGAACGTTAATTTGTCACTTTCGCAATTTTAATTAGATTTCTCGATATCTGACAAGTAGAAAATATATTTTTAAGAACTAATTTTAAACAATGGCATCGGCAAAGTATTCCATGATTCCAAAGCATTAAATAATAAAAATAAAAAAAAAAACACACTGATTCCACTCTAACAATTCTCTCATTATAAACTTTAGAATAATATTGGTAACATGACATGTCCGTAACAAGTCCAAGTAAAAATATTATAAAATTATATTCCTTCTATATAAGGGTTCTTTGAAGAGAGATTTCAACGTGCCAAATATATTTGGTTAAAAATAAAATACAAAATTCAAGCTGAGGAAGTCCAAGTTATTTAACGTGAAATATTTATTAATATACACCATTTTTAAATTCCATTAATGAGTTGATATGATAATTTAAAACAATTATCGTCATATGCTAAGCAAATCATTGATGTGATTCGCTAATCCACATGTTTATATATGAAATAGTACATTTTATTGATATTATTATTCTGTTTTAGTGGATGAGTTTATAGAAGGTTTGTTTAGCGATGAAGCTCACGAAAGGTCATCTGATAATATCTCACCGGAGGATTTCGAGTTCAAACTGCCTGAATGGTTTGATGAGAAAAAATATAAGCAGTAAGCATATACGCTATTCTAGTACCTTGGACATTCGTTGTTTTTATCTTCCTGTTCTTTTTAAATAAATGATAAAATATCTTTTTATTTTTTCGCAGGGGGCAGAGATTTTATCGGGACTATTCATTTATGTTATCATTGTCTTTAATGCCTGGCTTAGTTAGTGTATTCGCTATTCCATCCATTTTGAAAGTCCTCTGCGGAAGCCGACGTTCCAACTCGAGGTTTACCGCTTACAGGCGATACATTTCAACATTTTCGCATATATTCACGTGGTATACTAAAGAGCTGAAGCCGGGATCCTTGTTGGTACACTACTGTAATACCGTCGATGGACAATTTCCTTATAAAATGATTCGTTGATGGTGCATTAATTTTAGGTCGTGGAAATCCTTACAAACTGTAAGAATCAGACATTTTCGTGCTAGTCGTGCAGCAAAGATGAAAGGACAAGGTATTGTGTCACAGAGGGATATGGCTTTGACTTTGTTTGGGTTTATTGGCTTCGTCATATTGAAGCCAGATATATTTACTGTGACGCAATTAGAAGTAGGAGATTGGGAAGCTTTCAATCATATGTTAGGAGTTATCGCGCATATGATAGGTTTGGAAGATAGGTATGACAAAGTTTTATGTAATACATATATAATATTTTCTTAATTTTATTTAGTGATACTTAATTTTAACTCGTAAAACATACTAAGCTACTAATTTTGTTTTATAATTCACTGTAAATATTTCTTATAGGTATAATATTTGCCGAGCGACGGTTCAAGAGACTAGGGAAGTCTGTAAGCAAATATTGGATCGCGTTTTCACACCTTGTTTGGACAATGTGCCAGAATATTTTGAACACATGTCGCGTGTAATGATCGAAGGTTTGAACGCTTCTCTCACTCCCTTAGAATCCAATTCATTGATATACAAGGCCAAGTATCTAGCCAATGTCCCTGGGTACATCACTACCGAGGAAGAGAGGATCGCTTTACAAGAGAGGATCAAAAAGTGTTTGAGGGGAAGATCACTCGATGAAGGTTAATGACTTTTATTTTATATCTTCAATTTTTTGCTCTTAATAGAAAAAACAACACTCGAGAAGTTGTAAAGGTAAAGCTAAGTCTTTCGAGAAGTTAAAATCTTATAAGAAATATATAATGTTATATGTATTTAAAAAATATAAATATGCAATTCCTCAATCTCCATCTCAAGAGAATATATAATTTCAGGTGTTGATTCCAGCATGTTAATAGAAAAGTCAGCTATAGATGGTCTTACGAAGAACACGAAGAGGATCCTGTATTACCACGATTACGATACTTTGGAGTCAGCGCCAACATACAAAAGCTTACCTTTTGTCGCCAAATGGAAGCTTACTTTACTTGACATTCTAAGGGAGATCCACTCTTTATATATAGGGCGCATTTTTCTTAACTTTTACATTAAGTGCTTATTATTCCTCGCTTTTTATTTCCCGTATATCGCTATATGGAGATATGGAATGCAGTATTACGTGGACATGTTCAAAGACAGCCCCGTCGATGATACAGAATTGATCCCAAATTCTGAATATAATAAGCCCCAGCCTCCAGAGCCCTGGTACAAAGTACTATACGGCATTTTCTGGTAGCGGTATAAGTTCAAAGTACCTTCATATAAGTTTTAAAAATCACTTTATTCTCTTAGTATAATTAATAATAATTTCGGGTATAAATGGATGTATATAATATATATATGTTTTAATAATACAATAAGCGAATTTGTTTAATAAAGAATAAGAAGATTATGATTATTTTATTATAAGTTTAAAGTTTATGGAATATTACATTTTTTAATACAATAAAGAATACTTGACGAGAAAAGGGAAGATTAATTTTTATTTTTATTCCATTTCTGTTTTCATCATCAACAAGTCCGGTATTTGGCGTCTTTTTTTTTTATTTGTGTTATGCCACTTGCTAGAAGCCAAAAATGGCCGTGAGAAAAATTAGGTTGTGTTGTTATAATGCTTTTATTTGATATACGAGTACCGTAAGCTAGTAGTAGCTGCACTGTATTACATAAATTCATTTTTAATTTCCTATTTGTTTAACTTTGTAAATATCTCTTATTGGCAGGAACTTTGCTATCATATTTTTAAGGCGCGTATCTTTCGCGTCTGTATCCAGCGAGCTGTACGCCAATAAAATAACCATAACGAGGAAGTACAATAAGTGTTCGGAAACAGTAAAACTTGTAAAGATAACCAGTTTTCAATATTTTTTTATTTAATGAAACAAGCAGTATTTACATTTGAAAGTAGTTCTGTAAAATAAAATAAAAATACGACATAATAAACAAGGTTTTGGATACTTGTCATTTGTAATTTTAATAAATTTGCATCAATAATGTCTGAATATAAAATGTTTTTGTGTTTTAAATAATTTAATATGATTATACTTGATTGTGGAAATTTAGGAAATTCTAACAAATAAATCTTTTTATTATGATTACGAAAATACTTTTAACTTTATTAACTATATATAATGAGTATTCGTGCCAATATTACAAACGGAATAGAATTCAATATCTACAAATGTTTTGTAATTGAATGGGCGCCTAATAAGGAAATTATGGCGGGAAGGTATTTTCTTGTTGCCAGGATGTCTACTGAAGCTGATGTCTGTAGACTAACGTCTTCACTTGGTAATTAAAATCTAATATCTTCAACGTTTTCTATTCCGGATTATACTGGATGTACAAACAATTTATATATATTAAATATTGTGTATCTAGTTCTCTACGAATATCACAGACGTACCAATAGTTGGGCTTCCAAATAATGGACTGACTAGAAGCTAATTACATACATAAATATGACTTAATTTTTTCTTAAATATAATATATAATCTACGAAAATATGTATTTGATAAAATTGTTAAATTAAATGTGCAAAGAAATGTTGTGGCTGTTTATAAACACAAAGTATACGTAATATAATTCTTTTCAAAATGTTTGTTGTTTTAGAAATATGTATATACAAATATTTTAGGATAGAAATAAATAAAATAAAATTTGCTGTTAAATACACGCTAACCCTTGTTCCTCGAACATTAATCGTATATCATTAATAAAATAGTACAGGTCTTACAAAGATCAAATGTTTAAAAAGGCTAAAGAACTAAATGAATTAGGTATGTTAATAATATAAGAAAACAAAGCTATTTCACATTTGCGTGAACAGGAAAAGGTAAACTAAAATAATTTTCAATTTCACGTTGTTAAGTAAATAGAGGAGGCGTTATATGGTAAAATCGATCTGAAAACTATGATTAAAACATTGAGATATTCCAATGCATTACACAATAACACTAGAAACATAAAATACTTGACCTACATTGGAATAAAAAGGAACAAAAAATGAGATTTTTAAGTCGACGTATATTAAAATATATGTTGTAAATACAATTTACGTCTATTATATATAAATATTGCTCATTAAAGTAATTAAAACTGCTATTGAACTGTATTCAAACCACACGTAGGTTATGAAAGTTACAAAGGTTTTAAGTTTAACTAAAGCCTTAGTTGTATAAAGATTATTTTAAAATACGCTCTCAAACCACGCTTGTCAAATTATTTTAATATAAAACAGTAAAAACATAAAAACTAGAAAAAAATATCCGTGATTGAATTTAAAAAAAAACAATGACATAATTTTATATAAACATAAAAGAGTCTGGATAGGTACGACCCCATTTGAGATTATGATTATAAAAACAATATCAATTTCATAAATAGATCGCTTACATACATCATATTACTAATGTAATTCTGAGTCTTATGGATTATATTGCCCGTTTGTTAAATCTTTAAAAAAGTTTAGATTTAAAAAAAAAATGAAATTTAACATTTTTGTGAAAGTTTTTAGCACTTTTAACAAGTTGTGATTTGTAGATAAACTCGTTTTATGAGAAACGGTTGCAGTCATATCAGTTTAATTACTTAATATTAAAAGAATATTTAATATCCTTGAGAATATAATAATAATTTGATAAAGACGTCAAAGGCTATATTTTGTCACAAAGATATAAGGAAGAAAAAACCGTAGATACATCACAGATCTGTTGCTATTGTCTAAAATTGTTATTTAAGAAAATAGAAAATATCAACGTTATTTAGTTAGACAGAAATTAATCATAGACACATTGAAATCAAAATGATATATTAAGGTTTATTATTTATTACTAAAAGCGCCATCTAGTTTATACAAACCTAACAATTAAAACTGTAAGAAATATAAATCGTAAGAGGGACATCTACATATGTGACACGTAACAAGTGAAATCCTAAAATATAGTATTTTTATACAGCGCCATCTAGATTTGTATTTTCTGTAGTGTAGAGTTTCTTCTTCGTTTGGCTCTACTGGTTATTGGCCTTGGTCGGATCCTATGTCACTTTGTTTTATCATTCGGCAGACGCGTCAGTTGCTTCGTACGTTATTATGAATAAAACCCGGTAGAAAATACAGTTACAAATTCTTTTTTCGTGGTAGTGCTGAGTTGCTTAGAATGAATTTGAACGGTGAGTTCTTACTGCCATGCTTTTGTTGTGTCATAATGGAAGGCTTAGGATTTTGTTGGCTAAATGAACTGAAATCTCTACCTTTATTGATCGAATTGACATAGTTTTTTGGTTTTGCAAACCTTAAATTCCATAAATGTACCTTGAATTTTCTGACTTTCCATAGACACCGAAAAAACAAAATAATTACCTTTGACTTTATATTATTTAGACGTCCGTTTTTTACACAAAATATGTTTTTTTCGAACTATAAAACAGCTGAGTCAGTATTTAAGAAGGTTCTATTCATTCCACCTAATAATATATAATAAGCCACAAATTGTTTGACGTAATAAATAACTGTTTATATATAATAAATATCACTTAACAGAGTCAAATTATATACCTAGGTATATAACTACACATACTTTTTAGGCACCATTGTTTTTGATTGGGTATGGGTTGTGGAGAACCGATAAATGTGCTGTTTTTTTATAACCGGTAATAATGTCGCAATATTGACCGTTTGTACCGTTAAGAGTTACGACGATAACTTTGTTCATAGCTATTGATATTTCTCAATCATAGTTCAAAACCATCAAATCAGTCCGGTTGAAATTTTACCCATTATTTATATTGTTATTTTTGAAGGATCACATGTTTTTACCACATTTGCCATTACAAGCCGATGTTACACACATATGTAAAAATATTCGAATTTTATAAACCAATTTAATAATTGCAATTCTTCAAAAATTTATTTAAATTTGCAACGCGATGGACCCGGCACGCTCGGTGAATCCATTGAATGCTAAGAGGTTTCGTCGTCTAAATCATTTATGCTCAAAGTGAATTACTTCGTTAGTTGGGAGTGGTATGATGGTCGCTTGTTTTGAAATCTCTACGCATTAATTTCTAAATGTGTGATGTAACAAATTTTTATACTAAACAAGTTTTTAATGTTTTGTCTTTTAATGAAATAAAATATATTTTTTATATATATAAAAAGTAAAAGAAGAGAAAAATTATTGTTTTGTTTTTGTTATGCAATGTTACATTTATTTTTGAATAGGTTTATATCTAATTTGTTTGAGACCAACTTTATTAGAGGTTATCAAAATTCCAATCAACCAATCTCGCCTTTGTATAGCGTGTGGGTAAGTATATGAAGACAATGACGTTATTACATGCCCCTAACGATAATTTTTGTGTTTATTCCTATTCTCTTTAAAAGAAAACATATAGATTTGATAGGAACAGTTTTTTTAAATATGTCGTTTTATTTTTACTTTTTATCAGAATATTAAGGGATCTCTTTTAAGAATTTTTCATTATTCTTATGTTTTTATCATTTAGAAAATGTTGATGTTGTTAATTAGCAGGCTTTAAATTTATATAATATAAAATAAAGATAACATTAATTCAATGGAAGATCAACCTTCTTTATAAATTAATTTAGAAGATGGCTTTGAGTGACTGTTTAAGTTTTATTTTTTCTAAATAATCTGAAGATTATTTTATTCTATTTGTGATAAAAGAAAACATAAATTTAATAATGTATTATTGTTAAAATTCTAAGGCCTTCTAATTTTATTCTCGTGGTTCAAGATACACCAAGATCAAGGTGTGCTCGATTTTTTTGTTATTTTTTTCATCACAATTTATTTCAACAAAATATTGGCATATATATTTTTTAATTTCTTTCAATGCAACGAGAATCTTAACAATCTAAAAAGGACAAAGTGTGGTTTTTAATTATAATGATGTATATTTTGTGAGTGAATTTTTTTTTATATTTGCTAGTATCGAAATGTAAAGAATCATTTTGGAACTATCATGACAACACACCCGCGTGTCGTCGCTCCAGAAATAAATCGGGTTCGACGATTTTGACCGTACATTACAAGTACTTATTTATTATTATTGAATAGAATGAGTAAAACAATCATAGATTATTCTTATTAAATAAAATACCATTGGATTGGTACAAGGATATAATACATACGAGCACGTAATGGGACACAATAGGTATCTAACATTAGAGTTGAGTTGAGTTATTTTCATTAGTTGTTCACTTTTTTTAATACTATGAAGTTTTAAAAGACACAAATTCGTTTCCTTATGATATTCTAAGATGTTTTTTATTTACTGTCAGTGTTATTTTATCTGTTACGCCTTTAAAATGAGATGGCTAGAATCAACACCTCTAGAAATTTAGTATATTTTAAGGAATGTATAAAAAAATAATAATATTTAATGTGTAAAATATAATAAGTAATCCCTATCATAAATCCAATGTACATAAAGACGTAGTATTATTAAACAAGTAAATTTAAATTCTTTACATAATATGCTGGTAAACGATAAAGATCTTTGTACGAGATAAAACATGATTTCGCTGCCGTTATGCCGTTATTTATAGGCATAATAAATTTCTGAAATTATTTGTATGGAACGGCAAGCAGAGCGAAAGGGAAATCGAATTATATTAATGTTTTTGAATAAACACTCGGGTGGACAAAAAGAGATAAAAGTGGTGTAGTAATAAAACTCATTTATAGTGATATTTAAATACATATCGAATAGAAAACTACATTTTATTGATACTTTATGGCCGCCATTAAAATGATGAAGGAGCCAGCATGACGATGGTGTTTTGTTTAATATTGTCTTTTGCATTCATATTGTGTAGTGTCGTTTATTTCCTTATAAGGAATTGTAGTATTATTTATTCGATATAATTACGTACCTATCAACTAACAACGCGCTATACCTTTGTTAAATATGTCATGTTTAAGTATTCTAGCAATTGAATAGAATAAAATTTTTAATATTCTTTTTATTATTCAGCTGGCGTTTATAATGTCTTTTTCTAACGTAACGCCCGTGAATGTCTATTGTTGTAAAGATTAAGTATTTAGTGGTAAATAGAACTCTTTCAAAATTCATTAAAAAATATGTATAATTTTTTAATTTTAAATCGCCTATGAGAAGATTTAACCGCTGAAACAATATTAGCTTTTGTTCGGACATTGCAAATGTTTATACAATATTTCTGCTACTTTTTAGGATTGTTGACAAGATTGTAAAGATACAAAGCTTGTTTGTTAACAAAATAACTAATAATTTGTTATAAGAACCCATTTTAATTGAATTTTTAAACTGAAACGATGTTAGTAGACCCCGAAAGTATCGTACTGTTAGTTTAATGTACTTCCTTTTTTTGTACCGTCTATTCGCGTAAACCATAATTTTTTTGGGCATAAAAATACCCTTTAATGTTATCCAGTTTTTCTTTGTTATTTATTAATTTCACCTCAAACCAAACCACTCTTTAAAATTACACCAATTAAGATAATTTTATGGGTCTATATGATAATTTTGTTCTTAGGACTTGGCTATCTCTAGATATATTTGCAACAATGTTAAATCTTCTGAATAATTCAATTATCAATTATTCTATGATTCAGATCTATCAAACCGAGATAGATGATACTTTTAAATAAACTACATACATTTTCTTTTAACGTATCATTTAAACTTAAATCCTTATTATTAAAATGAATAGGAATATTTGTTTGCGCAAACAAATAAACACAAATACGCTGTCACTCTAAACGCCTACTTCCTGTCCATATCAATCAATACATGTTATAAAACAAAGTCCCTCGTTGCGTCCTTCTGTCTGTCTGTACGCGATAAACGGAAAAACTACTGCACAGATTATCAAACAATGATCACCATCTGATAGCATGATTCTCGAGGAAGGTTTTAGTATATAAGTTTTTGTATTTACTTGTGTGTACATTAACGATATTTGTTGAAGATGTCGGGAAAACATGAGCCGTCTGAGAACTTTTAAAGTCTTTGAGATATAACAAAATAATATATGGTGGAATTGTGTATTAATGTGTATATATGGGTCTACAGAAAAGTCCGGGATGGCATATGTCTATACTATACTCATTTTACAACTTTTAAAAATTGGCATTCCTAAAGAGATTATTGGAAAGCTATTTACATAAATACGCTTTTAAGTCTCAGCAAAATAAATTAGTTCGTTTTGAAGCCTACATCAATGTCTGTAAATTAGTTTTTAAATCATTTAAAAATAAGAATTGTATTCTCAGGCGTACCATTTGAAAGTTATCATAATATAAGTTTAATAATTTACAAAATTAAATATTCTGTTTGATATTTTTTTTTGTAAAGAACCCGTGCGAAGCCGGGGCTGGCACCTAGTTAATAATATAACTCGTTTTCGCTCGTGACTGTGAAGAAGACTGTTTTCTACGTCACGATACTTTGAATGAGCCCAAACATGTTAACTTTCTTTTTAACTGTTAACTGAGACATTTGGAATTTATTATTTATAACTAGACAAAAATTTAAAAAGTTGGACTCACGAAACTTAAACCTTGTTAATCTTCAGAGATAGTAAGTATATGATTTTTTTTTTACAGTGGATGAATACATAGAGGGCTTATTTTCTAAAGATGCCTTCGAACAACCATCTGATTCCAAAAAGCCTGAAGATTTGGAGATGAAATTACCAGAATGGTTCGATGAGAAACAGTTCAATAAGTGAGTAATAATTAATATATTTTATGAAACTAATTTTATCTAGGTTTCTCTATATGAATATTTATGGTAGGTCCAAATATAAATATAAATGGATTAATAAATTGAAAATTCCGGTTTTCGCTACTTTTGTTGTTTTTCGGTGCTTTCGTTGTTGATTTGTGGTTGTTGGTTCGTTGTGAGATGGGTGATAGGGAGTATGATGGTGGGGGGGGTGCCCGGGGGGGATTCCGGGTAAGTCGATGGAGGATAGTTGTGGTGCGGATGACTCGATGTCATCGCGTCCAGAATCAGCGTTAGGAGCAAAAAGACTCTTTTCGGAGGTGTCTGGCTCCGACACCGAGACTGGGGGCGGTGTTATCCGAAAATCGGATCCGGTGGGAAGGCGAGGCCGCGTTCGTACGCTGGGTAAAGCCAAGAAATTCCTGCGGGAACGGGAGGAAGAGGAGTTAGAGGCCGCGTTTGACTCCTGCTTGGAAAGGAGCCTCGGGAGGGAGAGGGACGGGGTAAGAGCGAAGAAGAGGGAGGCTCCTCTAGAACTGGAGACTATGGGGGCGGAGGCCATCGTCGTTGAGGCAGAAAAGAGCCTCAACCTAATTAAGGATCTGGTCGGGAAGAGTTCAAACCTCAAAGGGGGGTACTCGTCCAAGATCATGAAGGCCTCGGCCTTCTTGAGGGAGGTGTTGGACGTGCTTATTACGCGCACGGAGGCGGAAGAGACCCGCCGTCTCAGAGCTGACATTGGTCGGCTCCAGAGAGAGAACGCGGGTCTCAAGGAGGAGGTGCGCGCACACCGCCTCCAATTTGAGGAAATGAGGAAGGAGAGGACGGCAGCGGCTAAGGCGGCTTCAGACGGGCTGGTCGGTCATGATCAGCTCCAGATGCTGGAGGCCAACATCGCCAGGTTGGTTGGCAACCTGGTCGATGGGCGGCTTTCTGCGCTGGAGTCCCGGCTCATGAGGGAAGAATTCACCCGCCCCCCTCTGGCGGGTGACAATTCGGCCGTCGCCTTAGCCGCCAAGACGGCGATCCGCCAGGCAGCCCTTTCGAGAGGGGTGAAGTCATCGGCCCCCTTACCGGCTTCATCGGCGCCGGTGTTAATATCGGAGGATGAGTTCCCTTCCCTCCCTGCGCCTTCCAAAGGGAAAGGCAAGGGGACTAATGGAGGGAAGGAAGTGGCATGGACCGCGTTCGGTCCATCGACGTCGGGCGGAGGGACCGGGAAAAAGGGACCGGGTAAAGTGGGGAACGGGGCCAATGCGGCGGAGTGGACGGAGGTGGTCCGCCGTAAGGCCCCCAAGAAGAAGACGGAAGTGGTGCCGGTGCCCAAGACGCCGGCACCACAACAAAAGAAGGCGGGCCCTAAGGAGGGCCCTAAGAAAGTGACGCTCCCGCGCTCACAGGCCGTAATGCTCAAGTTACGGCCTGAGGCAGCGGCCAAGGGAGCGTCATATTTGTCGGTCCTTCTGAGGGCCGAAAAGGAGGTGGATAGGAAGGAGCTGGGCATAGGGCCCCTAAAAATCCGGGCAACGGCAACGGGGGCCCGCATCATTGAGGTGCCTGGCTCCACCAGTGCGGACAAGGCTGACGCCTTGGCCGCGAGGTTGAAATCCGCACTGGCAGGGGAGGTGGAGGTGTCGAGGCCTGTGAAATTCACGGACGTGAGGGTCACGGGCCTCAACGACACAACGACCGCGGACCGGCTAGTAGCCGCGGTCGCGCAAGAGGGGAGCTGCACCGAGGCCCAGGTCAGGGTGCGCAACGTGCGATCTGGGCCTCGCGGCACAGGCTCTGCCCTGCTGGAGGTACCGGCTGCGGCGGCCAAAAAGCTGCTGCAGTTGGGTAATATATCGGTGGGGTGGAGCCAGGTGCGGCTCTCATACATGGAGGCACGACCCAAGCACTGCTTCAAGTGCTTGGGAATGGGGCATGTTGCGGCCGCGTGCCCCAGCCCAAAAGACCGCAGCGGTCTGTGCTACCGCTGTGGCAAGGAGGGCCACAGGTCCGCCCAGTGCTCCGCGTCACCACGCTGCGCTGTGTGCGCGGACGCGAGCAAGCCGGCGGACCATGTGATGGGGGGTCATTCGTGCCGCCCCCCATCCACCCGTGGGAAACTTCCGGCCCAGCCAACAAGGGCTGGGGTTTCGAGGCAGGCGTCAGGAGCTGAGATGTCCGAGTAATGGCCGGACATCTCAGGTTCCTGCAGGCCAACGGCAACCACTCCGCCGGGGCTCAGGATCTCTTCCTGCAGTCCATGGTGGAGTGGGCCGTTGACGTGGCGGTCATGTCGGAGCCGTACTGTGTCCCTGCCCAACCTCATTGGGTGGGAGACATGGACGGTTCCGTCGTGATCGTCACGCGGCCGGGCGCGGTGCCCCCCCTCGCAGTCAAAGCGAGGGGCCACGGGTATGTGGCTGCGGTTCGCGGGGAGATTGCCATAGTCGGGGTATATTTCTCCCCGAACCGCGACCTGCCGGCCTTCGAGAGATTTCTCGACTCTCTCGGGCCGGTAGTAGGGCAGTTAGCGCCTCTCCAGGTGGTTGTGATGGGGGACCTCAACGCCAAGTCCACGGCGTGGGGAAACCCCCTCACAACACCCAGAGGAAGGGAACTGGAGGAATGGGCGCTAACTGCCGGGCTGTCCCTACTCAACACGGGGACAGTCCAGACGTGCGTGCGACGGTTGGGAGGTTCAGTGGTGGACGTCTCGTTCGCCACTCCGACCTTCGCACGCAGAGTGGAGGGATGGAGGGTTGAGGCAGGAGTGGAGACGCTTTCGGACCACCGCTACATACGGTTCGAAGTGTCTGCTTCTCCTGCCGGTCGCCGGAGTCCAGCGTCGAATTCCTCGTCGCCCCGGGAGAGAAGTAGGTTCCCGCGTTGGGCGCTGTCAAAGCTCAACCGGGAACTTGCTGAAGAAGCGGCCGTTGTCGGCCGCTGGAGCCTCCCGGAGAGTGCGGAGTTGGGGGTGGATGAAGGGGCTAGTCGCTTTGGAGACGTTCTCCAAAACGTCTGCAGAGCGGCGATGCCCCCCGTAGGGCGTCCCCCCCTCGGGGAGCGGTGTACTGGTGGTCGGACAACATCTCCGACCTCCGGGTCGCCTGCAACGGGGCCAGGAGGGCATACACCCGGAGCAGGCGTCGCCGCCCCCAGGACGAGGAGCGAGATGGCCGGCTGTACAGGATCTACGTGGCGAAAAAGTTGATCCTGCAGCAGGCCATCTGCCGGGCCAAGGAGGCAGCCTGGCTGGAGCTGGTGGAGGGTCTCGACCGAGACCCTTGGGGCCGACCATACAAGCGGACGCGGAATAAAATCTGCGCCCAGTTGGCCCCCATCACGGAGATGCTCCAGCCGGCTGCTCTGAGGGGGATCGTCGGGGAACTCTTCCCCGACGCTCCTGCGGGATTCACTCCCCCCAGAATGGCCCGGCCGACGCTGGAAGAGGGCGACCGCGTTCCACCGCCCGTCACGGAGTCTGAAATGGAGGCGATTCTGGCTCGCCTCCAGAGTAAGAAGAGCGCACCGGGTCCGGACGGGGTGCACGGGAGAGTTCTCGCTCTCTCCCTAGTGCACCTCGGGGGAGCCCTCAGGGAGCTGTTCGATCTCTGTCTGAGGTCCGGGCAGTTCCCGAGGGCCTGGAAGGAAGGCCGGCTTTGCCTACTCCCAAAAGGCAGCCGGCCACCGGACTCGGCTTCGGCGGTGCGACCGGTGGTTGTGCTGAACGAGGCGGGGAAGGCCCTGGAGAAGATAATGGCTACCCGTCTCGTTCGGCATCTGGAGGAAGGCTCGGGCCCGGGACTGTCAGAGTCCCAGTTCGGGTTCCGAGCCCGCCGGTCGACCGTCGATGCCCTCAAACGCCTGAGGGTGGTGACGGAAGAGGCGGAACGCAGAGGAGAGGTAGTGTTGGCGGTGTCGTTGGACATCGCCAACGCCTTCAACAGCCTCCCACACAGCGCGATACAGGTGGCACTCGAGTACTTCGGAGTGCCCCTGTATCTGAGGAGGCTGATAGGCGACTACCTCTCCCAGAGGAGGGTGGCAGTCGAGAACCGGAGGGGGTTCATAGAGTGGTGGACAGTCGAAAACGGCGTTCCACAGGGCTCGGTCTTGGGACCTGTCCTGTGGAATGTCGGATACGACTGGGTCCTGCGGAGTCGCCTCCTCCCCGGGATGGGTGTCATTTGCTATGCAGATGACATCCTCGTCTTATCCCGGGGACGGAGCTACAAGGAGGCGGCGCGGCTGGCCGAGGTCGGAACTGACCTCGTGATCAGCCGCATAGAGAGGTTGGGGCTTCGGGTCAGAATCGACAAAACCGAAGCCCTTCTCTTCCGCGGGACTGGGCGGAAAGGACCCCCGCCGGGTGCCACCCTCCTCATAGGAGGAGGGAGGGTCAGGGTGAGCCCGACCATGAAATACCTGGGGCTCACCCTTGACGGAGGGTGGACCTTCGTGCCCCATTTCAGGGAGTTGGGGCCGAAGGTCATGAGGATGGCAGGTGCGCTGGGGAAATTCCTCCCGAACCTCGGAGGACCCAGCGCAGCTTGCAGGCGGCTATACTCTGGGGTCTGTCGGAGTATAGCCACGTACGGTGCTCCCGTTTGGGCTGATCGCTCGATGAGCCGCGGGGTCAAGGCCCTACTGCGCTCGGCGCAAAGGGCACCCGCGGTGAGGGTGGTTAGGGGGTATCGTACGGTCTCCTGGGCCGCAGCGACGACTCTTGCCGGCGATCCGCCTTGGGATCTTGTGGCGTCGGTTCTCGCCGAGGTGTTCTCCTACGTCTCGGGTAGGAGGGCTCTCGGAGAGAACCCTTCATCAGAAGAGATCCGGGCGGTTCGCCGGCAGGGGGAGTCACGTCTTATGCGGGAGTGGGAGGAGGACCTGGCGGGGCAGCCGTACGGTAAACGTACAACGGCAGCGCTCCGTCCGGTCCTAGAGCGTTGGATGAGGCGGAAACGCAAACCCCTCACTTTCCGTCTGACGCAGGTCTTCACCGGGCACGGGTGCTTTGGTGATTACTTGTGTCGGACGGCCAGGAGAGAGCCGGGAAGAGGCTGTCATGAGTGCGGCGCTGCGGTGGACTCGGCCCAGCACACCCTCGAGGTGTGCCCGAGATGGGCTGCGCAGCGCCAAGACCTTGTGGCGGCTCTCGGCGGAGTGGACTTGTCGCTTTCGAGTATCGCGGAGAAGATGCTCGAGAGTGACAGGTCCTGGCTGGCGGTGTCCTCCTTCTGTGAGACGGTCATGTCCACGAAGGAGGCATCTGAGCGGGAAAGGGAGGATGCGGCTGATGCACCCTCCCTCCGCAGACGACGGACGGGGGTGCGCCGGAGGCGATATTTGCAACGGCTCCAATAGCGCCCCTGCACTCCGGGCTGGGGTCGGGCTGGTAACCCGGCCCCTGTGAAAGCCCGGCGTCGTCGGGGCGATCCTAATTGCCGGGATCGCCCCCTTTCTCCGAGGGAGTAAGTCCGGTCTTTGCCAGGACCGGCCAGTCGCTGGTGTGCCCTGTTGCTGACAGATCCGGGGTGCACCAACATAGCGGCCGATGGCTTTCGCAGTGGTTTTAGTGAGTAGGGGCCTGCCCAGGCCGAGTCTCACACATCCTCTCCGGTCCCACCAAGGCCGGTTAGACGGCTCGTAAAAAGAGTTTCCCTGCGTCATCAAAAAAAAAAAAAAAAAGGTCCAAATATAAATGGATTTTCATAAGGGCCAATGACCTAGAAATTGTAGGTGATGTCACTTTATTTTGCTCGTGACTTTTTTATTTAATTTAATTTTGGAAACATTCGGAATTAATAAGGCAAAGATCCGCAATTCATATTTAGGCATTCGTGTAATATTTTGTTAATAAATTAATAAGTTTCTTATCCCGTATTTGCTCCATTAACTAGCTTAATTAGCCATTTAATCAAAAATGTAGTTTCTCACTAAACAATGCTGGCAAGCCATTCAAAGCAATAACTCAGCCATTACGATAGGGTAACTGTATGACAGATATGAAAAAGATGAAACATCTAACAAGAAAATGTATCCTCGATATATTAAAGGCATCAATTACTCCTATGTTTTTTTATATTTATATTAACAGTAAAAATCATGACAATGTTATTCAAGACGCTCACAACATCACTGAGAGATATATATTTCTTCAGTACACAATTACACGAAACCCGATATCCATGTCCTTACCACAAGTTCACAACGTTAAATTAAATACGCGACGTCTCAAGTTGTCTATACATAAAACAGTATGTTATATTATTTGCGAACATAAATTATTAGTCACTGAAGCTCAATATTGCATTCATAAGTCTTCGCAGATTAGAGTATTAATGTATGTTATTGAGTAACGGGAAACGGTTCGTATGAAGTTTGCGGATGCAGAACTCTACTAAGCATACCGTCAAACGTAAACCAATATTTATAGTATGTATTATTTAACCGCTAATGTCTTAAGTCAATTGGCAACCTGTGTCTAGAGCGTTGACGAAATAGAACAACGTATTTTAGGTCAAATTGAGTAGAAGAATGGTGTAAATAAGAATTAAATATTTGGTTCGTATTGTAATGAGATATATAATTCGTAATTAATGTAACTCGTCAATGAGTTTTTTAATAACATTTTTAGATTTGAGCAATGGCCAAATTGTCGACGCTGACAAAAATAGTTTTTAGCGGTTTCTGTATCTAATTATAATATCGTACAATAATTGTGCGCGCTTTCTTTATCTTTGTGATTTTATATTTTATATAAAAAATAAAAACTTTTCTTTCCTATGGGATTGCAATTAAAAGTCTTCTATGATATTCGAACATAAACACGTAAGAAAATATCGTAAACAATACACAAAAATAGTAATAGAAAAAAAATAAGCGAGTTTTTTTGAATTACGATTCAATATATCCCCTATTTTAAAAATTCCCGTTATATAAATAATCGTAACTTAGCATACAAAATCTATTCCAATATATTCTATTCTATTTTTTACACCTTAATGATTTTCAGTAACTGTACTTTGCAGAGCCAGGAGATTCTACTGGAACAACTGTTATATGCTGTCGTCGTCGATGCTGAACGGCCTCGTCGCTGTGTTCGCTATACCATCCATATTACAAGTTTTAATTGGCACAAAACGTTCAAACTCCCCGTACACGGCGTACAAACGTTACCTCTCAACGTTACTTCACACGCTTAGCTGGTTCGAACACGAATTGAAACCTGGTAGTAGGTGAGTTTCTTCATATTTTTACTGCGTAACCTGAAGGCTGAACCTATCTGTCGTATATACACGATTAGCTAATAAAGATATCCATTATAACAGACAATGCTATATATAATTTTTTATGAAGTTATTGGTAAGGGCGGAAGGACAATACTCAGGAGGAGAATTTATTAAAAAGTAGGTACATATACATATTTATTATATACGAGTTGGAACAGCAGTTATTAATAATAAAAGGTGCCAAATTATTTGTAAGATGATATTATATTTGTCCATGTCTCTCCAGATCTTGGAGATCCCTTTTCACTGTGCGTACTCGTCACTTCAAAGCAAGTTTAGCTGCGAAACTCAAAAATCAACCGCTAGTCTCCCAAAGGGACCTTGCACTCACACAATTCGGTTTCATTGGTTTCTCGATGATCAAATCGGACAAATTCGGCATCCGTCAATTTGAAACTGGCGATTGGGAAGCATACAACCACTTTTGGCGGACCATCGGACATCTTATCGGATTGGAGGACAAGTAATACTATATTATTAAGTATATAGAATATTTATTAAAAAATTACATGTGTTTGTAAGATTCTACTAATAGTAGAGTTAATTTTGCGTACGTTACAGGTATAATCTGTGCCGCAAGAACGTTGATGAAACCCGTCAGGCCTGTCAGATACTGCTGGATCGTGTGTACACCCCCTGTCTAGAGAACGTTCCAGAATACTTCGAACATGTATCACGCGCCATGCTGGAAGGTCTGTGGTGTGTCAATCCCACGGTACATATCGATGGGATGCTATACTTTACGAAGTACTTGTGCTCGGTCCCAGGGTATGTTTATACGGAACAAGACAGGATCGAGCTGCAGCAGAAGTGTATGAAGCAGTTAAATGGACGGTCGGACGAAATTGGTAAAGCTTTTGTGTTTCAATATATTGCATGAATATATCATAATCAAAAATTACTTTTATTTTAGCACAAAAAATAAACACCGATAGTGACATTAACATACTTATATTAAAATATTTTTAAATTTTTATTCTATCTTCATTGACGCATGTTAAATATTTTCCAGGTATCGAAACATCATCACTAATGGCAAAGCCTTTAATTGATCTGCCTCCAAGGAAACATCTTATTTACATTAGAGATTACGACAGCTTGGAAACGGTGCCGCCATATAAACGGCTACCACTAGCTGGCAAATATAAAACGGCGCTTTACTATATACTCTCTGCCTTTTACACGTCATATATAGGCAGGATATATCTGAACTTAAATTTCAGATTTAGCTTGTTCTTAATGAAGTATTTCCCGTACATGGCTTTCTTTAGATTTGGAATTATTAAATCATATGTTAATATATTTAAAGAGGACCCCATGGACAACGCTGAACTGAAGCCGAACTCAGAGTATGAGAAACCTCAACCTCCTTTGCCACTTTACAAAGAACTTTTGTCTTTGATCTGGTGATACAGTTATAAGTGCTTTTTCTCAAATTGAGAAGTAAAATTTGTGTTTTAAATAAACTTCACATTCCAAATAAAATACCTAAATAGTGGGCAAATGAATGATTTGTAATACGCATCTAGTTTTTTGTAATAGTAATGATGACAATACCTTTATTGCCTTTGCGCGAAGGGCACTTCTATGTAAGTTTTATGAGTGGTATTAATACTGTGACTAGTTCTAAGGGAGAAAATTTGGGATTGTATGGTGGTGGTCGTTGTAAACATATTAACTATTAAGTAGCTATATATTAATTTATACATAAATCTATAAAAGAATTACTAATATCAAGGACAAACGTTTTATTTCCAACATGATATTAATTGTTAATTAGTTATTAGAACATTGTTTTAACAAATATCTTTATAAAAGCAATGATTTTCCTCAATAGAGGGATACGTAAAAATTTTAGGTCAGATACAAAATGTGTATTGTAATCTGTAATGCGAATTATTTCACTACTGCCTTATCATTTTTATCATCTTTGTGATAGCCTATCAGTTAATCATTCTAGGTATTTAGAGACCACTATTAATTCATATGATATTGTACCGATAATTATAATTAATAATCTTATATATAAATATTTAAAAGAAATCATTATTATATCTATTATGTTGTTTTATTGTAATCTATTAAATAAGGAAACTACCAAAGAGGTATTATAACTGATGTTTATTTATTTTAGTAAAACAAACCTTAATAAAAACTACAAGACCTTAATAAATTAATCTTAACTATAATTTATACAGTATTATTAAGGTAATTAATATTGTGCTTATGAAAACAAAATACATAATTATTGTTTAATTTAATTTAATTTAAAGAATGTATCAAAATAATATTTAATTATCTGTGGAATTGAGCAATAAAAGACATACAAATTATTATAACTATAACTATATTTATTTAATGTTTTTTTGTTTTTTTTTTTTTTTTTGTAAAACTGTCATAAATAACGATTTCACATAAGAAAAGTTTTGAGGGTAGTGATATTACATTATAAAAAAGTCTTTATACTACATTTTTATTGCTATAACTAAGACTATATGTATGAGACAAGAAAAAATATAAATAAAATTCAATAGAACTTGATGAAAGCTAGACTTTATTAACGTGTAAATTTATTTGAAGAAATCTTGTGCTTTTAGCCTTGTCCTCTTTGCAAGGTTTATCTGTAATAGATTATCTGTGAGATTTTTATCCGTCTGTGAACTGCTCTCTGGAGTTTGAGATGGATTCTCAGATGTTTTAGGTGAAGATGGTGTTTTTGGAGTTGCCACCAACGGTGTTCCTGGGGATGGGGTTATTTTTGGTGTTTTATGCGATATACCCATGGCGTTGGGTGTTAATTTCAAGCGTGGCGACAGTAAATGCTTTGCCGCCAATTTCCTTGCCGCTGGCGACATGCTTGCCAACCTCTCTGTGTTGGTTCTGAAACTGTAATAAAATTATAACGTCATCAATTATCAAAACAAAGCGATTTTATTTATAGAAAAATTTCTAAATGCGATGCCATGTATTATAATAATAAAGAACTGCGAATTCATATGACTCTTGTTTAAAAGATAAAAAGCTTAATATGCTTTGACAAATTAACTTTGAAACATAAAATTCAAACGGATTAATATCAGCCAATGCACAATGAATCGAGGGAAAATCACAAATAATAACCAATACATACTGACACCATAATGTGCAATATTTTTTTCATCTAGAAAAAGTTTACATATATAAATATATAAAATATCATATCTATATAATATATATCAAACATCAGCATTTTCAATTAGATGGATCTGGTCAAACCGGACTAATTACTGTGCCTGATCAAGAATGTTCATACTCATGATCATACAGGGTGTTTCAACTCGGGTAATATTCCTGTGCTGTATGAGTGTACACTAACCTCCCAGGCGTCTTCATGGTATGTGTTGGTGTTGTTGGTCGTCTCCGCTTCGCAGCTCTCTCCGCCAGCTGCAGTGCGATCCTCTCGCGGGAGCCCGACTCCAGCATACGATAAGCCATGCCTGCGCCCACACTGTACGCAAGAAATGCTCATATTGAATCAATTAATGAATTTCAACGCAATGCTTATATATCTTGTCACGTTTCTAAATAAGAGTAAATTTTTAAAAGTTGAATACTATAATGGTGTAGGCTTTAATTCATGAGTTCTGTCCCTGAAACGCACTCGCCTCTTTCGTTTAGTCTCTTATCTCTTATTTTTATATGTGATGATGTTTGTGTGGGTCTTACGCAGGTAGAGGCGTGTCCCCTCCGTCCAGCCTGAATGGAGTGCCCTCAATCTCTCCCCAGGTCATGAGCGGGGACTGGTCCGGACCAGCTCCTGGTCTAGGTGATGGAGTCGACACGAAGTTGTACTCCGGCTTCTCGCCTATACTGACACCATCAACACCAATCTTGCCTTGGATAGCTGAATCCTGGAATAGTCATTATATATGAGGGTGTTTTCTTTTAAGTTGTATTACGGAATGGTAATTTAACTTATGGTAAAATTTACTGGTCATGGTCGGTACCCACACTTTTGACATTTTGAGACATTGATTTATATAGAAATAAAATGAGTATTGACAACATACTTATCTTTTGTGTAATTAGTTATACTTGCTCGGTATTGTTAAATAATATGTAATGTAGGTAGATATCAGCATTAGTCATTCAGTCTTGCTCAGCGCAGTATATATATTATGAATTTAATATAACTTTATGGGACACTTCATTATCAATTTAGTAACTTATTAATGTAACATTTTGACATATAAAATCACCTGACTTCTTGCCAAAGCAGTTATCGCTTCTTTGTTCTTAGCTGAATCAAATACTTGTGTTGTAAGTCTAGTGTTGTGGTGTTGCAGCTCTGGTTTGGGGCTAGGCAGCTGAGATTCAGCCCCGTCCGGCACATACATTATGTAGTTCTTGGCCCGATACCTCCATGTGTCCAGCTAAAATTATAGAAAACGTTTCATGACTAATAGTGCATTTCTACTGGAAGGAATTATGTATGATTAAAAGAACTGTCAAAAATACAAGAAAATTTTATACTATTAATAATTTAAAATAAACAAATCAGACAATCGGTTTAACAATTTAAATAATTATGTGATAACGTAACCAGTACAAACCAAAAATTTAACTATATATTTATAGCATGCTTATATGAAATATACTATGGCTATCATAAAATAGTAGTTTTGTATGAGAGATTACCTACCATCCATACATCAAGGCATCTAGACATATGTTAGTATACCATAGACTGAATTTTAGAATTACTGGGTATTTACCTCATGAGGTCTCTCTTCTTGATTAGCCTGTTGCTCCAAAGATGGCAATGCTAATGCATTGTCAGCTTGAATAGCTGAGGTGACCTCTGACTGCAACTGGGAAGCAATTTTACTTGCTTTCTTCTTGTTTTCAAGTGCTATAACGCGATTGTAGCTTGCATTGTCTTCACTTGTATGTAGCGCAAGGAAGGAATCTGGTTGGTTAAATTTAAGTTCACCAGCTAGATATCAACTAACACTGTATGTTCAATTAGAAAGTTTGTGATATTGAAGAGGTTCAGTTAAATATACAATAAATGAAAAAAAATACAATTGATTTTGGGGTCAAAAATATCAAGTTTAACATACTAAGAAACATATACTTACCTAAAGTATGTTTATCAGTTATATCCTTAAAGGTCTCAACAGTTTCTTTAGGTATTGATTGTGCTTCTGCTGAGGATGGAGAAAAAGGTCTATCGGCATTTGGTGTGTCAAATGTGGCAGGAGAATTATCTACAAAAAGTAATTTTTAAGTTATTAACACGTCCAAATTATTGTTTTTTATCACTATAATAACTTGATAACATATTGAAGATAACATAGACGCTCACATGGTTCTGTAGGTGGTCTATGCCCACTGTATTTTTTGGCAATTTGTCGTAGCCTGGCATAGTCTTTGTTTTCAGAAGCTTCTAAGTAATCATTTTGCGCCTTAAGTTTTTCTAAATCTGGGAAGAAATCTCTCTGTATGATCTGTGCTATTCCCTGAAGAAAAATATCAAAATTATGGATAAATTATGATTGTGACGAAATAACAGATTGATCTTTACAGTTCTTAAGCTGAGTTTATATTTACCTGTACATAATCTTCTTCATCCAAGATATGTGTTTTCGTGACTTTTCTCTTAATTGGTGGCACTTTAGGTACCTTAAAAAGGGAACTTTCATTTTTAAGTATTTTCATGTTCTCCAGGGCTGTTTCACCTGGACGTTTTGTATTTTCTTGTGTCATATTAAATAGTGTGTTTTAAGTGACACTTAATAAGTTAAAGAATTAAATTACTTTAACACAAAGTCGACAACAATCAGGTACGTGATAATTTTATTAATTAAACAAAACAAATATTAACTTTTGCGTCAGTGTTGTAATTTGACGTCTTGCATTGTATTGTCATTGGTTGTTGACAGCTTTGCCAGATTAATTTTTACTTTGATTACCTGTGCCGAATATATCAAGAAACCTAAACATAGTAATATATTTAAAAAAAAATATTTGAATATAAAATGATGTAATAAATGTTTTCTTATTTATTTATATGTAGCTAGATCTAACAAATCGTGGATAACTTATTTCACTTAAAAGATTTTTTCAGTTTAGTACTCTTAGACATGAATAAGTATAAGGGACAAACAAATGGTAACCTCATTAAAGTAGTAAATTTTAAAATAAATAATTATAAACAAATCATAACAGTAATAATATCATATTCCGATTATTTTATCGTACATAGGTATGTACATGCATACAGAGACACAGCAACTATAAAGTTTAGATAAACAGCAAAGTCAAAAAATACAGATGAGATGTAGATGAGAAGAATGATTTTTAAATTTTAGGTAAAGGAATGAAGTAGTTTTTCCATATGGTAGGAGAAGTAATAGAAATTAATGAAACATTGTAAGTGATAGTAATGATTTCTAATGCTGTTTACGTTCACAATATTTGATGAGAGGGATAGATAAAATAATTCTTGTTAAGTATTAATTTTGCATGTTCGCTAGAGTGCATTTATTAATAATGGAACCATCTTAAAATATCCCTACTGACACTTAGCATTTCTCCGTATTATGTTGCAGAGATCAAGCAATTTTTTAAAACGAAGAGAAATATTTCTTTCTGGCCATGATATCTTTTTCCTTAACAGTCAATATTATATTTCTAATATTTAGAGCCATCGTTCAGAAACGCTTTATGTTCGCATAGATTTCAAC
Source organism: Danaus plexippus (assembly GCF_018135715.1). NCBI lineage: Eukaryota > Metazoa > Arthropoda > Insecta > Lepidoptera > Nymphalidae > Danaus > Danaus plexippus. The sequence goes on along the minus strand of NC_083559.1, from coordinate 12,037,086 downwards.
TGAGCATGGGAGTCTTGAGGCTGTATAAAAATGTTGTTAAAAGTTATCTTCGCCGTACCTACTGTGTAAATAATCCTTTGTCCGGCCTTTGTCTCCGCAAAGAAGCCAGGTGAAACTATATGTATATAATTATTTTACGCTTTTTTTATGAATCGAGAAGTTATATGATAGGTATAATCGATCGGGGTGTATGCAAGGTGAGGATAAGTAACGATGAGTCAGTACTTTCCTGGGTAAAGACACAAAAGTAAGATTAAGAAATGGGAGAGTATTATTGTGAGTAGTCAAAGTTTTAACACTTCCAGAAACTACAAAAAATTTGTTTTGTGATACTCGTTTTTCTATAACTCAATGTCATCTTGTGATCGTATAAGAGAGAGGAAGTATAGAAAATAAGTTTCAAAGACAAAAAGTATGAACTGATCCAAGTTGGACAACACGATGACGACGAGTCCTAAAAAGGAGATTTAAGGAGTGAACACGAATTACGAGGAAAGAATATTTTAAATTGCAAGTTGTTGTAGATTTTAGAATAATAAAGGAAATAATAGGGTTACGAACGTAAATAAAAGCATTCCTACAAATGCTCTTAGATAAATTCGGAGAGGAGAGAGGTGATAGTGTTACCTGTACTGTTGTACACGTAAAACCTTTGTCCACTAAAAATCTTTATCGTGAAGGTTGGAAATAAACGATGAGAGCTTTAAATATGAGTTTGTAATTATTACACAATAGTTATAAGATTTAGGCAGGTAATGGAATATCAGTGAAGACGGCATAAACACGAGGACTAGTATTTAGTAAACAGTCTATTAAAGAAATTTCGTACCTTTTGAATTCCTTAACATTTATAGTTTTTTCCGTAGTGACAGAGAATTTTAATTCACAACACAATTTTTTTTTCTATATCTGATTAAGACTGTATCGTTCATTTGGTTGTATGCCTGATTAGGAACATTTTATTGCTGTATTTATAAAGCGGACAGTTTTGATAATAATAAGTATATTTATATGTATAGTAAAAGCATATTAAAAAATTATGTAGAGTACCTAATTATTATTAATTACTTTACGTTAAGTTCAAATAGTTGAAAATATGGAACGGGAAAGTAAAATAAAAATGTACACTTATTAATAAATACAATAATGCATATAAATAATTTGCTTTATTCTATAAACGATATTACAATTTGGCTATATAATAATAAAAATAATTTATTTCTTCTTTTTGTGAATGTATTCCTTAAGGTAAAAATCTGAAAATAGGAACAATATGAATATATTGTGGGGTAAAAATACAAAGGACACCCATTTTGGATAACCGCATGAGGGTTCAAATAAGATGTGGCCGAAGTGTATAATCAGGAGAAGGAATTGTAACTGCAAAAAATAATTTTGAATTAATGACACACATAAATTTTGTTTATCTTACCTATGTATGAATGAAATACTATTAACGTATAGTATTTAGTGACGATGCTGATTTGGGGTAAACATTATGGCATTAATACTTACAATCTGTAGTTGTGTGATGTATTTCTTCCACCATATTCTAACCCACTCACGTTTAACGGCCGATATTAAATAGTAGGTGTACATCACTGCGTGCACGAAGGAGTTTATAAAACCCAACATTATACCGTGTCCACCTAAAATTTATATGAAAATGATTATCACGTAACAGTCATATAGCGAATTATTTTGTTATTGGATATAATATAAGAAATATATGGACGAAATATTATGAACATTAAAGGGTTTAGGGTTAGGAGTCATATAATGTAACGATACTACTTTTAAAGTTAAAATTATTTTTTAAATATTTTTGTACCATAAAGTACAAACACGTATTTATTATTTAAACCTATTCGAAAATGTCTCACAATACATCCTTTTTTTTTGTAATATCAATAAATTTTTAGTTATTGATACACTAGCAATAATAATTTAAGCGGATGTAAATTTAGTTTAATGAGTGACATTTTAAATTTAATAACCAGCATTAAATAATTTAATTTTAAATTATTTTCATTTCCATTTCAATATCTATTATTTTAATTCAATCGAACAAGTATTGGATAATTTTGTCTCGCCACGCTTTATTGGAAGCTGGACCTGTGTCATATGTCACAAGATTTACTGAACTTTGACCTCAAAGGTACTTGACATTTTGTGGCATTGGTCCAGATATGACCTTATCGAAGTTAAAGGTCACGCAATTATAAAATTTAACGTATACGGTAAAAGTGTTTTGTAATCATTCATTTGTAATATTTTTTTATGCCTCAAATATTAACAATAAAATTAATAGCGCGTTCATTAATTGTCGTAGAGATTAATTTAGGTAATTTGATATGACAAGGAAGACGACCTCCCTTTTGATAATTACTTGTAACAAATGTTATTTGATAAAAATGCGTCTCACGTTATAATCACAAAATATATCTATAGAAAATGAAAAACACAAATTTTAGTAGCCGGTAATTTTAGGGGCAGTTTTCAGACCAATAAATTATGTTACCTCTATAATTGATAAAGCCTGCTGATGTGTTATCCAGTTTCGTCATATTTCTTCTAACATATTAATATCAAATACGACTAAAATCCAACATGTTTTTATATCAGGTCAGAGAGGTCCAGAGAAAGTTAAGTTATCCGAAACTGGTGTAATTGGTCCAAAGTCTAAGTTTAAATTTTTTGTTGTCTTACCGGGGACGTATTTAGTTCCAACGTATCCCAGCAAGCACATGCCCAGGTGATGGTAAACATGCAGAAAAGATACCTGATTGAATTTCTTACGGAAGACGAAGAAAACCTTAAACAGCAAACATTAAACGATTAGCAATTGTAAATATTTTCATTGTTCATGGTGTACATATACTGGAATTATAATAAATTTTAAATTGAAATTTTGATGCTAATTCATAGTTTATAGGAATTTCGGAGTTCATACAAGATGCATAAATTTAAATTGTAACAAACGTACATTATACGATCTTTGACCTGATATCCGGAGCATTCATAATAAATAAAGTACACAAAGAATTATATACTGCATGATCTCTATAAAAATTGTGAAAATAAATAAATGTAAAATCAATTGACGCGATAAATAAAAGTGGTCTCATGATTTTAATTTGAGATTTCTATATACATACATATTTCTATTAAATTAAAAAGAAATTATGAAAAATAATTTATAGATTCAATAACACTTATAATTTATATTTACCGTATCTAATAAATCTACAAGTTTGATGGCGTAATATAACCACACGTAATTGATGACCATACGTTCCACTTCCGTGTCTTCGTAGTTGATTTTCTGGCACCAGAGACTGTAGTAACCTGGTAGGTAAAGCCATCGAAGACACTGCGGGTCGTGTATTCATATAAAATACATTTATTGTATATTCGTACGAACTAAGTACACTGAGAAACTTTTTCAGGCACATGATTAGCAAGAGCAGTGTTAGCTGAAGGAACTTAGATTTATATTTTCTGTGTACTGATGTATAATTTAGTAGTGTTTTTGTATGTAGATATTTTGTCTGGTCACAAGATAAATTGTAAGTGATGATTTTTATTCATTTATATCATTAGACGGATATATATTTTTTTCATCATAATAGCTTCAGAATTTTGATATGATTACAAACATAGTAATGAGAATTATTTTATTTTACAATTAATTTGTTCTATATTTTTCGTAAAAACGAGCTGTTCGAATGTATTTAATTATAATTATTGTAAATTATTTTTGGTATTGGACAAGCATATATATATTTTTTGTCAAATAATTATCCATTGGGCATTTTAAGTGTGTGGCACTATATGAATAGAAAGGTTTTGAAAAATCATAGCATTTATAAGTGTTAATTTTAGAAAAAGAAAGTTTACCTCAAATGCGAGTAATCCAGAAAGGAGTATCTGTATGATGTTGTATAAAATAAGAAGTCTCTTCAAATCGTATGCAGGTCGATTGGCCATAAACGCTGGTCCCCAAGATTTAACAAATCGATGGTATAGAAACATGATCGACATCACCGGTATGGGCGTGGAGACCAGGAAGAAATGGTTAGTCCGAGGATCTGAAGTAAATTGTGCGTTATAATCTCCCATTATCGTTTTATATTTTCAACAACTATCAAGGCTAAGTTTATAAATGGAAATTTTCATTTTCTGCTCATCTAACACAAGCTTACCATAGTGAGTGTGAAGCGATGCTGTATTATAAAGATGTTATACAAATTATTTTAAAATACTCATGGATTACAAAAAGTAATCGTTGCAAGGCGCTAATAAAGGGAATGTTATCGCGTGAGGCTGAGCGTAAACAATATAAAATAAAATAAAATTTAACATAATCTTGACCTGTATGAAATAGTTTGATATTTTTTTAAGTATCAACATTTACAATACCTGCCAAGTCATCGTTCAGGTAGTTGTAATATTTTGTTATATTTGCGATAAGCGTCCCCATACCGGCGCCTTCTGAAAAAAAAAAAAACAAAGATACATAAGAACAAAAACCTGTAATCGGTACAATTATAATTATATTTTCTTATAAATACAGTATACTTATGTAAGCTGAGGAGATATATATATATAAATGAGGGCGTTTTATTATATATTTTTAATCATATGTATATTTTTCTGTATCATATTAAGAGTTGATATCTTCAAAGGTATTGGAAACGAGCACTCGTGAAGCAATATTACCTTTGTATCCGTCCTTAACCTTAGTGTGTGATATATTTTTTATTATTCTTACACGCAATATAATTTTAATAATCCAAAAGTAGCACATTGTTATTGTGTGCTTAATTTTGTCTTTTGAACTTAAAAGTGATCGTTGAAAGGTTTTGGTTTTAAAAAACCTCTTTAAACCTTTGTTTATTTTATAAAAACGCGAACTAAACAACATTTTGTTTATAATTCTAACTGCTTCTAATTTTTTAAGTTTTCAAGCCTTTTATATAGAAATTTACTGTTTTCTGTAACGTAATTAGCACGAAATATATATATTATATATTTATATATATTTATGAAATTTTAAAGAATACAAGCAGTTAAAGTTATGAATTACCCAGCTTAATAACTTTTAAAATTGCAAAAATTAGCCTGGCCTGAATATTTGTGTGTGCGAATGTGTGAGTGTATGTTTGTTTGTAGGTTTAAAGACAGTAAACGTATAAAAAAATTAACGAAGATTTATATCAGTGTATTGTAAGCCATTGCTACATGTGCGAAGAAAAAAACCCACCGAAAACGACATTATGAAATAGAAGCACGCGATATAAAGGAAGGATTACAAATCATTAATTTACAATAGACCATTTAAATACTAAATGGCGAACAGCAAGTTACAAGCCTGATGAAAATTAGCCGACCACAGTTAACTGGAACGACATCATTACTATTCCCTATCAATAAATGTTGTGTACAAAATTAAAGTAAAAAAGTATTTGAATTTTTAAAATAATATACAAAATAGACTTGTCTGTCCACTTGTCTTCGCTTTATCTGTCATGTAGAACACATTTGTCAAATGGATCCCACAATATCATAACTCATTTTAGCAAATAATAATTTGCAATAATAAATAGAAAGCCAAGATAGCGTTGAACAGCCTAAAATTAACTTCAAATGCTGTCAATTATTTCGAAGTAAATCGCGTTTTAAACAAAGGAACGATATTAAAACACACAAACTTCGCAACACTCGATTTTGAAACATGCTATAATGAAAATGATAAAAACAAATGATATGTTAGTATAAAATTAATAAAATTTAATAGGTTAATTGTTGACCCGATGAGAGAGGGTGGGTGGAAATTACCCTAAGATTATTTAAATATTAAAAAGTTACTTGTAATTTTTTTATACTGATTGGATTCAGATAAATGTATATTAATATTCATCACAAGTAAATTAAAATTATCTGAGACAAGAAACACAATGACTATAATAGACTATCGCCCAAACTAATAATATAATTATTATTTATTAAATAAAATATGCTCCAGACATGATCCCTTGAAGTAAATTTTGCTTAAACTAATATAAATTGCAATTTTTATAAGGATAAAATCGTAATATTCGAACAAACAGTATATAGTATAGGTAAAAGTATGATGAAACTAGACAATGCATATGCATGCATGACAGCATGATTATGAGGTTCAAGTGTTACATGTGTTACGCATATGATCAATGAAAATCATATACATTGACCTTTTAAATTGTTTTCAATACTTCCAAATAATTAATACGCATTATTTATTTGTTGTAAATTAAAAAAAAATATATATCGCTTAGTTTACAGCATTTTAACAATTAATAATCGCAAAAATACATAATTATTAGATTTTTTTTTAAATAATTCAAGTATTGTTCATATTCAAATTAATGTTGCAATTAAAATTACGAATAAATGTGTAAAGTCCAATAAATACCTTCTGAATGTCACTCACTACAATCAATCGGACGTCTTTCGCCCGCGCCCCAGTAGACTGTTGTGTTCGTATTTACAATCTGTACGAAGTGTTGTTAACAATTAACATAGATGAAATATATTAGGGATCCGCAGAACTTATAAAAAAAAATAAATATAAAAAATCAGAGACTATTTGTTCGAAAACCACTCAAAACCTTTCTATAAGAGCTGATTTTTTTTTATTATTAGAATGTTATGTATTAAGGAAAAATATTTTGCTGTATTAATTTTGTAATCTATGTCTAATATTGTAATGTGGGTAAATCAATAATTAATATTTTGATGTCTGGCACTATTTAATTCTTTAAAGTCCATGATATAAATAAAACTGGTTTGCACTGCGACATCTACCCACAATTTATTTCTTTGTTTCTTCCAGTGACTGATTGATTATAGTTTTGTCAAAATTAAGCATTTATTTAAAAATTTTGACCAAATCGTTAAATGAAAATAATAATTGTTTTGTGTTACAAAATTAGAAATAATAATTAATTTAAGAAGTAAAATGTACTTATTTAATTATAATGTCGAAAGTTTGTGAAGATGGATAGAGAATTGTTTGTTACTCTTTCACTCGAAAAATACGGAACGGACTTTGATAAAATCTTTTTGGGATATAGCTTATGTTTCTCAATAAAATCGTAAGTAAAATATTACCATAAAAAGTCGTCGTTTTTTCAGTACCACGACATACCTTAAAAAAATCGAATAAAACGTAACAACGATCTTAAATATACCTAAAGGTAGTTTTCCAATATTTTTTTAAATCACACATCATTCATTCTTTATCTACGAAGTTTACCCGAACGATGTCGAGGAGAAAAGCTTGTATGTACTTATAGCTCTATAAATATTTAAAAAATTAATGTCATGAATAAGTGACGTACAAGAACCACACTAACAACACCACTCTCGCTTGACAGAATTTTTATTTAAATGAAATCACTAGGAGTCAAATGCACTAAATTAACATTAATGTATGTATTACATTGTAAAGACGGAAAGGTTATTATTAAAATTATCAAAATTGATACAATATTTACATACAAACCCCGGGTTAATATAACTGTTTAATAGTGGTATTTAATAAAATCAATAATACAAAAAAATTTGCAACATATCTGGTTGGATTTATTCGGACAAAACGTTAAGTTTACTTTCCCGTGTTAGAAACTGGACGGTTGTGGTGCAGGAAAATAGAATGGATATAAAATGTACCATAGAATAACACGCAATTATTTTGATTAGTCAATAAGTTATTTATGTAATAGCTATGCAGAAAAAAGGATCATTCATACTTCAAACATCTGCGGTAATATGGAAAGCTGCAAGGCTAAGATTACCATGTTAAGTAATTTTAATACTAAATGTCTCACGAGACTTTGTGCTTTTTAATTTTGTAGCTGAAGTTAAATTTGATTAGATAAATTTTATGCTTTCAAATAAACTTCTCTTCAGAAAAATTAATCAGTTTTGAAATCGGTACTGTATATTCTGTTTATTTATGAAATATATATAAATAAGATAACAATGTTACTGACTGTGAGCATAATTTTATTATCTTGGAGCCAAAACAATCTACAATTTTTTCAGTGAACCTCAACTTGTGTATAATTTACACATTTAACGCATTTTCAACAAAAATGAAAATGTATGCCAGAGACAGAGACAGAGACAGATGTATTAAGACATAAGTTTGTCTATGTTTATTATAAGACTTCCAAAGACTTCTTGCATAATTTACATACGTAGTCTGAAGATGACACCAATAAAATATATTTTTTTCACTTTTGTTCAAAGCATTCTCAAAGAAGTCTTGATTGATGAGAATTTGTTTACTTTAGGCACTAAGAATTCAATGATCATCACGAATATACCCTTAAAATACTTAAAAATTAATAATGTAATAAAACCGTATTTTTGTACAATTCCGGCTAGCCGAGACATTTTACTTGAAGTGTTAAAGTTCAAGTGTAAATGAATTACATTAACTGCAGAATGACTATAAAAAAAACCTTACGTCACTCCGAAAAAAAGCCAAAAAGTATTTAAAATATTTAATTCCAAGCCATCCGAAATAATAAAACATTTTTGAAATTTGATTTTTTAATGATTTGTGCAAAAATCCTTTATATTCAATGGATTTTGTTGTGATTTATTTCTATATCAGAAACGACTTCATTAACTGTATGATACACAAAAAATTTATTTCAATACGAATTTCTCCTTTATTTTCTTTTATCCCTCCTATGTCGTATATATGTATGTTCGTGGCGATGTTTCTTAACAAATTTACATGCTAATTACATTGTAACAGTAAATTGCAAATATTCACCAGTGCAAGTTTCTCATTTTCGACATGTATCTACGTTAAATATATCATATTCCAATATTATCACTAAATAGACCTATTCACATACTATTTTATCTACTTACTGTAATTTTTACTTTACCACGTTATGAAAGATATACAAAATATAATTTTAAATGAAGTGGTATATTTCATATTCACACATCATTAAATTTATTTTTTTCCAATTTAATTTTTAGACTTTTGATCATCTTCATCTGTGGAAACATAATCTACTTTTAATTAACGCCAGTTTTTTATTCCACATAATGTCGAATTTTAAAACTTTTACGAGAAATAAATTTTTTTACAGAAGATAACTTGTCTATTTGAAAGCTGTGGTTCTAAATTAGGGTGTAAATATAACGCAATCTACAGATGATAAAATTCATTAATCAATAACTTTTTAACCTTTAAACTGCATATTCCGAAATAAATGCTTAAGGTTAGCTTAAATAGATGTTATCCTTAGAAATCTTTTTTGCGATTGTTATCGATTCATACTTATACAAAATAACGAGATGCTCTTGGATATATAGATTTATGTCACATATTTTTCAGGTGCTGAAAATAAAATCTATACAGTCAAACTAGTGACATCTTCGGGTGAATTAAAAAAATATAGCTAAGGCGAAACACTTGTTATTTAAGCCAACGTTTAAAGAGGTTTGGATAAAGAGATTGTTTTGTGTGAAGTATATGTGGTCATTGTTTAAAAGTTTTGATTTCTCAATCTCCTAATAGATTGATCTTTGCATAAGTCTGTGTAGAATTTATTGCGATCATTTTATCGTAATTGATCATTTCAATATATATTTAAAATCATATCCTCCTATCATATTCTCCTTCAAGCGTCCAAAGACCCAATGCCTATTAAACAGTAATTATTAAAGTTTTAGCTGGACTGCTAATACAAACGCCATTTAAAAATGACATTTATATTTGTCAAAACATGTTACATTTTTATTTTAACAAAAATCTAATATTTCTCATTGAATCCAAATTCTTTCCAATCCTTAGCTACAAATCGCAAGTTAAAATAACACCACACTATTCAGTGAAAACGGCTGCGAACCTTTCTTACAGAATATATGGAGAAGCTGCGAGAGATGGTGACCAATCTCCAATACTTCTATTACACGGTCTTTTGGGATGTAAAAAACATTGGGATAGTATTGGCAAGACCATGATGAATGTGACTAAAAGGTCGGTTTTGTCAGTCGATTTAAGAAATCATGGAGACAGCCCACACATGAATTCCCATAAATACGAGGACTTGACTGCGGATATATTGAAATTGTATGAAAAGTTAAACATAGAAAAAGCATATCTAGTAGGGCATAGTATGGGTGGAAGAGCTTCAATGAGCGTCTCTTTACTAGCTGTTAGTATAACGGAAAGCTATTTAATTTATATCACATGTTAATTAGTAGTTATAAGTATTAGTTATACCGGGAGGCAGCAATTCATATATTTTGTATGAGGAAACGGAAGTCATTGATTTTTTTTTAATTTATACTTTCTTAGCCCCTTTTATTGTTTACAGCCACTAAAAGTTGCTGGATTGCTAATAATAGATATATCACCTACATCAACTGCCAGAGATTTCTCTGAAGGCTTACCCACAGTCTTAGCCGCCATGAAGAAAGTCAATTTTAAAAAACATAAAAGTATTAAAGAAGCGAAGGAAGATACAAGAAAGGAATTGGAGAATACGATAAATAACGAATTATTGCTGAAAGCTGTATTGTCAAATGTAAAAATGAAATCTGATCATACCATTGGCTGGGCATGTAATTTGGACATATTGATACGTCACTTCAAGTACATATCTTCCTTTCCGAAGAGTTTGAGAAAAAAAACGTATTATGGCCCCACATTATTTATAGGGGGTCAGTTATCAGATTATCTTCCGTAAGTCATGTGAAATTTTTAATATTAACAGAGTGTTATAAAGAAAATATGACGTCTCTGTTTTTGTAACGATTCAATTTGGGATGGATTTTGATACGACTATAATTTAAAGATATATTATAAGAAAAATAAGTGAACGATGAAAAAAAACTATTCAAATCAATTCCATGTGTCCCAATATAAAATTACAAAACGCAAAATCGGCAGTAGTGGATAGTTGAGTAAGAAATAAGATGGAGTAATATTGGATATAATATTTAATTATTATTATTATGTATGAACACTAAATCTGTATCTGTTGAAGTTATTGTATTGATCATTTGAATTGGTTATTGGTATTATTATAGACTGATTTATGATATATGACCTCTAAAGAGGTTTTATTATATGTTAAATAGACAATGTTATACGTGTACAATGTTTAACAGAGTTTAAAAAGGTTACAATTGTTATAAGAAACAGTAAATAGCATTGTAGGATGAACTATACAAACATTTGCGTAAACAAGTTTAAAAAGCTTTATATAGTTATTTCAAAAGTGATTTATTTAAATTGAAATACATTGATAAATTGTTTTCATAATAAAATCTAAGTATTCACTTTTTATGTTAAGTTTTTCGTAACTAAGAAGTGTATTTTTCCAGTCCAGACGACCTGCCGTCGATAAGAGAGATGTTTCCTCGTGCTGTCATTACGTACATACCACAGACTGGCCACAACATTCATGTCGAGGATCCGAAGACATTTCTCGAACTTGTCATAGCTTTCATGAAGAGTCAAGAGTGAAAATGATATCTCGTATTTATCAGTGTGTGAACTTTAAGCAAATAAATATGAATTAAATAAAAATACATATTGGGTTTTCACTGTTATAGAAATTAAACTATACAGTATGCCAATTATTTTTGGCTGTAAGATTATGTTTAAAGATTTCAGTCCATTGATTTATGTCCTTGCTATGTAATAACGATTTGAAGGTAACTATTTTGTGATTCGGGATCTCAAATCAATTGGTTTTAAATGTTATATAAATCATATGGAATGTATGAAATTGTCTTATATTTTGAGCTGGAAATAGGGGAGCTTAGAAGTAATTACCGCTGTCACAGAGTATAGCCTTACAGTTGAGTTTGTATGCGACGAGGGAGATTTCTTATCCTAATTTTTTTACAATGAAATTCAATAATTCATTTCCATATATTGTAGAGTGTAGACATAGCGCCTTAGGTAATAGTGCACTTGGAACCATGTATCGTACCTACCTACTTAGATGGACTTCGTTACCCTTTAACATTATTTAATATAGCGGCATTCTCATACTAATTTAATTAGGCGTAACGACACATCAAATTCATAATATAAACATATTTGTTCTTAACGAATAAACTTTTTGGTTCAATTATCCACAGATAATAGACAATAAATATGTACGTACGTGAAGAATGTCATTTTTCTCAATTATAAATGATGGAAAGCATCAAGAGAAATGAGTGCATGTTTCTACAAAGTAAAGAAAGTAATACAGTGGAGAGGTTTTAGGTATTACAAACGCACTGCAGTTAGTTTGGCGTATAAAATACACGGTGTAATGAGCGATGTTCCTGTCATAATAATACACGGTTTACTCGGGTCTAAGAAAAACTGGGAAACTATGTCTAAGAAAATCAGTGTAGCTACTAACAAGGCGGTAATCGCTGTGGATATGAGAAATCATGGAGAGAGTCCGCACACAGATAGCCACACTTACCCGGACCTGGCGTCTGATGTCTTAGAATTATTAAATAAATTAAGCATCTCTAGGACGGTTATTATAGGACACAGTATGGGAGGCAGAACGGGGATGGTTGTGGCTCTAACCAAGGTCGAGTTGTATTAGTTTTTATGATTGCTATCCTCGGCAATATTATATTTCATATTAACCACTATTTCGTAAGTGCGCTGTGTGATTCACTTGATGATATATATTTCATAGCCTTTACATTTCAGCCGGACATAGTAAATAGTTTAATTGTGGTCGATATATCCCCGATTTCTACACCAGGAACACTAAGCGATTATTTTCCAAAGTTGGCAAAAGCGATGAAAACAGTCAATTTTAAAGACTCTCAGAACGTTTATAAAGCTAGAAATATTGCAAAGGAAGCATTAGTAGCGTCAGGAGCAATTGACGGTGATGCTGTAGGGTTCATATTAATGAATATCGGAGTTAAGGAAGATAAATCTCTTGGTTGGTTGTGTAATATAGACGTCCTTGAGAAATATTTTCCTGATATTGCCTCTTTTCCTAATGAACTGAATGGAAAGCAGTACCCCGGCAAAACACTTTTCATCGGTGGCGAAAATTCTAGATATTTGCAGTGAGCCATTTAGTAATTTATTTTGTTTGTAAATTTCAAAAGGAATTGAACAATTGATTTAGAAATTCTCTGTTATTTTAAAATTATATATAAGGTAGGAAATTTAAAATATATCCACTTTCAGGGCAGGAGATTTATCAGGGATTAAGAATTATTTTCCCGCTGCTGAGTTAAAATATGTTCAAGATGCGGGTCATAACGTGCATGCGGATAATCCAGTGGCTTTTTTTAATTTAGTCAAAGAGTTCTTGATTTCGTAAAGGACTAAAAGAAAATAAATTTTCCTTAAAAAATATATATGGAAAATAGCGAAATATTAAAACAATATTAACATTGAATGCGAAATAAACGTCCATTAAATTTTCAAAGTACTTTATATGGCCACTTTATTATGTACTAGTAACCCCTGATATATAACCTCTGAGCATAACAACTCAAATGTGCATTTTATATGCGATCGTATAATGAGTTTAATATTATATATTAAATTAAAGTGGCATCGGTATGATGTATAAAGATTTAATATCTATTAAAAGAACACTAATAATACTGCAACATAAAAACGTATTACGTAAAAAAAATTACAACGTAGGTATTTACCAAAATTAAAGTTATATAACAGTAACATTGTATTTATTTATATACGACATTTATAAAGTTACACAATCAAGCGTCTCTAGCTTCTAAATATTAGGCATTAAGTTTTATTTTCTAAATTAATTTTATACCATTCAATTGATTTATTCGTAATTCAACTGTCAAAATTGATTTCAACAGATTATAAACTTACTAGAACATCACTAAGTGGAGGATAGTTACTAGTTTAATATGATTTTAATGTGTGAAAATTAGTTTAAGCTTCACACTATAATTGCCTTAATCTATACTTAAAATAAATCTGTAGAGAGGTCAATTCTGTACATGAAAAATATGTTCAAAATAAATATTAGAGGATGATGAGTGATCGATACTGATGCCACAAATGCAATCAGTAAAATTATTGTCTTTATGTCTGTTCTTTATAGAAACAAAAACTACTCAACGGATTTTAACAAAACTAGGTACAACTATTTTTCATACTCCTAGGCAGGTTACAGTATACTTTTCATCCCGCTACAATCAATAGGAGTAGAGCAGTGAAGGGAAATGGTGGGAAAACGGGAGATTACTTAATTTTTTAAGCTTCCGTCGCGTGTGCAGCCTTAATGGCTAAAGCTACAAAGAAATTGTGTATGACGGAAAAATTCTACATAAAATTATATAAAAAATATCCCCGAACAGCATATGTCTATCTTTTATGGTTGACTCATAATAACACGTGTAACTTCCGATAGCTTAGCAGTTCGGAGCTTTCGAATTATATTTGTTCACTCCTACGTATATAATACGCTCACTCCTCCCTAATAAAAAAAAACAACATAATTAACTATTTTATAAAAAAAGATTCATAGAAATCGGTATAGAGACATCGAATTTATACATGAAATACGCTAATAAGCCATCGCGCGTTAGTACTGAATAATGATATTAGGACTATTTTTGGGTAACGGTTGCCCCGCTGGACGCCGCGCGTATTTGGCTGTTGACGCGTTCAGAGCGTTCGACTTTATTGAAAGACAATAATTGATATTATAAACCGTGCTTTTCAGCGCGACTTTTAGAGACTTTAGATAGTTTATTTTCATTTATTGTGTTGTTATTTTATAGAATAGTTCAATAAATAGAATGGTCTATGAACAAGAAGCCACTAATTATGCGATAGAATTTTTTAATTCTTTAAATATCCCCGGACTTCCTTCTCATGAAATTTGTTTAAAAATTGGCGTTCCGATTATTCTGCTCCGAATTTTAAGACCACCACAACTTAGCAATGGATCTAGGCTAAAAGTAACCCAGTTGCAATAATGTAATCGATGCTCAAATTTTAACAGGTTGCGGTGCAGGAAAAACTGTCTTTATACCCAGAATTCCCATAGTACCAAATAATTTTCCATTCCAATTTAAAATAACGCAATTCCTAGTATCGGTGTGTTATGCAATTTCAAATAATAAGGCTCAAGGGCAGACTTTTCGTGTTGCTGGAGTAGATCTCGATGTCAGTTGTTTCTCGCATGGTCAGTTTTACGTCGCTCTTTCCCGGGTTAGCAGTTCTAGAAATCTTCATGTTCACGTGCCGGACAGGTCAACTTTCAACATAGTTTACCCGGAGATTTTGCCCTGAAGTATTTTCGTTCCATAGGTACAAACCCCTCGTGTGAAAGTGATCTAAACAATATTAGCAATAAATTAACTTAATAACAAACAAGAAGTTACACGCTGACGGAGTCGAAGGCACAGCTATTAATATTCTGCGGTTCCTTGCATTTTTCACCAGTATTGTGGATTGACATATTATATTGCCCTACTAAAATACGAAAGTTAACAGACAGCTGTTACATTAAAACCACTGAACCGTAAGGAAGGACATATTCTACATTTTTACGAAAAAAGACAGAAACGCGGACGAAGTCGCGAGCAAAGCTAGTGTTATAGTAATAATAAGACTTGTTTATAAATTAGAATTTAAAAACAATACTATCTACTTTCACTACAGGTAGTTGCAAAATAAAGAAGTAACTTTTGGTGATAATTTGTTAGGTCTTAAGAATTTATAATCTGTGTATTTATAATGATTTCAAGGTACATATTTAAAAAACTGTCGACACTTGATATTTAAAGATAGAAGTGTGATAATGATACATTGTTGTTGTTTATAGGTATAGAATAAAGAATACTAACCTATTATTTGCGTTCGTAAAAATTTTTGAACTATTTCAATGTATTTGAAACTGTCCAAGACATAGAATTCGTTAATATACATGTAATTTCCAAGCGTTTATTAGAAACCCTGGATTTTTATTTAAGTAGTATCGATATATAAATATAAAAGATATCTCGAATGTATCCGATGAAATAGAAGATCTATAAAACACAACTAACAAATCTTACTTCATTGTTAAAAGATAAAAATAATTCTCTGCCATTTAGTTATTTTTCATAATAATTATAGTCAACAGGATCTGAATCAATTTAAGACACATTTGGCGAATATAAATCTTCATTCCGTTTTTCCTCCACACAGTTATCGAAATTATCATTCGTTCAACAAATAACAATGCTGCCATTGGCAAAATACCACTCCATTAACATCTTTGACGAAAACATTAAAGTCCATAAAATATTTCATTTAATCGTCGACTTGCAAAACTATTTACTCTCTCCAGTTCAGTTTTAAGATGTTTAAATGAAACTAAAAGCTCCTTCAAGCGTGATTAAAATTTATTATCTAATGAAATATCTAACATCATATACGAGCGTTATAAAGATCCATTATATTATTGATTTCCAAATATCTATATTATACTATTATGACATTTAAAAACGATCAAATTCAACGGTTATTAAAACTGTTATGGAATGAGGTTCTTATTGGTGTAATAATTTGAACACGAAGGCATATATATATAATATTCACTGGCATACAACTAGTGCTGCAACAAAAGGCTTTGTTATTTAAATATTACCTATAGAATAAATCTATGCAAAACTGATAACGTAGTAGGTAAGCTTTATTCTTCATGATAACAAATATTTTCCTAATTTTATATCTTATTGAAACACGATATATTTTTTTATATTTATATATATAATATTATTTTGATGTAATCCTTCACCTAGATAGCTACTTCCGTAACAATTCGTACGTCGATAAAATTATAATGGCATTGCTCGTTTGCAAACTTCAACATGTCATGCCGCGGGGTAGAACAGCAAATGTTTAACTAACAACTAACTAACAACCAGTGGCTCGATTGAGACTAAACTTATCTACTTTAGTTGTAAACATAAGGAAATATACTTCATGCTAGTTATTCAATATATATTCTTGACGATTTCAAAATTAATTATTAAAGTTACTTCTAGTTAAACGAGAAATATTTAAGGAATATCTGAGACGGTATAAGTTATATCTAACTTATATAAAACAAACGATAAAATCAAACCAAGCACAGATAAACTGAATTTCAAACCAATATAAATGACGAAAAAAATGAAAGTCAAAACATTTTAATGGGGAAGAAATAAAATTTTAAAAAATCATATATATTTTAAGGGGTGCATCTGTCGAGGAAACGTGGGTAGAGACAGACTTCGCGAATGTGGTATCTGTCCAGCAACCAGCATAGGAAGCGCTCCAAGCCAAGGCCGTAACCACCGTGAGGAACCGACCCGAACTTACGTTGGTCCGTGTACCAGTAGTATGGGGAAGGGTCAATGCCCTCGCGTTCATACCCTGGAACAATACACGTATATAGTATACAATAAATAAAAATCAATTGAATTTTATAACCACCAAGGGGATATTGTAGGGGCTCCGCTTTATAACTATATATTCACCTACTTATGGTCATACTAAGTTTAAACTATAAAGATACAAAAATCTTTTAGGAATGGAGTAAGATTTATTTTATATGAAAAATAAACCAGGTAAAGTAACCTATCGATGATAATTTTAATCCCAGGCAACGAAACAGTTGTCAGTAATGTTACGATAAATTCTATATAGCACAAACCTTTCAATAGTTCCTCATTGTCCCATATCCTCATGGACCCGCCAACAATTTCACCAACACCGGGCATCAACACATCCACGGATTCAGTAAGACGCTCATCTTCAGGACATCTCGACATATAAAATGATTTGATTGTAACTGGAAACTTGCAAAGAAGTATGGGCACCCCAATTTTATCCGTCATCTTCCTTTCTGGACCCTCTGGGATGTCCTGTATTTAGTAAATAAACATTGTTAACCTACTTCTTCTTTCTTAATGTACTCTAGTTTTTGAGTGTTGTAACATGTATCACTCCAATAAATATGAAGCTATTTAATATTTTCTGGCACACAACTATATTGACTAATAAAGTTACATAAAATTTAAGTAACATATAAAGCATATGTCAAAGGGGAAAAATCATGTAGCATTTAGTTAAAATTGATTGATATTTCTTTCTTAGTAATGATCAATTCTGTACTGTCTGATATATTCATTGCAATGATTACATTTATATGAATATTAAATTTGTTATATATAATATCTTTATCAAAACTCACCTCTCCAAACTCATAGAACGACCCATCATCCTTAGTAATGTTGTTCTCACGCAAGTAATCAATTGCTTCTATATAAGTCATGCGTTTGAAAGGCTTCTGAGGAGGCTGGGGACAAAATAAATTAATTTATAGTAATCAACTATAGTATAGTAACTAATTGTGACTTCATGAATGTTTAGAAGTGTCTATAACTTATAACTTGCGAGAAATAATGCAATATTTTAAATAGTAATTCCTTTCTATCTAAAATTATATAATGTATTACCTGGAAACTCGGGTTGAGTTCACGAACAAGGTTCCCCTCTGGTGAATCAAGAACACGTTCCACAACATCAACAACCAGATCTTCGATCCTATCCAGCAATTCGTCGAAAGAAATGAAGGGACATTCAGCTTCAACGTGGCTGTATCTGTGAACAAGTGAGACTTCTTAGTAGAGTTGGATAGAATGAAATAGAATAGTATATTTATGTAGTGTTGTCTCACTCTGCCAGATGTCTTCTAGTACGGGACTGTTCCGCCCGGTAACTCTGCGCTATACAATACACGTCACCCAACGACGCCAGGCACGTTTCTAAATACAGCTGCGAGCTCTGCGTCAGATAAGCTTGTTGTCTGTAGGATGGAGGTATTTTTATATATTGATGCAAAAAATATAAGCAATGTGTATGATCTAAATACTTAGCTCAAATAGAAAATATAGGATAAAAATTAATTAACTGGAACCCATTTCAATGTTGTGTGTTTGAGGTGCATATATTTCCAGGGACTAAGGTGAAGGATACTCACCCAAAATAGTCAAACTTGAAGAGAGTTGAACCACCTTCACATTGCGTTTGGACCAGAGTGGGTGGGGTTACCTCTGTGTAGTTTCTTGAAGCAAAATGTTCCCGGAAAGCGCGAGTCACTAAAGCACGTGCGCGAAGAATTTTTATGGTCGCTTCACCACGGATCGCTATATGCCTGGAACATAGAAAAAATTATCAGTACAGTTGCATTGAAGTAACAAAAATTTTATTTAAAAATACCTACAATATTAACAGCAACCAAAAAATATCAATCAGTTCAGTATCACCACATCTATTAAATAGAATGTGTTCCGCTGACCATAACAATATCCAGATATATAAGAAGCAATAACTATGTCTTATTCTTTGTGAATTGTCATTTACCTGTTGTCCAGTAGAACGTCAGGATGTGCCTCTTCATTGAGAACAGCATCAGTACCACCAGCTGGAGCTAAACCAACTAGTTCCCAATAATCCACCGTCAATTCATGTCCTCCTGGTGCCTTTAAAGACAATATAAATATAAAGTTATATAAGTTAAAATAAAAATTGAATAGAATGTACTCAAAACAATTCTTATACTATTTATTCAGCTGTGCTATACTAAGTTATACAATATTTAAAAACTAACATCATAAACACAAGAAAAACTATGTATGTATGTGAATAATTTTTATTTAAACTTAAGAAGTGATCACATTCAGAGGAGAATTTGTCAAAAAATATATATATTTAAATTCATGAAATTTTCTAATAGCTAGTATTTTTATAATACGGTCAATTTTATACTCTAAAACACAGTTCATATGATACAAATTTCGCTGACCACATTAGCAATGCCAATTGCTTTGCAATAGCATAGCAATTATAAATTATGTTATTGAATGTTTATATGCATGTGTAACCAAAAAGAGATAATCAATGGAATTAAAAATGCTCATAAAACAAGCAAAAGATGTAACTAATTTGCTACAAAATTAACACAATTACTATTTGCACAGCATTAGATATCATTTTTTTTTATTATTGTACATAATAAGATATGTTTTTGTGTAAAACAAATTATGTTTTTATTAATTATGATACACAGCTAAAAATATAGAAACGAAGAAGCCAAAATATAAATGGAATGAAAATTTGCCGAGCAGCTATGCTATAGTAATTGCTTAGCAAAAGGTAACAATAATTTATATGTATAGTGGAATATATGCAATGGATTTTATAAACTATTATTGCGAAATATCTATCACAAATATAAATCAAATGTTTACGCACCGTTTGTCCTTCTGGTACAGCTTCGAGTTTTCCATACATAATCACAGAAGATTCAGTTGACAGTATTAGGGCATTATAAACCTGACATAGTGCACCGTGGAGTACACACTGCATATAACCAGTACCATCCCTTACGGTTAAGAATATGAGAGCCTTGCCCTGACATCTCATACGATGAACCCAGCCACGGATACAAATCCTTTGACCTCGGTATTCCCCAGCTGAAAATTATATATATTATTAATTAAACAACAATTATTTTATATATTATAACAAATAATTACATTTTGATAAAAATATTTCATTCAGACTAAGAAATAGCCAAAAGATAGTAATAGGTTAGCAGTTCATACATGAGAGAAAGTTAATTTTCTTAAATTAAAAGATCTAAAGTGACATTTGTTAGATATGAGGTCACAAGCAAAGTGCATTGAATTGATTAGGAATATACTCAATGAAGTCACTTATTGCATCATCTTATGAGATTCAACCATGCTTACATTACACATAAATAAAAGTCTGCATTTTATATGAAAAATTTTTTTACCATTAAGTATTTTCACAGTGATGGCCTTTGGCAATGAGGGGTCTTCTTTGATAACTATTTTCTTAGCTTCGTCTAAGTTCTGGCGTCTTTTCTCTTCCTTTTCTTCTTCCAATTTTTCTTTGTTGTTTGCTTTATGCATCTCTCTAACCCATATTTTTTGTATTTTCTTTAATTGTGATTTCGCTGCAACATCGTATTTACCACCGTCTTCTTTGGAGTCAACGTATATGGTAGGAAAAGGTTCTTTTCCAGCGTGCCGCATTGCTTGTAAGATTGTCTTGAACGGGTTTTCGGAAGAGCCATCTCCAGTTTCATCGTTGCCATTTTTCTCAGACGTGTACAGTTCGTCTATAAAAATCATAGCATATAATTATTTTCTTTTCTAACCCTAGTAATCACACAATAACCACTATAAGAGTTTTAACTTACCTAAAGAAAGTTTCTGAATATCCGGCATTGTAAATTTTATTTAAGCAATATGTTCAGGAAACACCTACAAGATTTCTTCACATGCGGACGTACACTTTAATCATCTGTCAATTATCACCACTGCGGCAGTGCCGGTGTTCAGTGTTGCCACCTAAATATAAATGAAGTCAAATTGCCAGAAATAAAAAAAATCTTTACATCAATAAACAAAAACAAATCAAATACATAAAGATAGTTTAATTTAGAGCAACTAAAGGTTTTAAAGCGGCTGTTAATTATATTTTTTTGCGAGTAATTTCTTTTGCATTATTTAAAAATTAGAGAGTCTTGTTTTTAATAACAAAAAAGATATGTATAGGGCCTTTTTTTTAAGTATATATAATATTTTATATTTTCAACTCTCCCTCCCTTTTACAAAAAGAAGAGGAAATTTTAATTCAATTGTGTTTAAATATTTTTGAAAAGGCTGTCGGTAATATTAACGTAAAAATAACTTAGTAAAACAGGTTGACATTTTGTCCATATTACTCAGTGTAGTAGTAAATATAAACAATTATCTATGAATGCAAAAATACTCAATGTATAGTTATGTATCAAAGTCTAATTTTGCAAAAGGACTGACAATTATGCTGAATAATTCTTCTAATTATTGCTTTGGTTCTAAATTTAAAATTCATTTTAATCGCCTCGAAACTTTTCGTTCATTTATCACCGGTCGCATTACCACCGGCTGACACAATATTGCTGCCTCAATTCTTATGCTTCTAGTCGGTAATGATAAAACTTTATAAAAAAAATATTCTTAATACAAACATTTAAAGAAATTAATTACCTTAGATACTTCAGTTACTTAAACAGACTCCTTAAAAAGTAACAGTTGCTTTTGCATACCATTCAGCAACTTCACACACAGCCAGTTGCAAACAGTTAATAATTCGTCATATATTTTTGTTCTAATATTTATAATTAACAAAAGGTTTTTCACCAGGAATTTCAGAACTATTGATAACGGGTATGTTATGGAAACTATAACTTAAATATTTTTTTTATTATAACTTAAATATAACTAACTTATAACTTTTATTCATTCTGTTTGTCAAAACACCTTGGTCGGATAATATACGTACAAGTAATAAAATGGTATTATCAAAATTTGTCTTCTGCTTAAGAAACTATTAGCTTCAACCATTTTTCGGTTTGCATAATCATCGTCCTGAGAGAAATATTTATAATCTCATGTATGATTTGAGTCCACTCGTTCAAGAGACATGTGCATGAAAAAGCGCAAGATCTGTCGAGGATATCGTTGTTGTACATGAACTGAAAGTTGAACGTCCATAAATAAACAAAATTGTAGAATTTGGTTAAAGATTCCAATCCACATAAGATCCAAGAACATCCTATTTATTCCTCAAAAGTTACTTTTATACCTACGTATGAGGGCTTTTTAAAGTTGACGCTAGTGATCATATTTTTTCGAGACTTGTTATCCTAAATGTCACTGTCAAATTCTTACCAAATTCTTTTAACATTAATTGGACGGTCAGGGCACATGTACTTTCAACACTTTGCCCATCTCAGGTGCAGATAATGTGATCTGCCTCGAGATCGTACTGTTTTGTTATAGAGTTTTCCTGAATAGCAGCTGCATGCTCAAAGTCAAAATGACCCACATCATTTGATTAATAAATTGTCCTATATATTAAGTTAATGCCCACCAATGAGGTCCATCACCCCCTCAACATAGATTTGAATAAAAACATATACAGTAGCAATTTTGCCTTAGATAAAGTTGGTGAGCGCACCATTATTGTTCATCTCAAAATAACTGATCTTTATGTATATGTCACTTTAAATAAAATTGCGGATATATGAACTAGTTTTTGCCCGCAACTTCGTCTTCGTCAATTTCAAAATTAGAAATGACAGCTGACCGGGCGAACTCCGTTCCGCCTTAGAGGCAGTAAATAAGCTGATTTTGAATATATTAAGAGTTAATGTTTTTCCTTTTTTGATTGAACGTGATTAAAAGTATCCTTTGTTCGGCTCTTGATTCTAAGCTAGCTCTCGGACAATTTTATCCAAATCCCTACAGTCGGTCTTGCGTTACAAATGGTGTAATTTCTTTTATATATATATCGATATTTTCCAGTTTATATTTTTTCATAAATTTAATTAATAGAATTTATTAAAAATTTCATTAATCAATTACTTGTTGTTGTTGTACTGAATTAGTATGATATTTGGACATATACAGTATTCATTTGTAGTTAGGATTCTGAAGATGTTTGAGATTTTTGATTTTATTAAATTAAGTTTATTGAGATAGAAGAAATGGGTGGAAATTACCAAATAAGGTTAATCAAAAATTTAATTATAGTAAATTTTATTAAACCGTCCTTATACACAAAGGATATATCGGTATTAAGTTTTTTGTCAGATATCATGGACGAATTGTAGAAATGTACTTACTGTAAATTGTACGAATTTAATCGGCCGGGTAAAAAAATTACGTTATTAAAATTTTTATCTTTGCATAAAATTATACAAAACGTTTGGTAGCTGCTAGTTATTTTTTATTTTTATCTTAATTACTAGTCTCGTGTCTCTAACATTAAGGAATGAAAATAATAGAGGAAAATCTTTGGAACTGTCATTATAATTCCAACTCATTAATTGTCGTCTAACGATTATAGTAGGCCACGTGCGAGATTAAATCTAAATTATAGGTTACAAGTTAATAACATAATCCTGGAAAACATTTGATATTGAGATTGATTGACTGAGATTAAGTAAACCTTTGTATTGATTAAATCTTATTACAGTACAGATTGTCATTCCAACCATACTTAGATTTTACAATTGATCGATTCAATTAAAAGTTAATTTGTAAAAAAAAATACTCAGTACTAAAAACACTAGAATATAATTAATTCACTGTAAAAAAATATGGATACTAAAAATAAAAAAAGAGATTCGGGTTTTTCCAACAATATGCATCCGATTTAAACAAAATTATAGTTATTTATCTATTTGCAAAAAAAAACGTTTGTCTTTAGAAGCACAATTACTAGGATATCATAACTCAGTCGGGAAAGAGCAACGAAAGTGAAAGTTTTGATTTACATGTACCATCAAATGGCCTGTTGCATCTGGCTTAGTACTACTTTCGCTTTTATTCCTCGTTGAAACCATTACTTCATGTGTCCTATTCTCCTGGTACCTGTACTCTGGATGGAACAGAACAGAAGCAAGAAGTGAATGGGGTAGGTTTGAACTAACATCAGAGAAGGTCGCCAACCTTGCGAGAGAAAGAGAGAGGAAGGATATTTTGAAGAGAAATTAATTTTATCTATACGAACTAATGGAATAATTTTCTATATTTTGTAGATAAAGTTAAGCCATGCAAATAAATAAATATAAACAATCCACGTCGATTACTCAGAATACCTTTAATTAGGCGTAATTTATCAGTTACTTTTTAAGCTATGATTCAAGTTCATTAACCGAGGGTATTATTTTACAAACTTAGTTATCGGGGCTTGATATTAAAATAATTTGTAACAAAAGAAAACATTTCACTGCTTTTAACTCGTTGTTAGACTCCACCTTTAATTTCATTGTCAAAAATTTATGACTTATGCTGAATCTATACATGAGTGCTGTAACATTTCATATACATTGTCTTTGAAAAGGCTGGAAAGTAAATAAAAGAAAAAAGACTCATTGTGCATACATTTCTCTCCGTATATCATATAAAAATGAATGTTCTAGTTGTTGAGAAATTGAACCACAATTATGATAATGAATTTAAAGTATGTGAGTTTTCTTTCAACTCAACTCAGTACTCACTTATTATTAAGTCAGTAGCTTTGATTTTCTGAATTGAATAAGAGAAGTTTAAGACACCTCTTTATGGAGAACTAGTGACAGCAGAATTAATAGATCTTCAAATAAAATATTTTTTTTTACAATAAAATATTCTCCCAGTTGAAAAAAAATCATCAACTTTATTGTTTACATCATGTACGTAGTTTAGTAATAAATTTATAGTAAATAATAGAAATAATTTTAAATAAATTTTACTATTAAGTTATCATTGATAAAAATAATTTGAATGTTATAAATAGTAAAATAAAATTGTAGACGTCAATGTAAATAAAACCTTTAATTTTATTTATGATATTTTGTTACGACAAAAATAAATTCTCTGTAAAGTTTCGCCTCTGTATCGGACAGTTGGACAGAGAGACAGTTTTTCAGACTATTTATTTTAAAAGTAAATTAAATTTATTAATTTTTTTAAATTCTTTTCTGTTTCAGAGCTTTGGCTACTAGGAGAATATAAATTTGGAAGAGCTTGCTTCAACAGAAATACAGGGCTGTCCTATAAAACTTGTACACTCACGTACATTTAGACCAGCCTTTAACAGATTTACAGAAATCTTTTCTAACAAGTTAATAAATTAATACAGCTGTTATATTTGTTTCAGCAATGTTAAATATGTTTTTGTTAATTAATGCGGGCTTCTAAAACGTAATTAACAAACGAGCTGTATACACTTTTTTATTTAATTTCTTAAAACTTATTATACGAATATAGAACATGTACAAAAAAAATACATTTAAAATACATTTATGTATAAAAATAAATTGAACATGGAAATGAAGATTGAATTTCAAATAATATATATTCTGGTTGGTTTCCATATATCTATAATTTTATCATGATCCATCGCAGAAATATAAGTCCTTTTCCATAGTAATGCATAGAAAATACCACATCACATTTCGAAGCAACTAAGTTTTCTGACTAACTCCTTTAGTTCATGATATCCTGGTACTTATGCTTAAGAGTTTACGTAATAAACGGAACCTTGTATTTTAAACGTAAAGTTTGGTTATTACTTGGTCATTTTAGCTTTCTTTTTAGTAAATATATAAAAAAGTGCATTACTCCATGTCTATTATAATATTTACAAAATTTTAACAAATAAAATTAATCCTGTTCCTCCTCAACATCTTCTTAACTAGTAAAAGTTTTCACGTTGTGGGATCTAAATAATTATTTATATTTAATTTATATTATTTTGTATGTTGGGCGTTATCTAAACCGTCCAGTAGAAAATTGTGGCGTAATATTTATAATGAGATAAACTGTCCAATGTTGAAGAGTGAAAGAGGGGGTCCACACACTTTACAAGAGCGGAAACTCCCCCTTCCGGCTTTCAACACAATTTCCGTTACGTTATAGTTAAATTACGCAACTGCGCTATCGAGCTAGAATATAGCTATAATAATATAGCTATCTCGTTCAACCCCTGTCGAAACAACATCTTCATAGTTTTATGCTCTCCTGGTAGGATGTTTTGGATTCTATTAACCCCTTATTTCAAAACCGTTACGAACAGCGGAAATATATATTATATTGTAGGGGAGCCCTAAAAAGCCCTTTTTATTAAAAGTAAAATAAGTAAAGAGTAAGTAGTCTACTAATTAGATGGAAATTAATAACATAGGGGAATCAAAAACGAAAACCTGAAAAAAAAAATTGTTTAAAGATAAAATATATAATTGAGAATTTGTATTATTTTAATGAACAAGAAACAAACCTTTCATTGTCTATCGATAACAACTAAAATAAAAAACAATTGAAAACTCGTATTTTTCTTATTGCAATTTATTATACGTTTTATATAAGTGCATATTTTTTTGATTCCTATTAACAAAACAAAAACAAGTACGATTTATCATAAAAATTAATTAAAAGATCTTGAAATTTTTTCGTGTAGAATATTATCCTATTGCCATACGGGTGTTATTTTTGCTTTCATAATGAATGAAGGCATTTTTTTATCTGGACGGATTAATATAATTAACCAAGGAATTGTTACAGACATATTGAAAATATTACCTAACTTAACTCCAATGTAGGAGCGAATACAAAAATGACTAGTGATGAAGATTTTTTTTTATTATTTCTGTTAATTAGCTATTAACCTTTCAAATTCGAAGTAACGTTTCTTAGTATGAAATAAATTTAAACAGAATACTGAGAAAATATTGGATTAGAAGAATATAAAATAGAAAACAGAGCGTTCATGATGCTTGTTAAAAGGTTTTACAATTAATTTAAGCTGTTCCAATTAGGTAAGAAAAAATATACGTAAGAAATTAATTCATCTTATCGCCTTCAACTGCAATGTTGATAAGTTGATGAAAATATTAATTAACACATGAAAACTTAAGTTTTAAGATGATCAAAACCAAACAGTTCTATTGTATTCCTATTTAATTTCTCTAACGCCATTAAGTGATGGCTCTTATCTTTTAAGAATGAAGTTAATACTTGGATATCCCCAATATGATTAATTTTCAAATAAAATAATTTAAATTTTTCGATGGATTCGCCAAATAAAATTTTAATTTTATGTAAACTTATATAAAACGCACTTACCTGCTTATATTCGTATTGTTTTCATAAATGACCAAAAAAGAACATCAAAATCAATAACTCGTGCTAGTTAAAAATAATTGCAATAACTTATAAATATATTATGGTTAACTGAAAAGTACCCGTAATAGATATTTGGTATCGGCGGTAAAAGTGACTTTAAAAGGTAAAACTAGTTGGATAGAACAGGAAATTTTATTAGTGAATATAATTTTTTAAAAGCCTGCGCCAGCCATATTCAGTTCTCTTTTTGTGTGAGCCATGTCAAAGTTAAAATTTCTCGCTAGCGTAGGTTAATCAAATTATTTCGTATATTGGCTTTGCTGATGGATGAAAATTTTGAATGAAAATCACTAATTTTTTTTATCAAAGTGCTACCTTCTTTTAGTAGTTATATTACTAAAACGCAACGCGTTTAATATTCATTCATTTGTAAAAACAAATTATTAAAAAAGAGTATCATTGCAATTGCATCATTTTTATTTAAAATGCAACAAACATTTGTAATAATTTATATCTTATACATATGTAAGTGTATATGCTTCTTTGAGGTTGGACTTTTATTAATTAATAATATCCCAAGAGCTTTCAGGCACGTTATGTGCTTTCAGCTGGAAGTTTGAGCGACGGAACTTTTTGCAAGGTGCACGGTGAGTTAGTTAGACGATGGGTTAATTAGTTTCACCAAGCCAGGCTTGTTAGTCACCTTGCAAGTTAATAATGAAAATTTAATGAGTTAAAACTTAGGAGATCTCAACTAAGCGTGTCATACAGACAATTCAAATTGGATAAAGTGAATTGTATATCATTTGTTGTAAATTTATTTCTTCAGTTTATGTCATGGAAATGGTTTCTCTAAGTATGTTATAATGATACTTGTACTATAATTATGATACGGAACTAACTTTAGCGTCTAACTTTACCGTAATAGACATGTACCCTACAGGAATCATTAAAAAAATATTCATAACGACAGCGTTGTAATCAAGTATACTATTTTAAAAGCTATTACTAGTAATTAAATAGAGATATTTCCTTTTTATCAAATTAAACTTCATAATTAATTTACGTTAGAAACTTATGCACAATATACAATATTTTGTTACAATAATTAATGTTTTACTTAATAGTTGTGATTTTCAAAAGAATTCCGTGTACCATCAAATGCATTATACTAATAGGAATGACATGTGAAATCAATTATAGAATTTATTTTATTTTTAATATTTAATAATTGCAATACACGACAATCGGATATTCACGATAGATTTTTTTTTAATCTTCACTAGAATAAAAAGTTTTGTTTAGCATTAATTTCTTTTGGCTGTATCTGAGGCATGTAATTATTATTCTTATGTTTTGTGAAAATGGTGACTGTAGGATCTTATTCCCTATGCCATGTCGTGTTACAATTTATACATGTAGGGCTCAGAAAAATCAATATGCATTAGCAATTTTCCAAGCACCCTTAGTTATATTTTCCTCTTAGGTTCAATGAACCTTTAAAGTCGAAACAGTTTACTGAATCCCTCGAAGGTATTTCGAGTTATACCAACTAGTTAGTTATGGACTATACTGCTGCCTTTTTGTCTTACTAAAACATGTTAAAAATAAACCTAAAGCACATTACAGTAGTCGCTAAAGAAACTCTTTTATTGCATCTTTTCACCAATTATTTGACATTGCGACGTTTAACTAATTTATAATAATCTCCGAATATTTCTTCTCTATATATATAATTCGAAATGATAACGGCACTATTAATTTCACTATTATATTACATTTGTTATTTGAAAAATATAATTGGCACCGCATATAAAAATCTTAGGGCGTTAATATTAGCAATTTAAATATTTATTGGTACTCAAAAGGCATACTACATGTAGTAACAACAGAAAAGACATATTTTTGGCAACTTACTAACTTATCTGGTCCATTCATGCAACCATATTTGAAAGGCTAAGGTGGAAATAAATCTATTTGAGTATCAGATAGGGTATTATTTATTTTATCTCACTCATTCAACCGACAAAATACAGTAAAGAATAATTTAAGACCGTTTTTCTTGTGAATTTGTGGTTTCTGTGACTATTTTTTGTAATTTTGTAAAGTTGTTGACTTAAAACACTAAGTACATAGACGCATTTTACCAACGACCACGTCACCGGTCATGTGCGTCGTTATAGAGTTATGTTGTGTGCCCTGGTGTGTAAATAATACTATGAGTGAACGACGTTCAGAACCAACAGACATTTCTCTTTTGACAAGGCAATTCATTTGGACAGAATTAAAAATATGTATCATTTCTTAGTAGTTAGTCTAATGGGTAAAAGTAATGAATTTAGTAAAGTAATGAAATTAGACTCTTATTTAGTTAACTAAAATTAGCTGTTCTGATGACTTAACAGTCTTTTAAAATATGCACAAATAGTACAATTTCATTTTCCCTTTGACATTATCTCCTTTTGCTTAAATATCATAAAGACTACTAACGTCTTTATAATTTTTATTATTAGTAACATTTAGCTTTTGCTGAAGTTTTTTTTTTTGTTAAAGGTGGCAAACGAGCAGACGGCCTACTTGGTGGGCAGTAGCTACCATCGCCAATGGACATCTCTGTTGCGAATGCGTTGCCAACCTTGGTTTTTTTAAGAATAGGGAAGGGTGGGAATGAGGGAATGTCAGGAAAAGGTGGAAAAAGGGAAAGGGCAAACGGCTCTCACCCATCGGACGAAACGTAGCCGTTAAAGGCTACTTCACGCCGATCTTCTGTGAGAGGGTGGTACTTCCCCGGTCGAGCCAGCCCATGTTCGATCTGTAGTAACATGACTACAGCTAGGCTCTACCACCTACTACGAAGTTTGAATATTTAAAATCACAATGAATAATACTGGTCACTTAGGAGTGTGGTGTTGATATTATAATTAATCTAGATTTGGACTACATAGTAACGTACAATATGTCAATATATTTTTTATAGTTTGTTATGTAATTACATCATCCATTCATTCCTGTATAGCTGTTGTGTATGGGCTTGTCTTAATGTCATGCTTGTGCTCCATTAATCTAACAAAAGCTTCGCAGAAAACTCAATGTGCAATATGTCCACTATCACCTGGATATTTTTGAGGTTATTGTTTTTTATATTATATGTATTGTTAAATATAAGTAGATATATATACACAGAGATAAAAAATAACTATGAAGATCGATTTTTCTTTTTGATGACCAAAACTACTTCAATATATGTATTATAATACTTATAACAGCCAAAACTCTCTACAACCTGCTAAAAGACTTAGGCCTGCCAAGAACAAACATCAGTTCATTCTTAGAACGTGCGTCGAAGGCAGCCCAAGCAGGTTCGTTTCAAATTCGCTAAGGTAAAGAGAGGAGCTTGGACAGTGGTGGCGAGCGTTTAACGTGCGTTAGTTAGGGGCCCCTTAAACCTACACCTGGGTCGCAAGTCCCAGGCACTGTTGAAGATCTTCTCCCTGCAACGCTGCATTATAGTAAAAAACCTGCATTATATTTTAATTATGACTGGATATTATGTTAATAAATCTATTTCACTTAAAAATTAGAACCAGTCAAGTTGAATATAGTAATTAATTAAATTATAAATAAGAAAAAAAAATACGAAAATAAAATAATCGGCATTACATTGCTTATGGTTTTTATATAAGCCTTAGTCGAGTCTTAATACCATTAATTTAAAAATAATAGAATGCTTTCACAGCATACAACGAGCAGTAAATTGCTTGGAAAATTGAGGAGTTATGTAAATAATACAGGCTCGGTTAAGTTGCCTTAGAAAGTAGACTAAATCTAGAAAAAAATTCTAACAACAATTATACAAACCATTTCCCTGAGTTATGAAGAATAACATAACATTTTAACGTCCGTCTTTTTTATGCTATGGCTTCATTCACACTGTAATCGTGGAATATTTTCCAAATGTCAACATTTTTATTTATTGGACGAATAACGTCCGTCATTGTATATAATGGAAACACAGCGATCACTCGCCGTTAAGTATTGCCTGTCAATCGATAGGTGATTCTAGAAAACTACAAATTAATGCCAAGGTTAAGTTTACTTCTCCTGGAATTAATATTAATTTGTCGCTATTCTTAAGAAATGGATAAAGTTACATGTATTATAGGCGCCTCGCAAGCTGTGACAGGTTTTGTTTCTATAACGTTTTTTTTAAATAATTTTAAGAGCTTTAAAACAAAACAGTAATATTATTTAAAAATTCATTCTATTTTTTTGAAGTGGATTGATTATTCCTTGTCGTGTGCCGAGTCGAACTGAAATAGGTCTTATATATATGTAAATAAATTAATATAAGGAATGGAACCAAACTACACTATAAGGGTTTTTGATAAAATCGATTATAAGTACAAACAAACCTTATACACATCGTTGAGGCACCGTAATACTATGATTTCAAAATTATCAGGCTGTTTGAAAGTATTCTATAAATATTTACAAAAATATATGAAATACATACAACAAAATATATGACTGTATCTTTGGTATTTTTTTCTTAAGCATTAATATTTGCAATAAAATATAATTTAGGGCAGTTTGCATCTTGGTAAAATGTTATGGGTCATATACTAGTCTTGGTGACAATCAGCAATCAAAGGCCACTGGCCAGTATATATATGTAATAATAAGTAAGAGATATGTAAGTAAGAATATATTATATGCTGTTTAATTGTATACAAGCTATGTATTTGGTTTTAATGACAGTTAAACAACCACGTCTTAAGAACTCAGAAACTGTTGCTTTAAAACTTGTGCATATTAAAAAATTCTAACTACATTGTCTTTCGGCAACAACAGCTTTAAGTACTTTTTTCAAAAACATCCGTGTGGGTTCAATGGAAGTGTGTGATGAGTAGTTATTGTACGCCAACACAACAATAATTGTTGATGTTCTGCTGCTTTTTAAACAATTCAATATTCAAATGACTTATTCTTAAGGTTGAAATTTAGTTGTATGTCGTTACTCTGAGATTTTTTTTTTTGCAAAATGTAGTTTCTTTTCTGGGAATCAACATAGCATTCAGTTTAAAGAAAGGTGAGTATGCTACAAGCTCACGAAGCACCAAATTCTCAGTCACAACAATGTAATTCGCATTCTTTAAATATAAATTTAAAATAAAACTTTTTTAAATTATCAAGTCAAAAAAGTTATAATTTACGTATGTATTCCTACATACGTATATTTGTTATACTGGTGTGTAAAGCATCAATTCATTGTATGGTCATCTAAAAAACTATTCAGTAGTTTTTACGTAAAAAATAAAATACACTGACATACTGACACTATTACTGACAAGATATTATTGTAAATTTTAAATCACGACCTAGTAGCTGAAAAATGTACGTGTGTAATTTTTTTTTATTAATTACAGTTTTTTTTTATTATGTTAATGTTTTAACAGGTAAGTTAAGTTAACTTTCAAGTTTTTATATTCTCCTAGTAACTAATTATATCAATTTCAGTAAAGGTAGTGTTCTATATACAAATTTATATGATAAACCTCCTTTATGTGCTATGCACGATGGCTTTCAGAAGCTTCGCTGCGGATAATGTTATTAAAATATAAGATGAAAATCAAAGTTATTATAAAGTTTTATAAAAATATCTTCAGTTGTGTCTGTTTTGAACTTGTTTTGTTAAACTATTACGAAATGTCGTATTTGTGATGAGCAATATGTAATGTTCTACTGTAATTTAGGACACGACGTAATCATGAGGTCACCGAGCAAACGTTATCCTCAATCGTTCTTAAAATCATGATATGGGAAATAACCCTTACATACCAATTCGAATGTATACTGTACAAAAGAACCACTTAACATATTCTAAGGTCTTTTATAATGATTAACTTAAAGAATCGCCTATAGAATTTAAATTGTTATGACAAAGAGTTTTTATGAATTTTAAATGACCACGCTGCAACTAGTAAATTGTGACTTGTTTTATTTTATTATCTATCTACTAGTATGTAGTAGTAGTATGTAGTAGTAGAATGTATGTTATCGTTTAGAACTTTAGAAGAATACAATTTTATCTATTGTCATTATTTTTATAAATGGTAGATGTTAACAGTTTCGTATATGAAAGTCTTTGTGGAAATACTTGACAATAACACAGTTTAGATGATTAGATTAGGAAATACTTCACAAGAATATAGTTTGAACATACCATAACATATCATCTAAACATCCCTTAATCCAATAAGTTCCCGTAATGACATGTCATAGCAGTTGTATTTCGTATGAAGACACGTTACACATGATAGATATCGTTGCAATAGATTGACGTATCTATTATTTACAACAAATTAACAAATTATTCGGTAGTTACTAAACTAAATTCTTAAGTTCACACGGACGAAGTCAGGGACAGAAGCCAGTAAATTAATACCTCTTGATATGACAATTGAAGTCGCTTTTAAGTATGCAGTGATGATCAAAATTGATTCCTTGTGTTTATTTAAGTTTTCCTCTAGCGATGCGCTGAATGGAAACCACATTAATTTTTATTATTGTGCCTTTATATGAAATTCGTTCACGTCACCACAAATGTTGGTGGAAATTTGACGAACAATTGAAGGGAAGCCGTGGTATTTCTATAACAGATTCTACTTTTGTTTGTTTATCTTAATGTTATATATATATTTATTTATCAATAATAAGAAACAAAATAATCCAGATTAAATTATATATAAGTTTTAACGAGCCGGGTTTAGGTGATTTTTTGAATGACCGAAATAACAGACAAGAATAATAGAGATACAATGAAAAAAAAATTTTATAAGAAATTTGAACACTTTAGATCTCCTTGATCAAGACACTTTATTTGACTACAATACATTCATGGGACTGTGAATTCCAGTCATATTTTAACATAACATTTAGATAAACGTATAATAAATATGGTAGTAAAGGATTTTTTCTTGCTAGTAAAAAGGCATTTTTATACTTACTTATAGAGACATGTAAGCAATTAAAAAAACTTGGTATTGTATTTAATACTATTATCTTATATGTCATTTAAAAACCTATTTGACATTCGAATAAATTCTGAAAACAAAAAAAAGGCATTTTGTAAAGGTAACAAGGAAAAGGAGGAAAATAGTTCTCGTTATTGTTATAGTTCATTTCAATAGAATTTAACAAACTTGTAAACAAACGTGTTCGGCTGATATTGACAGAGACTTGTCTATGCCTCTGGTGATGTGAGTACTCTTTAAGATACTTTAATCTTATTTATTGTATTAAAGTATTTATATAAAAAATACTTTAATTTACTATTTTTTTTATGTATTTATAGATACCTATAGATACGTATGAGAAACAATATAAAATCCCAGAGGATATTTGCGCTTCAACGTCCAGACCAGACATATTTCTGTTTTCGCGAATTTTAAAGCGCATTGTGTTAATAGAGCTTACGGTTCCTTAGTAAACTAACATTCCTAAAGACCATGCCATCAAAGTCAATAAGTGTTTCAAGCTCACTAACGATGTAAAAAATGTTTCATTTGTACTTTTTAGTGCTTTCTATGTTGAGTTCCGCGTGCTAAATACCAGAAAAAAAATGAAATTTTACTAAGTTTTACCTGATATCCATCAGAGCCTGTTTTTTTTTGTTTCGATTTGTCTGTTTCTGTTAGCCCTAATGGCCTAATAGCCGACGGAGGGATACATCCGGAGATTGCATGACGTCCCCCGACGGCGGAACGCCGGAGCGACGTGTATGAAACGGGACCTCGATTTCGCCGGTGAAGGCGGTGTATGTAGGTGTGGTTTTGAGTCATGGGGGTCATTGTGTTTGTATTGTTGGTTGTTAATTTATCGTCAGGGTCTCGGAGAACGTCTTTGGGACGCCTCTTGCCTATCGGGGAGTTGGGTGATGGGGAATAGTCACACGCTTTAACTATTAACGGGTTGGGATGTACTTTTGCTTTTTCGAAAAATCTCTTTGAGATCGTCTTGAAATGCGCAGCTATCGTAGGAAGTTGGAGGTCCCTATGGAGATCAGAATTCCTGATGTACAAGGGTGCGCCTGTGGCTGTGAGTTAAGGGACGGGCGTTGCGAAGTACGCGCTTGCGTGGGACTTGACGGGAAGTATGCAGGTTTTGTAAAGTGTGACTTTATTTCTAAGGGACAATTTACTTTTACTGCAGATCAGAAGGTATAGGCGACCTAAGATGTAGGCTACCCTATTCCTATCTGAATGTGGGGGTTAAATGTGAAATATTTAACCAGGGTAACCCCTAGATATTTGGCTCTTTTTTTTTTCAAACAATAACAGTTGTATATGGATTATATTATATATAGATTATAAATATCTTAATATACAAAAGAAAGTCATGTTAGTTACTAGTACACTATTTATAGCTCAAGAACGGCTTTACGGGATATACTGAAAATTGGTGGAGAGATAGCTCAGAAGCAGGAAAAGGACGTAAGATACTTATCATGCGATCGAAATAAATAAATAAATATGATAAATACCAAAATCTTCTTATTTACTGCCTTTAAGGAGGAACAGAGTTCGACCGGTCAGCTATACATTTATAAATTCGAAAGTAACGCAGAGGAAGACGCGGACAAAGACTAGTTAATTACATATATATTTATCATGTACAACACTCAATTTTCAAACACAAATAGACATTTACGAGTAAAAATGATCGTGTTAATTTGACAAACGCAATAAATTTTCGTGTTCAAAATTATTATATAAAATAAACATATACACACAGTTGATTAGTGATGAAAAGTTTGTTAAAAACAGTGGTGGGTTCATTGAGATGTCATTATTATGAGGACTTACATTCAATTGCACGCAAGAACGGAGTAGTCGTGGTCAATTGCTTTTTTACAAGATTGTCAAATTCCATTGAAATGAACTATATACACAAACTGCCGGAACAAACTTCATTTTGTCCAAACTTAAGAGTAAAAATTAAATAAATGCGACGTTTTTCAAGCGATTACCTTATTTATGTCCCAATCATAAACAAAAAGTTTTATATTTTGTAGACTCCAATACTTTATAAACTTAATGATACATACTCGTTCTAATGCTTCATGGTATACAATATTTTTTGGTTGGTTATTTGGCGCGTAAACAAATAAGTTAACAAAGTTTCAACGCTGGAGCTAATAACATAAAACTATCCATGTGAGCAAAATGGATTTCCCAGATTAACGGCGCAAATAGTTGCAGAGTGATCCTGTGATTTACTTATGGTCATTGCGAAGGCAGATCGCAGTGGAAATTGCAGTCGTTTACTTCCCGTAACATTACAATACATAACTTTTTTTTTTTATAAAAATTGTATTCAAACAGTCTAACCAATTTGAATATTATATACCATAAATAATTCAAACGCGCATTTTTTGTTCTATATTGACGTTGACAATTTACGTCCTCTCTTTGACAGCAAATTTTTATTGAAATCCTATTATTTTTACGATTCCCCGTAATTTTTTTCAATTTTAATTTTTTTAGCATAAAAATTTTCCGTGGAACTTACAAAACGAATTAGCCCCCTGGGTTGAGCCGTTTTTAACATATGCGCTTAGCAACCTCCATTTTTATTTATATAGATATAAATCGTAAATATTATATATTTGTGTGTCATGGTTCAGCTCTTTTATAGTTTCTATAAATTTAATGTCACTTTTATATATTTAATGATAGAATGAGCTTATATCATTGTAACTAGTCATATAAAGCACTTTTATAAAGGATTTTTCTAAACCTTGTAATACTGAAAGTCTATTAAGGATTAAAAAAAATATATAATATAAAGTATATACTCGTATATCAATTTAACATTAATAACAAAAAGTGGTTTTCGACCGTGACAGGACTCGAACCTGCAATCTTCGGATCCGAAGTCCGACGCCTTATCCATTAGGCCACACGGTCTGGTTACGTAAATGGCAAAATAGGACAACTTACGCAGCGCAGGCCTCATAAAAAGCAAATAACTGATGACGTCAGAGGCTGCTCATATTACGATACGTAGTTTTAGAGTTGATAACACAATGTATAAAATTACTACACAAATTGCTTTTTATAATACATACACGAACCTTACAAACACCTTAAAGTCTTTATGAAAATATAAGGTAGATCACATCATTCTTTAGAAACTAACTTTACTTTTCTACTAACAATTCATTACATTTTGACTGTGATTAAATCAAAGACAATTAAATCAACATTGTCTGATTTAATTCTCGTCAGAAATGAGGAAGACAAGTCTGGAACGCGTTGAAAGTCGGACTTATTAGATCATAATAGGTAGCCCTCCGCTCTCTAGTCAGTGCTTAAAAAGATACGGATGGCTTATCTGTGTCCCACTGTCCTAGAAACAAATTAATTTAATAATGAAGATTTCGTTTGAAATGATTTCTATAAAGATTGATGTAAGAAGATCATGTATATCATCACTGTAAGAGCGTGAACAATACAAAGAAGTTATTGTTCACTTAAGAGTTAGGAGTCACAAAAATAATGAAAACAAGTCCCGGTGTAGGGGAAGTACTTGTAAATTATATAATCAGTTTTGTATAGAAAATAAAATCAATTAGGTAGTCATTTTTTAAAAAAACCCGGTTTCCTTCATATAATGTTTGGAAAATAAAAGACGGGATTAGTCATTTAATAAGTGGTTAATTTTATTTAAGTTAATATATCACTACTATATTTAACATATACATTAAGTTGCATAAAATGGTTAGTTTCCGCAAACCAGAGCGTAATATGTTGTAATAATTGTTAAATGACCTTAAATAACTGCAGCGCAATTAATGAGATAATAATATAGATTTACATCAAAAACAAAACGCAGAAAAATATTTAAGTTTGTTATTAAGAGGGGGCGGGGTTTTCCATAAATTTATAATTTCCTATAATTATAATAAATTGCTATAACTATGATGTTAAATAGAAATATTTGAAAAGACGCTTTGACATGTAGCAGTTATTTTAATAAAATGCAGTTAATACGAGTATATTTTTAATTTTCTAATAGGAATAAAACCACGTTTAACTTTTTAAGCCAAGGGGCGATAGTTTCCCGTGTCGAGATATGTTTACTCATTCTACGTACGAAAGAGGCAAGGACCCATGATAACCCCGAGGTTTCCCGGCCAAAGGAATATCACCAGTATTTTTAGTGTCGCAATAAGACCACGTGGTAATGCTACACTTTTTATAAACTCGTATATTTATAATGACGTAGCAATAATTGTTAAAACGTTTAACGAGAAGATCGTGTACAGCACGGGTTTCCACAAATAGAAAATTTCCTGGGTAGTCTTACGTAAAATTCTTATTTTGTTGTTGTTGCAAAGTAGCCATTAGTCACATTTTTCTTTACACGTAACATGTTTATGAATAATAGACATAAAGAAAAGGGATAATAGACATTAAGAACATATATATAATTTAGCTACAAAGGGCGACTCTATAAATAGTCTTATAAGATATGGCGTTAAAATTAATTATTTATCGCATTTAAATATGCTAATTATTGATTGCCAATGAACTTATTTTAAATTACGTCATTTGACAGATTTTTAGACATGTTTTTAGTTTGTCATAGAACGTCTCGATTAAATAAAAGTACTAGGAGAGCATAAGTACCTTGAAATAGAAAGGGTAGCTTATGATGGAACAAGTCTGAAACATTTTCATAACGTATTTTCATTATGAACCGTATTTTGTGTGGGTTAAAGTTTAATTTCTCATATGTTACGGTATCCTGCTCTCACATATTTACTATTGGTATACTATTGGTCGGGCGACTTTATCAATGTGTGCGTAAGCTGCGCGTAGCTTCTGCTACCCTACTGCTACCATCATACAATGTTGTGTGTTTTGTCATTTCACGATAAAAAAATAAAAAAAAAAACCTTTTTAAAAAGTTATGTATGATAAATATTCCAGGTATTTAATCTATATACATACGTATATATAAAAGAAAGTCTTGTTAGTTACACTATATAGAACGGGTGTACGGTCATCCAAAATCTGGTTATTTACGGCCTCTAGGGTGGAAGAGGGTCTCACCCTGTCAGCATTTCTAATTCTGAAACTGAAGCCAGATGAAGTCATGGGCATAAACTAGTATTATATAAATTTCCATTTATCAACATTTAGAATGACTGTCAAGCACTAAGTCCAGCAAGAAGAAATATATTATTTTAAACCTGTGTCTTGTGTCTCTTAGTCACATATAAATTCAATTAATTCAGATTAAATTGTTCCTTAAAACATTTTGTGTACTTAATGATAAATTAAAGCTTTCAAACGCCAGATGTTGCTTCAGGAGCAGGAGAAGATTTACAGTTTCAAGACGTGCTAAATTTAATTAATAAATTATTATACAAAAGACCTGAATTTATTGAGTCACTGATCTCGTTGGTACAAAAACCCAATTATGCTCACAAAGAACGCTGATTTATTCATAGAATCACTATCGGAGGAAGCCATAATATGTTTCCTGGTATCGAAATTATATTCGTAACGCTAAAGTTAAATTAAAAGTTCGAGTTCATTGCTATTTTAAGGTGTCATTTTAACTAAATTGATTTTTGACGTTGTCAATGCATATATTTTATTATTCTTATATACTTAGTCATTAACTAAATATAAAGTATATATTGAATAAGAACGTTTTATTATTCAAAATAAAATTCAGTTTGATAAAATAAATAAACAAAAACGTCAATGCTTAGATTGATGATGCCGACTTGTCATTTCTTATCGGCATTCATTAATATTAAAATAAAATAAATCAATCCTTAATATTCTAAGACATCTTTATATTTTTTCAGTTCCTATAACAAAGGCAAACAATATGCTTGTATTAAAAACAGGTTGTATTATTTCTCGACTTAGGTCAAGAAATAAGGTAAGCATAAAATAGTAAATTTTAATCGTACTCATGCCATGTAAAATGTAATGAATTAGAGTAACTAATTTAAGTTTAATGATTTATATAGTTTTTATAAGAATTTCTAGTTTACTATATAATAAGGTTTGTCCTTCAGCGCCATGGAGACTCCCATTCATCTCACATCAGGACACCATATTATTTTCGATTACCGTTTATGGGAATGGGAAACTATTCAATGACATTTCACCTCAGTATGTCATGGCCGATGGCAAATTGTGTTGGACAATATTTTAAAGACATTGAAAGTTGGCTCTAAGTGGGGCAGAGGTACAACTCCTTTTACGATTCACTCAATTTATAACTCATTGTTGTAACTCTTATCTAGATCGTTGTGAGTACTAAAAACTTTTAAGGTAATTTCTAGTGATATAAAATAAATGCGGAAGTATGTAAATATTTTTGGACGGTTTTGAGACATTGATCCAAAAACTTCTTAAAGTAAATTTTGTTGTAACTTCCATATGAGAGTAATAGAAATACTTAAATTAAACGCAAGTTTAGTGAATGTTTGGACATTTAAACATCTTTGCTCGGCTTGAGATATTTTTATATAATTTTTACTGCTATCGTGTAGTAGTAGTATATTGGAAGTTATTTTATATATTTTTTACATTATGTTTTATTACCTGATGGCAATAAATTCAATGCGGAAGGTCGTTTTTGTTGTCATTACAGTGTAAATAATATAAGAAATAAAAAAATCTTTTTCTATAGGTACCTTTTACGAAAATACTGAGGGTAGTGTCGCGATCCATTTATCGCTTTTATCTTCATGATGTCCTGGTAATCAATGGTTTTATTCTATCAGGTTTTATCATCAGGTTGAAAAAAAAAATCATTTTTTAAATTTATATTTATTTTAGAAAATAATATTTTTAAAGCAATTAATGTTTTTAGAGTTTTTTTTTAATCTGTTATACTTACGTCCTGTAGCGTGTTGACAATCAGTAAAATATATACAGTCAGTCACATATTAGGTATATATTGTAGTTGATACAGTAAGAAATTTCGCACTAGGTCCTCTATACTCTAAACATTAATGGACTGTAAACGTTGAAGGGTATAAATAACGATTTAGTTTTTTTATTACCCAAGGGAATTCCACACATGTTGATATTTACGACCCCCAACGGATGCGTGTCCGGCTTCACATTTAACTGCACGCACACTTTAAATACAGCTTTAAAATAACCAAATGAGTAACCGATTGCTTTGTTTCTATGGCATCAGGAGTAAGATTTCTTTGCGTATTCTAGTAATATTATGAGGAATATGTTAGAACTATAAAAAATGCTGTGGTATTTATTACGGTTATTCAAAATTTTAATATAATTTGTTACAATATATGCAAAATGTCCTTTTATATAATCTCTAAGTTTTGGCGCGGAAGAAAATTCTGTAAAGAAACAAAAGTTGATGGAGGTTGGTCACGATGTTGAAAATGTTTCAAGCGAAGTTTTGAAATATGAAAATTTACATAATCGACTCCAAAATAACTCTTGTCACTGATTTTTTTTTGTAATTGTTGAAGTTCGTTTATTTTAAAGTGATGACAAAATTGTAAATATTCTTTTATAATATAGTAATTATGTATGTCCGTAAACACACCGCAGGACCTCAAGACACCGTAAGCGCATTCTGTCGGCGTCCAGAGCGGTACGCCAGAAAATTAAGAAATCGATGGCGGTAGGTGATAAATAACAAGGACCAAATGACAGACATTCACATCTCGTCTGCCCGTGGTCACGGTTGCTGCAAAGTAACCGAAACGTCGGGGTTATGTAGTTTTTTAAAATAATAAAAATCCGCGTAGTTTATCCGAAAAATATTAGTTCCGTTTAAAAGAAAAATACCTTACTTCAGGAGTTAAGTTTCGGGACTAGGAAAGAATATATAAATAATTTATACTTTATAAATAATTTTATCT
Source organism: Danaus plexippus (assembly GCF_018135715.1). Lineage (NCBI taxonomy): Eukaryota > Metazoa > Arthropoda > Insecta > Lepidoptera > Nymphalidae > Danaus > Danaus plexippus. The sequence goes on along the minus strand of NC_083559.1, from coordinate 11,994,383 downwards.
TTAGTTAACAACGATTCTACGGATACAAATAACTTGTTAAGAGTTTTATTTGTCATTCAAAAATTGTAGCGGTTCTTCCATAACAATAATAAAAGACATCTAAATCTGTTGCAATTTAATTGAAACACAACAATTAAAAATTTAGGAAATACATTGAATATTTTTTTAAGGAATTTAAGTGTTAATTTCGCCGAGCAGTCGTAATAAAATATATATTTCTTGTATGTCATATGTAAAACTGTTACAAATATTTTTATTTATATATTTGCGAGTTACTTTTAATAACAGCTTTAAAGCTATACACGTAGGCTTTAATTCAGAACACCCACCTGTTTGAAAATCAGTAGTAATATAAAGATAATTTTATTAAAGCTAATAGAAAAGCTAATATAATATTTGGCTCGTTTATTAGTTACCAAAAAGTACTCTTTAAAACCAGCCACATCCCCATAACGAAGTCTCTGACCTCCAGAAAACCTCCAGAACAACGAACTTGGCATTGACAAATAAATTCATTTCAATTTGTGTTAAGCATTTCTACAGATTCCTTTTATTTATTTAATTGTACCAAACAACGATATATTTTTTTTTGTCATTTGTTTACAGAAAATAAAACAATTTCAATAATCATTTATAAGATTTCAAAATGTTGGTTGTGTACCACTTAATTGATGAATAATGTTTCTTGTTGTCCCTAATTTAAGAGTTACATTCAGTTTGTCGATAACTTCAACGATTGAGGGACTTATAGTAGCTATTGTATTGTCCTAGTTAAAATGAGTTTCATATGGGTTAGGTTAATACAAGAAAGTCCACTCCAGCACATAGTCTACCCATCTACATCAGTTATCACAAAATAAAGGAAGTATTTGTAATAATTAAATATGATTAGTTTATAACGCGGATTGAGTTTCTTTAGTTGGCCCTAATGGTAGTAACTAAGTTAGATATCAATTTATTTCCACGTTTACGACCGACGTATTACAGCTTTTGGGGCAATAATTATGCCGCAGTTGGTCACCTCAATAGATACTCCAATTTCGGTCTATTCGCACCAAAGATATGTCACGGAATTAGGCTAAATTTATAACATTATATTATCTCTTGAGTAATAACGAAGTTTTATTAGATTCTTTTTAGTTTAGTTTACGGTTGTGATTTGAAAACATTGCCTATCTATGAGACATTTTTTTTATTTAGCTAAAAATTTGTATAAAAATGACTTTTGTTTATTAACGTTGTTATGAACTCTCGCTCATTGGTTTTTGATTTAAATTTTTTACATTAAACATTCCGATTGAGTCATTTTAAAAGGATCACATTTGTGGCTATACGTCTGTTGCCCTTGATTCAAAAATTACAGTGTTTGTAATGAATCTCTCGTCGGGTGATATTAATTTTAAGACATAAACTTTTCGCTCAATCGGAAGAACGAATTATGAAAGTATGTTTGTTATGTGAACCAAGAAGCTTAAATTAAAAAAAAACATGTTCCTCATGCGTCACAGCTTTATATTAAATTTATTAATTGTTTATATGAAACCGCTTTTAAAAAAACAATAACCATTAAAATAGTCAACAGAAACTCTCTGTAAACGAAATTAAAATATTATAGTCATGTTGTAAGAGAGGAAAAGGTCGAAATTAACTTATCAAGTTTACTGCCCAATCTCACGGCAGTGACTATTCATCTTAATTTTATTTGTCAGTAATTATACCACAGCACTGTTTTATATCGCTGTAACAATAACATCTCTCAGCGATTCTTCTCAATGTTACAATACACATGATTATGTCATATAAAAATTATGTTAGTTACGTAAATGTTTAAAACAATGCTTTCATTCATCATTTTTAATTTGCCAGCATTTTAACAAATTTCATAACCATGTTCTAATGTAATAGATTTTTTTTAATATTACATATTGCTTAATTATATTAAATAATATAAAACAATTAACAGTAGATGTTATATTTTTAATATTTCATGATTTCACATTTTTCTGCTGAGGTCGACGTCTCACAGGTGTCTACTGCTTAGTAAGTTTAAATAGGAGGAAGGAAAAGTTTTCTGTGAATAGCAAAAGAAAAAAAAAACAATACTTTTCATATCATCGTCTCGCTATAATTTAAAGATATACTTAAAATATAATTAATCTGTGTGTCCTTCTTACACGCCTTAAGAATTAACCACAAGAATAATTATAGATTTTTTTAATTTATACTAATTTAAGGTATATATATATGGAAGGAAATAGACTTCCCGAAAAATCACTTACAAAAATTATTGGTTGATGACTGTTTTGCTGTAGTCGAGTCATGAAAATGCAGCCGTCCTTTACTTGGTTCTCCTCCGCCTGTCTCGGATTGATACCAACTGCCTAAATCCAACCTGGTCATTCAAACTGTGTCACACGAGCTATGCATTACAACTCAGCTATTCTTAACGAGATTTTATTACTGCGCACTATCAGCTTTTCTTGTCGCTAACTTGGCTATGCTTTTTCGAAGGTTACTGTAAATTTATTAAATAATTTATTCAAGTGTAAGTGACGCTTTGAATCAAATGAAGGAATATATATATGTTATAGATAAATCATTACAAAATTGAAGTAGTTGTATTATTCCTCTTATACTGTTTAGATGTTAAATTTTAACAGATACCTAAGTTTTATTAATTTCTAAAATTGATCGACATCGGATACTAAATGTCTAATAATTTCTTTATTAATTCAATGACGTATCTAAATTCAGAATCGTAAGAGCATCATATCTACGTATAATGCTTACGTTCGGAATATTTGCTTAAGTATGTTCATTGCATACTTTTTTTACGTAATGATTATTTTTTACCTAAATTTACTAAAAAGTGAAAATATATAAATAAGTTAATATATATTTAAATAGATGTATTTTTACGTATACATTATTTAGACCGTATAATTACTTATTCTTTCTTTAAGCTCGTGTACACAAATTTTCTTTGTCCTAAAAGTTGATTACGTAATAATATTGAGTAATATTTTGTATCAAGAAACGACGACTCTTTTTCTACGTCAACTTTTATTTTTAGAATTGTTAATTATATGATTTATTAAACTAATACATTCTGTATTATATGATTTTACAACGTCAGTTAAAGCAAAAGTAATACAACTTATGTGCCTTCGGGTTACATTAGTTAGTATAAGCGACAAAATTAATTTTACTTTATAATAACATTGAATATGAACGTGTATTTTCCTCTCTTTTCTCATGACAATGTTTAAAAATAGTTTCAATATAATGTAACAAATGCTTGCCATTTCGAAGACATCGAATGACGTCTACTACGACGACGGGAAGGGCTGTTTAGTTAGTCACATAATTGTTTTTTGAAATAAAGCGTATCACAGAGCAAAATCGAATTAAACCTAAATACCTGAACCTGAAAATGTTGCTTTTTCATCTAAATGTTTGAAAGCATATACTAAAAAACTAGACTGAACCAAAACATTATTGGCTACATATTTGCAAATAAGTAACGTAAATAATAAAAGGACTATCTTATCTCCACAAGCTCGAATTTGTATCCAGAATGCTTTATTTAAACATATAAATAAATATATATATATATATATGTATATATTTTTTTGTTTTCATAAGCATTTTGCCATCTAATTTCAATAGTGAAATATCCTGTGTATAAACACGTGGATAGGCGTGTGCTGATGTATATTATTGAGGGGACTGATCAAATAACGTAGATTTGCAATTATATTGTTTACCAGAATGTACGTGAGAACACGAACCCGACTCCACCTGTAATCCGAACTTGTAACTCTATTTGTCAATCGACATAATATATTACAACATTGTTTCCCTTTATCATTAGCTACCGTGGATATCGTATGTATGAGAATATTCGAATTCAGGAACTACTTCGAGAGGAAAGTAAAATATTTTGATATTTTTATCTTTTAGTATATATATATAGATAAAGCTGGCGCTGAGTAACTGCAATCATGTAAATATGTCTTAACAAGTATATAACATAGTGTCATAACTCACGACAGACGATGATTATGAATCTTTTTATATCTGAATATTTCTATCGGCTTACCTCTAAACCAAAACTTTATATAAATCTAATTTTAAAACTTTTTTAAGACTTAACTAAATCTCCTTAGTAGTGTTAGTTATCACATTGTCTACTTTAATATTTCTACATCAGCCCTCACAAATATAGTGAATGATAATTATTGTGTTAGTTATTGATGATAATGGTATTCATGGAAAGACTATGAGCATGGCGCGGACGTATCAATTTCTACATATAACTTGTATGACATATTATGTCATGTTTAAGTAGATGTAGCCATCTATGATAAACCATTGCGTAGCTATTTTAATAATTTTCGAATTCGAATACCATGATGTTATACATTTTTTTTCCATTATTTACAATCTCTCAGGAGTACGAGACTATTAATAATAATAAATTATTGTAATGAATACCATCTTAAACGATAAACGAGACAGTCTCTACATTTCTTTTCCTTTTATATCGTAGAAAAAAAAAATAGCAAAAAAATTTGCTTTAAAAGATGAGATGTAACATAACGTAACGTAATATATTTAACAACTGCGTTTACATGAGAAATTCAACGAAGAACAACCTTCATTATCATTATTAACAATAATGAAAATAATTTTCTGATTAGTAGCAATCATTGTTTATTTTAAATTGTAAATAAACGAATAGGAACCCACCCAGCTGATGCTAAATAAATTAAAAGTAAACGTTCCAAGGTGAATAACCTTCACAACACCTAAATCAAAAATAGGGCGCTCTTTATCACAAAAACATCCATCCCTTAACAAAGTGTTCGGCTCTCAAAGTGTTATTCTCACCATTAAAGGGTTAACGCTCGAACTCGAATAATAATAAAATTAAACTTCTATAATAAGGTCAGCTTTCTCTGACACCTACGAAGAACTAAATGTTATTTTCGTTCAACATATTAATTATTGACAAACACCTTGTTCATGGTGTTGATAAATTAAGGTGGTAGAGCCTAGCTGTGGTCAAATTACTGCAGCTCGAACAACGACTGGCTCGACCGGGCAAGTACCACCCTCTCACAGAAGATCGAAGTAAAGTAGTTTAATACGGCTACTTTTCTTCCGATTATGACAGAACCGGTTGCCCTTTCCCTTTTCCCACCCTTTCCTCTCCCTCTTCCCCAAACAAGGCAACGCATCCGCAATTTTTTTGCGGAGATCCATGGGTGACGGTACTATCTCCATTAGGTAGGCCGGCCCCCTTTGACATGAAAAAAAAATTACCAAAAGCATATATTATTTGCATATTATTATCATGTTTATAATAACAATAACATATATAAATATGTATTTTTATTTTACGTACTTAGAATACAATACAGCAACACACAATAGTTGTTGAAATGAAAATGGAACGGGCTAACAATTGTGAATTTCAAGCTTAATGCCAATGATTAAAATATCACAAAAGTAAATAATGGTTCTTTGTATAACAAATTAATTGCAAAGAAAAACGACAACAAAAGAAATCTTTATTGATTGAGATAGTGTGATAAATGTCTTCGGACCGGACGCGTCATGTAAGACATATTTATTGTACTGTAAATAAAAATTATGAAGTAGAAGGCAATATCGAGTTTCATCACAGTTCATAATTTTTACTAAAGATATTACATAGGTATAAATATTTTGTAAGTACAGAATAATAGTACCTGGCTGATGAGTAGATAAAACATTTCTCTGACACATATTATATTGTCTACTTCAGTATTTTCTTTCATTCCAAATCTAAAACCATATTAAGGTATCCCGTTCTATGTAGTGGTAAGTTTGTGAACATTTATTTCACGTATCACATTTGATACTGGTAACCCAGATATTTGAAGAGATTCAACTGAATAACAGAGAGCAAATAACAATTTCCTTGTGGTCCAACAATAGTGTCCCTTACTGAAAGTAAACATTATTTGTGTTGGTAAACAAATCTCACACACAATTTGAGTTATATTTTGGGTCAATCTTATTTCTCAGATAAAATTTTGCCAGTTCAGAGATTTTCTAATTTAATTTCACATATAGTGATACGTTTATAAAATATAGCACGGAAAATGTGTTATATACATTCAATACATACTCGTATTTATACAAGTTTTGTTTGTAAAGCCACGATACTGGCGACCAACCTACCTGAATTGGACTTATAGGTGTCCATGAGTTGAGTAGTCATTTTCAAACAGATAGACAATATTCTCATTTATAGCCTGACAACATAAAAAATTAACAAACTATGTGACACATATTTGCCGTGTCGGGTATGATAATCGGTGGTAATTGAAGCTTTAAGCCTAAGTCATTGACAACCATTAATACCACATTGTTCGGTTTTTCACTTCCGTTGAATCGTCTAACATTAATCCGAATGTAATCCAAAGAAAAATAATCTATATCTTAAATTAATAACTGTCACATACAAGTCTTCATACAATTGGAAAAAATTAAGGTCAGCTTAGCAAAAAAAAATCTTAGGTTTAGGTAAGGTAGAAACAAAAAAGCCCAGGTGGAAGGTAAAAGGTGTCATGAAAACTCACTCAGAGCGATTATTCAAACCAGATTTCATCAAATGTCTTAAGTAACTTCTTTACAATAAAGAGACACAAAAAAAAACCTTTGGTTTGACATCAATATTAACTTCCTATTTCGTGTAAATTTTCAATTTATAATGTATCCAATACATTTAAATCATTCCGCCGCAGGTGACTTAAGGAAAATAGTTTATGTAGGAAAAAAAAGAACAAGAAAATATACATAATAAAAACCTTTATCATACACAGAAGACATATGTAAATATGTTAACAATATGACATATTAAATTTACACTATTAAATATGAACATCTATAGAGGTCCTCGGCCTTTATAGGAATATATCAATCAATTGTAATACAACGAGTCTGACATCAAAAAGGATATTAATATTTATTTGTACAAAAGCATTTATACAGGTTGACGTTCTCAGTAATCCAAGAGCAAAGTTCAATTGCTCTGTAGGCTTGATTTAAATCAGCAGAGAACGAATGATATGACTCCAATAATATCTCTTCCTCAATAATTCAATACGTTTTTACATGTTCTGCGAGCGATCGTCTTATAGAGGATAAAGGCCTTGTAAACTGGAGGTTTTCGTGTCTGAGGGATATAGAGTACAAAGACAGCAAAAATATGGAAAATAATTTATGCGATGAAGTTGCATATAATTTTATTTATTATAAGCTTTTCAAGCCATCGTGTAAGCCTGTAACTAGGTTTTAATTTTTGTCATACAAACCTTAAGGGATGGTTATGAAAATCATAAATATGTACATATAACTTCAGCAATTTACATAACAAATTTTAAAGAGAAGAGTTTTATCGAGTCGTTGAAATTACGAAAATGAGATTCACTTACCTATAATAGACAGTATTTACTATTAAGAGGAACTCCTACTACCTAATAGCACCACAAAAGAAGCAATCGTTGAATACATTACAATATTTCATTTATATTCTTTGTTCACTAAATTTATCAAATAAAAATGATTAATTATTTTTTTTATATAATTTATAAACATCACTTATTTTTTGTTTAATTCAATAGATAAAGAAGTGGGTAAATAAGGTCTTAAAATGTGTTACACTTATATTATTTCAACATAATCACTTGGGGTTCATAGAAATGTTTGCCTGCTAACAATAAAAAAAAAATATTAATCGTTGACAAAATCCACAAATTGTGTTAAAATTTGTGTATTGCATATATCTGCTTAAACAATCTGGGTGCTTATAAAACCTTATTCTTTGTTATCATTTGATTGCTATCATTTCAATCATGTATGTTATTAAGTATGATATGTTATTGAATTATTCGTTACCAGATTGTAAATAAGTTATAAATTCAACTCAGCGATTTTATCAGTTGCCAAAATTCTGTGCTCGAATTCAACAATAAGGAAAAACCATATTAAACAACGTTGAAACATATAAGATTATGGTACGCGATTATGAATTTTATTACAATGAGAAAAGTTTATTTTGCACGCTCCAGGAAAATATTGATGTAATGTATTCGCACGACGCGCTTTTATTTAAAGTCAATACAATTTATACGTTACTTCGTAAATCGAACCAGAGAATTATAGTATGAATTTTGGTTTTAAAATATTATGAAAAGAGAGCAATTTCAAAAAATGTTTCTTATAAAAGAAATAGTTTATGAATTTTTGACTAATAACTTTTATTGCGCTGGGTGTATGTGTGTGTGTGTGTTTCTATTTGTTGAGTTTTTAACTGTATCAAGATAACAGTGACATAACATATGCATATATCTGTAACACTTAAATATCACACACAGGTTTATTTTCCAAAGAATCCCGAATGACATCCGGCCCAGAGCAAGATCTCATCAAAAATAACTTGATGTCAAAGTTCGTTCTCACAATTCTCAGAAATAGATACGCAGATGTTATATTTAGAGGTGTGAAAAGGTAGACACAGTGGTAATGTTTAGGTTTTTTAACTATCAACAGATTTTTTTGTGGCAGGAAAATAGCTACTTTATTTTTTTATTATTTACACAGAAAAATACACACTCACACCCGCATACACACACACAAAAACACACGAATAATCACATAAAGAACCGTCTTGCTGATTAGGATAGTGCTATTCAATGTATTTAATATATGTTTACCTTATATATCTATACACTTAAATTAAACTAATATTTTCGTATAACGCGTATACTACGCGTAATTTATAGTTCTTCTTCTTCTCTCTTCGAAGATATGTCTGATTGTATGATATGGGTACTAACCACAGCCAAGACATCCATCTTGTTTTAAAAAGGTGGTTACGAAACAATACTTTGATGGATATGACGTTAAAACAACCAATAGCAGTTGGGCGTTTCCAGATATTTCTTTAAAGATATATATAGATATATATAGATATATAGAATGTAGCGTTATAATAAATTTAGAAATAGTTCAGACTATAAACATTTCTGAACGTCTATCTATCTATCTTATTAAATATATATGTGAAAAACCTTGATTTACTTTAGTCGTTGTTTCTGAACGGATAATTATGAAAGTTTATTTGAAAACCTTAACATATCATTAATTTATGTAGAGCTAAATTTTATGTGTGTGTGTGTGTGTGTGTGTGTGTGTGTGTGTAATGTATCGAAAAGATTTGGGTGTCATTTTGGTCAGGCTGCTTCAGTACCGATATAACATAACCTAAGCCATATAAACCCCACAACTATGACCATGGATTTCATTAAATATGTTTCTATATTATCTAGTAGTCATCCTTTTCCATGTCTTTGTTTTCTGACTAATACGGTCATAAATTTCATTTTGTATTTATTTTGTAGCTTTAATAAATGTAAAAAAATATTGAAATTTGAAATGAAATATTAAACGGAACCAGATACACATTAATTTTTTTTGGAAAATCGATTTTATACAGATGTAATATTAATATGAAAACTTTTTGTCAATTTCTTATCTGATCTGATGTATATATTTCATTAAATTAAACCAAACAACCGGTTTTATTATAAATTAACGAAGACATTAGATGCAATCTGGATGAATAAGAAAAAAAAATAGTTCTTTTTTGTCAAAAAAAATTGACGTAAACCTGACGTAAATCTAAACAAGTTTTAGATATGAGATAATTGTTTATATTTACCGGGTTAAGTGCATGCGTCATTGACAATAGTTTTTTATTATATTGTGGTGATATCTTACGTCGGTATAATATGAACGGTATAGAAATGGAATGTGAATATTATCGGAACTGGACTTCGAAAGTAAGACAACATTGACTGTTGAAAATCACTGTATCTTTTTTTCCAATAGTTAATATCCCGTATTGGAAACTTACGAAAGTAACTAAGTAATTATCTGATATTCATAGTACATTTCTAAGACGAAAAATTTCCAATCTGCAATCAAATTATATTCAAAGCCTTTGAAAATTATCAAAGATACATTTATTTTTTTCATTTGCCATTTTAGATTACACACTCTTATATTATAATATTTATAAATATAATTTTCATAGCATTCTTTCCAGAAGACTCGTGGTTATATCAGACACCTAAATTTTATTCAACAGATATTTATTACAAGAATTATATGAAATAATAATATCTAACGTCAGCTCTGGTCAAATTACGGTTTCATTTGTTGACGCATTGAATACCTTACAGCTTATACTTACAGCTCCAAACTGATAGCATAAATGTAGTTATACGATAACAGACCTTAATTCCACGTCTGTAAAATTATAATTCCATATAGACAATATTCAGGATACGTAAGAGGCTTCTTAACATGCAAAGCGTCAAGGTTACGTGCAGGTAGGCCCTATCGATTTCGACAAAACATGAAGGCAAAGAATACTACACCACCGGAATACTGCAGATGGCTTAAATAATTCTAAAACAGAAAGAAAATTAATCCTATTTAAACTCTACTATTCTTATTTATAAAGGTTTGTATATAATGTCAATCACTTATTGATTAAATGTTTATAGTAATTTAGGTTTATGTACGTATTTTTATCTTTTTTTAAATATAATTAGACGTATCATTTCATTATTCTATGCTTAGGAATAGATACAGCAAATTAAATTGAAGTTCAACATCTCACAGATCGTCAACCTGGTCTGCGATACGGCGGATGAAGTCTCTAATATTTATTATCAAACACATTTATCGAGTTCAACATGAAATTCCATCGTTCCCTTTTATTCATCTTTGCACACACCCACCGATGAATCACGAGTCATTGAACCCATATTTATTTACGAATTTTCCAAATGACCCACTCGTTTAGATTTCGCCATCACTTATGAAATGTATGGCTTATAAATATTCAATGGAAAATTTAATGAATTCACGCATTTCATGGCACTAATTAATGTTCAATATAATTTGTTGCTAGCTGACACCGGTTATTTTTCCATTGAGATGAATAAGTGTATAAATTTTTCAATATTTTAAAATTTAACAACATGTAATCAATATAAACACAGGTATTTAATTTAATTACGCGGATAAATTATGCTATAGAATTACCAGCTTGTTAACAGAATTTCACGGTCTATAAGCCATACTTATTGTTAGAATAATTAAAATAAATATTATAAATACAAGCTCCTTCATTCCATCATATATTTTTTAAATTGTTTTTACTAGTATTCTATTTTTTTGGAATAGGGGAAGTCCCTAAAGTCTTCGTTCTACTGTAGCAAACAAAACAAAGAGACATATTCAAATTAAATTTGTATTTGTGACTACAGACTTCCTATGATTGTGTCTGTGTTTGCAACATATACTGATTTAATTATATTATGTCTAACTTTTGTGTGGTAATTAATAATAATGAATAAATTGAATGAAATTTCAACCGAGAAATTAAATTTCGTTTTATAATTAAATGTGAACGTATTTTACGCATCCATGTTAAAGAAGAATTGACATTCGATTTTTATTCATAGTTTTTTTGGTTTTGTTCAATGAATAAAAATGGTTTCCCAGTTTTAAGATTTATATACGAACATGTAAAAAATTCACTGTGATGCCCCAAAATCTCTGTAGTGCCCTAAAATCAATGAGAAGGTTGCTTTGAAACTTTCGAATGTAATATTAGCAACATAAACCTCTTTTTTATCAAGAAGGTTAACAAAGAAACGATTATATCTCAAGTTCTATATTACAGACATCGACCTAGGAAGTCTTTGTATATTGTATTGCTACTCCTTACATTCGTTATTTAAGTTTAATTGCAGTTCAAGGTTCCGTACATTCACTTGATAATTCACAACGTTATTTTTAATTTACTGCATGTTATGAGATTTATTTTTATTTTGATAACAAATGTTGTTATAAGCGTTATGTTCAACGAAATTTAACATATAGGTTGCATAATTTTCTTTATAAAATTTTATGAATATTCTATTCTTGAGGAAAATCTATCAATAAGTGTCATTGTATAAGACGGATTCGCGATACAACTCGTAGCAGAATAAAACATCAAAACTTACAGGATAAAAATTGCGATACATCAACGTCTGTGTGTGAACATAGTGCTTTTAGAATCACCTGTTTTTCATACCTTTTTTGCTTTTATCCCGAAATTTTTCTATATATTGTTGTTTAATATTTGAATTTCTTACATACAATAATATATGGCATCTACAAACATCCCTGTTCCCACAAGGATGCTTAACCTACGTATTCAGTATGAGTACCATAGCAAGTGTGGAGTCTAAACTTACAATTATGCCAAAAAAAGGCAAATATATCAAATTAAATAACATGCAAACTAAGGGAATGTTACTATTACAAAAAATGAAGATTTTTGTAAAAAGTCCTTAATTTTTTTTTAAGTAGGTATGTACATAATAGATTCGTCTTATGTGTCATATTTAAAGTTGACAACACATCAAATCCCTTCTCTACCAATACGAGGGACATTCTACCCATTTATAGAAACACATATCTCTTTAAATTATTATTATCAGGATTTTTAGACCAATTCTCTATTCCACAAAATTTCTTTGTCATGTGATTGAAACCAAAGACTTATCAATATTCTATAGAAATTTAATTATAAAGTATTTTCACTTATTAAGTTGGCTCTAAGATCATTAACAAAGTAATGATAAGTTCATAAAACTATTACTAAAGTATAAATTTTGATAAACTACCAACATATGTTACATACATATATACGGAATTTAGTTTTTAAGTATGGGTTTAGAATAGTATTTTTTTTATAAATTATTTAGTTTTTTTTATCGTGTCAATGAATACGATCGAGTATGTAGTGTTATACGTTTTATTATAAAACCTCCTTAAAGAAAGAAATAATCAAAATAGTTGCTACACGCTGTGCATATGAAGTAGCATTGTGTACTGAAAATGTATTGAATGAGATGTTGGAAGACTTTTCCTTTTTTATATTTAAATACAAAACACATTTTTCCTTAAAACATAAAAAATGTACTTCTGTAATTTTAGAGCATCACTTCATTTAAAATCTTAACAAATTGATATAAAAAACAATTAATGTATTAATTTCATAAGTTTTTAACGACGAATTATTTGTGTCAATGTCTAAATTGATGATACGTATATAGATAGAAGTAACAAGATTTTAACATCGCCACAGGTCAAGTTATCGACGCGGAGTACACATAAAATGATATTGTTTAGTAAAATTATACATCACTTATCTCACCATTCCACAATACTCTATTAATAAATCAATTTCATCACATAATTTATTATACGGGCACGAGTTTGAATGATAAAAGGAATAACAAATATTATTGTTAGTAAAAATAAAAATATAAATATATGTATTTACGATCTTCTGTATTATTTTCATAAACGTCTCTGACGTATCATAGTATACCGATCACTTATCGGTGTTGTGAATGAATGACGCGTTCCCCGCCCCCAGATGTCCTAATTATATGACGCGATAGACCTCTATCATAAAACTACTTTTTGATACCAAAGAAAATACTAAGAAGTAAGAATTATACAGATACTTATTCGTATAATCAGTCCTAGGATATAAAGTGAATGAAACTTAAAGTTATAAAGGATCGTCGAAATTATAAAGAAAAAATGTTTTGAAGCTATTTAGAAATGCTTGAGAAAAGATAAGATATTTCAAGCAAGAATTTTTTATGCTATAAATTGTCGTAAACTTACTTTCAAGAAATACTCATTATCGTAAATTTACTTTCAAGCCTTAAAACAGTCATATCTAATCGTATAACATTAAGAAGAAATGAAAGATAACGTAATCTGAAAAGATCAATAAAAGATATAACAAAATCGAATCAACTGGTATTCTTCGGTATATTCAATTCTGGAAAATTATGAATATGAAAATTTTTTTGCAAGAAAGTATTATGTAAATTTTTGAAATTCTATTAGAATTTCCGTTGAGCACATGACATGGGCCAATTTGGAGATGAAATTATTTGTTCCTTAGGCATTGCACATTCATTCTATCCTAAAGAACTGTCATGGCGTGTTTTTTAATTTAAACTATTAATTTTCATATGCCATAATTTTTTTGACATCGGGAATGTTTTATAAATTATACAAAGAAAAAATTGTCTGTGTTAAATAGTGGACAAAGTTACCCATTGACTTATTTAGTTATGCTTATATTTGTACACTTATTGGCTTATTTTGTATGATAATCGGGTAAATCTTAAAATATGAGTCTCTTTCGTAAAGTAACTGAAATAATAAAAGCGTAAACATTGAAAGTATTTTTTTTTTTTGTAATTTATTATTATTTTTTGTTTTTTTCTGTGTTATTCAATAATCCAATATTTAATATTAGCTTAATACAGAACATTATTAAAAAATAAACATCGTACAAGAAAATATAATAACGAATCATATATTTTTATTAATAATTAAATATAGCGAAAAGAAATAAAAAATATCCATGATCAATATTATTAATGAATATATCAACTAAACTTAGGAAACGATAAACACAGTAATATTATGCAAACAATGTAAAAATGTTTAACAAACTAAATATAGATAAACAAGTAAAGGGTATAACATGTTACATAAAATTAGAAGTTACTAGTAATTTTTTTGTCAAAACCTATAATTCACACACGACAACTGATCGCTTCCTATAACTAAACCAACGTACATAAAGTGGTTAGCGTATTAAATTCAAAAAATTAATTCATATATTGTTTAATGTTTTCTTTCTATCTAATAAAACATATTTTCGTTACCATCCAAATGCAAGATGAAATAATTCTATATCGTTTTATTACACCGTTTTGTTACAAAGTATCTAGATCTACAAATTCCTACATAAACAAATGTTTTTAAGTGAATTTTCCGAATAAAACTTACAAAAAGATCGATTAAGATATGACATATGAGACTATTTTAATCACGACCAACACAGTGAATACATAGCCTTACAATAAAAACTGTCAATTTTAGAAACAAAACTTGTAGTCATCAATTTAAGGGCAAAGTACAAAATTAAATATTTTATTAAAATATAACATAGCAACTATTTTTCATATGGAAATTCTTACATTACGATTTTATTATTTTGTTTATTGTTTGTGTTCTGTACGTCCCTTTGATTATTACCACTATTTACATCAACGTTTCTGTCGTATTGATAAGATAGACTTCCACAATATGTTGATATCACTGTTATGACATAGCTATTAAACAATGTTCTGCGTTGCGTTAGTTTTTGACATTAAGTAACATATCGTAAGATCCATGTAAATTTTTTTTATTATAAAAAATCTTACAAAATTTTTAGCCCAAATATCAATATTAGATTTTAATAAATTTGCTATATTTTCAATATCATCCGTATCATAAATCTTTCTAGATCTGAAATAATTCTTAAGTAAAAAATATATTAACACCTACATAACTAGGTGACGTTGTCACATAGCTTATAGCTCGTGAATTCCCATAGTTGTTTAATATTTTACATGAATTTAATAAGAGTATAATAAATAGTGTAATATTTCATGATTATTGTGATTGATTTAATAAGGAGAGTATTAAATGTTAATATAAGACACAAACAGGACTTCATGTACTATGTGAAGGTACCATAATCAGTAATAGTTTTTTTCTAAATAGCTGAAATAACTTCCTCGTCCAACATCCATTGTTCCGATTCAGTCTATTTATGTAAGACTGGTAAGAATTTACAAACAAACAAACAGACGATAACATTCGAAGTTACAGCAGCGGTATTAAAATGACTAAATGTGCGTATGATAATATATAGTATTTTTTAGTATTTAATATTAATGTGTAGTATATAGGTAGCTATAATTGATATCTGAATAAGCCAGTATGTAAATAGCCTGGATGTACCTTTATATAAATACTCTCAATATTTATATCACATATTAAGTTTAATTTGACCTTCGATAAATTTAAATTAAATTTAACTGAAATATTATGAATATGCATTAACTGTTCAAGATACGGGTTCAAAATATTTGTTATACAGGTTTTACTGAATATGTCAATAAAGTGACTTAATTAAACAGTTGTTATTTTTAAAATGTCAATATAATTGATAGATAAAGAAATAGCTCATCGCTTTGGCTTCTTAATTAAATTTTAATAAATATGCATTTTTATGCATATTTATAAAAGCGACTGTTTATGAAGGAAAACCGTTTACAAACTAATTAGCTAATATTAAAACGCTTGTCGATACATTTTAGCTGTAAATGTTGCATGTCTATACAAACTACGGTCATTTAAAAGTATTTAAAAATGTCATCTCTATGTCTGTTCCACGACAGAATCGACAGAGTAATATAAGTAAGTAAATATTATTAAATTACAACGGTACAATTTTTTCAAATGTAATAAATATTGAATTTGAAAAACCATTATCGAGTTTACAACTATTTAATTACAATTACAACCACGTGTTTTCGAAAATGTTTAAGATGTGTTTTAAAAATGTACCAATTATAATTTTAGTACCCCACTGCACACGACAGTACAAGAAGAACAAGAAGACAGAGATTACTAAATAATTCATTATCATCAAGAATATCACCAAAATCTTCATCTAAAGAATTCACCAAATTAATGTATAACTTGATACAATATTGTATTAGAGTAAGCACTGATCTTTAGTTTTTTTATCCTTGCAACTCTAAAATTGTCTGAATAAATAATACAAATAAAAGTGCATAAATATGCAGCCCTGAATAAACCTAAATAGCTATAAAAATGATAGCAAATTAGTCGATACAATAACCTGAATGCGAATAAAATTTGTTCTAGAATTATCCACAAGGGCTTATCATTAGATCATGTAGGCGAGTTAGTTAAGATATTAAGAAACCGCTAAACAAAGGAAAGTCAGTCGCACAGTTTTAGCAACCGGCGCCGCAGGGCTGTCACGACATTAGGACTATAAATTGTATATATTCAAACATTATTTCGTGACTTTACTCTTTGTGAATAAAAATGTACATTGAATTAAAAGATAACGGCTTCCTTTAATTATTTTTATGCAGATTCAACACTTAATAAATCGTTTCTGTGATGTTAATTTTTAATGATTTTATTATATTTTTATATGTGAAATTTTGTTGGATATGTATGTTATGGTAGAACTGTTTTATGGGTCTTTGTTATGTATTGTAGAATATGAAATTAATCAGATATTTCTTTATGTGATTGTGTTTTTCACATGACTGCTGCTATATGTAGACGGCTGTGCCAATTAAAGAAGCATGCTTTATATTTTCAACAATATAACTGAATTTCATATGAATAATGACGCAATACCATTCTTTAGATACTTTGCATATCTCGATCTCTTATTTACTATGACATTCCCGGAGCTAACTATTACAATATTCGTTACATCTTAATGTGTTTCTATGAATCGATTTTCCTGTTACGAAATGTCTTTATTTTATGGATGCGTTACAAAACATTATAAATGTATTACGTATTGCCACATTTGAAACAAGCGGAGTAATGTTAGTTCTGTTTAAAAAGAAAGGTTCATATTATAATGTTTCGTTATTCTAAACCAGGCGAGTTTATTGCGACATCAAATGTCAACACTCAGTGGTCCACCACAATGATGGTGGTTGAAGTTCTCGGTACGCTTTTGATATATATATTATTTGTTTAAAATATAAAATTAAATATACAAAATTTTCCATCTAACAATAGCTTATTTGAAATTCACGTATGGAAATACATTAACTAGATAAAGAAATCGACAATGCCTATTCTAATGAAAATCAAAAGGACATCGAATTTAAATAACAGATATGTATGATCAAAATCTTTAAGCCATCTATAACTTTTTTAAATTCACAAACTTGACCTCTGAATATTCTCGTTACCGTGTTCGTATCTAATTCTACCTTAATGCCTTCAAACCTTATTATTGTGATAAACATAATGTTATTTTTATTCGACTAAGGCAAATTATTTTTAATCTACCTATCCATTTTATACGAGTGAATGTAAATTTACGTTTAAAAACAACATCACGATGGCCTGAATCTATTTTGTGTAGCGGTATTGATTCAAATCAAAACAGTTTAACATTTCGCCAGCTCACAACCGTTTATCCTGGAAATCTCATTTAAATCGATACCCATCGGATTATTTTACATATCTCTCACATCATAAAAAAAAATTATAAAATAAAGTAAAACAACAAAATTGTCCATTACAAGGAAACTACTAAACCATTAAAAAGTTTTTAATACGTGTCATAGTATATGTTCGCTCACGTGCTTCTCTATTACGAACGCAGTAATAGAATATTTTGAAAGTAATCAAGGGCAGCATAAATCAATTGCATAAATTCGCTGTATCTTAATTCTCGAACGCTCTTACGTCAACAGCTTTTGCATTATCTACAAGGATGTGGCAATGAAAATGTTTTATGCTTTTAGCGCACCTAATCTGGTTACAGCAATGGCGATGTGAGGACAGCCATTATGTCTTTCATGGTTTCGACTTAGTCAGAACATTCTAGTAATACATTTCCAATATAAATTTCGTGTGTGGTTTTTGAAATACTTTAAAAAAATAATTGACTAATATAGAAAATAGATATGTGTGATATACAAGTATATTGAAGTTAAAGAACTAAGTAGAAATTCATATTATTTTTAGATATTTAACGTGTTAACCATATATTGCCATAGACAAAACAAGATCTAAAAAAAAAAATTACGTCATTCGGCCATGACACTTTGGTTTCGTTCGCAGAAATAACATGATCGCAATTATTTTAAATTAATGGTTAATTATAATTTAATATCATCACATTACATTAACACATAATATAAATATTTAATTTAAAATTGAATAAATTTAGAACGAAGCAACAACATAATATTTATCAGCTTCCCTTACCTTCGCATAGAGCCGGTGACAAAATACTTTATATTCAAAAGTGTTAAAGCTATTCTGATAAATTAGATGCATTGTTTACGAGTAGAGAAAAATTTGTTTTAACAAAAAACAATTTACCTCTTATTTGTTTGTTACAGTAGACATGAGTTTTGCAAAATAATCATATATTGTACACTATCATGACATAAACTTAGTAAGAACCGTGTTATATTAAAAAATTATGAAGAACAATCGTAAACACAACATATAAAATATCTCCGTTAATGAAATATGTTTCTATAATTACATCATTTCAATTAAAAAATGGTATCTTTCCCAGACATAGTCTCATTTTGGACGAATGTCACAAGTGATAATGTCGACCCGATAAATTCTGTTTCATTATAAAACAGAGTTTATCTTTTTAGTGTCGGTCAGTCTAAAACTACTGGACAAACTTTCATACAGCTTCCAGTACATATTGATATTCGTGAGGTTAACTGAATATTTAGATGCACACATTGTACGAGTCGCACATGCTCTGATGCACAATGCAAACACAAACGTCAACTAATTTGGTCAGTACATACCAATACCAAGTTTAGTCACATTCGTAAAGTAATATTAGAATTATGTATTCATCAATTGGGACAAGTTTTAGACGGCCTCGGATAAAAAAAAAAACAAAGAACAGAGAGAAAATAAAATAAAAATAAATAAAATGTAATATAATGAATTGAATTCATGTTAGATAAATAGGAATATTTTTAGTTATTAATAAATATATGTAAATATATTTTTGTTGGAAGGATCTACCTCCGACCATGAACGTCTTAAATTGTTTTTCAAGGGATGTCAACGCCCCGGGGCCTTGGAATATGGGAGCAAATTACGAGAAAAGACCGCCGGCGAAAGGTAGATTAGGGATTCCGGGAATCAAATTTTTTGCACGCAAACCCAGTAGTACCAACCTCACGCCTATCTCCTCACAGGAAATTGAATTTAACTTATCATTCTCGAAACATTTTATTGTTGTTTGCGTATTATCAATCTTTTTTTATTCATCAAAGAAATTAATAAATAATAAATTGCTTTTGTTACCACCAGTGTATAATCACCAAATACCTAAAAAATTTTAAACTTAAAAGATCAATTTCTTTAATTTGTGAACTAAGATTTTGATAGTCTTGTTCATTGACCTTTTGTTTACTACGGATCAGTAATAGTGAAATTCTTGGAATTAATTTCAAAGCTTTAATAAAAAATAAAAAAATCGTTTGCACTCAAAAGAATTATAAAATTCAATTAACACAAAGACTGTAAAGTATAAATTAACAATGCAACCACGAAATACTGATGGCTAAACTTATGAAACAAAAGTCTATCTTGTTCAAAAATAAAATAATATCATTTAAGAAACCAACTTAGTTCTGAAGTCTGTCCCGTTCTGTCCGAATTACTTTTAATTGACTTGTTGTGTGTTCTTATGATTTATTTATATAAAGGCTTTTACTAGCACTTTTTTCATTGATTTTTTTCTAGAAACTCGCCTCATTTGTACAAATATTTTTGTAGTGTTTGATACGAATTACATATGAAAAAACATACATGAAAGCTTATGTTAGACGTCGCTTTTACATATAGACAATGAAATGAGACATGAGAAAAATTTAATTAATTAGTTGTTAGACCGAACTAAAAATACATATATCTAAAAAATTATCGTGAAAACATTTTCCACATCGAAAAGAGGAGGTAAAATATTTCTTTTATTTTGTATCTAACCTTTCTTAGTTAAAATTTATTGTACATATGCCTTTGAGCTAAATACTCCATTCAGTTGCATTACTAATGTATTTTTCAATAAAAAAAAAAAATACTAAGCACCATTGTAAAGTTCATTTAATAAGAACTGTGTGGCTTTATACGGCTCAGTTTAAATATAAGAGCGTTAAAAAAGGGATTTTTGAGTTGAAATATAATAATCAATTTCATTATTAAAGTATAAATAAACTTCACTAGACTGGTGGGTTCATATGACATTTAAGTGCAAGCTTCATATTTATACGTAAACTTAATTCTTCAAATATTATACAAGCGATAGATTTTATGCTGCTATTGGTTGTTGATGTAAATGCTGACTTGAATTTTTACTTTCTCGATTTTTTATCTTACCTTCTAATTATGTTTGTCCCGAAGATATGAATATCTATCACTCCGTAAGGCATGAAATTATTTACCTTATACCAAAATAAACAGAAATCCTGGCTGTATTTTCCTTTCGTCTAACAGAATAGAAGTACATTTTGCACACATCTTTCATCCTTGACAAAAGACCCCAAAACAAGCTCAGGGGATAAGAAACACGAGGTTAAATAATTTACATTATTCTAAAATACAATTTTACATACATGAAATTACATACGAAAAAAAAACTATTTTTCTAAATATTTTATTGAATATCTGCTTTACCTACTCTTCGAATTTGATTAACTAATAACTATGCTTTTCAGGTGTCTCCTGTACTGAGATTTATTTGATTAAATTTGTAACTTTCCATGTTCAAACTTGCCAATAGTATTTGTCGTCGTTATATTTCTTTCCAGAGTCAAAATGAAACACCGGAGTCCAAAAACTTTTCATCAATATTTATATTATATATTCTTATAAATTTCGACTAACAATTTATAATGTTAAAAGTAAACTACTTTTACAGGAAAGACAAATGTGTGGAAAAAAAAAACAAAAAAAATATTAGACGGTTAATATAATATAATTGCCATACAAAATATTATCTTAAAACAATTGATATATTTATTATATTTAAGCTTACGTTTTGTATCTATTACATTTAATGATAAAATAAATCATATGATTTTAATGTTTACTTTTTAAGTAATTTATATTACTTGTTGCATCATATTTCGATCTGTTTATTCAATATGACATTGGGTCTTCATACGTCCTTAAAATTTCACTAACTTTACCTAAATCTCCTTTTGACGTAGAATTTAAAATCTGAACACCACGCTTAAACAACCAGCCGGGTTAAAGTGGAAGCAATTTTAAGATAATAAGATTTCAACTATTAACGGTAAACACAGATTAATTTTTTTGTGTTATTTCTTACGTTTCTTCTAAAGACCATTATAATAATTTTTAGAGAACACTAATAGAACGATTTTAAAGCCTTCCTTTTTTCAAGAGAGACGATAATCAAGTCTGTACACCCACCTTCGGATATAAAGTTCCTACCCTCGTATATTGATTGCGATAATTTGTATTTGATCTATTAATTATCTACATAAAAGATATACGAGACCTGCAGTCGTGTGTGCGGTACGGAAAACCGCCTCATAAATGACAAGTACACCTCTCAGTTTCATATTTTAGATAGTTGGCCCTTATATTTTCTAAGATTCAGGTCTTAGATGCATTGCCCTAATGTTCTTACGGACCACGTGTTCAGTTATGTAATTTTGACGTATACGTAAAACTTTGACTATATATGAAGTGACATTGACAAAGTCGCTAGTATCAAATAGCATTAAATAATGAACTCTGGTATTCACCATTATCATTGCTTATTAACATGTTTTGGTTACTGCGTTTAGTGTGTTGATGTGGCTTTTCTTGACAATTTTAAAATTACAGCCAAACTCTCCCTACTTAAAATTGTAAAAGGTGTATTTCATATTAAAACCTCTTCAAATTTCAAACTTTATTAATACTCTTAAGGGCAAGACAATAACATTGAAGTGTTAACTAGTTAGTACAATAGCAGTAAATTGTGTTTTAGGAATCTAAAATATGTAATATTATTCGGCCTAAGGTTTCGTTAGCCCAGTGTTGAATTAGATTCGTTAGCCCAATGTTGAATTAGATTCGTTAGCCCAATGTTGAATTGTTTGTAGTATATTTGCATCTTAAATTCAATTAAAACCGACCACTGTTTAGATTGTGCAAATATTGCGGTCGTATACAAAATTATTTTGTATAATTAAGTTTGTATAATATAAACGTGGGCTTAGAATTATATAGTGTTAGATTGGACATAGCACGTGGTGTAAAGGTAAACATCGTGAGAATTGTTGAATACATTCAAATTGATTGAATGAAGGCTTTCATTTGCATTTAACTGTTTATTGAATTGTGATACTGTTTTTATTAAATTCATTCAGTTTGTTTATACATTCAGTTCGCTTTTCTTTGTTAATGATATTATTATATTGTTAGCTAATGAGGATATAATGAGGATTTCACCTTTAATAATTTCTATAATTTGTTATTAATTTGATGTTATTTTTTTTTCAGTATCCTATATTATTTTAAATTCTCTTTAAATAACTATGTTCTTAGCAGTGAATTAAACAAGTGATATAAATTAAACAATAAAATGTATTATAATATGATTTTTATTTTTCTTCAATACATTAATGTCAGGTAATAAAATTTGTCCGCTCAGCGGAAAGGTACATGGACTTACTAATAAATTATCTTACACTATATCAGTCTGACGGTCGCGCCGAGCGCTGGTCCTCTTATACTAGTATCACAGATGAAAACAGCGGTGGGTCGGGTAGTGAAGCGCACCTTCGAAGACTTCGATGGGCGCCAGAGAGTGTGTCACTCTTCTGAAGCAGATGACAGCTGTGTGCTACCACCAGAGCTGAAGGAGCTGCGGTACACTTCGCTTCCAGTTTCAGGTGCCGTACCACGATCTGCATTCTCCACTTCATCAACTCCCGGTGTCAACGTTCGCAGCAAATCTAAAGCAGCACGAGCACGCTGTCCATCAGCAGCCGCTGACGACGCTGCACCCGCTACGCGATCCCACGGGCTCTTTTCTCGTAGAAACATACGCCGTGCTTCACGCTGTACCCGTCGTGAACGCAGAGCAAAAAGAAAAGGAGATACCGCTGAAGCGAGCAATAGTAAAGCAAGCGCTGGAGTTCGAACGCTCACTGCTAATCCTGGCACTACGGCCGACACAAAAGCTGCCAATGCGTGTGGCAAATGCAACATAACTAGTGCACCCGTCAATAGTCCAACTCGAGCAGCACGAGATTCTTCTCTATATCTAAATAAAGAAGCGTTAGAAATTCTACACCTAATAGACGATATTCTTGAACAGCTCGGTGTTGCAATCGGTCGAGGTGGAACAGATAATAATGGCGCAGCCAGAGACGGAGCGGAGCTAACCGATGGTAAACATTTTCGTAGATCCTCACTCGATTTGCCCTCTTTCCTTGCATTTCGCAAGCTCGCCACGGAGGGGCATCGGGCAGGTCGTTCGGGAGGAAGCAAAAACGGTCCAAATTTGCGGTTACTTTCAGCGACGTTGTCAGGAGCATCAATTTTTAAAGTAAGACCTTCGCCTTCTTCGACCAAGTCTGGTAAATTGATTGCCGGTTCGTGAAGTTGTAGAGCACTGGCTCCATGTGCCCTCGCTCTTAAGCCAGAAGACCGAGCCGCACGATATATTCTTGTGTACATGACGCAAACTGTTGCCACTGGAGGGAGAACACCAGCGATGAAGTACACGACATAGTAAGAAAGCTCCACTCTTTGCACAATTAGTTCTTGCGGATAATAATGGTGGAATACTACAATGGTAGCACGAATCGTTGCTGCTAAACCTGCAGCGAGCCAAGTAGCTGCGCATAAAGCTGCTGGGCGGCGTTGGAGCAAGCGAGTGTGGCACCGGAGAGGGTCAGTGATGGCATGATGTTGGTCCAGAGCAATCAGCATGACCGCCAAGAGCGCAGCCAAACTGCAGGCCGAAGCCGCAACATCACCAGCTTCTATCCAATTGCCTCCCTCCCTTGCAAAGTACTCGCCAGACAGCGCGGGCGCAAGAAGGGAGGTCGTCACCAAATTTGTCGCCAGTAGATTAATGACAAACCTAGAACAAAGAGAAATAGATGTTAATTAATAAAACCAAGAATGTTCAGCTCAGAATCAGAGGTACATTTATAACATTCTCTAAAATATATATTTTTAACTGTTTTTTTTTTTAATACCAGCTATGAATAATATTCGAATCCAAAACAGTGCAACCTGTCCTCGTATGTTTAGTGATAAGTATCAACTTCCAAGTTTATGAAAAGTGTTCGACCAAGTCCTAAATCAATATACCAAAAATAGAAGTATACAAACTCTTAGAACGAATTACAATGCATCATAAGACTTGTGACGGTAATTTGAGGTTACAATGATATTTGTTTACAAGCCTATGTCTACATTGACACCAAGCTATAGAGTTTACTTTGCATCATCGGTCGCTATTCCAATATTTTTTTGCAACTTAGATATGTCCGTAGATAATACCTAAACGCCTAACGTGCGGAGGACTTTCGTAAAGCGTTGCAGAACGACCGAGTTACACTATTCACGTGCTATTTACCATTCCGGTCTCAATTACAAATGTTGGCCTCAAAACTTATGCCCGGGTCAGGAGACTATAACCATTCAGAAAATTAAACAACAAACTTACCATTAGAACAATGTTTATTGTATTCAAACCCGAATCTATATATGAAAATGAAATAACATGTTCGGCGTCCGCTCTCTCAGGTTTTGAAAACGATTGTAACATAGTGCATACAAACATTTCGACCTATCCGTCATAAAATATTAATGTAACAAATTATTAATTATATTAAGAAACTGTTACTGTACATTACAAACATTATCAATTATTTTTATATTCCAATTTCAAGGCAAGGTTATTTAAAGAATTAAAGCAAACATTGCCTCTCGAGTGCTAACGGACAAACAACTGGCAATCAGATATTCAAAATCATGATCACAATTAACAATAAATATAAAACAAATATATTATGTAAAATGGACTCTCCTTTTTAGGATTTTAACTTTTAATGGACATTCTGTCGCTGGTTTGCCAGTGACTGATCAGCCAGTCTTATTTATGCTCATAGTAACACATTGCTATAATAATGTTCCAGAATGTTCCCATTAGCATATGTAGGATAAACTGCCCTTGCAGCCCTTGTGCCCTTCATGATATGCTGACATTGTTAACCCAAGACCTTCCAACATGTCAGATTTGAAAAGCAAATTTTTCCTTTAATATTGCATACATGCAACATGCATATATATCTTATATAGGCGGAATCACTCTCGAATGACTGAATAAATCTGTTGCCAAGGATGCGTCTACTTTAGTTTCAATCAAAAGATGACTTCAAACGGACCAACATTACTTTATTAATTATTTATAGAAGTCGATAGTTATTAAAATTAATACTCTCATAAATATTAACTCATATAACACAAATGTGGTTGTTTTAACTAAAATGCGGCTGCAATGAAACACAAGCAATTAAAACTATGTCAAGGACGGCCATAATACATTGCATGTTAGTTTGTCTGTCTATGTTTTTATATTTACATTATGTACTTTGAGTTTTCATAGCGTTGCGAAAATATGAGGCAGGTATGATTTTTATTTTTTTATATAAACACATTCTAAAGCGGAATTTGAAGATGAAATTAGACTAAAAAAAAAATAAGTTTTTCGCCACATGTCCCATTTGACCGGAAGATGATTTTGCACTATTCCGAAGGTGAACAAACAAATCTATAAAAAAAATAAGAACGTCATCACTAGAACCAGAAAGTGTGTCAAATATAATACCAGTAAATTAAGTAGCAAAAAAAATTTTCCCTACAAATTTTATAGCCCATGAATCAATCCGATCGCTATTTAAGTCAATGTCATATAATTATATTTCTTTAATATTGGTAATAAAAATAATACCTGTGCGCAATTTTTACTGATTTACTTAGGATGAATATGCCGGTTAAAAGCATGTTTATGTTACAGCCGTGTACAACATCTGAATTCTTTGATTCTGAATTATTATTATTATTAACAAATAACCATCAAGGCCGGGGAAACCCGGGTACGTATGGTATATCATTCTAAATGTTCCAAATAACTGAGTTTTTTTCTTATTTTATTTCGATCACCTTGAAGCAAATGTCAAAGAGCAAAGTCACCACAGATTTAGTTAAATTGAACCAAAATATAAACATGTCGGGGAAATTTCCTAAGCAGATACTACAGCTGATTACAATATTTACATACATATACTGCAGTACAGCTCGAGTCGAATGGCCCGATGTTTAAATTATTCCACTTTAAAATTACATATGATAATCAATTCCTCTACGTATTTATAACATTGACAATTAGAACATAAAATAAATTCTGAGAAATCTTTATTTATGTTCTGAGAGACTTCCAAAAATGAAAAAGACTGTTAATTACACTGGATGATATTTGATTGCGCCCACACAAAACTCGTAGTTTCTCGTTATTCGTTCTACAAATTTTTCATATTTGACTTTGAGTGGAGAGTCAACGTAAAAATTTGCTTTTAATATAACAATTGTAACGTTTATAGGCGCCCTCGTTTCGTTTTATCTAAATATACTTAAGTTGAGGCCATTAACTGTATGCAGCTGTAACGTACATAAAACACAAGTTAAACTTTAATCATGAAAATTATATCTCATATTTGTATACATCTATAAACATATATATTAATATTAAGGTCGTATTAGAAAGCCCATACATAGACCGTAAAAAAACAAATTCGTATTTAAATGTTACTTTATCGATTACTTGAGCATAGCTGAGCCTTTAGTAACAAGTAAAGCGGATATTGATATACATAATTGATCAACTTCTACCTACAACATGCTATTTTAAAACGTAATATGAAAATCTTTATTCGTCCATTTATGAGTCGGCTTGCATATATCATTTATAATTCAGTTATTACATAATATAAACACAAGTACACATTAAGCTGCAGAACTTTAAACTTAATGACGTCGAAATGTTTTTTGTCTGTAATAAATCGAATATGATTGTACGAATATTGTTATTTCATTGCTTTTGAACGGTTGCGGTCATTGTAATAAAAGACAAAGAATCCATTGTTCCAATGACATAAATATTAAAACAAAATACATTTTAATTGTTGTCGGAACTGCAATGGATATTTAACGAAAAAAAAAATAATACGCTTAGTTTAAATTGTTACAAATTGATTATAAAAGTCGAGTATAATGTTTATATTTATACAACCTTAATCAGCCATCAAGAGAGACCTCTAAAAGTATCCGTAAATCATAAAAGGATGGTCAGAAAAGGTCTAATGATTCATTGTTATATTTCGGCAACGTTTGAAAATTTTCCGTTACAACTCGCTTAGATAGACTTACACAAGTGCAGAGAAAGGGGATTCTTATAAACTGGTTTCAAACCAGCCTGGATAGAATGTTGCGCATTTGCTTGTTTTATTTTGCTGTGAAGATACATAATGAAATAATAAACATTAAAATGTTTTTATGTCTATATTGGTTTACCGCACTCTTTCGCCTGAGCTACAAAACAGGTAATATTATAGATAGTAAATCATATAAATATTAGGCCTCGGAAACAATAGTAATTTTTTATTTTCTCTGTAACTATTGACATCACGTATTTCAAATTCCATCAATATTATTTATCAGATGTGAAATTGTAACCGATGTACAAAATCGTTATTTATAAAATGATTAAGGATGAATTAAGTTCACTTATGTGGAGAAAATAAACGATGTTCTCAACCATATTTATCAATGCTTAAACAATAGTGTTGTGCTGACGTAAATCTCGACGTACGCAAGCAAAGGTTGTGTACATATAGAGGCATAGGATGTAGGAAGCAATCACTAATTACTTCATTCGGTTTCTTCCGGTAATTCCCGATAAACAAAAGTCGTGGCATTTTAAATTTAAGATACCTAATACATAGAATAGTTTTAAAAGCATATTTTTTTACTTAATATTAAATTATTAACTTGAGAAATATTTATTCTATTATTTATAACTTACTTCCTACACATGAAACCGGATTTATATTTACAAATGTATCACTAATTATTGAACGTAAAAAATTGTTACGGATTGCATTACCAATACATTGTAATTAACACACTGATTACGGGAAAAAAATTCACATATATTTTGAAATGTTTTTGTAAGAGTTAACATTTCTAAGCCTAAGTTGTAACCGATCTCAAAGTTTCTCCAACTTTCGCATTTCCTTCTGCAACACATTGGGTACAATTTCACTAATTTACAAGAGAGATTAATATTCACTTTAATAAATAATATATTGAAAACAAGGAGATCCGATAGGACTGTAATCAATGAAGCTATGAATTTTATATATTTTTTTTAATATATCTATTCCGATGCTATACTATAAGTTATAATGACAAACGTATTTTAAATTTCAGTATTATTAATAATGTATTGTACCAAACAAAAAAACAATACAGCCCTTCGTGAAGCTTCCTTGTATCGTGAATAAAATAAATTTATGATTTACTATCAGTGTTTTCGGCTCTTTGTTTTTTTATTGTAAGAACCATCCGCTTTGAATACCAATCGTCTGCGGGATGCAACGACCTTCCTCGTTGATAGACGTTGAATAATGTATGGATTATTACACGATTATTTTAAAAATACGTTTCGCATAACTTAGTCCCGCAGGAGACAGACGAGTTCCGTTTTAATTGAATACCTCTCCCCTCAATACGTGTTTTTAGGTATTATTATTTCCATAATAGTAAATGATTTACTTCTAAACATTATATAAATAGTGGTTGCGTAAATAATTTGTGGACAATATTTCAAAACCCCGCGGCAATTCTTGCGAACTCTGTGACGTCATCCAATTAACAATTGTCGTTTATGACGCGACACTTTAAGCTGTTCTTCATATAAATCTTGGCAGGACATGAACGTTTCATTCAATGTCTTAAATGTATGATATTTTTTATTAGAGTTGTGTTGGCATCATTGTGATGATGAATGCCAGGAATTTTAAAGGGCGTAGCATATTTTGATAATTCAATGAAGCCCTGCTGGTCAGTCAGCGCAAGTAATTAGCGTAGACATTGATAAATATTGTCGTTAATTTTTATATCTTCCTTGTGGTAATACTCTTTAATGGCACAATCATAAAATCACAACAGTATTTAAGATATTTTGGAAAGTTTAAATTACTAAGTACTTAAAATAAAAAAAAATGGCATATTTTCTTTTTCAATCCATTTACAGCGTAATAAATTTGACATGACTTTATTCTTACGTATTGTATGTAGAAATTTCTATGGATACATGTCACAATGGTTACCATTGTTGAGGAAGTGCCACCATTGTTCGTGCGTATGCGCAACTAAACATGGATCAGGTGTACAAAACAGTGGTATATAAAATTGTTATTCAGTGAACTTCTTAGTGCAATATAACAGATAGTCTTCAGAGGAACAGAATGGTACCACACATACTATACGGTGGGTAAATTAGCAAATGGTAAAGAATAAAAAACAAATAGCAAAAGAAGTACCAGAAAAAGGAACACGATGTTTAAGTGGTTATTAATTTTAAGAATTCCTAAAAAGCGGACAAGATGTATCAGTAAAAAGCTTTGCGAAACCGACCATGAAATTCGACTAGGCAGCGAAGGAACCCCCGCGATTAGGGCTGAAAGCTTCAACGGAGTCTAATGTTCCCATTCATTATATATAAATCTTATTCACTTACAGTAAATGGTACAAATAAAGAAAATTACTCCTAACTTTTATTCAATAGTTACCTCATAATATATATCATATATAATGAAGCAATAGAAATGACCAGTGAATATTTTCAATTTTGTTAATTAACTGGCAAGGATCGATTTCTTTATGCGGATAGGAATAAATGAATACGAAAAGGGCGACCCTCTCTATATGTACGTGTTACATGCATTGACCTTGACCTGAAAACACATCAGGTACTCAGGCTGACCTAATTTAAAATGTAGCCATAGAAACTATTCAGCGTAATGCCAGGTTGACCCGCAAACTAGCTTCAAATTAATCTAGATAATGGCGTCGTGTACCAAATGTTTCAAAATCTGTTAAATTACAAAACATTTCACTTAGATATTCAGTTTGTTTTTAATATTAACAACAAAGCGTTCTCTTTCGCTTCTGAACGATTACTATCGGTAGGCCAATATCCGTGAAATATCTTGGAACAATAGCTGAAACGACTCTCACCACAAGTTTTACTTTTTATCTGGTCTATTTTCTCATTTTCAACAGATCACTAAAGCCCACTGAAGGTTTAATGAAACGATAAAAATAAAATGCAAATCCGATACAAAATTATTTACACTTTAGTAAATACGTTAAGTCGTTTCAATTGAATGCCAGTTGTGTAATTCTCCGAACATTCTATTGTGGGACACAAAAAATAAAATAACATATAACATGTGGATGTGTGTTAACTGAAACAATTGATGACGTTTTCCCGCCAATTAGTTGCTATTGTCCACTGTCCAGCTCGTTTGTGATTGCGGAATTTGTACCTGCGATTGTAACAGGATTTATATGTCATTTTTCTTACTTTGGTTTACCGAATTGAGAACAAAAAGACCAGTCAAATTACAATGACGGGAAGGAAAATGTGAAAGAATAATTTTATTATATCGTTACTTTTGAGATTTAGAAATATATTTTTTTTTCTCAGCCAACGCTCTGAACAAAAGATAATTAAAGAAAAGATAATAACTGTTTTATAATTATAGCCATCCCGTAACGTAACATTATTCAGCCAACTTGTAATCAATTACGCTATGTAATCCGCAACACGGCCGAATCACTCGTAAATCATGGAAACGGTGAGTGATATTCAAATGGATATATATTTTTTCTACCTAATTATGTATTCAGTGAATGCGCATATTAAATATAATTCTTTTTATCAATTTAATGATAGACAAAATATATTTTTTTTTTAATGTTTAAACAACTGAAATTTAATTGTATTTTATATTAAGCGTTTACTAAGTTATAGTTAAGATTTACAATTCAATCGTAAAACTATACAATATTAGTAAAATGATATTGAAGAACCAAAATCTCTTGATATATTTGCATAATACATTGATATTTACTAAAAAGTTGTCAGATTTAGAATTAATTTGGGGAAACACAGACGAAACAGCGAAAATCGATCTGTTTTACATATATTTTTGTCAATACCTAAAGCCCGTATATGCTATTTCATTAATATTTACGGTGTATTTATTCAGCACCGAGACATGCAACTACCGTTTTATATTTAATTATTTCTTCAAAGATAATTACCATTTACTTCCTACGTTTAACGTGCCACGGTCACTGTTACCTTAAAATGTAATCTAATGAAGTTTCTGCATACTATTTCAATTATATGGTTATTTGTTTAATTTTAACGCAACAATCGTGAATGTGATTATTCTGAACGTGGAAATAAAACATTACATATTATTTTTTTTTTTTAATAAATCACACTACCGCGTCTTCATTGCCGATTACACGATCTATTGTGAGGATTTCAAAAACATCTGTCATACACAATTATTTAAGAATTTCATTTATCTTTAAACATGACTAAGTGCCAACTAATCTTGCTGTAATATGCGGAACGTTCAATTAATTTTATGATGTATTCCATTATGTTAGAGCCCATATCGCATTGACAATAGTTTTAACAAATAATAGGATATAATTTAGTACAATGTGGAACAATATAAGACTAATACTTTAAAATATTAATCACAACCTAAATGTATTCAAATAGCAAGATAAATATTTATTCATTCGTTCTTACTTTTGTTTTGTTCATAAGAAGAATTGCTATAGATCTGTTACAGATCTTATTTAACAATTTTGCATTAATCATTTATGAACAGAGCTTAAAATGGTTTCAACAAGAAAACCAGTTCCCACACAAAGGCTGAATTGTAGTTGTTTTAAACGACTTTCAAGTTCCATTATAGATTTTTATTATTTATTAAAATGTAATAAATAATACAATAAATAATTGAAGAGGGAGAGGGATGGATTGAATTCAGAAGTTTAAAATTTTTTGTTGAGATTGAGTGATTTAAAATTATATAGCATATGGTTGGCACTGCAAACGTGGGCTTATTATATTTGATGCTAATTTAATAGCTTATGATGTGAATAATATAATACGATCTATATAACAAACCAACCTTACGTATGTAAGGCAATCTGACCGCAAGATCAAGATATCTACACACAGATGTCGGCTGTGTCAGGTTTTGTTACAGAAAACTATGTATACTACGTATCAATTAAATACACCCGTGTGATTTCGTTCGTCGTTGATGGATTCGAACGTCGTAAATTCCCAAAAGTTTCTTACAAGTCGTGATTGTCTAAGTCGTTTCCGGCGCTTTTCATATGTTAATTTTCAAAAAATTCAATATCGTCGGCAGCTGATAACCGAACCGATGTATTATGTTCAAATGTATACATACATGCATGAAGTATTATATCATAGCTATTCTATACATGAAACATATATCCTTATATACTTATTATACGCATCTTATGCTATACAATCATATCAAAAACAGTTCTAGTATTCAAATATTGAAAGAGAAATAATGATATTGGAAGAGAAATAATGATATTGGAAGAGAAATAATGATATTGGAAGAGAAATAATGATGTTGGAAGAGATATTGATATCTGAAGATATTTAAAATAAAAGGAATAGAGAATATTTATTTAAATTGAATTTCTTTCCAATAATATTGCTAAGTTAAAAATATTTTAATAGGAATAAGTGCAGTCATAATATGTCAGTTTGCGAAATATTTTAAATATGGAATGAAAAGCCTCTTTATTTGGAACTTTTTAAGTTATACATATTAGTCATCAGTGATTCAGTCGTTCTGTCAATTGGTACCATTATTTCTATTTCATTTTACAATCTACATTTTAAAAGGAACAGCAAAATTTTAGGTACTTTAACAATTTATACATAATGCTATAAAAAATCATAATTTAGCAAATGTCAAATGTCAGGATATAATAATATTTCGAAAATTTCGAATTTCTGTTAACCATATGATGATTATTATGAGAATAAAATCTTACTATATTAATAAACAAAAAGTATGGCATGATACGAATTAAAAAAAAAAATGTATATCAACGGTTACCAACTATATTTTTTACAGATACAAATTTCAGCAACGATTTATTTCATCGAGTACCTACTATTACAATATCACATTACCTGTGATTATTTTAACAAACTCTTTGCTTCTAAGTCGACCGTTATACTTATGACGTAATGTTTCCTCTTAGAAACCAGTTTCTAACTAAAATTTATTAATAAATTTTAATGATTATAATATATTATTTTATTTAATACATGTATATTACAATTATTGAAGATTTTTATGAATATTGTATTTTGTTATGGAGTTTACTATAGATTGAAGAAACGACATACTTTTTTATCGTCATTGAATTTTTTTAATTTTTCATTTGATTGATTCATAAATCACGCGAATTACAAACGCAGTCAGATGTAATATGCTCTTTAGAAAGTGTATTCTATACTGTCTTTATGGCTTCAGTAAAAGCATGGTAGCTGGTTTCCACTAATTTACATTCTATTACAATATATGTATATCCGTACTCGTTTAATTTTTATATAAATCTTTTTTTTTTTAAACCAATGTTTACTTTAAACAGGAATCCTTGAACTTCGTAATTGTATTTAATAATTTGTTTCTTTATTGTAAAGCAGCACGCGCAGACATTTACAATTATATTTCAAGTGGTCTAGCCAGATAGTTCTTGACACAGATTAAATATCGTATGGTCTGTGCGATCTGTTCAGTGTATCAAATCAAAAAATCTTCTATTATCAGTGTTGTTCATAAATTGATTTTTTTTTAATCTATCGACCTGGTTTATAACGACCTCAACCTGTCTTAAGCAGACTTTTTTAAAATTGTCTATGACTTTCTCCTTCATTGACGGTTCAGCGACCGACGGCGTTGCGTTGTGTGATTGTGAATTACTGTTATTGCGCATCAGTAACACATATAATATAAATTGTATTGATTTTTGTAATGCAATGTTAAATGTAAGTTGTTTCAAACACAGGACCATCGATACGCCGTTATTTGTAAACAAAAATGATCGTTTTTTAGAACGATTGTTCTTTTAAGGTTAACGTCACAGGGAAACAAAGCAATTATTTTCATATTACGTTCGTTTATTTAAGCCAAAACGATTTGTCTAATCGCTTTGTTAATGAACGAGAACGAGTGCAATGGACATAATTTTATCTGAGCCATTACTGGAAAAGTAAATATCCTTTGACATGTTTAAAAATGGAACCATTTAAAATAAAATGTTATGAACGGTACATGTAATAAGGTAGCCTGTTGAAAAACAGTTCGACTTGTTTATAAGTATCCATTTCAAGATATGAATAAAAGGTTGATGCTGACTGCGGTTCGTTTAGAGTCCTTTGGTTTTTTCCATAATGATAATTTTATAATCAACAATATGTTTTGATTCCGATTCGAACAGTAAATAAACTTCGCAATTATTAACATTACACCTGAACACACAGAGCATAGGTGAAGTAGAATTTAACATCTGAAAGTTACAGTACTTACGTCAGCTGATTTATAAAATGGATTTCGCTGTGATTTGTGCTAGTTACGATAGAAACGCTTACAATAAAAAGATTCATCACATACAACATTCAAAACATTCGCAGCGATAAAGCACATATGTGTGTATATACCTTAATATTTAAGCAACCTCCTCGATCAGATTCATCGTCAGGCTTGCTCTAAATCACACCACAATAAGATGCTTTACTGTGAACTAAAAAATCCGTTTTATAGTTTTGATCTGAAATACAAACAGACCTGCGTGTGTGTCCTTCAATAATAGTGATGTTTTTTAAGTCAAAGTATGCGCTCAAGCTCAAGTTATATATGATTAAAAGAAAATACAAAAACATATTTATAAAACATATTGTATTGATAATAGAATAAGTTGAAGTTATCTACGTTTCAATTCGTAAATCATGTGTCGTTTGCAATGTATTATCGGATATAACTGCTACAGGAAAAATAAATGAATAGCTTTCACCCGCGGCTTCGCCCGCTTGGAATTCTCGGCTGCCGCCGTGAAAAGTAGGCCATATTCTCCGAGGTCCTATCAAATGAATTTGATTTAAATCGACTTTACTCAACAGTGAAAAGATAAACAAACATACAAAGTTACTTTCGCCATAACAATATTAGTGCGTATGAAAACGCTGTTACATCACAATATAGTTACTGAATAAGTCTCACAGCCGTATTTACATTATAAATTTCGCTAATTCATAATACTACTATAAAATCGAATAAAGTACAACTTAAAAATATAGCTAAACATGTGTTAATGTTAAAAAAACTGGTTTTATTTTAAGATTACCTGCCTCCCGCAGCTTCGCTTAGTCACTCGGATGTCATGGTTAAAGTCGACTAAATACCTAAAAATGTTTGTCTATGCGTTATTCTGATAAATAAGCTAAAAAACTGAAGATTTATTGCAAATTTTAGTAAAATTGTATCAAACACCCGATCATCTTTAATAATTTTTTTTATACAAATATAGGATTTATAAACATTATTGATTTTGTTTGTACATAAACGTTATTTTATTTTAAATCTTTATTCAATCATCCATATATGTTAATATATTACATAATTGACAGTTATGGTTTTTCTCCTCCACGCGTACAATAATATAATATTATTGTTTTTGATTTTCCTCTTTGATGATTTTTGATTTCAGTTATCCTTTGTGAATATAATATAAATAAAATATCAAATATATTTGGTGTTAAAATAAAACCGCGTATATACTGTATATAAAAAGTAAAGCAACCACAGAAAGATGCAGAGCATAAAATAAGTTAGTGCCGAAAATCACACAGTGTATACCTACCCTGAAACGCGCATCACAGCTCTTAGCACACAATCGTCTAGCGAATAATTCGGGATATAATCATACGGAGTTAAAGTGTATATAAACGTACTAAATTAAAATAAACATTGAAGTTCAAAGACCCGGTAGAAAGTGATGACTTATTATCCATTACGCGATAATATTATTATGTCACAGCATTGGGGATAGACCCAGTTCGTGTGTATTTGTCGACACAATTCCCTCTTATCTGTTTATATCTTTGTACCGTCAATGGAGTGGACTGTATTCGTCTGTATGAGGGGTAAAGTCCTTATTTGCTTATTTGTATGTTATTTTCCACGACACCATCTACTTAACATCGTCTTCTATGAATCATTAATGGAATACAGGCGTTTGTAATTTATCTTAGAACTGGCTATATATAGATGTATATTGTAATTTAATACTCGTGTTATATTGTATTTAAAATGGTAAGAATATATATAAACATTTAATTTTAATGACTTATAAAAAATCGATGTCAATAATTCAGTCGGGTTTATTCTAAAACGATTTATTTTACGATCTGTAATTGAGCAGCCGTTTGAGTCTCCGCCGCTATTTGGGACATGTCTTCTGGGATATTTTAGCGTCGTTTCGCAGACTAGTGTAAAATGTTCATATTATTAATAAAAGTACTTTTTACTTTGACAATAGTTTAATAACGTAATAAATTAAATCCATTATATTTTATGAAGCTTGGCCGTCAATTAAACTTTTTACAGCTGGTTTTTCATACAGAATGCATTGTGGTAAACTTAAGTGAAGTGTCTTTGTTACGTTAAAATGTTAAAAATTATCAAATTTATACGCTAATACTAGTATCGTATATCAAATCGGAGTTAGTGTGAATCATCTGGTAACTGTTAAATGGTCAAAAGGTTTTTCGTTTATCTTGGAGCGGATCGCGACCTTCTAATGCTGACGAAATTTATCAAGCAATTTTTTACCTTATAACTTGGAACGTACAACAGAATGTATTGCAAAAGTAAACATAAGAGGCAGGTAGGAGTGGTAGGACTGACCGACGCTAATGATCTAATAATAATATGAGGTTTGGCTTCCAACCAACTGCTATGGGATCTATCCACTCCGAGGAAAAAGTACTTAAAACAAATGCGGGGTTTCTAGACTTTCACAATGCGTTCTTTGTCTTTCCGTTATTGTTTTCAAATATCTATCGTATATTATTCTTAAAATATTAACAATGGATCTTTTTTATTATTATTTCTATGCAACTATAACCAGTGTTTAACTTTGTGTCTCTTAGTTTTGTTATTTTTTCCAAGAGGGTGACTTCAACGTGATGAGTTCCGATGGAATTTAGCATAAGAATTTGAAGGTTTTTATCAATTCTGCATTTAATTTGAGTGACTCGTCTACCTTGATAATAATTTTAATTTATATAAGTCAACACTAAAGTTTTGATTTATTTAACAACAGCAAAATATAAATATAAAATATGAAAAACGAGAAAAATAAAAGAAGCGGTAGCTTACCGATTAGAAATAGTCCTTAGTCCGGGTCGACGACAGAAAACCAAGAGGGCCAAAGAATTGCTGGCCGTCGATACCAGAAACAGAACAAGGAGCACCACCTCCTCAACGAGCCGGTGCTTCGCTTCCATCCCCTCTGACTTTAACGTTCGTCCAGGAGACAAAAACAACTAACGTTCCAAACAAATGTCATCACTAGTACTAAAGCACTTTGCAAGCAATCTAACACTTAGTTCGCTCGGAACTGCAATAAAGTTGCGTGAAGTTTTGAGAACACGCTGGTCTTAGCGGCCGCGTCTTTCTCGTAAGGCTGTCCGTTGACAACTGGTTATTTGAGCGGGTCGTATCGCAGTCAGAAACGCGTGGCAACTGGTATCCCCACTCCGTGCGGATTCACTTTGAACCGTGAGCCGCATACATACAGCCAGAGCCCGGAGCTTTGTATCGCATTATTGAGAAACGTGGCCGTTAGGATTTGAACTTAAAATTGGAACACGCTTAACTCGTAAAGCATGCGTAAAAGCTTTCAAAATAGTCATCTTAGTGTTTAAATGCTGTATGTATTTACATATTTGTAAATAATTCAAATACATAATTTTTAACTTTTGTAGTCCTAATGAATAATAAATATTTTTTTACGGTTATAATGTACCTTCCAATTTACATTTACATTTAAGATTACAAGCTAGTAATCCAATTTTTTTTTTTCTAGACTGGTATACAAAATATAGATTTGCGGCCAAGGCTACGTAAAAAAGATACCTTAATTAATTATTTTCATAAATCCATAACATATATTTTTGTATATGTCTGGAGTTCTATAAATATTCATATTACAAATAAATGAAATACCTTAAAAGTAAAAGTGACCAAGTATAATATATCCTGTAGAAGAAGTTAATAGTAAATATATTTTTTACGGTGAATTAGTATCGGGGATGTTGGCATTGATCCAGAAATGGTCATGTCATCCGGTCGTTAACTTTACCTGTGGATGTCTAATGCTGCCAAATTCTAGAATAATATCTTGATGTTTCACTGCACGAACTAATAAACATTAAATAATAAACATCATGAAAGTTATTAAATTTTTATGTCTCAATGTTACACATTGTACGGGCGATACTTTCTCTGCAAGTGTCATGATTTTCGTTCATTGATATACCTGTTGTATTATGTTTGTTTGTGTTCCTTTTTGAAACATGTAGAAACTTTTTCGATGTTATTTATTGAAATTAAAAAGAATTTGTAATGATTACTATTACAAGTTGCCAGTCAGATTAGTTGCCTACTGTTGATAAATGTGTATTCGTTAATATTGATGTAAAATAACGATGACATTTATTTGTTTTATTATCGTCTGTTCGTTAATCACTTATTATAGTTTGTAATTCCTTATCTGGTGGAGATAAGCATTACAATTTTATCAAATTTAACAAAGATATGATATGCTTTGCTTAGTTTAAGAAAATCATCACGGATAGATGAAATATTTCAAAACAGATCCAATTATACATTGAATAGAAATTGAAATGAAAAAAAAAACAAAAAGCATACTTACCATTTATACATTCATATTTATTGTCTTAACATAAACGCATATGCTAAACTGACATGTTTAAATGTGGCTAGAAAACTAAGAAATAGCAATTTAAAATATCATAAACCTACAAAGAGATTGCACGAGTACCTAACTATTATTTAAATGTTTTAACGTTTAGTAACAAAAGTATCAATTAACTCAATATTTTCATTACAAAACCGTCATTCATTCCGTACATTTGAAAATTAAAATGGCGTCAGTTGAACATATTAATATAACATTTTTAGCACGCAGTGTGCAATCTTTTACTTAACGTCACTTAAATTACAAGCAATTATGAACGTGAATGGACAGAATCATCATACTATGAATTATAATATGTTAATCAAGTTTGTTTATAACAAAAGATACATATATATAAGGTAACATAAACTGGATAACTTTGCTTTACAAATATATTTATAATCTAAATTACGTCATGGCAACATTAAGTGATGGAACGCCATGGTATGAAACTAGTATTAATAAGTGATCATAATTGATATCTGAATAGCATTTAACAGTTATATTACCATAAACAGAGCGGACGTTGGCAATCTGCGTCACATACGACGACAAACTACGACTTCTCTAATTAGAAAACTTTGGAACTCTGTTTCCTCTACAAATGAATAGCTAGTAGCATTTAATGAATATAATTTTCAAAAGTATGTTTAAGCCTGCTTTCTTGATATGTATATAGTATATATTTATATATATAGCTAACAATTTCTTGTACTTTTCAACACATAAATACAGTTTTTGAACAAAAAGATACTAGGTTTGCAGACGATTACGCTAATACAAAACCCAATGCCAATCAGCTGTTCGAGTTGAGGCAAAAGTGCAACTAAATTGTGTAAATTTCATTATAAATTAATTTCATTATAAATTAATTTCATATAAATTATAATTATATTCCGTTATATTACTCTTCTATTTGGTTTATTCATATTATTTGTAATGGAAATATTATAAGAAATACTTTCGTGTTTTGATGCATTTCATAAGCCTGAGGCAATTTTATTAAATAAGCAGATTCTTTTATAATTAAAAAATATTATATTTACGAACTCATTCCGTCCGGATCGCCTGAGGATTGGATAGCTTTCGAGGAATAAGAAAACAAAGAACAAAGGATTATTTTACATTCCCGTAATGCAATACGATCCCACAGATAATTATAAAACATAAATATTTTTCAGAATGTTAGGCGTCAGAATCTTAAGTATAGCCGAGAAATAACCTTATTACTTATAGTGAATCAATGGTCTTAAGTACCGAATGTTGACTCTGAGCCATTGGTGGGAATGGGAAAGTGAAGATGACACCTCACGCCTTGCACCACCGGTGGGAATGGAGAATGGATTTCAACACATATTCCGTCGAGAGTCAATCGTCGACTTAATGACATCTATATAGCAAGCAGAATTGAATTTAGTTTTATAAGTAAAAGTGTTTTTCCTGCATCCTTCGCTGCCACCAAACGTAATTAGAATAACAAAGGGCAACTAAATACGATGTCTTTATAATATTCGTTCAACACGAAAATTATCACACACCTTGTCTATAGATATTAATATTTTTCTTTCATGAGTTTTCTCATCCTCTTAAATTGTTTTTTTTTTTTTTAATCGAATACTAGACTCAGATTTCATTGAAATTTTCAAACACCACCTACGTCATAACAAACAGCTACACAGTACACACTATATACAAAAGCAAATTAAATAGTTCAGACTAGATATATAGTTTTAAGTAAATAATTATACGAGGATGTAGAATAATATTTTGTTATTAATGAAACCTATAGAATTACTACAATAAACAAAATATTGGACGGTCTTCATACTTTGTCATAAAACATTCCATTGACTTCGATTAAAATTTAATAATTTGTAATAATATTAATATGGTTTGAAAAGTAAATATTCCAGAAGTCTATAAAGGAGTATGTCATTTTGTACCTAATATAGTATAACTACACATTATTATATATTCCATACATATTTATTAAGCCACGTTTTCTTTTGTTTTCTAAGTGTCCACACACTTTATGGGATTCTCGTTAATTGTAGTTTATGAGGGCCCACTTAGAAGGGGAACCCCCTTTATCAGCGACGTTTGCAATCTATTCCGTGTTAAATCATTACATAGATTTCAAAATTACTTGAATTCTGTAATTTGCTACCGTGACGTAACTCAGCCGCATATTTCCCTTGTCAGACGGTGATTAGTATTATCAATAGTCTGTAATATATATAAATATACTGATTGCAGATTTAATAAAAACTCTTTGATAAATTATAAATTCTAAGCTTCTCAGCATTCAAGGGATTAACCGCGTGGGTGCCAGGTCCATCGCGTTGTAAAAAGAGAAGATTCAACAGTGCCTGGGATTTGCGACTCAGGTTTAAAGCGCCCCTATCAAATGCAGTACAGTACATTAAAAAATATGAAATAAATTTAAAAACAACTAAAAAATATTTGTTGGATACACAAGGCTCTTACATACTATCACCATTACAAACGAGCTACAAGTATGAAAAGCAAACATCCATGAAGGGACTTAAATAAACTGGTTTACATTTATATATTAACATTTTAATACTTCGAGTAACAAATAATAAATTCTTGGAGTCACAGAAACACCTACATTGCACTTACTTAAACGATTAGATGCATTTTGTGACCTACTAACGTAACGTTGTAAAGTTCAATACAAAAATAATAAACTAACATTTTTATTTCAAAAGGTAGTCTTCGACCTTTGATATTGACACTGGATCTCTCTCGTTTTATAAGTTATAATCTAAAGAATGGCGGCGGTAAAAATCGTCAGAGATGCATACGTCCATATTACATTGTTTTATTATAAATAAACGCTAACAATGATGTCACTCTTATGTACTCTTATAACATTCACCATAACTATAATTATACCCTTGCTAAAAAATATTATACAGTGTAAGAAAAAATGTTTATTTTAAACCAATAAAATATGATTCATAAGTAAAATGATATATTTTTGTAACTCAATGTGTAATACCGTTTGAGTTAATATGATATCAGTAAACACTAGCTCTTTCTCTCGAGTTTGCTCGCTATAGAGGATTTTGTCAAGCAAGTAACTAATTAACAAGCATTAATCATGGGTGCTTTTATAATATTTTAATACTCTTATATTATTAAAAAGTAAGGATTTTCATCTAATATAAGTAAGATTTATTATTTTATATTAAATTGTATGGGATATAATTTCTAAGATAAGAAATTTTTATAAGAAATTTTTATAAAGAATTTTTATAAAGAATTTAATATAAGGAATTTTTTATTTTATGTCAAAGCTAATCTCCTATTTTAATATCTCTCATTATAGTGGAACAAAGAATAATCCCCTCATCGCAATCTCTACGTAATACATAATCAATTAAGATTATATATTTAAAAATTTAAAAAAATTCTCATGAAAATAAGAATATCAACAGACATGTAGACATGTTTAGTATATAAACCTTTTATAGACAATTATTGATAAGGAATTCCTAAGATGTTATTCACTTAACACTCAAAGAACGTATTTTTATCATTCCTGAAAACCACGCGATACATTAAAGTGATTCAATTTTTATAATCATTTATATTCAGAGACTACGAGTTCTTGAAAATTCTTTATTTCATATAGATTCATTTCATGTGAAAAAATCAGTACCAACTGTATTTAAATATTATGACATAAAATGTCTTTAAATT
This sequence comes from Danaus plexippus, assembly GCF_018135715.1. Taxonomy (NCBI): domain Eukaryota; kingdom Metazoa; phylum Arthropoda; class Insecta; order Lepidoptera; family Nymphalidae; genus Danaus; species Danaus plexippus. The sequence goes on along the minus strand of NC_083559.1, from coordinate 11,950,601 downwards.
TAACTCTAAAACAATAACATTTATTAAGTATAAAGGTTCATTTAAATAAGTAATAATTTCCATTATAAATCCAAATAAAAGCTGAAAACAAAATCTGTATAAAACATACGTACAGTGAAATATATTAAATATAAAACATTATTTTTTAATTCACATTTGACCATACGACATCACACACAATTACATTTATGTGCAATAGTCGAGTGATCTATGAAGTAAGGATTGCCAACACTTAGAAAATGTCCGGAGTTATTACAGTAAATATAGACAACCCTAAATCTTGTTACAGCATGTGTGATAAATCATGAATACAATGTAACTGATGGAGATATGATTTATGATTTATGATTTAGAATATGAGAATGTAGAGTTAATAGAAGATATGTAAATGCTTATAGTCAATGCTCACAAGTACACGTGTAAAGCATTACACTTCAAGAAGTATGATGGTATAGTCAACAAATAACATTGGCTTAGTTTTCACGAATATTATTCACAAATTAAAATTCTCACTTTATTTTTTGCTCGATAAATTTGCCAACTGTACCGGCTTTACGGAATAAAGTTGTCAAAACTGTGGTGGAAGGTTTTGGAAATCATTATGAAGGAAAAGTACAAAGGAAAAAAAAAATTTGTCGTTTTATTCATTGTAGATAAATAATAATTGGGTATTCCTGTCTTTACAAAGTATTTACAGAGGAGAGTGTACTAGGTCAAATTCTACCCCAAGAGACTATTCCTTGCTTTTCTTTCTGTTTTATAAAATTATGTATATGTATTTGTTTGTGAGTCGAGAACATGTCTATGTGTCTGAGAGTAAGAATTCTGTAAAACTAATATATCTTATACACATTTACCTTAATAGTTCTTAATAATATTTTTCTTGTGACGTGACGTGATGGCACTCTATCGCGAAAAACTTTGTTTTTCGATGGGATGGTCGGGATCTTCTGATCGTTTAAGCTGGACTTTTCTTTTTTGAAATAGTTTGAAAACTAATTTCTATTTATATTTCTATTTATATTATCCCTTTTTTACATTTCCTAGGCGTTAGGGAAGAACGGATATGATTTGGTGATTACCCACACTTTATAAAATGGATGGGTATAGTATGAAAGAAATCAATTTATTTTGTTATAATAAAATATCCTTCATATCAATTAGAAATGAAAATGAAAAAAAATCGTGACAGGTAATATATGTAGGTATATATATGTGTGTGTGTGTATTTTTCCGACACAATGAACACTGTACCTCTTTCATTAAAACTATTTTCTTTTTTTACATAAAAGTTACTTTGACTCAAAATAGACATCAGAATTATTTTTATTTACTTATTTCAACTATTCACAAAAATCCAAACTCATAAACGGTTATATTATAACGGTTATACGCAAGTTCCACAAATTACTTTTAAACGTTGTATCTCAATGAAGCTCCTGTTGCTATGCTCATATTTTTTTGCACATTTTGATTAAAGTGACAAATATGTTTACAATCTCTTGATATATAAGTACATACTTATCATACATTATTTTCACATTTTATCATTTATTTCCATTAATACTTTAAAACAATATGACATTTTCAAGTTCTGACTTATGAAAACACTAAAATTTTATGTCATCAAATTGTTTTTAACTACTCGTTGTGAAACAATGACTATAATAACTCACCATTTATCTCAGTATAAATGTGATTACCTAATGAAAACAAGATCCCTGAATTGAAATTTGTTAATTATAAAATATTACAAAACGAATACCGAAAGCGAATTGGATCTGTTATTATTAAAATAATCTAAACACTAATCCTCTATAGATAGAAATACTCATAGAAAGACCTTTACAGGCATCGCTCTAAAATGTGACCTCGAAGAATAACATAGTAACAAGTAAACAAAGAGGTGTGGCGTGATGGGAATTAATTTATACCATTACACATATAGAAGGTCTTCACCCACTGACCAAAAACTAAATAACGCTTTAAACTCTTCTGATACCATGTTAGCCTGGTACATTAATATATGTTTCCCAAAGATTAGGGCTTTTTTTTTTAATATTTATTAATTGAGAGCCAATAATTATAAAATAAAATTAATTATAGGAACATTAATTGAATTTGTTTTATAATATATTTCTCTTTATTCTTCTTTTTATTTTTATTATTTGCCTTTTTATGTTATTAATCGAAGAAAATGTTTATTTAATTTTTATTACTTGTAACACTCATTTTCAACATGATATCTTATTAGACTGTACATTTAATTATTATTATTTGTTTAGTTCCAATGCAATCCATTACACATTTATCAATTTCCAGACACAATCATGACCAATTCTTGAAGCGCACGTGCATAACGTGTGCTAATATAGCTATCAACATTGGAACAGGAAAACACCATTCAAATAACTTGTGATCCAATTTGTACTGTTTCCCGTCAACTATTACGTCATTAATCTTACTGACACGGGAAAAAATAATTGAGTAATATTTGACTAAACGTAAACATGTTTATGAATGGGCTTAGAAAAACCAGCCATTCAATAATTTTCCCTCCATGACTCAATCATAACATAATGCTGTAATTTAACTTTTTTTGTAAAAAAAAGTCAGGAAAAAGTCTCAATGACGTATTCACACTATCAAGTATGAGGCGATCTCGTAATGTAATGGATTGTCCAGCGTAAGGAAACAAAGAGTGAACTTTAACGTGATACCAAATCAGTACATTTGGATTTAACTTAACCCTTACATGGTTTACGGATTATTTTTTAATGTCACATCACTCGATGTTCCCGTAAGACATATTTCGTCACCGTAAAAGAAAATGCCAGAGACATCGCCGCAATTAACGTTTGTAAAGCGATTGCACGTCATTAATTACACCACGGAGTATGACGGACATAATTTTTCCTCACATTTATAACACGCTACTAACTCATTTTATATTTATAAGAAAAGTTGATTTATGTTTTTTTTTTTAATTTTTAATTATATGTTGTTTGGGTCATACTAAAAAAAAGATTTCAATATATATTTTAACATGATACTTATTGATGACCTTTCAAAAGGAAGTTCTCATTTCATCAATATATATGACTCCAAGACTAAATCGGTTTCCATCCAATTGGATTTTGTAGAATTATTTGATATTTTTAATTCTGAAAATGTAAAAAATCTTCCAATTGTCAATTTACATTACAGTTTGGTTAATTTGGTTATGTATGTTCTCTTTGATCATTCACGCAAAATCTTGATTTGAACTGTAATTGCAATTATTGAAATATATTTTTGGATAAAGCAAATAATATGGCTGTAAATGATGAGCAAGTATAATGAAAACTCTCATGTCTATCATATTCAATTGTTTGATATAATATTGCTCTGTGATAGAGCGATATTATGTGCTATGTTTTCTAACACAGCACGTGTGTGTTGCCCAATACGAAGCTCGTGATAGAGAACGTGTTCATCACGTTCTGCATACCGCCGACTACTATTGCAGTAAACGTAATACAAATATTTACATCTAACAATCCATAGTCTCCCTGCATAACTAAAGTAAACGGTTACGAACGTTTAATCTTTGTTCAATGTGTTTGCAGTTAATCTAAAAGATTATATTTTAAACCCGGAACACTGAATGTTCTCGAATAAAATTTCTTATAAAAATTCTATCTTATGAAAGATTTATTTATTGGTGTAATTGGTTTTATAATTGGAATTGTGAATGTAGAGAAGAAGACATCTGTAAGCTTTTTTCTATCATGTTCAATCACATCCGCCAAAGACTCTCTTCTGATCCACTGAAGATCTCTATTCTAATCCCATTACTGTCCTAAAACAGGTCACCATCAAACATATGTGACATGCATGTATCGTATGATAAATAAGTAAAAAAGTGAGTAACCTAAGTAGCTTGTCAACTAAAAAAGTACCTCGTGAAAAGCTCTATCCGCCCGACATCATTAGTAACAAACGCAATACCGGAAACAGAGTAAGGAATATAATTATTACGATTGCACTATTATGACTTACTATATAGTATAATATTACTGTAGAAAAAAAAACATTTTTCATGGTAATTGTTTAACCTTTTGTATAGCGCTGTCTATTATGAAATGATATTTTTTTATTGTATTTTGTATAACATTTAAACGAAAGATTTCAAGCGGAAAAATAAATAAAAATATGACAACATGAAATTGAAAATATGATTTATCGAAACACAATTTGCTCAGGACTATCTGATTCCTATTTCCTCTCAGTAAAAGGAATATAAATGTAACAGACATTTAAATCAAACTAATAATTTTAGATAAACTACGCGGATTTTTATTATTTAAAAAACTACATTATCCCGACGTTTCCGTACGTAACCGAAACGTCGGGATTATGTAATTTTTTAAATATTAAAAATCCGCGTAGTTTATCCGAAAAATATTAGTTTCATTTAAATGAATAAAACTCGCGAAAATCTTAGATCTCATTATGTAACAGACATTGCTTAGTTATATGAAATAATTGAGCGCTATGTGTGAGCGAAAGTTAAGAATGAATTCATGCAAAATCTGTATGAAATTTTGCGATTACTAACTTACTCTATATGAATGTGCCCTTACTCCAAGATTGAGTTTTACATCGTCAAACTTCAAACGAAACGAAACGCTTCAAATTTTTCTTTGATAATAAAACTCCATCTTTATACTTTAATATACCGCATATATGAATTTCGCAATAATAAATTTTTACGAATGAAGAGCTAAAAGGCTTCGTATTTAATTGGTAGATACAAAACCTTGGATTAAAGTAGAGCTCGTCAAAGTTTCTGCCTGTTTTGAAGTTCTTAAGCTAATTAAAATGAGCCCATACAAAATATTAATCTACAGCCCCAAATCGTTTTCCGAAACAAGATGTCTTGGCTGTAGCAAACAATACAAAAAATTCACTTATTCAAGGTACTTATAATTATGTCAAGATGTTATACCTTAAACTAACCTAAACCTAACCCATTTCTTACGAATCGTCTTAGCATTTCATGAAAAAATATCAACCATACTTGTAAAATAAATACATATTTTATTAATGTTAAACAAGTGTTTTTTTCTTTATAAAATAACATAATTTATTTAGAAACAAATCATAGTAACGAGAAACTATTAACATCAATTATACTATTCCCTTGACAATACCATTCACACGTTGTTAAAAAAAAAAGATTACCATAAACAAAATCCCATTTACTTCTGAGTATACATAATTTTTGACATGTAATAATTACTGATCATTGTTCTGTTATAGACAGTCATATATTTTACTTATATCATATTATATGTTACCTACGAATATGTTATGAATTTTAAATGAATTCTATATCCTGTTCTTTGACAGCGTTAAGATTGTTATCAACATTATCTTGTAAAGATACATTCTTATTTGAGAAGTTATGTAACTTTGCAATATGAAATTCATAGCTTAAAAATATATGATTCGATCGTATTAGATGTGATATTTACCGATGGTTCAAATAGCTAACACTGGTGTCGCTTGCTACTGGTGGTATTCAAATCGGCATAGCAACAATGTTAGATTCATGATATCATTACTGAGATCTAAACTTTGTTCTCCTCATATTCACATGCGTTTGCATGAAAATGATTCTATAAACAATAATATAATCAAAAATTTCAAAGCACAGCAGTTATTAAAAATAAAAATATGATAGCTGTGTAAATGTTACCCACAGATAAAATTACGTTATGTAATAAGTTTTATACAGGCATCTCATTACGCCATTTTATTAATCTCGGATTGCGGCAGTTTATTATGAATACACAATAAAATGTATAGAAAAAAAAACAATGTTTAGATTTAAACCTATTTGTATTAATTTTTATACAGTTCTATAATAAACTATAAATTGATCACTATACGGCAACATTTATAAGCTTGTTATAGTATATGTATATTATGTTTTATGTGTGAATAAAAACAAAATGAAACTATGATTAGTTAGATGGCATTACATTACGAAATTTCCAGAACACATCCATGTTACCATTTATCTTTCTATTTATAAAGACATTGAATAATTTTCTTGCCAGACATTGGTATAGTCAGTGGCGTCATTACCTATCTATACTATTGTCGAATGACTTCGACAAAGACAGAAACAAAAACAAAATGTACTGGATAATAGCATTCAAAAATATTACATCGTTTCTTGTCTTTTTAACGAATGCACAAAAACATGAACGAAATTTATTCAAGAAAAATGTAAACAATCCGGTTATCTGTAACTACTTTTGAACTGAAAGGATTATTTCAAGTATATGAAAATCAGGCCCTTTCTTAGATTAAAATCAAATATATAAAATGTTATCAGAAGAAGAATTCTATGTGTTTTATTACAGTAGGTAATCACGTCCGTCCCAGATCATTCGCGACCTTGCGTACGCGGAAGTACGCATCTAACAGAAATGCAATCTTGCTTTCCATTGTTCTGTTGCTACGTTTTATATCATTACATTATATTGAAACAATCGATTAGTCTGTAGTGATGAAATTTTATCTATGGTTGCATGTAAAAACATATTTCTTACGTAAAAAGGAAGCCTGGGGAGATTAAAAAGAAAAATATTATATGTTATATAAACAGAAGTTTGTACGGAATTTTTCGAACTGTTGAAGAAAATCATTGTAAACAATAGTCATATTTGTTAGAGGTAAATAAATTCAATTGTATTTAAATATTTTTTTCTGAAAAAAAAAAACGAACACATGTCGTGTATTTTTTTTTCATTACCTCTTCCTGGATTCAGTAGGTACGACATATTATTCGTTATTTTCAACACAATCAGTATGGGAATAAACAAAGTATGATTATCAGACAGTATATATAGTCATAGTTATTATTTCCTACGGTTCATATTGCGTACATTTGTTATTAAATCGCCATCTGATACAACAAATATATTTACTTGTATTTGTGCGTAGACAGTTCGCAAATACTTGCACTCCCCACCTGTTGTACTCGAGTAACTGAATGTCGTTACGAAAAGTTATTATTAATATAAAATTATTATGTTTTTATACAATGAAATATAGTTAGTATAACTTTATCACGTGGTAAGCTGTTAGCGATTTCACAATAAAGAAAGAAATTTAAAGACGAGACAAAAATAGAAATGTTACCAAAAAGGAACGTAAGGATATTTCAGTTTTTTCAAGTCTCAACCACAGAAATAACTATAACTGTTATTCAAACCAATCTTCCGATAAACATTAATATAACACCTTAAACAACAATCTCGTAAGTTCCATGCAAACTGAAATTGAGACTCTCATGTTCTACGTCAAATATATTAAATAATTTAATTTAATTTCACTGAATAATATATAAAATAACATATCTTCATAAACACATCTTTTATGCAGCAGAGTAAGTAATTATTAACTACTAAAGAACATTTTTTTATTAATCACAACACACTATTATGTTTTATCAGTCTTGATTTTTTCAATGTAATTTAAAATCTTTATTGGTGTAATAATATTCTAATCAGGTCCAATAAAAGTGTACGTTCCTTAAATTTTAGTTCACGTGTCCTATTGTCTTTGTCGGTAATTGTTACGACGAAAATTTTAATGATATTACTATATCGATGATAAAGGAAATCCTTCGCCCTTGTGACACCTTACTATATTTTATTCTAATAATTATTTTGAACTGAATCTTTATTGGTAGGTCTTAATATTAATTGATTATTTGATTACACAGATCAATTCAGTGCCAATGAAGAAATTAAAAAGATAGCTTTTAATAACTACGAAGAAATAACCTTTGAGGCATCAGCTACATGGGTTTATTTTTTAAAGCCTACGCATTATTATAACTATTTAAAAAATAATTTATTGATCTAGATTAAAAAACGGCATATATAGAATTTCGTTACACGAAATATAATTATTAATTATATTGTACGTAGTCTTTAATTGCTGTATGTAATTTTTATTACATTAAAAAATAAAAAAATTCTCATCAAACCAGAAGAATAACAAAAACTCATGTCTCCATCAAAATTTGTATCATAAGTTATCTTAAAAGATAAACTACTTAAAGCGAGAGAAGTCTATTCTCAGATGAAAACAATCATCCATTATCAACACGCAAGGACATTTGGCTATCACCAGGCAATATAAGCGTTGCCAATTCAGAAATTATAGAGAAGACGGGGCTTTGTCCTTTAGTTAATTTAACAATAAATTAAGTAAATCAACATTCGACGATAGAAAATTCAAAAAAGATCAATAAATTCTCCTTAATATATAAAGATATGTTATAAACATCATTTATAAGTTTGAGATCGGGTAGAGTATACTATCAATTCTAACTATATACATTTGTTTTCTACATATAATACTTGTATAGAAATCTATTCACCCTAAATATTGTAATAATTTAGAAGCATGTTTAAAACATTCCAACGGAATGACTTTAAGCCATTAGTCAAGTGACCCGCTGCGTCCATTAAAAACATGCAAATGTTTTAAAAGCTTTTATTTAAATGTGTTTCTTGCGCAACGACAGAAAAATTGGAAACGAACACCTGGAACCACGAAGCATGCGAGATATTACTATTCAAAGACAAGTCCCGAGATAGATACAAAGAAATATTCATTATATTTTATTCATCAATAACATTGAGATTATCGAAAATGGATTGTGATACTGAAACATGTACTAGTTTTCTATAAATCAAGATAGCAATTTTTAATCTTAAATACATTCATATAAAACTTAATTCTAATCCATCAATAGATATTATAAAAATTAACTAACGTTAATCCATTATATGTTGAAAAGTTTGTTTTTATTATAGACATGTATCGTTTTAGACTACCTGTTAGTTTTCGTTCGATCAACATCTATCACGAATAGAGAGTCTATTTTCTAAAGCTACATAGCATACATGAGAAAAAATTTCATTCTTTCAATCCTTAAACCATCAATCCTAGTCCATTAGTCCATCGGAATACGTCATGAATAATTATGATAAATCATCAGACGTATTCCTCAAACCATAGTTCATGTAGAGCTATCGCATACACAAATATATACAGTTACCATCATATGCTCGCGACAAACCTTGACCGAGACCGTCTGGTAAACTAAATTTAAATATAATCTTCTGGTTTAAATCACAAGACGTTATAAATTATCATGAAATAGAATTTAAGAAAAAGAAAAGTTCCGTATAAATTTACAAATGTTAATACAAAGAAACAATTAAATTCATTTATTTAGTTACACTTATTTAGCGTAGTCAAATGCTACACGTGTATCAAACTATTAAAATATTATTAATACAACACTGTTGTAATACAATGAAAAGAAAACGATCGTTACATTTTTAACATTAAAACAACATTGTAGTGTTTGTTTGATAGTGCCTGTATTTAAATATTAAACAACGGCTTCTCAATCACTCCTTCTCTGACCAAAATGTGTTTGTGCCATTCGTTAATTTACAAAAGACATGGTAACTTTTAAGTTATAAATGTAATACAGCAGTTATATGTTTTGGAACCTGAATGCCGAATCCTTATATATATTTTTGAGCTTATATTAAAACAATAATCCACCACGTTTCAAACTTTTTACGGCGGGTTAATTGTTTACCATAATCGAGCTGTTTGAAATTTCATTAGACTTATAAACTGTTTACTTGTTGATGCTATTAATTTACGAAGCATCAAATTAATTATTTTATTACAGAGAGTTTAATAAAATATCAAAATTTATAGAAAAAATACTTCACAGCAAAACCCTTTTGTTCTAAATGCACACATTTAAATCAAATTATTAACACGCCAATGATCCTAGCGATCAATGTAAAAAAAGGAAAACACGAAATTTTCCAACGAAACAGGGTCACAGCCCCATCAAATTTGCCATCAATTTGCTTTCTAGCTACAAACAACTATAACAGAGCATTGACGTAAAAAGAATGACATGGAAATGAAAAACTTTCCAAGAAAATGCACTGTCGGGTCAGAGATCAAATGCAACACGTGTAAGGTTCAACGATCCCCACGAGTGCAGCCCTGAACCTTTACTAACGCTAAAACGTAAACTACCAGCATTTGTATGTAATAGATTTTATTTATATTTAATGGTTTACTAACTCGTAATGAAGGAAGCTAGTGAGGATATAATTATCAATATAAAATGGTGTCGACTTTTTCTAGCTTTATCCGTATCAGTCCAAGACAAATAAATAAGTAAGTACGTCAATCGAAAACTTACATTTCATTTTTAAAATGAATTTTATTTTTTTCTTTATTAAAGCATATAAATGTTTTTTTTTAGTGAAGTGACCATATTGTGATAAATTTCAAACAGTTTTTGTTTGTAACCAAAAATTTTACTAAGTACATGCCATACTAAACTTAAAGTACGCCTCACTGAAAGTGCGCTGACTAAATATATCTTAGTCAGTCAAGATCGCACATTCTTAGGATAAAAGCATTTTTTACAACCAAATAAAATGACTAGTATACATTAAGTATTCCATTGTTAATATTTTTCCTACCTTTGGGGTAATTGTCATCTAATGACGTCATCGGGCTTTGAAAAAGGTCAAGATACTTTGAAATCCCTTAATTCTCCCGTCAATCTAGATATCTATATTAAAGATATTTTAGGCCAGCCCAGTTTTTGAACCCGATATAATACATGCGAAAATAGTTAATTGTTGAAAATTACTTTTCATCGTAATACAGTTTCCGTGTATTTGATTTGTAGTTGCAATGTCAAAGTCAAGTTAAGTCAGAACTTTAAAAAGATTTTTTTTTATATTTTTTTTTTATCACTGTTATAACATTTTTGGTATTATACTTTTTTGTAGAAAAATATTATAAAACGAAAACAAAATATAGGATAATTGAAGTTTGTAAGTGAATATCATTGAATTGTTACATCTATGTAAATAATTAACAAAAGAGGTGTTTGTGTAATCAAAAATAAGACATTCTTTCACGCTCCTCAAAAAAAAAATTGAAATAAAACCTCTAGAAGCGGCACGATAGAAACGTCATTACATTTGTCACAATAAATATGATAATAAAATATCGTAAAGAAGGCTTAGAACGGGATAGCCCATTGACATGTCTTACAATTTGTGACCTATATCGGTATGTTTCCACGCCGACTTTGTTATACGTCTTCTGTGGTTGGCGGGTGCACCGACCGGGTAACTGCTAACGGAATGATCTCGCCTTACTTTGCTTATTTCATTACCACAGTCTGTAGGTGGGGTCTTTATTAGAGGAATTCTTATGCGATGTTTTGTTTGCCAAGTGTATTACTGACCTTTACACATGGTATACAAACTTTGTAACAGTGTGAGTGAGGGTAAAATAAAAACAATGTATGCTATGACTATGAGGATGTGTTTATTACAGTTTTAAGGCTTTTACGTCAGATGAATACGGCGATTTGTGTTCAAAATGGATTTTATTAATATTTAACTACTTTTGGTTTGAACATGAAATTCTCGACAAATTGACCGATTCATAAAAGTTTTAAGTGTCGGAAACATTGTATTATTTTTTCAAATATTTTTTAATTAAATGATGTGTATGTCATTTTGATATATTAAAAAAAAGTTTTATAATTGGCTACTATTATGAAATGTGCTCTAACATACGAGTATGTATGATAATAAGAACATGACAGATATAAGATCAAAAGAAAACATCTTATGTGAATATTCATGAAATTTTTTCGTACAATTTTTACATTGAAAAAAATAATAACAAAACAGATCTTAAACATCTTCTAGAAACTGTCATATCCAAATCAGGCTAACGTTTAAAACGATGAATTGTTTCTTCACCATAAATTGGAAGCGAGGGGAATCACTCGCTACGCGCGGTGGCGGAATGGCCAGTTTGGGCTGAGCACCGTCGTGTTCTCAGGGTAGCTATAGGCGGCGGCGATCTTTCGCGCCCGGCCTTAGTTCAGGCCATGGTGCGGAGCGAGAGGCACTGGGAAGCTGCCACCTCCTTTTGCAAAGTAATCATGCTAGCTAAGGAGGATGCGGAGCTCGTGAGGAAACGACCCTCCTCACGCCCCAGCTGCCTTATAGGACGCTCCAGGCGTTGGGGATTATGAGACGATCTCCAGCTACCGTAAGCGCAGGTCTGCGGACGGCGAGCAAGGGAAGCTTGTCGTCCGATCAGAACCTGAGCCAACCGTACGGCGCGTAGCTTACTGCGCGCGCCTCACAGAGTCATCAGACCACCACCACCACAGATGGGGCCCTAGAGCCGTTGCCAAGCCGGGTTACGGGTGCAAGCGTATTGAAGTAACGCGGCATGGCTAGGAGCAGAAGAAGATACGATGGGTTTTAGTAAGTAGTAGTCTGACACTCCCTCTCGCCCCACCCAGGACAAGAGGGGTCATTTGACGATTTTCTCCATTATAAAAATAAATAAATAAGGGGATTCACTCGCTTTACTTTCCTCATAGATGTTCTTGACATTGTTAAGTTTAGCCATTGTTGACTTTATCCTTAACTTTATTATAACAAATATATTTTAAATAGAGCAATGATTTTGTTGTTACCGTTAACTTATATATACAATTTATCGGGTGGACGATGCAAGAAATATGTAAGGGACCTTGATACGTAGTCTAATAGAAAACAATATTTTGTTGCATTAATATATATATCTGTATGTATATATATGTTTGTGTGTGTTTTTGTATAATTTAATTTATTAGATAAATATAAAAATATATAAATACACTTATTCTGTGGACGAATCAGAAGTAATTGTCTAAAATGTCGAGAGACACGTGGATACCAGCTAGAGTGAATAATACATAATATCATTACCTTTATTGTAGCTGAATGTTCTACTGTGGGTTCATCGATAATTCAGATCACAATGTTGCCATCACTATTAATGTGTCATAAAACTTAACTAATTGTAAAATCAATTTTAAAACAATGCAATGGCAGAATGCATATGACCCTTGGGTCTGAATATATATTACGTATGATATAATGTATAATTTATTGCCACTAATAACTGCCTGATCGGAAAAGAAAAATCTATTTTTATAAAAATACAATCACATCAATTGAAAGTTTGTGTACAGTTTATTAATTTCGTCATAACAGTTGTCAATTACCTGTTCTAATTAAAATTCTAAAATATTGTGTGGTGATAATTTTATTACAAATATTTTGAGAATAATAGTTAAATAAAAAGCTTTTCTTTGTATTTGCTATAATTTATGAAAGTCTAAACTTCACGTAAAAAATTTACTTCATGTTTTTCATTTTAGTTATTAGTATTTCAAATAAATTAAAATTCAATAACCTACGTCAGTAAACGAGGTCAAATATTTTTTCAATCACATCTCGTCTGCCCGTGATCACGGTTGCTGAAAAGTAACCGAAACGTCGGGATTATGTAGTTGTAATGTAATAAAATCCGCGTAGTATATCCGAAATATATTAGTTTCATTTAAATGAATAAAACTCGCGAAAGTCTTAGATCTCATTATTTTTTCAAAAACTTCAATGATTTAGAAATGAAATTTCCATCGGTTCTTCATTAGAACACCATTTTTTTTAACAGCTCGAATAGAACTATAATTGTACACATTCAGCTCTATAGCCCAGATTAGAGCTGTTATCGATCTTATCAATGAGCATTATGTATACGACAAATTATCATAAATATAAGCGAGAGGAAAATTACAGTTTGTTGAATAGACTTACAGCACGCGTTCGGGTCTATACAACATGAATTGATGCTATTTTCGCTAAGATGCTTAACTTTCCCCTAATTAGTGATATGAACGCGTCATATTACTCAAAATTAAAGTTTTCTATAATAACTCAAGAAGGCGTTTCAAGAACTTTGAATTACAATGTAGGACTATCAAGGCAGTTGTTTATCTGCAATAGTATTTAATATTGTAATTAATATTATAGTAGATAAACTAATCAGCAACGAGAAAAAATGGGGCTATTGGTTCAAGTTTAATAATAAATACACAGAATCCATTTTAGCCTCGCTGATGATCTATCTATCTAGCTATACTGACACGTGACCGAAAACACTTTCAAGTACTATTGAATGTAGTGGATAAATCTGTAAGTGGACGAATGGATTGAGGAAAAAACCAAATAAATGTCACTGTCTGCGTCTCGGTAAGCAGAATACAAGATATACCTCATACGATCCGGGATTATCGTTGGGCGGTCAATGCATTTCAACGATTACGGAAAATGCACCATTTAAATTTCTCGGTCGTAACATTGATAATATAGGTCGTACTTCATCTTTAGAAGGAATAGTAGATAGCTTTTTAAACGATCTTAACAAGGTAGATAGCCAAGATCAGTAACGTCAAAAAAGCTTGTATCTACGACAACTACCTAACTTCACGTTTAAATTGGCCTTTCCTCGTCTATGATTTTAATAAAACCCTTTTGTCAAAATTAGATGCAGGAGTCGTAAAGGTGTTGAAGTTGTGACTCGAGCTCACTGTCAGCTGATCGACAATAGTTTTGGGATGAGTCTAAAACGGCCATGAGAGCTCTATAAACACCTATGATTTTCCAAGAGATATATGCTGGGGAAATTCCATGATGACGTCGTTACATCGCTCCCAAAAGACAAAGCTGCCCCAGAGCTAGAGTCAAGACTTCAATTCCATGAGCAATTTATGATAGGAGCACAGAATAACAGAGTAGGGTTACGATCAAGTAAGAAAGCCCAAGATATATTGAAGTCTTTTATTCGGCAAGACGAAAATGATAAATGTAAGATCCATGCAATAAGTTTAGAGATGCAGATCGAGTGGTTAGACATAGAAGATTTTAGTATCCCATTAGCACTAAAATAGCGCACCTTAATTCATGATTGGTCGCCAGCATTGCTAAAATTATATCTCAATGCGTTGCAAATGACTCTCCTAGATCAGAAGAATTTAGTAAGATGCGGTAAAAGTACCGAAAAAACTTGCTATATCTATGGGAAAGCAATTGGAACTGCTAAGCACTTGTTGGTGAGATGTAAAGTATACCTGGATAGCGGTCAATACTGGCGTCATCATGATAGGGTTCTGGAAATTATACATGAAGCGTTTAGTCTTTCGGTAGCCAGAGCGCAAAAGGAAATAACCACAAACGAGCGATCAGTAGGTTTTGTGAAGGAAAGTACTAAGTTAATAAAATGAAACGTCAAGCCTTACTTTATCCTTAAAACGACTTCGGATTGGACTATAATGATGGATACATATTAGAAACAATACAAAATCTCAGAGGATATTTGTGCGTCGGCCTCCTGACCAGACTTTTTTATGTATTCGCGAATTTTAAAGCGCGTTGTGATAATAGAGCTTACCGTTGTGATATAGAGAAACCATCATCCCCAAAGACCATGCCATCAAGGTCAATAAATAGCTCACAAACGAACTCACTCGAAATAGGTTCGTCGTGGACTTGTACGCGGTAGAAGTGGGAGCGAGGGCTATAACGACTAAATCCCTCTACAACCTACTAAAAGACTTGGGCCTGTCCATAACTAATATCAGTTCATTCTTGGAAGGTACTTCGAAGGCAGCCCTAGTAGGTTCTTTTCAAATTTGGTTAGGTAGAAAGAGGAGCTTGGACGGTGGAGGTGAAAGTTTAACGCGCGTTAGATAGGGGACCTTTAAACCTACACCTGGGTCGCAAGTCCCAAGCACTATTGAAGCTCCTCTCCCTGCAACGCGTTGGTCCCGGCACCCGCACGGTGAATCCGTTGAATGCTAAGAGGTTTCCTCTCATTATTTTCGTATTTTATTTATACCTATTGCAATTAAATTTAAGACAAGTATTATATTCGAAATATTTTTTTTTTTTATAAAATAAAGCAATAATTCTGAATATAAAGGCAGGTAAAATATTAAAATTCCTGATCAAATCATACAAAACTGAAAAAACTTGCAGAAATTAGTGAGAATATAAACCCTATATTCAGATGATGTTTGTCATTGACGCACCTACACATTAACTACTGCCCACCTGTAATACAATGTAGAGTAAACAGACAAAACATTGTGAGCAAATAATGAGACCGACTTTTTAGCTTTATCAGATTCTTTAATTTCAAAATATAAGAGATGGTCTTAAATTTCAATTGTATACTAAATATCATGAATAAGTCAATAGTTTCAAAACTTTACCTTCAAAGTCAAAAGAAGTCCTAACAAAGACCGCGTAATTATTCTCCGATTGTATTTTTTATTTCAATTACTTACTTCCACATTACGAGTTAATTTTCCGCCAGCTGCGTTTTATATTATGACTGACTTGGCTAATGTTGAGTTAATTCAGTTCTGGAATAAATATTTAGTAACTGATGCATATCTTCTTAATGAATGCATTCATTTAATACGTAGACCAAGTAACATTTATAAACATATACTTGTGATATTTTTTATTTATCCGCTTACTAAATCACCAAAATTTTTCAAAAATGCACATTTTGTTATTTCGATTTCAGTTTGAGATTTACTGTATAGGAGGAAATAAACTAAAACTTCAATTTTCTCTCATTTATGACAGGATATTTTCAACGATACAAAATATTTTTATATGGATCAATTAATTTTGGAAATTTCATTATATTTTTTTGGCATTATTCTTTTTATATGTATATTTTTTTTATATGTAAGATTTTTTTAAAATGCATTCACAGAATATTACTAAACAGAGCTCAACTGCATTTGCGTGAAATTATAATCACGTTGAATGTTTTATGACCCAAGAAACTATGTTAATAGACCATATATATACAATGACAGAATTTTTCATAATAAATCATATTGATTTGTGATGAATTTCAGCTGAAATAAGAAATATTTTCCAATAGAATAAATGTTTCTAAGAAATAGCAGAACACGCGAGGATGAACTAGCGTCTGCAGCACTCGAGTCCGGGGTCGAGATAGCGGTAATGGGGTTTATAGATTTAGGGATGATCATCACATACGTCGATATACATAAACGTTTCAACTTTTATATAAATTTAATCAAAATTTTCTTTCCATATTCTTTCAAAAGACTAAATAATCTTCATTCTTGGTTTCCATTATTCAATAATGTCTATACAGAAATCTTTTAATGATTACGAATGAATTAATCTTTGTTTTTCAAACCCCTACGAAAAGCAATACGTTCTTTCTAAATGGACTATTGGATCAATGAAACCATTAAACCCTAGTCGCATCTTATTATTCATTAGATAAATCAACAAGAAAATACTTTCTCAAAGTGGCAGCCCTTGTCACCTAAGCCGTTACCGCGTTTGTGCCTATTATTTTCCTCAGTAAAAAAAAAAATAATCATGTTTAAATTTACAATATTTCCTTAACATTATGCTTAAATTACATTGTACTTCAAATTATCGATAAGTAATTATTACAGCACTTGCACTCAGCGCGAGGTTGATCGCAAGGCGAGCCCAAGTACATCGTTATAATTGTTTCTCGTACTCGTGAATCAACAGACTTGAGTATTTACACTTCCTAACAGAATGCATATTGTTTATTTGCTACATACCATAGCTTGAATGTTTGTCAAATATGTGGCTTTATGTCATTCACTCTCTACTTACAACGGATTATAATGTTTGTCGATAGCACCGATTGGAATTTTTCTTTATTTATTTATTTATTTATTTATTTATTTATTTATTTATAATTGTTTCTATAATGTTTGTATAAACATAAACTGTGCTAGGAACAGACAAATTTTGTTAATCCCCTAATAATATATATATTTTTTATCCTTAATTTGAGAAATTAATTTTAACGATTTCTTTAAAAAATATGTTTATATAAGTATTTACAAACAATAAACTAATAAGAGGAGAGAAAACCAACATACTATATTATTAAATTAATGAGATTCATATTTAAGTGGTATGTAGTTTTAACGATGACCCACATCTGGTAGTGAACACAATTGTTACAAAACATTCTAGCCCATTATGAATCAAATACATCAATAAACAATTCAGTTAGGACTATTTTTAAAAGGACGTTAACACACAAACTAAAATATGAAGGTTAGAGTAGATACAGTTTATTTGATAACACTGTAAACAGATCACAGCTTAAGTGAATGATAAATGATCACAAAAATACAGCATTGACATTATTTTACTAATCGCAAGTTTGCCGGCCCTATTGTACTGCCTACGACGTAAGCGGATACGAAATAATAAATAAACGTTCTTAAAAGGGATCTGCAATTAAATCAATTGGTATCAAAGCTTAAGTGGCATAAAATCTAGACAAATGTCAAATAAATTGATACATTACATACGATATATTATAAAAATATTATAATTTAAATCATTTTCCGATTACCCAAATTATATTATCGGCTTTTTTTAAAATCCGTACAACCTTCATTTTTTGTAGAATATAATAAAAATAGTAAAGATGCTACAGTGATGTGCCTTAGAAAATAGCAAGACAAAAATCTAGACGACTGTCCACTAACTCACTGAATTTATAAAGACTGGTCTCGTGTAAATTCCGAGGGTGAATTATAAAATTATTATGTACACGTGACCAGCTTCTGTGTATTATACATAAGTGCTGCAGTGTAGAAGGTTGAACGTTACAGATTCAGTTTTCGTAATATAAAAGCCAGGAATGACTTACATTGTGGGTAGGTGAGACGAAATTTCACGAAAGATGTTGAATATGCATCTATGTAACAGGACTTTGTGACCTAAATTTCGGAATTGTTTTTGGAAATGTGTCTTGCTCACGTATAATGTAACCGTTAAGGGAAAAAATCCAAACAAAACAAAATAGTGAAGTATGAACGCGACTATCTGAAAATCTTTTTTTTTGCGAATTAGCATAAACAGAAATTAACAAAATATAATTACGTAATAGGCAAAAAATATATTGAGATGGAGATAATTAAAATTAATGAAAAAGTAAAGAGGAAAGCTAATTTTTTAATGTGTAATTTTATACAGTCTATGGAAACTCTGACATAATTTACTAAAATATATATAGATTATAGATAGATGCATTTATGTGTGTCCATACGTGGGTATGTATGTATTTAGAAATCAAATAATTTTATTATTTTCAGGAGTCATTGAAAACGCTAACAGCTTCCCAACGCTGAAATAGTTTCACATATTGTCTTTATAGATTTCTAGCTTTTTTGACAATTCCATTTGACCTTAATTTAAATATTTTAGAACATCGAGTAAAGGAAACCCTTTTTGAAACAAATTACAAAGACACACTTTTATAAACAATTACATAGTAAGTTTAACAAAAAATTATAATGAAAAAAGTAAATAGAAAATACGCGTAACACTACACATCAATTTAAATATGAACTTTACGATTTGAATCACTGCCAATAAACCACGATGTATTACGTAATGTCATACAGTTTCTAAGTAATTCTGTGACACGTGACAGGACTCGAACGCGTCATACGAATACTTAGATTGATGTACCGTATTTGTTTTAATAATCCACATGGAGGAGTAAACAATAATGTTAGTTATTCATTCTTCACGTTGTTCTAAAACAGAAGCAACGGTACAACGCCCTTTCATACAAACAATAAATACAATTGGAACGTACGTACGTATATAAATGGCACATTATTATAACCTTTGGACACAATTATATTTATAGTAATTTATTTTAAGAATAATAGCGTTATAAAATATTTTGTTCAAATATTTTCACTATATAATTTCGGAAAGTCAAGCCTAAGTCAAAGCGAAGTCTAATTTAAAAATTAAACTTCGCTTTGACTGAAGCTCGTCTCGAGTTTATTTTAAGCTAAGTACACATCCACAGAAGGTTATCACAATGTAAAATACAACGTCTATATAATAACATCTAAGGTGACATAAAAAGTAACATAAGAGAAATCGCGGAACGTGATTAGTGTTTTATGAAATTTGGTTCAAGGCTTTTAAGCTACAAACTGCTTATAGCGTCTCACGAATAACTTATTTAAAGAAATTCAAATTTTCTAACATTCAGAACAGAAATAGCATTCACCGTATTATGATATTTATCGTAGTACTGTTTAAGGATTCAGCTAAAATTTGTCTATAAATATATGTTTAGGATTGCTTATGAATGGTCTTAAATGAAGGACACAAGATAACATATTATGGAGCAAGCCTAATTTTTTGCCTGCAGAGACAGTCACATCCCGTGTCCTCAGAATACTGATAAATAACATTAATACTTTCAAACATTATTTTCTTATAGTTAGACATAGTCTATTTAAATTTATTATCATATATTGTGAATCGTTTTAAAATTAAACAAATATTGTTAACAGACTCAATACTAATAGAATATATATGTACTATATGTGTGTTTTTTCTTCTATTTCAAGGTCTCCCTGATGATCTGCAAGTCACTACAAACCTTACATCTATTTCTCTTCGTTACTTTTATACTTACAAAGTTCACCAAAAATAACAACTTGATACGCAAAGCAAAACCTATATCCGACACTCGGCTTTTCTCGCTAGAAAATTACTTCAACGTATTTTGGACGCACTTCGTATTTTATTTTTATCTAAGTTAGATTTTTTTTGAGTAAATACATCACATAGTATGCGAAACATTACATAAGAAATCTGATTATCATTAAGTATACAATAAATGGCTATTACTTAACTTCAAAAATATTGTGTTTTATCTGAAACGCTTTTGTTATTTATAAATATGAGAATAAAAATGAAATTTTATTTGCTTTACTTTTTATTCGAATTCTGCAAGTCGTTCGAATCACTCTTATATTTTGTTATTATTGAATAAATTTTTCATATTTTCCATTTAAGAATTACGTAAATTTTTAAAGGTAACAAGTCCATAAAAGATAACTCATATTTGTTGAGAAATGCATTTAAAACCGCACTTATACAGAAGCATAACTTTTACCAGAACAATACACAAGGGATCTAAAACAGCAAGTTACTTTCGGAGTCCAGACACAGTCCTTGGAAAGTTTCACCTATGACCCAGTTAGCTAAAACCAATAATTTAATGTGAAGTTTGAAAAAAGTTACAGAATCTGCAAAAAAAAAAATCTATTTAAAGTGCATATTTTTATCGGCGAACTTAAGAAAGATGAAACAAATTCTGAGAAAAGTGAACAACGATATTCTTAGCTGATTTACAAGTCCATAAGCTGCATAATTATTTTAAATAAAGAGAAAAATAAAAATTGTTATTTAAGAATATTTTTAGTAATTGTAATATCTTTTTAAATCTTCTTAATTGGATTAAAAAAATGTTCTTATTATTATAACTTACCCAACTTTGATATTTATGATTTCTTTGGTTCAATGCACATATGGTTTCTCTTTATGAAATGTGAGTCCAAGTACCCCAACTGAACAGTTTTTCCACTATTGATAACGCTCTAATCTTCGTCGTTGCTCCGTAAAACCGTCACATTGTCAAAACGTACCAGGAGCACATAAAGACGGATAGAGGTCACAATAATAAAAATTAAACTTTATTTTTAAACGGACAAAAACGAAATAAATTAGATGTTTTTGTAAATAAAAATTCAATCCAAACGAATGGTGGACATCAAAACGTCATAGACAACAATATTAATAGCGTATTGTAATACAATATATACCTGTTAAATGCAATGAGGTCGCGGAACGCATGTACTCAAACGAGACTTGTGGCTGATGGCGTGTTATTAATACACGAAGAATTCTACTATTCATGTGTTTGTTGAAAGTGAACACGTTAAATATGTTACAACAAACACGTTCTAATTCGATACTGTTTAATAATGTTCATGTAGTCGAACTTCAAGTTTGAATCTTGAATTTATCATTTTATCGAACAATAGAAAAAAGTTTGCATAGATTTTCAATTAAACGGTTTAATCTCATAGATTTACGCATGTCGTATAGTGGAGTAATTGAGAACATAACTTTTTTGCTATTGAAATAATCTAAAATTATTTACTCCGTTTTGTTAAAATTATATTATACAGTTAGTACCTACATGAAGCTTTAGTTGAGCTGTTGAAGAAATAATAAATTTTTAATAGTATGTAATTTATTCACAAAAGTTGTTGTTGCCAAATAAGTTGTATATCTATGTATAAAAAGGAATAAAATTTGTCTGATTGTTTCTTAAAGAAAAAATATCGGAAATATTTATACCAAAAAAAAAAAATATCTTCAAAACTTTTCCGTAGCTGTATTTGTTTCAGACTAAACTTGGGCTGGACAGATTCAATTCATTTCATTAAATAAAACAAGGTTCTGTGATCTAAGTTAATGTTATTATATATAATTTTTATTTCTTCCATTGAAAGGATTTCTCTTACGAAATAAGAATCCGAATTAAAAAAAAAATCTTGGCTTTGCATATCATATTTATCGTGAAAAGCTGCTCTACACCGTAACTCTACAACCAATAGACGTGACGAATCAAAATTATGTAATATTAAGATAATTACCAGCTAGCTTTGTTGGCTGAAGGTTATAAAACTTTTTTTTAACTTGCACTACTACGGGTAATAGTTTTAACTTTTTGCATTTTAACGTAAACGAATTCACGAGCAAAATCTAGTATAATACACAGCTGAACTTATTTAAATTACGTTAGCACTATTCTAACAATATCCACAGCTATCGTTAGACAATAAAATGTTTTAGTACTTAACGGTCGATAAATTTTCATTCAGGAGATGAGCAACTTATATGGAGCAGTTGATTTTAGAACATTCTCGTTATATGCACTAAATATCGCATATCACGTGTCTTCAAACAGGAGTTAGTAATCAAATATTTGATGTTATGCAAGGTGCCAATGGACGAAAGGTTATAAGATTTAATGAGATCTAAGATTTTCGCGAGTATTCATTTAAATGAAACTAGTGTTATTCGGATTTACTACGCGGATTTTATTATTTAAAAACTACATAATCCCGACGTTTCGGTTACTTTGCAGCAACCGTGATCACGGGCAGACGGTTATAAGATTTACCTAAAAAATTCAGGTAAGTAACTACGTCTATACAGGCGTTCATATTCTGAGGAAAATTCGTGGCTATTTTTGTTATTCACGTTTTCAGCGTGACGTAGTAAAAATTTTAAAGGCTTCATTTCTAACAAGATCTCTTCTTTTTGAAGGCCATTATGACTGCAAATGTGTCTAGATACTGTAGCCAAATATATTATAAGAATATCCAGTCATATATATGAGATTTTATGTAGGTAGATCGCTGGGTATAGCATACATTTTGCACCCGTATTATTCAAGTTTTGACTCAGTTGGGTATCGTTGAAAATATTAAGCACCTCATCATATGATTATATAAAAAATATACTAACTTTGCATATCTTATACCGCGCAAAGTGATGCACATAAAAAAAAAATGTTTTCTCTTTCTTATTTCATAAAATCTTCTCTAGGAAAAGATAATTGAGCCGAGATAAGCTTTCTATCCCGAGGTGGAGATATTAAATAACATATTTGAAATTAAAATATAGTGTCACTTCGGGAGAAAAATTTTCTTGTAAAGGAATGAATACTATATATAATATTTACATAGAAATTATAGTGTCTTATATTTTAAAACAATTAGTTTACTGAGAGACTACTACAGTCCCCCGAATCAATATCTCGCATCTCACTTATCTATCGATAAGAATCTCATTTACCTGGCGAGAATTACTTTCTTTTAAACTTTAAATAGAAGATAACTACTTGTCACAAAAGACGAAACTAGTGGAGGTTGATAGTGATTTTCATTAGCAAGGGTTACTAAATAATTTCCAAATATAAACAGTTACGCCAATGATGTAGCAATCTTCAATTTTTTAAAATTATTTTTCCTTCACCAGAATACAAATCTACTCGATTAGCAAGAAATACATGTTATATGCATTAGAGAGCTAACAATATAAACGAAATTATATTCTCACTCTATTTTTCTATATCTACAAATCCACTTTAGACAAAACCATCACAAATAAAAACAAAGAAGTTAACTCTACCTACCTCGCTTTTATAATGTAATTATTACAGGTCTAAAGAAAATAAGATAGAAAAATGTTTAATTATTTAAATAAAATAAATGTAGCGAAGCATGAATATTGAACAGTAATCATTTAATTTTGTAAGAAAAACCGGCAAACGTTCGCGTGACCACGTTTTGATTTTAAGATGTTATCTATAATTAACATTCTTAATCAATCGCAAAAATTTCAGACAACGTGATCCGCGTTGCGAATCCTGTGCCATTAAAAAAATTTACACATATTAAAATACATCATTTTACTTACTTTTTTGAAAATTAAAAACCTAATAATATTGTCTACCTGCGTCTTAATGTAATGTAAACGATCATATCTATTATAAAAAAATATATTAATCTAAACTAGTAACTTTATAAAAACAAACAAAAGAAATAAAAAAAATCTGAGGGTATTTTTATTAAAACATTATCTTTATACATAAATCTGGTTAATATACCATTAAAATATTTAATGGCCACAAAAGCGGTTATTTAAATAGCAGAAAAATAAATATATTACTGTTACATCACGTATATAATAACGACTTGTAACCTGTGTCAAAACGTACACGTTGACAGAAACGTGAGCTATGAACACTATTTGAATTTTTCATACTTTCCTGCTATATAAGGATACCCTTTTTAACGTAGTTGATAATCACAGAAAATCCCCCGCAGACACTAAAATCAAGGCTAAGCAACACAATGCCTAGAAATCTGCCGTTATTAATTTGAAATCTTTCAGCCTTTAAGTCTGGAATTTATATATATTTTTTTCAGTTATTAAAAAAAAAAAACAAACAATAATAAACCAAGTCTCATAAACTGTGTTTATAATGTTAGTGAGATTTGACCTTCGTAACCTTGCCATTGGTTCTTGGTAATCGTTGAATAGAACTAGTTCAGTACCACGATTTTAAAAGGAGCTACAATATTTCTTTAACAACAATAAATTTATTCTTAATAATGATAAATCTTAAACGACAGATGAAGGGAACATTTTCATTACTTACAAACAAATGTAAAGTCGACACCTATTGTATGTATGTAGAATAAAATAATGAAATACATAATTTTTTTATTATTAGTTCGTGTTACGCTTATAATTTCGTTTCTCTTAAGAATTGCGTTATTTTGTTAAATATCATAAGTCCGTTTTTACTTTTACTATAAGAGTGTACATTTTAAATTACAAGAGATTTTAATGGAGCAACAGAAAATGAAATTGTTCAGAGCAGGAGCTCTGTATAGGAATACATACACATTTAATTAAAAGAAAAATCACTTTTTTTGTATTGGAGAACAAAAAATCTTTGTTATATTTATAATATATATATTTGAGATTTTCTATAGATGTTAACTAGTTGTTATTTAATAGAAGTTATAAATTTAGTCATCATTCAGCGATCAACGTGTTATTAAGTGGTTTTACATAGAGATTTCCCGGCTGACTCAATTGAGACTCAATGGAGACTCAATGGAACGAGACGAACGTCCTGCTAAAGAAATTGTAAACAAATATTTTTGCAAAGTCACGATTTAGACAAGGAAGACACAAAAAGCAAGGTTGTCGTGCTCCACCGGCTTGATTGAGTGATGCTCAAGGAAAATTAAAAAGATAATGAATTTTCAATCAACCTTCAGTTTTTGATAGCGCAGTTATGAAAAAACCTAAACAGATCGGTTGGCTTAGCAACCAATAAGGAAATTGTTAGATGGAAACACAGGAATCCAAACCAAGACAAAAAAGAAATACATACAAGAACAATAAATCGACAAATAGAAAGACTATTGGATTTTAGTGATCATAAAAACAAAATATCACTTCAATTAAATTCTGCGAACTTAAACAACATGGAATGATATTGTGAAACGATTCTCGCAGAATTATCCATAAATTTCAACTTAGGACTGCACTTAGGAACATCTTCGTAACCTCAATCCACCAGATGCAATCCTAAATGTGATTGCAGTGAATATGAATAAACGTAAACCAGGACGTATAAAGGATTTATTATACGTTTTATGAGGAAAATAAGACGTATGTTTGTTTTATTCGTAATAATTCACGTTCCTTAAGTGTACTGAATACATAATTTATAAATATTTAACAACTTGCAAAATACACAAATACTAACAATTCATTTTATATTATTGCATGATTTTTTTTATATGCCATTAGTCTATCAAAGTCGGCTTAAGCAATAAGTTAGGGAATTGAAATTATGTAAAACCACTATGAAATCAATACATACATACTGAATGAATGAGTTGGATGTGTCTGTGAGCAAAAATAAATGGTTTATTATTCAAATAGCTCACACATTTAATCAAACTTAACATAAAAGCTATTTTATAATGTTTTTGTATGTTTTTCTATGAGTCCGCTTATCCGTCTGATTATTTCTTCCAGATAATAAACAGATAAGACAATTATGAAGATTACCGAATAACAATAATTCGCAACAATTCAACTATTTGACGATTCAGTTGACAAAATATAACAAGTGACATTGCCAGAACTAAAAAAATAAATAAGAAAACATACGACTTTCATTTATGGAAGTTCATGTCACGTATTTGATATTAATTTCAGATGTCAGTTATCTAAAGCCATTAAAATCAAAGCGTCTCCTTTAGAATGTCGTCGCCGATAGACGGAAGTAAAACGAAATGATCTTATAGAAATTACTCCCTTATTTTTGATTCTCTGTACGAATCGATATAACCTCTTTTAATTTAAGTGATATATTATCAATATATGTTATGCCGTGACATAACGGAAGTATCCTAATAGCATTGCAGGTAAGCTATTTAAAACCTACGTAGAAAATTTAATCAACTTCCG
This sequence comes from Danaus plexippus, assembly GCF_018135715.1. NCBI lineage: Eukaryota > Metazoa > Arthropoda > Insecta > Lepidoptera > Nymphalidae > Danaus > Danaus plexippus. The sequence goes on along the minus strand of NC_083559.1, from coordinate 11,923,614 downwards.
CACTAGCTATTACAATTTACTGTTACTGAATAAATCCTCTTTGTATTATTTTTAGATTCGAACATTATCTGTTTGGATTGAAATACGCAGACGACCGATCTATATCCGGTACAACAATGATTATTTAAGAGGGAACATTAGTATAATATAAATAATATGAAGAGTTAAAAACATTATACATATTTTTGTAATAAGTAGAGCTCTAAGATCTTACCGTATTGATTAGTTGCTATTGACGATATTTATAGACTTTTAATTTATTTGAAATTAAAAGTCTATATTCGTTTTCATTTGAAAGTAATAAATTGAAGCTCTGCTTTTCATAATTTAATTTTTTTAAATAAATTATATTTGATATGTATTGAGTGGTTCTGTAAGAGCTTGGCCTTAATATATAAGACAGTTCTAACATTTGCGTCATATCTGTCTAAAACATATATTTTATAATATTTATTTTCAATAAGACATAATTGTCACAGACAAGTTTAGTGTAATCTTATATACAATGAAAGCGCTCTGTTTATTGAACTTATTTATTTTTTCTCTGCCTGGACCTTTATGTAAATCTAACAGGCCTACAGAATTGAGTATAATTTGTATTCATGTTCTTGATAAATACGATTATATCAATAACATAGGAGTCCAAAGGAGATATTGGTTCTTTTACAGCACTGCCCACTATTAAAGAACCAATATCCTAAATAAATAATTCATGCTCTCAATACTTATATAAAAACAGATCATTATCAGAGCTCTCACACTAAAATCCTATATTCACAAACAATAAATACCTTCGTTTAAACAATTACTAAGTGTTAGGCCATATTATGACACTACGTAATTGTGTATTAATTGTTAATGACAGGGAATAATATTTATTAAACATCAATCAAGTGAAACTAAAGTACCCAAGACAAGTGAAATTTGTTTTCTGATTATTTATGATTTTAAATATTAATTTTGTTTCATCCTATTTATATTCACACGTAAAGAGTAATGACGTCCAATGAGTGATGCAGACGTTCGTTGCTTGTGAAAAGACACAAGTTGTTTTAGTTGGATGTGACTTTGTGTGGAATAGTTTCCGTCTATAATTAACAATAGCAAAACGTTGAATAGCTCGTTAAAAGTTATTTTTGCTATCGGAGATATTATTTTTGGATGTAAGACATCACAGGGTACTCTTTTGAAAGAGGAATCTTTGTACAATTTTATACTATGTGATGTATTTATCGACCTTGTCAATCCTAAACATGATTCCTAGTTCTACGGTATGATCTTATGACTGACTGATGACTCAAATTAGCAGTAATAACAACACAGAATGAAAAATTACTAGTTTGGGTAGATAAAGAAAATTGTAAACTATACCTACATAGAGACGAAGTGACTGATATTTTATCCGTCTCAAATCAGCATCACTTAAAACGACAAATAATCTTTATCTTGAAATATTTTTTTATTATGCTTAATTTCTTTTTCCAAAATTTATATTTTCTGAGTCTTTTTCAATACTTGAAGTGTCTTTATAAATGCTTACACACACACACACATTTTGGAAATACACAAAACATATAATTACGTTCGTTGTTTTATTGTATTTTTATTACTTTTTAACAGAAGAAAAAGTTCCCCAGATGATGTCGAGTGAGTTCTTAGCGCCATGGTCCTTCAATTTATTTGTCTCACACAATTTGTTTTAATTCTATTTTATTTGCTTTGTGAATTTAAAATAATAGTGTTTAAATTTCCTAAAATGTCAAACACTCACGGAAGTATCCGTTCAATAAATACTTAATCATATATTTCCCCTTGTTATAATAAACAGGAGCGTCCGCCTTTTTATTAAAGGCAGGAAGTAAAGATTTTAAACTTAAAACGCGGTCAGTTTAAACAAGCCCTTCGTTATACTTGATGAGTTTTCATTGAGGTCGATGATTCTTCATGTCAACTTAATTTGTTTAAAAAAATATTCCTTAGTTTTTTTAAGAAATTAAACGCCAACGTCGAGGACCCAAGATTAGACAGAAGTATTTACTGATCTTGATGCGATTCTGAAAATTTTATTTTAAAATTATTCCACGCGTATATTCCTTGCGATGTTAGGTATAAAAAGTTATTGATAACAAGCCAAAGATATTAAACTAATTTTAAGAAATATAAACATATCTTGCGTCATAACGATATTTTGTTTTAAAATATTCGTTTTATTAAATTGATTTATTGATAAGATAAACCAATAAGATGTTTTTTTAGTGAAATAGCTTATTAATATTTTCGATGAGAATTCATATATAAAATTAAAATAAAGTAATTTAACCACAGTTTTAAAGTAAGTATCAATTTATAAGATCGTAAACGAAGAAGCAATAACTCACCATAAAATGGCGTCATATTAATTGACAGCTGCAAAAAAGATGGCCGCGCTCTGTTAGCATTTTATCCACAGAAATAAGTTGTGAATCAGTGAAGGTATGTGAATTACTAAAATTTTAAATAATAACTCATAAAATATACATCAATGCATGTAACGTATTTAAACTAACATTAAAATATTACTTAACCAACTTATAATGCAACATTTTCAAAATCTTATGTTATATTATATCCTTATTGGATGTCATTTCGACTGAGTACATTCTCTATTGTTGTTTGTTCATTGAACTCCTATAATAAGACCGATGAACTCGGACACTAATTTAGTTTCAGGTAACATTTTTCTTAACATGTAAGCGTAATTAATACAAATGTTGATTGTTAAGAATGGTTTTAATTTAAATATTTTTAGGTTTTTTTAAAACGGAATATTGTCAGCGTAGTTGAACTTTTTATATATCTCTTTTAAGTCACAAAATACATCTTCAACAACATAAATTATTATAATATTTTACAATTATAATAGGTACATTTCCAAATATTACACGAAGTAACCATATATCTTTTATAGCCTTCAGCGTGGCAAAGACTCTTTCTATTCAACTAATTCAATTATCGTATGCTGAAAATATAGAAGCCATAAAAAAGAAAAGCATAAGGATATATTAATAATCTAGAAATATTCAGTGTAAAATATTTTATTAATAAAAGGCAATTAGAAAATAATATTAAATATTTTAAATAGAGGAGTCCTCGAATACAGAGAAGTCAATAAACCAGTGCATATGTTTTGGTTCAAGGACGTTTTATTTCAGATGGAGATGAGATGAGATAACGATCAAGCTTTCCTCGACTAGGCCTACTAAAGTCTAAACAAATTGATGCACGCTGACACAAATACACTTAGCACGCAACAAAATTGTTAAAATTTTCCACACCGCGACAAAATAAGGAAAATTTTATCCGAATTACAAATTCAAAGTCACAAATGATATCTTTAATACAACAAACTTGTGACTTGTGTTTCAGATAGAATTTTTATAATTTGTTTTGCCATAAAATACTTACTACTAGAACGGGCATTCATGTGTTTTTCTGATGAGGATGAGTTCTCGTCTGTATCAATTCGATATTAAACACATAAATTTAACCTTTATTCCCTCGCGTGTATAAAGATGAAAGACGAATGAAAGGTGCTAAATAATACATTGGCAATTATTATAAATCCCTCTTTTGTATTGATAAAGAATGATTTCCGGAAGTGAAAATTAATTAGCTTAAGAAATATTATTTATTTTCGTTATAACGCTAGTGAAAACTTTTTCCGTCTCGTCATGAAAATCTGAAGAGTAAAGTAAAAATGTAACATAAAAATGCGGAAAGAAGATTATCGCATTCACATTACCTAAATAAAAAACTATTATGATTTTTTTATGTAGAATATAAAATATATAATAAATTTACTTCATGTATTATTTTTTAGTTAAAACGATTAGAATGACGAATTAACTATCAGTAACATTTTATTAAACACATATAAAAGAATCATCCTATTGGTGGAAAATGTACGAAGGGAATTCATGGATTTTCAGCTGTCACTGATTTTTCGTCCTTAAGAGCCAAAACATAAAAACGTTGCGTTGAAATAAAGAAAGGAAACTTCAATCCCATCTCCTACATGGACATGGTAGCCTGGTATCTGGTGTTTACGAATTAACGTTGTCAGACAACTCAAATTATTCGTTAAATATTTTTTGTGAGTAAAACAAATAAGGTATATATGGTCTGTATAAAAGGTAAACGTGACGTCCTTACACAGGTTCACTAGATTTTTAACATAGTCCCTTTTTAACTGAAAATTAATTTTTTTAAGAGTTAAGAGATATGATACTTGTCACTATGATGAAATTCATTAACGATTTGGGAGAAGGGACTCCGAGAAAATTCAAAGAGTTTATAATCACAACTAATATTGCTGATGTGAAAGTATCTCTGTCTATATCTCTGTCTATCTCCTAACTTTTCACGACTAAAGCACTGAACCAATTATGAAGAAGTTCGGTGTAGAGATAGATCCTGGAGAAGGACATAGGCTACCTTTTATCCCAATTCCAACCCGATCCTAAAACTACACAGATGGAACCATGAAGTGCAGTCCGGGTTCGTTGGCCGTAACGGCAGAGAACAACTCTGAGGTCCAAGCGGAGGGAGTCGCTGGCAAATGCTAGTGCATTTTAGTTCCGTAGCATTATAGCGATTTCAAAAATACTAGTATGAAACAACGTTATTGAGCCAAGTGTAGTTCTGGTGCAGAGAACAATAAACTGGTGACGTTTAAACTGTAAACTCTCAAATTTATTTATTCACCTGAACCTTGAATGTAGCAGGTGGCGTAGAATTTATGTTGCAAGTGGAAAATTTCACTTTTATCAATATTTGCTTCATGTAATCTATATACGGAATTCTTGCAAATATGTTTAATATCATGCGCTTATTACAAAAAAAAAAAATCAAAATGGAAAATTCCGGTCAATAATATGACTTTTGAGGTATAATGAATTAATACTGGATATCAAGGTGAGGAAATTATGCTTTATTGTTATTTATCTTTAATATTTTGAAATAGAAAATTTATGACTTATGTCATAAATACAAATAAAATTACCAAGAATTTATATTCACACTACGAAGATTATTTAAAACCGGATTGGTTATTATAATTCCCGATAATGTTTGAGTTAAAAAGATTTATTACAAATAAATATAAATTAAATGTATATTTTTTATAAGAGCATACATTTTTCCTCTTTGTTTAAGTTTTTCAACCTGGAGTCAGATTATCTGTATAGAAAGTTCGAGGACTTAACCAATTAGACAGGTCTATTGTCCTCGCGCTAATGCAAGCCACCTTCAGCGCTATGTGAAAGCTTAGACGGGGGATAAAAGGGCATTTGACAGGGACTTGACGCCTGTTCTTTGACGACAAAAGATTTCCAGGTAACCAAGATAGAATCTTTCTATTAAGTTTAATTATAATGTAAAGGGCAAATTCATGTAATATATATTGAAATCGAACAGAATAAACAAAAAATTCAACATTTCTGATGAAGTATTACCTTAGGAAGTTAATGAAAATAACATTTTTGCTTTATATCGTTATATTACAAAACCAATTCGTATTTTCTTCTCCAAATGAAAACTTCTCCTCAGAATCTGACTCATATTTTGATCTCAATATGTATTTGTTTTAAATGTTTTGCAGTTAGTCATCACATTTTTTTTTATTTTGGTGACGTAAATACTCTATTGGCAATTGAACTTCTGTCATGAAGAAATTATATGTTCTGTAATTATTTTTTTATCAGTCCACATAAGTTCGATAGGTCTCAGGATATCTTGGAAGGCGATTCAAGATATGACCTGCAATTCTTAACATTTCATCGATGGTTTAAGCCCTGAACTATTAATATAATAAAAGAGTTCGGCTTCCGTTTCAACTGAAATCGTGAAATCAACTTTATGTCACCAACTTTGCATTTAGTTTTTATTTTTATGAAATTATTATTATTATTCTCTCGGTATAGGAAAAAATCGTGAACATAATACGTAACATTTCTCACTTGTGATAATATTATATGATGTATAATAACAATTGAATCACGTAAGAGCCTCGTTGTTTGAAGGCCGAATGAGTTAGATTGATATGTTCACCTAGCCTGACCTGAAACTCGTACACCTCATGATATGGCTAGCATAATAGATAGACTATAAGAGAGCAAATAAAACAATCAGTAATTCAATAAACAATAATACCACTCTTTAATTATAAAAAATATTGTATAAATTATATAAAATAAGCGTAACGTCCTGCTTTGGAAGTAAATTAAACTATTGTAGACTAAAATGACGATTCCTCGTTCCTACAAGTGAGTCGACCGCTCGAATTAGATGTTAGAAAAACGAGCAACCAACATCCAGTAGGTAAGTAAACCCTCGGCTAAAATAAGATTCATTTGGTTACACTCCACTTAGTGTTATTTACAAAATTATTACACGTGCTCCAGTCAACCTGGAATCAACTCTAATTGTAAATGTCAGGGATCTCGTAAAATTGAAATTGCACTCTATTGTCATTATTTTTTTTAATGGATAGCATTTGAACGAAGGACGGATTCGTTATTTCAATTGAGCACAAATAAAATTGAAAGTTAATTTCTATATAGGGCTATTGTTTGTATTTATACAATAGATTGTTGAAATATATGTTTAACCAATGGACCTTTGTCTTTACAATTAATGATACAGATATATAATGTAAATTTATGAAAGAGATTATAGATTATGAAAAAAAAATTATAAGGTTACCAAAAACTTGTTGAAGTTAATGTCAAATAAACAAAATCATTATTTGTAATATAAGCGATAAATCCAACATAACGATAAATGTTTCTGTGAATCATACGACAATAATTAGGGCACCCAATGATCTACATTAGAGATATTAATAAACCCATTCAAATGATATGTTTGTAAACTTTATAATCCTTTTGGCGTCCATATCTTATTTTAAAAACCTTGAAGTTAATTCAATTCTAAACATATTGAAAATAAAATGTATATAGCGTACCAACAGGAAAATTATGATGCATATACTCGTATATTGCATCCATAAGGTTTACTTGCCTTTATAGGTACTTTTTTTGTAAGTAAACTTCACAGTCATAATAGTATTTGGACAGATGAAAATAAAAGAAAGTTGTAGAGGAATCTCTTTTGTTTCATTTTAATTAGATCTATTGTTTTATTCTTATATGAATAGCTGAAAAAATATCAAGTAAAAAACTTAAATAAAAAAAAATATAACTGTCTAACTCTCACGTACTTATTTGATAGCGGTTCTCTCGTTCTATTTTCGACATGACATTTCCATTTCAAATCTCATTCGGTCACCGTTTTTGTTCTAAATATGCAGCGTCCAGCCGCAAAGTTTTGTTTTATACATGAAATATTTTATAACGCATTTTAAAATGCTCTAGGGCGTATTTAAACAAAACGTTTTTGTATTCTGACCGTGATAATAAAAAACATATTTTATTATGTAATAAATTAATATATTTAAAATGTGTTTCAGCTGTTCATATTTTATTATTGTGTAGCCCTCAAAATTAATATGTACTATAAAAAATGTCAAAACGTTTTATTAGTAATTAAATAGAATACAATAATATATATATCTATATTGAAGGTATGACAAGACAAAAGTTAAATAAGCATAATAAGTAACAAAAAAATTAACAGAAATACGTTCGCTCCCATTCGTGTCGACAAAACGATAAAAGGAAAACTATTGACTTTAGCCTTATTTCGTGGAACTGTTATGTGATTGTTAAAACATCTGGAATAATGGAACGGGCTGATCTCGATAGATCTCTTTGCCTCAAAAAGCAAAATTTGCAATTTTATTGACCGTTACACAGCCCGACCAAGTAACGTCACTCGTCAGTGCATACAGATGTGAATTCAGTTATCGAAGCGTTTGTTTTGTTTGTATGAGATAAACGAATATTGTTCCATTTTTAAACGCCGTATTTTTTCTTTAACGTGTTTTTTTTATTTTTCTTTAACCTTTTTTTTATTTTGTAAGAGATTCTTGTGGAGGTAATTAATTACAAATAAAAATTTTTGATAGCATCTTTAAAATTTTTTTAGTTATTAAAATATTCCATAACTTTTTTTTTATTTGTTTGGTGAAGAATTCACTGCTAAAGTCTAGTGAAATACATAGTATTAAACATATTCTTTCATATAAAATTCCATGTCTGTTTTAAACTTATTTCGCAAAAAAATTAAAATTTTGTATATAAATAAATGGAAAATGTTTAAAGGAAACTTTATTAAGATAAATAAGGTATGTAGCTGATTAATATTGGAGATTTAGCTCATAATATAACAATAAAAGACTAACTGATATAATCATAAATGTATGTTTATTTACGATTTTCAATGACGAACCTGTCATTGTCATTGAAATAAATGACGGAACGTGTAAAACTTCAATACTTTTGATTTTTACCCCATACAGAGTACGACTTCGTTATTTTATCCGAGTTGATCATTTTGACGGTAAAAATTACTTTCACGTGGATATATATGGAGCGAGCGCGTGTACGCCCACACCACACGAGTACGTTGATATAATGGTGGCTTATCGATATCCAAGGGCTCGATTTGTACACGTATCCATTAAAGTAAATTGAAATGCCGCTTGCCATAAAACATATGCATGCAAATGCATAACAAATACAAAGTGTTTGTTTTTCTGTTCTCAATTTAAATTGGTTTGAAGGAGGCTCTTCAAGACGTAAATTCAATATATGAGAGGTCCTTTGTAGATTTTGATATTTTCTTGAAAACTTAATTCCTATTTTTTTCCTTTTCTCTGATGATCAATTTTCTGCTTTTCGTTGTACCTAAACCACTAATCGAGCATTCATAATTTAAAACACTTAGATCTGCCACTCAAAACAACAAAAAAACTATATTTTTATTGAATGCTACCTCCGCGGAAATTTCCAGTTAATCTAGATTTTAAAATAATGAATTTTAGTAAGTATCGCTAAGAAAAACCCGATAGTAATTTTAAGATATTCATTAAAATTAGGTCATTTTTGAATTAAAAAACCTTTTTACAGTTTGTTACATAACAGCTACGTATACGTATTTATGTCGAAGCATGAGGACAATAATTTTCTAAGGCATAGTAAAAGCTTCCTTAGAACAGTGTTTTGCTTTATTACTTATTACGTAATTATAGTTTATTAAAAAATAAACCGGTATCGTTCATTGCATTATCTGTCCATTTATCATTCATACAGAAAGCATCACACGTGAATTCATGTGATTTTCATTCTATGTTAAACTTTTTTTGTGTGGATAAAAAATTCAGACTTAATTAAATAAATTATTAATTAAATTACTTCGATGATATTATATAGAAATAGTCAACTGAATGTCCCAAAAATATTTTCTTTAGTTCTTATTGAATCTATACTAATAGATTTAGTTGCAAGTCATTGACTCGATCTTAGACACCAGGACTCACCATTGTTATTACAATCAAATATTGTGAATATTTTTATCTATTTAATATTTATTCCTTAATAAATAAACACACAACATTTTTCGATACATGTTGTTTCGGTTTTAAAATAAACCGAGTCATTTCAATTGATTTGCTTAACATTTAAAAGTGTAACCAGTTATCAAGTTATTTAGGACCAAACAATTTTTTTTGTTAAAAATGGTTAAAGTAAACTTTTGGCTTTTCAATAATCTACAGACACATCGTCATCATCGTCAGCTTGATTTTTATTAAATTTATATCCATTTTGGTTACCATCATCGAAAGATAAGGGCGTGTCAACGTCACTTTGTTTATAAGTACCTTGGGTGTAAACAGCAGCTTGAGGGTAAAATCTAATACCTCCGTAGATGTGAGGCTTAAAAGCTATATATTTATCGGACAGTTTATTACCAGAGACAACAGATGAATCACTTTCGAAAGAATCGTCTTTTATATAACTATTACCATGGGAATAATTATCACTATTTACATTGGTCTCTTCCTGTTCAACATTTCCAACAGATTCATGAAAATCGTTATCTGGAGATTCTTGCATTCCAGAAACAGAGACGTCGTTCACAGCATATTTATAAACATTTGAACTGGATTGCATCACTTCAGATTGACTGTTGGATACAGACATCGATTCTGAACCAGTGTCGTCTTGGACAGTGTTTTCATTATTGTTATCATCGGTCTCATCATCAACAGCATTTGACAGATCATTATTATTACAACCATCGCTCTTAACGTCATCAACATCGTCAAGTGGCAGCGTTTGTATAGAAACAACAGCGTCATAAGATTTTCCTGGCTTACCAGAAAATACTATCACAACGTATTTGTAGCCGGGGCCTCCTTCAGCGATGTTAGCTTTTAAATCAATCCCAAAATCTATAGCAGTTATTCTGAGGTGCGCTATCAAATTACCATCACCTTCAGCGGGGTACTTCACCGCCATTGACCCTCCAGGAATGGTCAATCGGATTTGCTCAATATCACTTTTATCTATTTCTTCATTGCCGACGTCGAGAAGAAATACGTACGGGTATTTATGGTATGTATTGGCTTTTATGAAGATAATTAAATGTGTGAGAACGAATAGCAGTAACATTTCTACGGGAAATTTGAGCAAGATTGATAGCTCAGGGCTAATAAGAACATTTATATATTCGAAGACTTCACGGTTGATGTGATTGCGTTTAACGTTTTTGTTTGCCCTTGTCTCTTTGACAAGGCAATGTCGATAGGTCTTTGATGTTCATATTCTGTCCAGAATGCACTTCCGATAACACTGACTTAATTTGATCAACACTTTTTAATATAACTGTTTTATTGGATAAAATTTTATCTTTACAACTTAATTACGCTGCCTACATTTTTGTTATATAAGACATTATTATAAATAGCTATTTAATTCATGGTCTTTCATTGTGAACAACGACTTTGAAGTCGACAATATAATTTTTATGATAACACTGCACTCAATATTGTAATTATTATATTATTTTCTGCCAGCTCACAAATGACGTACCGGAAGAGTATAAGAGGTATGATACAAATATTCGTATATGTATTTACTATTATATAATATAATAATGCGACTAGTAGGAAAACATTTCATAATGTACGAATATTACGTAATCTTTTATAAAGGTTTGTATAACAAGAACTAATATGTTTATAATATCATGAATCGGGAATAATCAATATAAGTAATAAAATAATACACACAGTAAAGCACCTAAAATAACTGTATTTCTATGTATTTAAAGAATTCTATCTGACATTTCATATCACCCTATACACACAGCTATTATTTGTCAACAAGCTATCAAATCATTGATATACAGTTAAAAATATACTGAATCGAAATATAAGTATGAATAAATACCCAGCTATATGAAAAATAATTAAGATTTTTTTTTTATGTTAATATACATATCGTTAATCAATACAACGTACTATGATTACAAAACCTACACTAGCAGCATTTTAACACCACTTTCTACAGAGTATACTTTATAACAAGAGAAGCACCAACATCACATCACAATAAGATTTACCAACATTAGAACCTCATCAGCTAACGAGAACGAAAATAAGTTGTACAGAAATCGTAATATTTTAGTAACGAAGTTAGTTAAAGCGAGTACAATAGGGCCAGGGAAACTTATACAAAGCTGCACAACTAATATTATGCGAATACCCACAAAACGTTAATAACGTTTATTGAGTAAACACTTGCATGGGAGTCTGCGAAGAGGATTACACAACTTTTACTTTAAAACAGAAAATAGAATATATTTAACATTTATATTACATATAAAGATCATTTTGATTCATACTTAGCTTTAATATTTTTTTTTCTTTTTGTTATTTCGCAGTACTTATGTACATAATTTTTTTCACATTTATTTTTCAAGTACACGTATATATTAGGTAAGAAATTCGCTGAGAACCCTAGTTCATATCTGTCAGTAAAAAGAAAATTAAACGTGACATACGATTGACATTAAAAAAGTTCTCCTAACTAAACAACTAAGTAATTAAAAACCAGTATACACAATTGTTGACAGAATAAAGAAACACGATAGAGACTATTTTCATGATTCCGGAAAAGTTTTGTAAGAAATGTTGGGGAATAAATTCGAACAGTTAACAGTCGGTAACTTTTTTTTTGCAAGCACGAAGAAGTTCCATCATTCTAAACTATAGAACAAAAACTATATGAATATTTCATTACGAGACGTTATTGGTTCGGGACTGAAAGAAATCTTCTTGTTTGTTTTAGAGCTAAAATTACTTCAGGAATATATTAAACACAATTATATATTAGTAATCACAACTAGTCTATATAAGATTATTTTCTAACAGTTGGTTTACATTAGAAGGAATTAACAGTGTCTAATATATTTATACAGGTACTTATTTACCAAACAACACCACATTTACGAATATCTAAGTCTTGAAGCTTTAACAGATGATTGAAGTAATTTGGCTATAGCGGAAAAAAACATGCGTAACTTCCAGGAAATTATCGAAGAAATGCCCTCATTTGTTTATTTTGATTGTTCAGTGACTCTTGAGCTCTGTCTGCTTGAAGAATCATTTTATCCAACTTGCTTATTTGAGATGTAATTTTCCTCTGATGATCCAAAACAGCCGCTTGACCCAATAAAGATGTATTCTCGACAATTTCCATCGCTTCTAAATCTGCTAGCGCGGAATTAATGTCAGCGCCTTTTTGTTTGTGATTGCTCGCGCGAGGTGTCATTTCATTGTCGTCGGGGCCAAGGCCTGTATTTATAAAACCCACGTCTGAATTTTTCGGAGGAATATAGTCCTTATCGTAATTTGTCTGACCGATATAACTTGGTTCGCTGGAGTAAGATAAATTGTCCTTCGCCGCAAGTTTAATGCGGAAGAAGTTTGTAACTGTGCCGCAGACGCCCTGCAGAATGTTTAAACGTTTATATACACTGACGTTTTATTTAATTGTTTTAAGTGTATAAATAGTTACCAAAATTATTGTTATACAATTTAAAACGGTGAGTAATATAATGTTTTATATGAAAGAACAATATAAAAGTGAATGTATCTAATAAATGTTTTTTTGATAACTCGAATAAATTTTCATTTACCTTTAGTCGGTTTAATTTTGTTTGAGTTGAATTAAGGATTGTATTTAACTCAGTCAGAGCTCCACTGGCTTCTCTTAATTCTTCATCCAACATGGCCGTGTTCTGAAATAATTAAAAAGCATCTTAAATAAAACAAACTGAGATATTCACGTGTAATGGGGTGAAAACTTAGAAAACTTTCACCCCATTTATACATAAAATTTTTTATCCTTAATAGTATGTTGCACAATATTTTAAACACGTGAATTTTATTTTGCAGAACAGATGCTCTTTACATAACAAAACGTCTAGTTTAATTATGGACGCTGTTATTCAACGTTTACAATAACTTTATGTCTGTGAATGTTACAGAATTTTGCATTTTTTTGTGCAACCCTAAACATTTCTGGGTATAGAAAACCAATAAATACATCCATGAAAGGTCATGTCATACATTCAGAAACCAAGTAAAAATATTAAAGCGATCTTTTATATAATTACATCATGTAAATAATCGGATGCACTTGAAAAAATATACATATATTAAAAACACATACATTTAAATTTTAAAAAGAAATATTCGTGAAAATTAAATTTACGCAGCTGTTTTCAAAATCAAATATTAATTTTATGTATTTAAAATCATTTAACCAATACATAAAGTCGTAATTTCCATAATTTTCCATCTTTTCATTATTATTTTTCATGAATAAAACATTTTGTACATACATATATGTATGTATACATTTATGTTACTACAAATAATTTATTCACAGGTCACATCCCATATTCACTCAAATCTTTCTAAATATAGACTTTAGACAGCTACATATTCAACTTGGAGAACAACTGAAAAGTGTCACGTACAAAAATAGCTCACAGATAAAGATTACAGAAGAAATTATCATGTCTGTATAAGTTGTAACTTAATAATGTAATAATAAACTTCTTATAAAAATATAGAAAAAGCATAAATCAAATAAAATATATCAATAGGATACAAAAAAGGAAATAAAATCTTGTCTTTGAAAAAGGGATCCTTAACACAGGATTTGAATATCTCATAATTTAAATTTCGATTGTTAGATACATATACAGTTTTGTTACAGATTAATAAAAAAAAAGTGTCAAATAATATTTCTGGCTGTCATACAATATTATTATTCCCATAAAAATATATAGATAATAACTATGAAGATGGATGATGTCATCAAACAAAAATTTATATGTGATGAAATATAGTGTAGTTCATAAATGACATTTAACTATTATTATTTCTTTTGTTCTTAATTCCATTTTACGTTTTAAATAAATATCTTTAATAGCTAATCTTAAACAATAAAAACTTATAAATTAAAAAAAAGGCTAACTGTTAATGTCCAATGTTGGTGTTGATCACCAAATACATAAATTATGATCAATCCTTGACTTTCATACGTTAAAGACTAATAAAATAATCGATCAATAGGTACAACTAAATCAATTAATATAATGCTCTGTGTATTTTCATGTACCTATTGTTCTCTCATTTTTTAAAACATAAAATATCTGTCACATTGTTCATTGAAGCACAAACTTTTATTATTAAATAGTCACATGTATATCTACAGCTATTTATATTGAAGCTACTGGAATGTAAATAGTTGTAAAACTGACCTTTGAAATCTTTGTAATCTAGTTAGGTATATTTAACACAACTTATTGGTCAGATACTTTATTAAAGATCAAAACTTGAGTTCCCTGATGACACGAACTGTTTCTTGTTTAAAATCTTTCACAATATTATCAATATTAACCAATTTAATAAGTTCAAAATAATAATAAAAAAACCGCTAATCATAGGTTCTGAATTAAGAGATCTTTTATTAACATGATATAAAACTTGATTAACATGATATAAAACTATCAAATACTTTTATTGCTTTCTTCTTTTATTTTAATATTTCAAGTGGTTTATAATTTTATTACGTGATTCTAAAACATGTGTGCTGGATGCATGGAAGACCGCCACGATATTCTTAGGACAATATGAATTTCATTGAAGGTTTCTGCTAGTTGTAGTCGTCACCGCTTATAGGAGATAATTTTATATTATTGTTTCCGGATTCTCAACGTTGACAGAATTCGCTGCTACCTAATGACTGTTAACTAAATTTGTTGACTTTATTTTCTATACCTATAAGTAATGTAAAAATAACCAATTTTATTTTACATCGTGTTCCTGTTATAACTGTCAGTACAATTCTCTCCTCCAATCCCATTAATAAAAGATTATTTGTTCATCAAATCACTAAAAGATCGTTTTCTTTGTTTCTTCATCTGCTGTCACCTTGACATTTGTTAGTAAAAACTCCTTTCTGACGCCTTTACATTTGTCGGTCTTCCACAAAATACTATCAATCTTTTCAATACCATAAATGGTGAATCTGCATTCTCTTAATGCCCTCATGGTGGGACACATAAAGATAACCACATATCCCTTAAGATATCCGGTATGGGCATCAACAAATTCGCATCTTTTACACCTTTATACACATCCGCTATATGGGTAAATGACCTGACAAGCTGTTAGGGTATCCGACTTTGTAGTCTGCATTCGACAGAGACGTTACATCATAATATTAGTTATTCCTTCCCAATATTTCTTACAACGTTCTTATTAATATATATTAATGCTACAGTTTTCATATGCTTTATATTTTCTGGTCTAAGTCAAAGCCATTCTAATAAGTTTAATGTTTGGACTTATAATTCAACCTGGACGAAATTTTTTTAGCTATCTAAAGTCCAGGCGCGGTTTATTACTACACGGATATCCTTTGATAATATTTGCTACATTCGTAGATGGTGCTAGTATAGTCCAAGCTTGCATCGGCAGATACGTATCTCATTAAATAAGCTACGTAAATATTATAATATGAAGAAATTTATCAATGAAAGACTGTTAACGTTCCATATGTAACATGACAATGACAACATGACTAAGCGTACAAATTAGAAAAGCGCTTACTGATCTTATTCAATAACGATAACTAAATAGGAATTTTCACACCCGGCCTTGCAGTCGAACTTTTTTTTATAAACTTTTCACATTTCTCAGTAACTTTTCCTTCTACAGCCCATATTGAACTATTTTATGTATAGGTATATGATATCTGCAAAACTATATCAGCTGTGTATTGGTGATATTTCCTTCAAATTTGATATTTCTGATATCTGATACACGTTCTGCATATGAACCGCTGAGACCAGTTTAAACGAAAATTTAACGTCTTCATGAGCTCTTTCTGTTATTATAAGTATGTACATATCTATTTCAAATACCCTTATTTTAGTGCTTCAAGTCTTTGCACACTTAAATTTGAAGTTTAATTAGCATACATTTATAATAATTCTCAAAAACTTACGAGACTAATATATCTTATTAACTTAATAGTAGGTAAATTAATAGTAGGCTGTTTTATAGGCATCGTTATACAATAATTGTAGTATATTTAACAGAAACCTATATCTGGCTGCTGAAATATTGTGAAATCTCTTTTTATACCTATTATTATTCGGTTTAGACTTTCGAGGTTCTTTGAAAACAGTCCATAATATCATTCTCTACCTATTAAACCTCTACCTATCAAAACAAAGAACAAGAAACAAATCATGTTAATATGATAATATTTTATCTCTAAAACTCGCAAAGCAATAACGTTTTAAATGGGGTATATAGATATAATAAAATTGTAAAATTTTAAATTACATAATAGCTTCTTAATTTGAAAAGAATTTTTGATATACAAAGCAAATATTTTTATTACTTAGAACACAATACAACTTAAAATATTAATTTGAAAAAAAAAAGGGTTTCTTAGAAATATGCATTATAGTTATATAAAATTAATATATACAATTAATTCTAAGTTTATAAGCACATATTAAACAAAGTTTTCCTATAAAAATTATAACCCATAATACAAGTTCGTTTCAAAAGTATTTTGCAATGACATCTACGTTATTTCGTTAAAACTTATATAACTGCATTATAATTCGCTTTTATGACGCAATAACTATAGTTACATAAAGGACGTTTGTACTGTTTTTAAGCCACATTAAAAGATTTATCATTATTTTTTATTATAAGACACACCAAAAAGATACTATACGATACTATACTCATTAGGTACATAAATTTATTGCCTTGCATAGAAAAATCGATTAAGAAAACAAAATCCTGCCAGAAAAACATTAGCAAAGTTGACGATCGACGTTTCAATAATGATAAGAATATTTTGGAGCATGAGAATATACTTTTTTTTTTTGCAAATAATATGAAAATTACCTCTGTGCTGTTTATGTCCACTTCTTCAAATTCCGAGACATCTAAATGTTTATGTTTTGACAGAAACTCATCTCTGTCGGGCTTAGGTTGTCCAAATAATTCAGCTCTCATACACGCATCTTCGTAGGCTTTTAATGCCATTTTTATTCAATTGTTATATTAAATAGTCGCAGAATAATTAAAAACTTACATAAATTTATTAACTATGTAGTTGAAGGGTGAAATATATTCAGCCTTTACATAACTCACCCCTAGTGTTGGTGTTACCAACTGTGTTAAAACAAAATGTATTGATTTTTTTCGCAAATTCTAATTGAATGCTTTTTTAAATTATTATACTTAGTTGTGTGTTTTAAAATTCGTGTTATTGCCCTAATTTATATATAGACATCATTGCAGTTATTGGTTTCTTTTATCTTAAATTATAGTACAATAAGACAATACCAATTCTTATCAAAAACATAATAAGAAAGAACCTAGATTGAATCTTGTATGAGTATCTATAAAGATTTATTATAAGTAGGTACATTTACTTATTTATTTAAGTGAGTACCTTTACTATAAACCTTATAGTTACATGAATTATAATTTAAATGTATTTCATACTAAAAATTTATGTAAAATTGTTTGAAATAGAAATTGTATAACGTACAAATAGCATTTTTTAAGGATTGTCAATTAAATATGAAATAATAAATTTTTATTGTGTCTAAACTGGCAACCCTACCAAATTACTTAGCAGATTTCAATTTTCAACCTCTACAGGCATAGCTAGATAGCTATAAAGTGCACTCTAGAGGCATATTGTCGTAATTTATCTTCAGTTTTGGATTAAATGATTATAAATCCCAAGTTGATAACACGTATTTTGACTAACAGTTTTTCTAGAATAAAAATAACTTCCGCTGCTATGTCTTCCAGTAAGTACCTTTGTTAATTATATTGTTTTTCAACCTTTTTGCTTTGTATTTAAGAACGTGGCAACGTTCTTTTATTTTAAATTAACAGTATGACCGTATATAAATGTTATAGGAGACCAGATGAAAAAAAAATCCATGTCAATCAGTATTTGTCAGGTCATTATTTCGTCAGAAATATAGGGGATTTAAACCTTGAAGATGCTCTATATTTAATTTTATTATAATGGGTACAACATGAAATGAACGTGTTTATGAAACTACCTTTATATAGAATTGTGAATATAACATTTTTAAGATACAAGAATACTAAATGTTTCTCAAGTGAGTTCATTTGTATGAAACATCTGTTTTAATTAAATACAAACTGGAGAGTGTAAGTGAAGGAGACTTTGGGAGTCAGGGTTTGTATTGTCATAGCTTTTAAAGAGTATAGTCAAAAGAAAATTATTATCAGACCCCTCAAAAAGTTGTTTGATAGAATAAAAAGAAAATTTTTGTGTATCCCAATAATATTTATGACTCTATATGAAGTTATTGGAAGGAAACTGAAATCTATTATATAGCAATATATAAACATACCACAAGAGAGATATAACACTAATAATTTTTCAATATTGTTTTCTTTCAGAACCTTTGACTCTTGAAAGTTTAGAAAAACTAAAAAATGACTTCTATGGCTGTCCTAAAAATGAACTAGCTCAAAATGTTTGCACCCGCTTTGATCCATTTGAAGTAGCTATTAGCAGAAGAAAGACTGATAGATCTCTCCATGTTTACAATGTTAAGGTAATAATCACTGGCATCTATTTTAAAACTAACAGGTTATTAGACAAACATGTTTTTCAAATAGTGTTATAGAAAAATTTCATGTTTGTCAACATTTATAGATAGAGTCAGAAGGAAAGCCTGTGACAAACCAGGAAAATTCTGGTCGGTGCTGGCTGTTTGCCGCTCTAAATGTGATAAGACTGCCGTTCATGAAGAAATATGGCATTGAAGAATTTGAATTCTCGCAAAGGTATATTTATGTTTCTTACTCATTCTAGCTAAAAGCGTAATAGGGAAAATTGTGGTATGGTTGGTAGTATACAAACTTAAGCAATTATGAATCTTATATCTATAGAAATATGATGCTGACAAATTGAAATATTAGTTGTATTAAATTAATTACTATGTGAACAACAAATATTTATAATTCTTATACACATACTTATCAGATAACAATGATCCTTAATGGACAACTTTTCTGTTTGTGTGAATATAGAAAATTTCTTCTGTAAAATGTAATCCAAATTTCAATCTTTTTGTATATACAGATTCATTAATATAAAACAGTGACTAAGTTTTGATTGATATTCATTATGAACAGTGTTACACAGTATATTAAACAACCAAATGTAACTGATACCATATAATCACTTTAATCTGCCTTATTTAAATTACAGTTACCTGTTCTTTTGGGATAAGATTGAGAGATCTCACTACTGGTTGAACAACATTGTTAAAACGGCCAAACAAGGGGAGAAGCTTGACGGACGACTTGTCAACTTTCTGCTTAAGGTATTGTCATATAAATTCAAAGATTTGTAATGTAATATGTTAATGTATGTCTATGAATGTTATATCCAACATTATAATGAATTTTTTGAATAAAGAATATTCTTTGTTCTTGGATGTCTTATGCCCGGCAGGTTGCTTTATATGCAAACATGTTATTTTATGATTACTTTAATATTTATATATACCTGTTATCTGCTTGTCTCATATCTATATACATTGTTAATAAGTTTTTGAATATGTCTTTCAAACAGCTTGATGGGTGTTAATTATGTATTTACATACTGCAATATGTCATATATATCATACAACACTTAATTTTCTACAAACATTCTGTAAACTATATGTGTATGCATTTGTACACTATTTACTGGTAATAAATGATATTGACTCTGATAACAACTGCTCAATCTCTCATAATACAAGTGTAGTAATTACTGATAAAGTCAAACTTATCTCTGCAATAGGATTATTGGTTTTCATAATACTTCATTGTTTCATATACTTATCTTTTACATATTCATTTTGATGAACTATTCCTTTACATAATTTATTAATACTCCCTGATAATGTACAATACATATAAAAACAGTTTAATTTATATTTTAGAACTGAAAAGACTTGATTATTACACAAATAAAATATTTTTTTTAACAAGCAACACTAACTATGAAGTAAGAACTATAAAGAGAATTGATGGTTTATGTAAACATTGATGGCTTACTGATTTTCGCATCATACCTTAATATGCATATTATATATATATATATATAAGTTATTCAATCAATTCAGTTGGTTATAACATGAAAAGACAGAGATTTTTATATTAGATAAATTTCATAGAAAGATATGTTGAGTGTTGTTTTATCACCATTATCAAATATGTAGCATGTGCGAACAATAAAATGATAAGCATTTATTATTCATTACACTTATCACAATAATTTAATTAATGCTATTGCAACATACACTTTAAAATATAAGCCGTATTTGAGACCCCCAAGTGATGGAGTGTATTGATTTTATTGCTATAAAAATTAACTATGTTATTAAATAGCCAACATTACTCCTGAGTTTATTTAATTACTCAGATTTCGTAATGAATAATAAACAATAATATCACAATTCAATTGAAAATGTTTATTTACTTCACAGTTCATGATTTCATGGAAAACCTCTTTTAATAATCAATTCAATTATATACATAAAAATTTTAAGTGTTTTAAGTCATATTTTGCTTTATTGAGATGAACACAATTATATAATAGCTATGTTTGTGCAAAGCAATCTTAATATTGTATTTTTTATATGCTTTCCTATCTATATATTGCAAATTGAAGCGAATTAATTTTTTGTTATTTATTATGCAGATTTATATTACTTTAAAAAAAATCTAATATATCACTGGCTGGTTGTATTACCTAACAAAAAAAAACTAGCCAAATGTTAAAAAGAGGTTTGATTAATTATATAATACTGTTTCAGGATCCAATAAACGACGGCGGTCAGTGGGACATGATAGTGAATCTGGTTAACAAGTACGGCCTGATGCCAAAGAAATGCTTCCCGGAATCATTCAGCTCTAGGAGAAGTCTGCACATGAACGCGCTAATTAAGACCAAGGTATATTGTTATATATTGATATCAAAATATTTATATATGGTACATAAAATATAATATTATAGATTTTACTTAATTTATTTTTATGTTACTGGAACACTATTCTAGTGGGTCTCTTTTAAAACTTAGTCTAAAAACATTTACTTCCGTACAGTTACGCGAATATGCCAAGGAATTGCGTGACATGGTCGACTCTAAGGTCGCGGAAGACGTCATTCAGAACGCAATCGACAAACAGACAGCTGTCATATACAACATCGTAGCTACATGCCTAGGTTCGTTACTAATATATATACATTTACAAAATTTGCCTACATTAAATTTTACATAGTACTGACCAATTCTTGTGTCTGTGAATTCCACTAGGTTGTATGTTTTCCACGCTTCTCTTCTCCAAGTTGCATATCACCAACATGTTTGTAACATCTTGTTATATATTAATTACACTTGCTCGGTATTGTTAAATAATATGATGTCTAGTGTAATGTAGGTAGATCACCTTGTTATATCAGCATCTGTCATTCAGTCTTGCCCAGCACAGTATATATACTATGAATTTAATATAACTTTATTGGTCACTACGCTTATCTGTTGCAGGGACCCCTCCTGACAAGTTCACTTTTGAGTATTACAACAAAGAGAAGGCTTATAATAGCTTCGGTCCTCTAACACCTCAAGAGTTCTACCAGAAGCATGTGAAGCCATTGTACAATGTAGATGACAAGGTATTTAGAACATTTGAGTTTTGTCTCGCAGTCCATATAAAATATTTACTGTCAAAAGTATGATAGTAAAGTCGATTAGACTTATTAGTTTGTGTAAAAATCGGCTATCAAAAGTATCTAAAAGCGCTTATCGTATTAGAAATTAATGTAGAATATCCCGTATCCAGGTATGTCTGGTGAGCGACCCGCGGTCGTCCAATCCCTTTGGCGCACTCTACACCCTACAGTGTCTCGGTAACGTGGTAGGAGGACGTGAAACAGCCTACAACAATCAACCCATAGAGACTCTCATGCGGTTTGTATTATTAAATATTGAAACCTAATTTTGACTTCACACGGAAATAAATAAATTAATCATTTTTTTATTGCAGAGTCGTAGCAGATAGTATAGAGGGTGGTGAGGCTGTCTGGTTTGGTTCCGAAGTAAGTAAGAGATTCGAAAGGAAAAATGGTCTTGAAGATTTGGACGCGTAAGTTTATTATATATAGCACGAAAATGAAATTCCTGATTCTCCACACCCTATTATATAAAATATAAATTATCTAGGAACTTAGAAGTGAAGACAGTTAAGACACATCATACCAATTATATATTACTTTGCCACATTGTCTCCTCACTATATATTGATAATTCAACTTTTTTATATAAGAACTGGATAGCATATGACTTTTTATACCACCTGATGCAAGTATAGTCACAGTAAAAACCTATTCCCTTTTGCAGTGAAAATTTGGAGAAAACACAGACTTCCACAGACTAGAAAAGATGTTTAAATTTGATGTTTTATTCTAGAGTATTGCTTTTTTAAAAATTAAAAAACATAAAGTTTGGTTCAAGCTAATATTGTCATCAATGCTGTATCAACAATATAACAAGAATAATATTTTGTTATAGCCCAAAATGTTGTCATGCATATTTAAACCCAATCATGTATTCTGAGCCTAATTTACTAGTTAGGAATATAAACTCATTACTACATACATACTAAATATAATTGATAACACAAAAAATCTATTTAAAATCGTTCTTATAGATATTCAAGAATCCAAAGATAGAAAGAAGAATTTGTTAATGGCTTACTGATTATCACATTATACAAGGGACATTATTGATTTGAATTCCAATAGTAATATTTAAAATGCAATAGAATATTGTTAAAAATATAACATAATGTGTTCACAGTCAGGACTACCGTCTGGTATTCAACACGGAGGTTCAGATAGGTCTCTGCAAAGCAGACCGTCTCTTGTATGGGGACTCTTGTATGACGCACGCAATGGTCTTTACAGCTGTAGGAATAGATGTTAGTAATATAATCACAGGCATAATAATAATAATAATATAAAATACACAAAGTGCACAAATGAACACCTTGTATACAAATATGATATATGTACATATATATAAGTATATCTGTAGTATAACATGTCCATTTATGATTTTTTTTTTGTCATAATGATCGATTTTTCTTTATAAATATACTTATATGTGTTATATATTATATTTATTTGTGCAATCTCGTAATTTAGTTTAAAAGTCATTCGAATGTTTGTTCTCATCAACCTACACTGGTCTTTTTGTACTGTATAAATGTTCTTTTGATCTATTTACTCAAACTTAATTTACTATCAATGTTTACCTTACTTGTCAGAACTCTCATATTAAGGGAAATTTGTTTTTATTTAGAGACATTGTATCCTAAATATCATTATACTTATAAGATCTATTATTCTTCCAAACTAATATTAATTTTCTGATATTTATAAACCAACTTGTAATTTACATTATCGCTATACACATTAAATTAAGCCAATAACATTACTTTGATGTATCAGGAACAGGGCAACATTCAAAAATTCCGAGTGGAAAACTCGTATGGTGACAAAGAATACGACAAGGGATATCTGCTACTGACAAAGTCGTGGTTTGAGGAATTTGTTTTTGAGGTAATTACAAAAATATCAAAAACTTGGTTTCAAGTGAGTATATCCATAATTGGATGGGTAGAACCACATTTCTTATAGTTTAAGCCCATGTTATTTAAAAAGTCACCTAAATTATTGTATAAACATACATATATATATAGTTTTCTTTGTTATTAAAGATAAGCAAATAAACATACAATACGTAATTCATAGTATCACTAAAATTAATGCAATATTAAGAAACAAATCTTTAAACTTTTTTTTCACCCTCACCTATATTATGTTTTATGTGAGTTATGAGAACCTTCCGCACAAATTATCATAGCTAGTCCATATATATTATTTTATAGTTGTATGTGATTTTTTTTATATTACTAATACGTATGATTTTCCTTGTTGATGTTTTAAATTAGGAAACAATCACTGGACACATGGAATTAAATATTGACAGATATTTCCTCAATATGTATCACTATTGCAACTTTTTTTTTAATCAATAAAACAGTTCATTTTCATTACATATAAACAAATAATTTTATAAATTTCAGGTGGTTGTAGACAAAAAGTATGTGCCATCTGATGTACTTGATGTGTTTAAGCAGCAACCGAAAATGTTGCCAGCCTGGGATCCAATGGGAACCCTAGCTTGCCCACTCTGCTCCAAAGAAACATAGACTATATATAAAAAAAATGTATTGACATATAATCTTTAGTATTACTCTTGAATTGTATGATAAACACTTGCAGTGGCTTATACGTTGGACACGACAGCACACTGGTTATTGATTTTATTCTTTTATTATATATTGTGTATCCCTTTATATGTATAAGAATTTGAATATGCATCTTTGTTTTGGCGATTGATCTTATTTTAACAATTAAAGGCTAAATTAATCTCAACTAATATTAGTAATAATTAATGAATTGTATATTTTTTTTTATTGATATTTTTTCGTAATTTCTAAAACGAGTTACCAAAAGGTGCTATTTGTTTATTAATAAAGTGTTTTGAAATTTATTTACTTTTTTTTTAAACGGTTTCTCTAACATTTTTCCTTTCTTAGCTGTTTCGTCTAAATTTATTGATAATTCTATATCACTTAATGCAGATTGTAGTTATGTATTATAATAATAAAAGTTCCAAATGTACAGCAAAAATTTGTTTATACAAAAATGTAAAACACAAGATAAATTGTAATAAGTTTCAAAATGTCTTAAAAAAATTTATATTGTCTTTTGTGTCTTAATAAAAAACACTCCTTAGTCGAGATTGTAGACATGCGAACTCAAAATTTTTATGATGTACGGTCATTCCATTCTCTTGGTTGGTCGGTTGGTTGTTTTAAATACGGCCTCCAACTGTGCACACTATATTCTGCCAGTATCATGTAGAATGGAGGAGACATTAGATTTTCTTAATGACGTTAATTAATTAGCATTTAATGTTTTTCTTAGTGTTACTTGACCTAAGTGCTTGTTAATGCATATTTATGTATATATTCGGCGATTTTATTCAAATTAATTTAACTGGACTATAATGATGGATACGTATGAGAAACAATACAAAATCCCAGAAGATATCTCTGCGTCGGCCTCCAGACCAGACATTGTTTGTATTCGCGAATTTTAAAGCACGTGATAACAGAACTTCCGGTTCCTTGGGAGATCCCCAAAGAACACGCCATCAAGGAACTCACTCTAGATAGGTTCGTCGTGGATTTGTACGCGTTAGAAGTGGGAGCGAGAGGTGTAATGGCTAAATCTCTCTACAACCTACAAAAAGACTTGAGCCTATCCAGATCAGTTTATTCTTGGAACGTACTTCGAAGGTAGCCCTAGTAGGTTCTTTTCAAATTAGGTTAGGTAGAGAGAGGGGCTTAGACGGTGGAAGTGAGCGTTTAACGCACGTTTGATATGGGCCCCTTAAACCTACACCTGGGTCGCAATTCCACGGTGAATCCATTGAATGCTAAGAGGTTTTGTCTCCTATAAGGATGGTAACACAATGAAATGACGAATAATATATTCAGTGTGAAACTCATGTTATTAACAAATGTTCACGTCAAGATGGCCGCCTGCCCTTACACATGCATTAAATTAAGGAGTGTAACAGGCAAACTTAATAATAGTATTGTAAAATATCTATTTATAACTATGGGAACTAGCTAATAATTGTAATGCAAAAATCATTTACACGTAGTAACATAATAAAATATATATATATATCCTCGTAACAATTGACATCCAAAGAACAAGTTAAAACTGCCATCAACTTGTAGGTATATTGACTTTTGATAACTTTAGTTAATTTCCATAAGGTTCAGCTTGAATTGTTAATTGTTCTGGATAACTCAGTAAAAATCAACTCATTTGCTATGAAAACAAAATAAAAGCATAAGTAATTCAACATTTTATTGCAATTCACTTTTAGTATAATATATATATATATGAAAATGTAAAAATGCAAGTTGTTCAGATTTTACAAATTCAACATTCATAGGTCATATAGAAGTTATACTAATAATCTGTTAACTATTAGAAAAAATTTGCCAAAATATTATTTTCATGAGATATGAAGATATCACCTTACACTTCAAATCACAATAACAATATATCATTTTTACAGGCACATGCTTTTAAAGTTATCTATACTTCAACAACAATCTATAACACATCCTTGCATTACCACAAAAACATAATATAAACATGATAAACAAAACATTATAAATGGA
Organism: Danaus plexippus; assembly: GCF_018135715.1. Classification (NCBI taxonomy): domain Eukaryota; kingdom Metazoa; phylum Arthropoda; class Insecta; order Lepidoptera; family Nymphalidae; genus Danaus; species Danaus plexippus. Next base: position 11,896,682 of record NC_083559.1, on the reverse strand, counting down.
ATTAAACTATTTCTCACTATAAGCTGAACATTTCAATTGCTTTAAGTACTTTATCTTAGCCCATACACCCTGACACATTCGATTTAGACGATTATCATGTATATCTCTTGCGAATGCTGCAACATTTCTGATGATATGCCTGGATAATTTAAGTTGACCTTTCTGAGCGTAAGCCAAAGCTGAATACAACCTGCTCCTAGCAGCAAGACCCTCATCACCCAACATTTTGGATAATTTATATTGTCTGATTGATATTCTCCCTGCTTCTTCAGCCTGAGAATCAATAATATAATTTAATTATTCATTATGAGACTAATATAATAATATAGATTTTGTTATAATGAGATATTTTGTTGCTAATTTTAAAGACCTTTAGAAATATTGCAACTTTAATTATGATATAGAAAACTTTTCCTTCCTGTCATATGTAGTACTTAAATGTAATCTGCCTACAACATAATTATGTCAAAAGTCAATGACAATATGATTACTGAAACCACAGCAATGTAGAAGCTAAATTAATACATACACAATGCTCGAAATAGTCCCCCAGTGCTGAATAAGCTCCTCCCAATGTAGAAAGCCAAGAGAAGGCATTTTCTATTTCTACCCGCATCCATATTAAGTGTAGCAACTTGTCATTCCTATGTATGTAAAGTAAAAAAAAAAAAAAAAAATTATAAATAATTTAACGGGTAAAAGTATCGCCAAATTATAGATATTCTTACCATAAATAATCAATGACTTCTTTGTCTGGTGGTTCTAAAATGAGTTTCAAAAATACAGTTCTGCTATTTGTTTCTTCACTTAATTTACTCAAATGTAACAACACGTTTGTTCTATATATATTTGAATTCAAGCACTCTCTTAAAAAAGGTTGTAGAAATAGAGCTGTTGTACTTAATTTAAGGATTTTTCTATTTGAACTTCGAACATTCACATCTTTACTCAATTCATCGCCACTAATTACTTTCTTTTTGATAACATTTACTCCTATAGATTTATACTTTTCTTCGTTGGACAATGTAACGCTATCTTCAGAAATGAAGCATATCGTATAAGGACTTCTGAAAAGATAGACTTTTGCAACTAATTGCATTTTAAAAAATTTTTGCCGAATCAACTACAACATGTCATTTTGACAAATAGTTTTGGCAGAGACAATAAAACAGACGATATCATTGACAAATAAGAAACATTTAAAATAAACGAAATCTGAATATTTCACAAAATTTAATTTTCTTTATATATATAGTAATTTTGTATTTTTCTTAATAATTACTTCGAAAGAATTATTGTTTAATAGTTTTCCTATTTCACTTAGATGAGATTCTTTGTGGCAGAAAAATGTAAATGTTTGACTCTAGCGGCAAATTGGGAAAAAAATGGCATCGGTGGAAGCCATTTTATTTGCTGTCGCTTGACAAGCCGGAGGTTTGAAGAATATTTTATAAATTTCTTCTGCCGACGTGGTTTAACATTTGTGTTGATGAATATTATATGAATACACCACAATAAAATATGGCGAGATACGGTCAGAGACCGGAAAATGCTCTTAAGAGAGCCAATGGTAAGGATATATCTATTACGCCACACCATACCACGTTGCACGTTTTGATGTGACCTTTCTTAACCAATATTTTTTTCGATACCGCTTTGAAACATAAAAAAAGACAATTATAATATAGGATTTCTTCGAATTGTACTTAAGAAAAGAATGTATGCTAAATTTAAAAAAAAAATTACATTGCAGAGTTTATGGACTTGGAGAAGCCTGCAAGGGCGCTTGATACCTTGCAGGAAGTGTTTCGAAACAAAAAATGGGCTTACAATTGGTCCGAATCTGTCTTAGAACCGATCATGTTCAAATACCTGGAACTATGCGTCGATTTACGCAAGTCTCATATTGCCAAAGAAGGGCTGTTTCAATACAGAAACATGTTTCAATCAGTAAACGTTGGTTCATTAGAACAAGTTATCAGGTAATATAATCTCCAATTTAAATATAACAATAATTGTATAGTTTATTCTATATTTAAAAATATATATATTTTGAAGGGGATATCTCCGGATGGCTGAAGAGCGTACAGAGTCTGCTCGAGAACAATCCACCCAGGCAGTAATTGACACAGATGATCTTGATAACCTTGCAACACCTGAGAGTATTTTGCTAAGTGCTGTCTCAGGGGAAGATGCCCAGGACCGCTCTGATAGAACAATATTAACACCATGGGTATGTTATATGTTAAGAACTTATAAATATTGAGTAAGAGTAATTACAAAATTGTCAACTATCACTGCAACCTTTATATATGTATTGTAAAAAAAACTATTCTACATGTTGCAGTCTTAAAACCCTAAATAACAATATTTTAATAACCTATTAAACTAATAGACTGATAAATTTGACAGGTGAAATTTCTTTGGGAGTCCTACTGCCAGTGTCTGGAGCTCCTGCGGACGAATGCACATGTGGAGACCCTATACCATGACATAGCTCGCATGGCATTCCAGTTCTGCTTGAAGTATTCAAGGAAGACTGAGTTTAGGAAGCTTTGTGATAAACTCAGAAAACATCTTGATGATATTTGCAAATCCGTGGTAGGATCTTTCCATACTACTCTTGATATAATAAGTAGAGTCTATACATATATATAAATAATATTAACATGTATGTAATTTTCAGTCTCAGCCAGGCAATGTTAGTATCAGCAAGCCTGAAACACAGCAGCTCAACTTGGAAACCAGATTGTTCCAACTGGACAGCGCCATTCAGATGGAGCTGTGGCAAGTAAGTAGTAAAATACAATATATGGGCATAGAGACATAGTATTCATATGGTATCTTATTGCGAGAATTTCTAGTATTTGTGACAAATAATACGTTGTAGAAATGAAATAAAGCTGTCCTGAATATATGACGACAAATTATAACTTAAAATAATTTACAAACACCTGATCTTAATAATTTAGTTTTATGTCTGATTCACAGTTGAAATATATGTTTAATAAAATTTACTCACATTTCATAATGAAGTTGAATTTCAATGCTCAATGATTTTTCAGATATGTAAATTATTCAATTGGATAAATAATACTTTAAGATTTCTTTAATATGACAAAAAATTTAGAGTGTGTACCTTGTATTGCTAATTAATATGAGTTTAAAATTAAAAAATTTTTTTTTGGTCCTTTATCATAATTATGGTGATTTAGATTTTAGACACATTGGAAAGATTAAATGTTGAGATTTTTTCTACTGACACAATTGCAAGTTTGGCTTAGATGTCATAGCAGAACAAAATAAAATTCATTTCAAACTTAAATTAAAATTAATTTGTCTGTGTGATAAGCATCATATTATTACTTAAAACTCTCTGAAATAATTTACACCACTTTTTTTTTAAATTTAATCCAAGTAACATGACTCATAATGCTATAATCACAATTACACAGGTTGGTAATTATGAACACCAATAGATAATAAAATCAATAATAATAATCAAACATCAGTATATAGTAAAAATGGATTTACTTTATGATTTAGGAAGCCTACAAAGCAATAGAAGACATCCATAATCTCATGAACATGTCCAAGAAGACACCAGTCGCCAAAACCATGGCTAATTATTATGGCAAGCTGGCTCTCGTCTTTTGGAAGGCCGGACATTGCTTGTTCCATGCAGCTGCCCTGTTAAAGCTTTTCCAACTGTCGAGAGAAATGAAGAAAAATATCACTCAGGAGGAATTGCAAAAGTGAGTTTATTCTTTCTGCATATTAGAAATTACTTTGATTCATAACATAACACTTTAAATGTCTATAATTATAGATATTTTAAAATATAACAAACTATGTACATTAATTCCTTACATTATGAATGAATTCTGGTTATGAAGAATTGTTTTACCTCTGAAATAAATCCCACTTCCATCTCATAAATAGTTGTAAGTGGTAGGCCTCAGAGGTACATTATATTGATGGCTAGACGCGACAAGCAGAATTATTCAAGTAATGCTTGTGTTAAATAATGCCTTCACAAAATATCTAAAAATCTATATGTTCATAGAAAAGTTAAATAGGTACTTAATAAAAAAATCATAGCTGCCGAAAAAAGGACCTATATGATTTAAAAAATATGTGGATACAATTAACATTTTTAGTTTTTTTTTTTTTAACTAAATAGACATCAACTATATACAGAGTCAGAATCTAGATGTTCAATATTTTAATATATGTTTGTAGGATGGCATGTCGAGTCTTGGTGGCTGTGCTATCGGTCCCCTTACCATCGCTTCATCCTGAGTTCGATCGTTTCGTTGAAACTGACAAGAGTCCTGTTGAGAAGGCACAGAGATTAGCAGTGTTGCTTGGACTCGCTCAACCTCCGACCAGAGCTAGCTTACTGAAAGGTAACTATTAATTTTTTATTAACATTATCCTTGTCTTGTATAAGGCGTTGAACTTTGGACATACAGGACAGTAAGGACTCATTGCTAATACAGTAGGTAAAAAAAAAAAACTCATTAGATTTTCTTTTTTAAACACTTTCACTGGTCAATAAAGCTTCCATGAACAAACACCACAGTATTCATCCATCACATCACATCTATAAATTTTTTTAAAGAATACTTTTTGTATTCTTTGTTTTTGCTATAGCGATTTTGTAAATAATTTTACAATTATTATTTTAAATATTTAATGTGTATCTCCACTTTGACGTCTTGAAAAAATATTTATTTTCATTTATTTACCCAACAAATTTTTGTACATTCTCAGTAAGATATACACTAGTCCATATATGTTTGAAAAAGTGTATGAAGATTTCAAATTTTTGAGTTTAAAATCAGTTGTTTTTTATTTTGTTGTTTTTTTAAAGTTCTCTAGTTGTCCCCAATTTTCATACTTTGTCCATTACTGGATTCCATGTAAAGTTGCGAAGTATTTCTGAAATTTCCTAATTTTGTTTCGAGTTAAGGATGTTCAAGTCCAAATCAGGTTCAAACTAATAGAATAATGTTAAGTGAAGTACTTTTGTAACACATACCATATTTTTAAAGCATTTATAGTTAGACTGCATTAAAAAGTGTTATCAGTTAGATAAGATATCAGTAGAAAAATGTTTTATTATTTTATGCTTACAAATATTCGATTAGAATTTTTATTGAGTTTTTTTTGTCATAATATGGGATATTCTTAACAGTTTATACATCGAACAGCAAGTTGCTATGTATTGATTCATTTCGTTTATGCAATTTTTTTAAAATTATGCACTAGTTATTGCTCGCGACTTCGAATTATACTCAGAGAGAAATGAATAAATTCTAACAATAGCTATGTTAAAAAACCGGCAGCGAAATCTATATTATATCTGTTTCACGTAACTTTATACCCAATACAATAATTGTTGTCTGAACAAGCGGAAACACGAAATTCGAGAAAGTCTTGCTGTCTGATTTTTAATCTACATGAGGGTTAATTTTCATCAAAATCTGTCAAGTATTTTTCGAGTGAAAGAGGAGGAAACATCCATTAATTAACAAACTCTAAACTATATCATATGAGTAGGATAGGTAGGATATGCTGAACTTATAGTGTGAGCGTAAATTATTCTGAAATTTAAATTTAAGAACTTTTGGGAATAACTTTTATTAGAAATTTTATTGACTCACTTAATTGTATACATAAGTTTTGTTTGTTTGTTTTTGGACCTAGCCTTCTCCCCAGCCTAAATTGACTTCAAATTAAATTAAGAATATTTTCACTTAATAATAGTTAGACATGTTGCAATTTTGCTAGCGAATATTAATATTGATATATCTTCAATATAATACACACTAATAAAAATTCTTAAATAAGCTTATAGCTCAAAAAACCTTTTTAACTAACTAGTGGTACACCATATAAATAAGGATAATAATGAAAAATTCTTAACTAACAATTTATATATGTGTATAATTTAAAATTTATAAGGTTTTATGTGTATTTTCCCCTTGGAAGTCGATGGCTGAAGAGAGATGTGTATTGAGTATTATTTACGCCTCTATAAAGTACATCGCGATTGGACAATGCGCGAAGTTTTATATATTAAAACTTGTCTGAATGATTATGCTACGCAGTGGGCGACGGGCAAAGCGTTAAATATTATCTTTTTTAATCGTACGTTTCACGCAAAGCAAGGCATTTAGACTTCTTTATGTCAAATGTACTACGTTCTGTAATTTAAAGTGACAGCAAGAATCAATTTATTAAGCGTTCGTTATTCTAAGCTTTGCAAATCATGTACGCCCAAAGTAGACGGCGAAAGGAAAATATATATTTTTTTGTGTATTTTAAATTATTTTAATTAACGTTGTATGCTAGCTGGCGATCTAAAATGTGTTAAGTATACCTTCTGTTCGACTTGCCTGTAATTTTTACTCAATTTAAATAACGATTGTAAATTTATCTTGTTCATTAATTGTATTATTAAATGTATCTTTTTTTAAGCCACTCTTGTACATACTTACTAAAGTAGATAGAGAAAAGTAGTCATTTGTTGTTACAAAGTAATTTTGTTTTTTATTTACTTACAAACGCACTTAAATGATGTACATAACTATTATAGTTTTTAACGGCAATCAATCTTGTGTATGTAATTTTTACACAAAGTCATATTATTGAGAGTTAGACAATTTAGTGATTGAACTCTGACTTATTCACAAAGCTGACAGCGACAGACAATACTTTGTATATATTATTTAGTTATTTTTGTGTACCTAGTAAGTAAAGGAGATCGCGAATTACAATAAATAGATATGCACTAAGTAGCATTTATTAAAAAATATTATAAGAAAATCGGGACATAGACCGAAACAATTGCAGTAATTCATTTATGTTTGTAATTAATAGTTATAGCACAAAAGCGATTTTTTTGAGCAACAAGTGTACTGTTCAAACTAGTTTGTTTTATAATGCAAAGCACAGCGAAAGGCAAAGCATTGAGTGTATTCTTCGATAATTTATAAATTTTCCTTATACACACAGTAGCTAGCGAAATACAACGCATTCAGTTTTTTTTTTTTGTGTTTTATACAGAAAATGGAAAAATTACAACACCATTATATATATTAACCACATAAAATCATGAACATACCTACATACATTCCATTCCATAGGTCGATGGGTACATATCTCATTTCGTAAAATATAAATATTCATCATGAATTTATTTACGTGGTCAAGAAAACGGATTAAAAGAACATTTTACAAAGGCCCAACATTCTCATCCGTGGTTTTGGAGAAATATGTCAAACTTACACACATACATTGGGAGGTTTTATTAAGTTTGTTATAAATGGTATGTTATCTGATATCCAGACGTGGTCCGTATGAACGTGGTGTCGCTGGCGTCGCCACAGCTGCAGCAGCTGTACTCGTGGCTCGAGGTGGAGTTCGATCCCCTGTCCATCTGTCAGAACGTCCAGAGCGTCGTCAAAACACTGCAGGAGGATCCTAGTTAGTATATACCATATTAATTAATTAAAAAATTGCAGTTATGTTAGTGTAAAATAAATTATGTTAGTCTAGTAAAGTCAATATTACCGTATAAATAAAGTAAATTTTATTAAAATATCAACAGACTCCCCGCTGGCACAATACTCGGTGGCTATAACGGATGTAGCGCTGGTACGTCTCATTCGTCAAGTCGCTCAGTGCTACGCCTGCATTCAATTCTCCAGACTGTTGGAGCTGGCTGCGACCGACGACCTCTTCCATATCGAACGTCTGCTCGTCGACTGTGTCCGCCATAATGATATGCAGATACGGGTGGATCATGCTAACAAGTACGTATCTAGGAAGATATATGTGTAACAGATCACATACATCACCTATCGTTATAAATGAATAAAGCCACCCAACTAGAGTTTCTGTTATTTAGATGTGTCCACTTCGGCGTGGAAGCTGGAGGCGGCGAATGGTGTTCTACTGCTGACGAGGCGTGCGGCGGGGCCATACTCCAGGCAACGCCCGCTGAACAGGTACCAAATATACGTTTAAGTTAAAATATTGAAAATAGCACAACGTATATAATAGTGTAAAGTTTAAGATTATGGTACAGTTACAATCGCGTGATCTTCATATCATAAACATATGTATATGAAACATGTAAGTCTTTTTTGAAAAACACGTTTAGTAGTTTTTATTGAATGACAGTTATGACATACACACATTAATCGGTCGTTACAGATCACAATATTCAATAACAAGTAGTAAAACACAATCCGTCCTTCCTTAACATTTTAATATGAGTTATATTCGCAATCTATTATTGAACGTTTATTGTTGATTTATGTCTTTTGTTATATAAACACGTCTATGCACACCTCCAATATAAATCCCATTTCTAACTTTTCAATAGTAAGATATGGTAGGCCTTGGAGGAATATTATACACCCAGTGGACTTGACGCGACAGGACATGCATTCAGTGTGTTCTGTGTTAACTTATGTCTATACATTATATGCAAATATATAAACATATATCCCATTTATACAGTCGAGGAAGTTTTTGTATTGTTGTTTGTTTGTCGAGGAAGTTTTTCCTATTTAATCACTTGAAACTAATTTACAACCAAATCTACTGTTTTATTAAAAAAAAAATCTTTCCCACCAACTTATATATCGTAAGGTAATTGTTTCTATAATTTTTTTGAGACGGAAATGGTATGAATGTACGTGATAATTCCTCCAGGTTCGCGAGCAGCTCGTCCGTGCTGCGGAGGTAGTTTCTCGTGCTGCTCAGACATTGTTCCCAGCTCGTCGTCGTGCCGATCGCGAGCGTGCTAGGGCCGCCATGGTGCAGCACTATCACGAGAACAAACACGCTGAACATCATCGCGTTCTACAAAGACATAAGATCATAGAGGAGAGGAAGGAGTACATTGAGAGACTCAACACTGTCAGGGAGGAAGAGGAGTTGCGGTATGACATGTTCCAATTATTAATTCATTTCTATATTAAGTAATAAAAGCATGATATAAGAAAAATGAGACTGAAATAAAAAGACTTGCTATGAATTTGAAACTTACATAAATTACAGTCCAACAATACAATATTAAGCATACTATTTTTCTTTATATTCATTTTATCTGAAAGGTCTGATTCAAATATGGACTATTGATATTGAACTTAATATTATTCTGGTATCTGATTTCTCATTAATTTAATAACAAAATAATATCAACCATTGATAGATATTTATTTTTAAAACTTTCGCTGTTTTAATGATAGAGATAATATAATTGTGATGTAATCTGAACAGCCGTCAAGAGGAGCAGTTGCGCGCAGCAGCGGCAGCGGAGGCACGCCGTCAAGAACAGGAAAGAGAGGAGAGGGAGAAGAGGAGACACGCCTCGGAACTAGCAGCAATGAAGGAGAGGAATCTGAGGGAGAGAATCGCTCACATCTCACAGACTATGCACGGGAAGAAGGTGCTGCAAAAGTTGGATGAGGAGGTAACTGATCATTAAATATATAGCTTACACTGACTAAACTTCTTGGTTGTCTTATGATATTGTTTATATCAAAATCTCCCAAACTATTACTAACTACGCGGCCAACACTAAAACAATCTATTAGTAGTAGATTAAGCTCTTAATTCATTTTGTAGGATTTGAAGAAAATGGACGCCGAAGCCATTGCTCAACGCGAGGCCGAAGAACTGATGAAGGAACGTCGGGAGCTTGCAGCTCGTCTTAAGTCTCAAGAGAAGAAGGTTTGTTCTTTTATATCTTACACATATAAAAAGATATAACTTTTGTTATCGAGCGAATAAGGCTCGCCTAACTAAAATCACTTTTAGAAGAGGAACCGGGCAGAACTAGCCTCGGTTGTTTTAAGTATATGTATTTAGGTTATGTAGCCACTTAACAATTATTATTTGTCAGGAACGTCACCTGAGTTAAAATCTTTTTGGCGCTGAGATTCTTCGAGAATCGCAAAGGCTATTATGTCCTTACGCCATAGGAGTCTTTAGTACACCATCTCCTCACAAAATTCAAGTCGAATACAATAAGGAAATTACTTATATATACATCCCTTTAAGGGCTTTGATAGCTTTCAAAAGCTCTCAGAACCAAATGTTTCAATCAACTTGACGGTACTATCTTGATTGCAAACACATTCTAATGCGTAATATAAAATTTGTAACTAACTTCGAAGTAAAAAATGCCATATTATAGTGTGTAAATACACATGTGTAGCTTTGTACAAATACCGAGTAATTTGGAGGCATTATAGCTTTTTATGTTAAAATTATGAAATTATAGGTTGATTACTTCGAGCGGGCCAAGCGTCTGGAGGAAATTCCACTCCTACAGAAGAGTTTGGAAGAGAAGCAAGTGCAGGATAAAGCATTCTGGGAACAGCAGGAGAAGGAACGCATCGCCCAACTCATCGGTAATGTATAAATAAAATTGACATTTATCATCTGAAAACGTATATTTTATTCAGTCATGTGAGACCATGTATATACCCAATTGACAGGAGAATAAGTTTTAAGACTTGGTCATAATTATTATTTTTTGATAAACGCACTCATATAAAAATTAGTACATTACATACACAGCACAAAAAACTATATGATGAATAATCATGATATCTATAAAACAGAGGCGCGTGGCCGTGATGTAGCTACAGCAACACGTCTGTCTCGTATGTCGATGCACCGCGAACAGTTCACGACTCGACTGAACAGCGAGCGTGGCGCATTGTACCACAGCAGGCTGGCAGAGTTCACCGAAACCATCACCAGGGAGAGGGAGGCGCGACTCGCTCATAGGAGACAGCAGAGGATCGAGAAGAGACGAACAGAGGTAAGGGACACCGGGTACCAAAGCAACGTTTGTCGCTTTGTACTATCACTTTGATATCTGGTTAGGTGTTATTATTTTATATAAATAAATACTAATAATGACCACTACTAATGCTAACTTTACATATGATATTATTGCCAAAAAAGCAACACTTTTACATGTATTTACATACGATGATTCCTCAAATCACATATATCATTAGTTATTGTTTCATATTGAAAATTATATGTTCTTAAATAAACTTCATCAATGATTGCATCATTATTGATATTGATAAAAAAAATATATATTTTGCATGGCAATTTACACAAGAAAATTCAGTAGGTAGTATTGATTTATTCTTTATTCTAGTAATATATTATTTGTTAACTTATAGAAGCTGATTCATGTAAAACTAATGAGAATATGTGTTTAAGATTAAATATTATTGATACTTTAAAATATATTTACAAATGTTTCTAGAATATTCACATAATTACAACTATTTTAACTACACTTTACACTAAGAGAATAAATAGAATTATTGTCTTATATGAAAAATGATTAACACAAACTTACACTATCCTCAACATACTGGACTTATACATATGTTCAGATCCGTTTAATTGTAGCTTTCAAAAATATTCATGCTTCAATTAAAAATATTTTTAGGTTCAGAAAATTAAATAATAATAAAAAAAACTAATTTCAAACAAAACTATTTAATAATTCTTACAAATTATGAATTAACTAAAGAAATAGGTTTATTAATCACACTAATACAAAATGGTAGTATATATCTCACAGAACCTAATAATTTGACTATGAAATGTATCACGTTACCGAAATTACAGAGCTCCGACTGTTCCGACGGTTCACGAGCAATAGGTAGACTCGATACAAGACTTAAGGTTTTTTTATCTTTTTAATAATAATTAATTAGTGGCCAGTGAGTACTTTAACAAAGAGGAGGGTTGCTTATAATATGTATATTTAAAGAATATACATACACAATAAATAATTTAATTATAACGAACTATGTAAAATTAAATCAGGTTTGTTTTAGGCTTGTGAAAGTGGGACATTTGTTTTGAATCAACTTTCAAATACCTATTGTTATACAAAACAATGCAGGCTACGAACATTGAATAGAATCATTAAAAAAATATATTAAATAATTAGGGGAAATGTAGAATGTTTTTCTGAAAAGTTGTTATGCGTAAATAGTCTAAAAAAAGACAGAATTATCCATTACATTATATTATGAATATATCTTTAACTTTTATAAGAAGGATGTAATAATATAACCGTCTGTGGTTCACTGTGGCCTTTAAGGCCTCTAATCAACATAAAAGTCTTTAAAAAGATATATATTTTATATGTGTCCCTAGAAATGTACCACATAGATTTTTTTTACCGACTGATTATACTATACTTAATTACATCAAAATGAAACATAGTATATTTTGTTGTTGTTGATTATATATAAAACATTTTAATAGTTTTTGTTGTATAAAATATAAAATTTGCATTTGATGATAATACAAATAAACATATTATTTAAAAACCAACCATAGTCTAAAAAGTATACAAGTGTAAGAATAGAAAAGACAAGATTATTCAACAGTCGCTTTTGGAAATAATAATTTTAATCATATCTTTCTTAATAGTGGCTGACGGAGAAGCGTCGCATGGAAGAGCGTGCTGCGGAGGAGGCTCGCAAGGCACAGGAGGAACATGAGAGGAGGGAGAAGGAGAGAAAGCAGGCGGAGGAACTGGCCGCCCTCAAGGAGAAGAAGGAGAAGTCACTCAAGTATAACAAGAATTAATAACCATTATCATAAGACATTTAGTTTAATTGACTGTATAGTGATTATTATTCGAATGTACATGTCTTGTTGTTATATCAATTTCTTACTTAATTAGTACCATGTATTTCATATATATTACATTGGTAATATTTTATATTATCTTATAACAGGTCACTGTAGCCAAGTTGACATTTCCGAACCATTTGATAATTAATAGTGTAATTATTGAGTTTAGTAATATTAATTAATGTTTAATTATTTTAGGGAGCATCAAGAAATGTTGGCTAGGGCTGAAGCAAAGGCTCGCGCTATGGAAGCTGAAGTCACCCGCAAGCTGGAGGAACAAAAAGCGGCCGCGTTGTCCAGCTGGAGGAGACCCGGACCGCCGGCCAAGGAACCAGAGAAGAAAGAACCCTGGCGGCCCAGTGAGTGCTCATTATTATATACAAGCTGATATATGTTGTTTTGGTTCTTTCGTATTTAAAAGGAGTGATATGAATTTTATGTCTGTAAATGTTCCCTTATATCAAAAAGTTACCTTTAACATCAATATATCTGCAGTCTAAGTTAAAAATGTAGTTATTTGTATTTATATAAATATGCAATGTAGAAAACACTACGAGATGGCACCATAACTCATCATCCTGTTAATATTTCCCAGGTCGCCTTCGCGAGCCCGTTGCTGATGAACGTCCACGCTCTCCAGGACGTAGAGATGAAGAGAAGTAAGACACTATAAATTTTATATATATACATATATATATATTTATAATTAACATATTATTCATTAGCTTTAAACCGATACTTTTGAAATGCAACAAGTGTCTTGATATTTCAAAGAGTTCTTGAAGAGATTTTAAATAATTTAATATAACTAGAATGTATTTCTCTCTAATAATATTGATTAATATATTGTCTTAGACGCGAGGAAAGACCTCGCGATATTAGCTTCAAGGATGACAGGCCAAGAGAAGAACGCAGCTACAGGGACGATAAGAACAGGGATGATCGGCCGAGAGATGACTCTGGATGGCGTTCAGCTAACCGGGATGCAGACCGGGATAGGGATAGAGAAAGGTGATTTATCGTATGACCCAGTCACCAAACTATATGACGTTAAAAATAGTAAATAAAGAAAATGCAATGCAGATATTGTTAATTTGTTGTTCAACAAATATCAACTTTGTGTCACAGACCGCGCTACACTGGTCGTTCAAGCGGCCCCGAGTCCGGCAGCTGGCGTCGTGGCCCTTCAGACCCAGCGCCCTCCGCCGTACGTATACAATAGACATTAATTAATATATCTATTTATATAAAACACATGGTGTCCTAACACAAGCACTAGAGTGCCCTGGGAACTAACATTGTAATCGATAGACGACAAGTTGTTACATAATTATTATTATTATTTAAATCACTCAAATGCAATGTTGATAGTTAATACATAATATAGAAAGAAATAATGCTTGTACCCTCCGAATTAAATCCCATGTTTCGTTTATACAAAATTACAACGTGGTAGGCCTCGGAGGAATATTAAAGTAACGGACATATAGATCTGGAAGTTTTACAGAACGGACTCATCATTCATTGGGAGTCTGTGATGGACGCTTCTACAAATAAATTTAACCATGTATACTCGTATAACTATGTTCGGTTATTAAATTTCAATCACTCATAAGTTATTGTATAAAAAAGGAGCGTTCGTCAACTTGGCGCACCAAGGAGGCGTCTCGTGACGACCGTCGTGATGACCGCCGTGATGACCGCCGTGATGATCGTCGTGATGACCGCCGTGATGACCGCTACCGTGATCCGCCGCGTGATCGTGATGGATATCGTGATAGACCGCCGCCACGACGCGACGAGCGTGATCCGCCTCGTAGAGATGATCGGTTAGTTGTAAACTATATTATATGTACATAATGTTTATATGTGTGAAGGAAAGTATTAAATATAGACATTGTTACATTAATTGTACATTGAAATACAATTAAAATAATATTCTGCGTTTATAGAAAAAATGTGTGATTGTAATTTTTTTCTTTCATATTTAAACCCACTCGTATGGAATGGACATAAAGTATGTAGATGTCAAATTATTAGTAAATAATGAGAAATTTTTATTCAGTTGTTTATTTGTTTTTATTATTTATAAAATTTTTATGCAATAAGATATTTTTATGAAGATATTGATTTTAATTTTTGTTTGCTATATATGTTTTTTATTAAGTACTTAATTTTTTTTTCTGCTTTTATTTATAGTTTAAATATTTTTGACATATGCCATATATGTTGAATATGTATGTATATGTATACAATTTGTTTTCATATTTTTATTAAATGATTTCTTTGATCATCAGTGATCGCCGCGATGATCGCGAACGTCGCGTGCCCCCGCGCAGAGAGGACAAACGTAAGTATTAAATACTTATAAAATATATTTAAAAAAAACACACACACACACACACTGTAGTATTAAATAAAACTACATTAAATACATCACGTACGTATTGTGCTAAGTAGCAAGACTGAATAACAGAAACTAATATAATAAAGTCTATATTAAACTGGACATCATATTATTTAACAATACCGAGCAAATATAACACACACATACATATATATATATATGTAAGAGCCATGTCATGTCCAAACTAAATGAGAATTATGTTCATAACTTCTCTAAACATATTATAATACAGGGTGTGTTTTAAGCAGTTAAAATTTAACTTTTTCTCATATTTCTACATATAGACATAATTTTGTTTCTGAACATCCTCTGAATTAAATCCCATCTATAATTATTTAATATTTATACGATGGTAGCCCTCAGAGGTACATCATAATCAAGTCAGACGCGACTGGTCTCTGGTTTAAGATACCAGTGTTATTTGATACTCGTACAAATTATTATTTCTATAATAATTACATAAGGTAACCAATGAAATGTATAGACAGAAATTGTTGTATTCACACAGCAAGGAAATCGAAAGTATATATGATTTACTGTAATACATAACACGGTTTAACCATTTACTAACTATTTTTGTATAATAATTATAATAAACTAATAACGAATTATTAATTCATTTCCAGCCCGTGACCCGGACGACTTCCAAACCGTCTCCAAACGTTAAAACATCCGAAAAGGACTTGGCAGTTTACATTCATATAAAATAGAAACTTAATCAATGTCATAATAAAAATTTTACTTCTAATAATATTAGTTGCAGTAAAAAAAATATTAGAAATCTGTATACAATATTACATAATATTATATTCACATAGAAAAAAAAAGTAATATTAATCATAGCGACACATTTCTTAATGTTTCTATATATTTATTAGTTTCTGCTAAGTCCTTAATTCGCATAAAATTGATGATAAAGTGCTTACATTGTATTTGTAATTTTTGTATGCCATTATGATTTAGCCATGTGTATTGTGTATCCATTACATACTTGTGTATTACAATCTCCGTATTCTATATAAATGGCCAATTACTATAAAAAAAAAATCTTTTATTTCGTTGGTTGCGGGCAATTAATTCTATGTAATATTGTCGAGATATATTTTCTACGCTCTAACAGTAATGCTTTTTTTTTTTAGTTTAGATTTAGGCAATCTAGAAAGGCAAGATATTCCTCTTATAACAAGGCTTCAATATTATATATAAGATTATTTGATAAAATTCACGTGTGCTTAGACTATTTTGTAGCACAGCACGTTTTGAATATATAACTAGTTAAATAAATTACAGGCCTCAACACATGCAACATAGACACGTTTTATATTTTGACTACGGGAAACAGATCTACATAAAACAAGCTCATACTTATTGTGTAGTACATTAAACTTATTGCCTTATTTATTGCCAATGTTTAAATAGTATGTTTTTACTGTGAATGTATCTTATAAATAAATCCGGAATACAATAGTGTTTTATTTTGTTTCCTAAATATATATATATATATTTAATATTTTGCTTGATATATGTATTATGAATCCTTTTAGTTACTAAATTCTACATTTGCTTGATAACAAACAATTTCCCGCCAAAATTCCTTACTGCTAAGCGATTCAGTTCCTACATTTTGTTGAATGTTTTGGTTTCTGAGTTGTTCTTTTATAACTTAGCGATATTAACAATTCTTATGTGTCTTACGCTGTTATTGTATAAGTAATAGTAATTTCGTCGATACCCAACAACAACAGGGGCTGAAATCGAGGTTGTTTTTAACCAGTACATTTTTATGTGAGCAAGTTCGAATCAATAATTTATAAAATGGTGCCTTAGACTGTTGATGATACGAAGGAATTAGTTCTTTTATAAATAAGGCAATTTTGAAACTGATATTTTTTTGAATTATATAAACCAGAATCTGGTTGAAATTGATAACAAAAAATGTTGATAAGGATTCGAGTCGGAGGTAAAGAAAAATAGCTTTAATCAATAAATATACATACAATGTCCAACTTTGACTTTCAGTTCGGTGGTTTCGTGTTAAAAGCAGGTTAACTGTATATACCATACCAACAAAGCGCGGAGGTACCATTTGAAAGATTTATGACGGCCGCTGAAATAATTTTGTCCATTAATCAACATGGCTAGTTTCTTTAATATTTATGGGAAAGATAATTTTTACTCTCCATTTCAACTTAATTGCTACCTACTTAACAAATTTGACGATTATGTGCCCTGTGGGCTTGCACTCTACCATAAAGGTTTTTAATGGCATGATCTCAGAAGATACTGCTCCAAAAGATAAAAATACTTGGATTTAGTGTACCTTTATATTTTAATGCGATCTTAAGGAACAATATCGCATGGACAACAACATCCCTTGGTAGTTCCGTATTTGCCGACTGCATCCTAAAATCCTAAGCACACTAACTGGAAATAAGAACAAATTTAATAAGCACGCATAAAGGCGCATTTTCATTGGTCGATAAGTCGGTAGTTAGCCCGCACCCTAAGCGTGTATCGCTGATTTCCTTTCTCCCTCTTTGCTAACAACTCTATTTTACTTTTATTCTATCTTTATGGTCTGCTTATTACGCAGTGGGGCTTATAATATCAAAATTATAAGTTAATTTGTGGTGTATTGTTTAATTTATTTTTTATGATCTATGTATGTAATGGATTTTTTCGTTCAATACTTTAGTAAGCTCAAACTGGGTGCCTGGGCCGAATTGCGAACGGTACTAACAAATAGTAATGGTGCTAACACCACCTTACAAGGTGCTTCATGCTAATATTTAGTATAATGTTAGGAGATATCAATAAGGTGGAATTTTGCAGGTATTCATGCAGGCTCTGCTTCCTATATCCGCTTCGATGCGCTCTAACAGATACGTTTTATATTAATGAGATTTAATAATGTTATAATACAAAAACGTATACACTTCAATTAAAAGGGTTTGTAAAATAGCAAAACAACTTAATATATAATAATTATAAAAGCAACTATTTTCAATGACTGTAAATTGATCGTACTTGAAGAATGATTTGGTACTGTTGAAAGTAATACTTAACCACTCCTAGTTTGTCTTAAATGAAATCATTCAACACGAACCATAAGTATAAGTCAATATTTTCTAAACAATGAGACTGTTGTATTTCTTGAAAAAATATTGTTTTGCGAGCCTACATTGTGTCAACAAGTATTCAAAGAATTGTCATCTGGAATTGTTTTCATAACCGAAAGAAATTAATTCATTCCCTCCATTTAATATTCATCAATTGAGATTTGTAACATTTAACATTTTGTATGTGATGCCTGACTGCCCAGTACACTATTGCAGACTTAGTCTAACCTACGCATGTCCGTGTACTATTACATCCGTTTATCCCTAGCTAACAAACAAAACCTTAAATGAGTATCGAGAAAAGAAAATTATGTGTACGAGTGTTATCTTAATGAAAAATATAGATCAGGTTTAATAATTTGATATAAGTAAGATGGCTATACCCTACTCATCGCAATTTTTTTAAACCGAAGGTAACAAACAAGTATCATTCAGTTAGGGTTCAATGTCAATTCTTAATGAACTGTCCTCCACCTGAATGTAAATGTATGTTAAGGTGAGTAAAGCATTAAGAGAATAAGAAACCAGACGGATTCCCATTTGCAGGAAGCTAAGAATGAATGCATCAAATATAGGAAATGAACAGAAAGTTACTATAGAAAGACCGAAATTACTCAATGAGAAAAACTTTAGTTTTTTCAGTCCGCTGTGCTGAAAATTTCAAACTATTAGAACTCAGTGGAAGATTTTCGACAATTTTGAATAATGTATAAAGATTACCGCAAAAGGTATCTAACATGTCAACTGCCTCCATAGGAGCTGGCAGAAAAGCTATTAGATCAAATAGTTACGACAATAGCAACAGAGAAACAAGAAATAGAAAACAAAAATCAGGAGTAAAATTAAATTTAAATACATCTAAATAGATGGATGGTATAGGCACCTATGATTTTTTTCAAAGTATTAACGACCAATATCCTTCAAAGACAAGATTAAAAAAATAATTGACCTCTTTTTTTCTTTTACTTACTCATTAAATGTAATAGGGAACAAAACCAACCGCCGACATTTAAATGACCGTATCTAGTCTCAACGACTTTTAAAAGGGGCTATCATCTGACACATGTTAGACCTGTTCAAGGACAACGAGTCGAAACCCCTACAGCTTGAACATAATAAAGTTTTTGCTTAAACAGAAAATATATCTTAATTACATTTTAGACATAAATCAATATAATAAGAGTATTTTAATTAGAGTACTAATTTAGCAGAATTTTTCTTTTTTTTTATTACATGAATATATTTTAATTTCATCCATAATTTATTACTATTATTTGAAGTAAGTGAAATTTATAAATGATGAATTTCTTATATCCATGTAAGGTTTACATAAACGTTTTAAATCAACTTCCAAACAAAATGGCCGCTGTAATTTAAAATCAATAAAATTTTATGTTAAATGTTAATTTGTTTCAATAGAAAGCACACCTTAAATTTCGCGAAGTGGTCATTTACGAAATCTTACATAAACAGAAAGTTACAAAGGATTTCCAATATTTTATAAGCAAATATTAATTATTAATTTAATTTCGGTATAACGAAAATTTAAAAAAAAGTATCCTAATAGGCATGGCACAAGTGTCAAAATTAATATTAGTTGAATAAAAATAGGTTTATAAATAAATTTAAATGGAAGGCTAATTTGCATGAACGAAACAAAATTTTATTTTACTAAAAAGAAATATCTTTTATAGCGGATGTTTCATGGAGCATATTGTTTTCATATATATATAATATGATTCTATTTTGTTGGAATTTTAACTTTAATTTTCGTTATCCAATTATTCGTGACGACAAGGATCCTCGTTTGACAGACATAAAAAATACATCGAGACATAGCCATACTGTGTTCTGGTTTCTACTCTACAGCTGGGCATTTTAAATTCCTCGTTTGCCAATTTGTTAATGTAATTACCAAATAATAAATTTTACAAAGTAAGAAAGTTTCTGTAGCGATTATAATTGCCTATAAAATACCTTAGTACTAGTGTTCTATCTATACTTCTAAATTGGAACAAAGATAAGCTTAGGTACGTAATAATTGGCAAACACAACATCTACACTAAAGACTAATTGTTATTTGATATATTTTGTTATTTAGAGTCATTACCCTATCCTATTTACAGTGGCCTCCAAGTCCATTGTCGCAAAGTTGGTTCAAATGTTTGAGAAAGTTTTAACGCCGCGGTCAGTTGCCGACAGTCCGTCGCGTCAAAAGGACGTGTGTTACAGAGCAATCAAAAGAGAACTGCTTCCGTTTTATTGTGGACGTCAAATAACTAAAGAAAGTTGTGAACATCGGCCATATTTATGGTAATCTCATCCCGCAGAAAAGATCATCGTCACCCGTGAAATATGAATGTAAGTCGGTCGTTATTTTCTTCAGGGTCCCTTTACAGTTGAAACAGAAGTCGTTCAACACGTTTCACATTCCCATTCTATGATACAATTGTTAGGACTTTGTTTGAAAAGAGAAATCGACACCTGGGTACGTGATATTGTTAAAAAAGAGGTGAAATAGTGACTTAACAAATGTCTTAATGCCGAGGCAGAACTGTTGTAAACGATATGAAATTATTAGATATCTGCGACGTCTTAATTAAATAATTAAACGTGACCTGGACTCAAATCGAACCTCATTCTGTAAAATAATATTAAACATGTAGAAGGAAGCGATACAAACACGTTTCACATTTAAATAACTTTAAATATCTGCTTGAATATTTCTCTCAAATAACATTCGAATAAGGAAACATCAATCCCACTATTCAAGTATTGCTTTAGGACTTTTTTTAAAACGTGACAACTATCCTTAGCTTTATAAAAGCAGTTTCAAATATATCAGGAAACAGCGTGTTGCCATGTAAGTAAAAACCATATAACAGTAACAAATGCGTTTTCGCACAAATGTGAAACCATCTAGCGCTTTTAATATTAGCTGTATTAATTTGATGTCACAACAGACGACTGTATGTAAACTCGTTACATATTGTTTCATTACTTATTGTTTCAAAGCATCAATCTTTCCCGCAGCAAGTTATGAAAACAAGACCTCTTTTAAAACATATTGCATATGTGTGTGTGATCAGAAGTTCCATTTATGTTAAAACGACAGTCTTAAAACAAATTTCATAAATCCAGTAAAAAATTAATCCAGAAATAAATTAAGCTTCCAATACAAATAGAAATACGAGATAGTTAAAGCTGATATCGTACTCGATACACTCATTTTGATATGTATGAATTAATGACAGACAGATTCATAAAATATTTGAGCTTTGCGGATATAAAGAACGGAAAGGGAAATATTTTCCTCGATTTAAATTCTTTCATTCGGAAAAAATATATCCAAAGGAAACTCGGAAACGTCGACAAAACATTTGAACCTAATTAGAGAAAAAATCTTTTCCGGCATTTGCGATATTATTTAATAAAATATATAATTGCCAAGTAAAATGCGAATTTGATCCTTTACCGCTTGTACATAAGCGCTAGCTTTGTTATTATATTATATGAATGCTTTCTAATTGCATGCGCAATGTTATCTAAAACATTACCGACTTCGGAAACGCATTGCTTGATTGAAATACTGGTTTAATCTATAAAACACATAGATTATATAAAGACGTGACATTAACTTTTAAAAGGTACATTGAAAGAAAACGAACATTTTATAATGGAGTGTGTTTAACTTTGCTAACAATAAGCCTAGCTTACACAGGTCACAATATTTAATTTATGTGTTTCTAAAGTTGTTTGCATAAAAATATATCATTAAAGTTTATTTTTGTAAATTTAATTAATTTATCCATTGTTAATTTGTTAATGTGTGAACCTGTCCAGTTAGGCGGATGTCCGTATTAATAACTCTATTAAAAAACCGATTATAACTAATTATTTTTTTAAATATTAAAAGTATAGGTAGGTAATGCGGTGTAAATGATTATGCATCGCGAAATTTTTCACATTTACTAGTAATTTACTAAGCGTTGAACATTTTTGATATTAATGAATTTATTCTAAATTAATAAGGAACATGAACAAAACAAAAGATTTCAACCATTTTTATTACAATAAAATAATGATCCCGCACAACTTAGCAACACAAGTATTGTTAATTCTTTATGCCTTCCTAAATTCCAAACAAAAATATAGTGTGTGCGTATTAATATACAATGGTCATAGATCATTTTGACTTTTGTATTTTTTTTTATACTATTAGACATAAACATGTGTATATTGAGGTTCATACCTAATTCATGGCAGACGAAGCTACAGGAATATTGGTGTCGTATTTTGACCCGTATTACAGAACTTTCCTTTTCTCTATAGAAAAACCCGTTTCCTTTCACAAAAGAGAGTTGTTTTCAAAAATACAAGCGCCGAATTGATTAATTATTCGATTACAATTTTATTTATTTATTCAAACATAACTGTTACCCGCAGTATATTAACTCAATTTTTGGCTTTAATATTTTTAATATAATTTCAAAATAGAACAATAATTTTTTGAGGAACTTATCGGACATTAAATACGCATTAAATTAATATAGTGCTTATACTCTGTGGTTGTCTAACAAGCGAGACAGCCGTCATTTGATGATTCATACATTTTTCGGAAATGTTAGCAACATTTGACCTGTCCTATAACGCATTCACATTTAAAACAGGAAGAATATGATATTATCATAGAAATCAAGCTAAATTAGTTTAAAAGGATTTTAACAGCCAATCAATAAAATAAATTATAATGAATTAAATACTTATGTGGGTGATGAAACATTAAAACTGTTTCCGGCGCCATTTTGTTGAATATTTATAAAATTTATAGTGTTGACCACAAACCCATACCTAATTAAATTCAATATTTTCTTTTTTTTTTTTAGGTATCTCGAAAAATCGTTAGTGCTTCTTTAAAAATATAAATAACTATTTGTGTATCACTGTTAATTAATAACAATTTAGTTAATGAAAATAACGTGAATGATGAAAAAACTTACCTAATGAGTCTATGACTAATAGATATTAGGTACCTATCAATAAAATCGTATAACTTTAAAGTGGATTTTTTGCGGTTATTAAATTTATTTACGTGTGTTTATTACAATGTATTCATACAAAATACAGGTAAGTTTTTTATTTGGATATGTCTTTCGATACAAATTTTAGGGAATAGACAAACTGAGACTTGTCATTCAGTCCGAGTTTGGTAGTTGTCATATTTGATTTTTACAAAGCCTTATCTCATTAAAACCTCAATATAACTTGTTTACTTGGCTGAAAATCTGGCTGAAAGACTACATGAAGTTGAATTCTGTAACCTCAAAATAATATAGAATTCAAAAAAAAATCTATACGCACGTTCGAGGGTTGCTATAATAAAATAAAATGTATTAGAACCACAGTAGTATTAAATAAAAAAAACTAGTTATAACAGAAGTAAAATAAATAATAATCTATTATTTAATTTAATAACTAAATTGAAACTCACAAATTAAATAACATATTACGAATCAATCCAATACGTAACAATATAATGTGTGCTTCAAGTTAAAAATTATTAAATTAATCACGCCCTCGTTTCTACTCGCATGCTATGTTCTCCTTTAATAAGCTTAGATTGTTTGAACAAGGATAAACTTTAAATACCTAAAAAACTGATTTTTATTCACAAATAACATTAGAAAAATACGACAGTACTTACAATTGACATTTACAGAATTCCAGCGGAAAGTAGTAGCATTGGTGAAAATTTTACTATATTTTATTTTTAAATTTCTCAAGCCTTAAGCCTTTAAGATACAATCGCGAATTCTTCGTGTTTATACTTTGATTTTGGATTAAATGGTAAATCTATCTTAAATAAATACAGTGACTCATACCTTCTGATGAACTAAACAAAAATCGCCTGTGAATCATGACATGCCATATGTATTTGCGGTATACGTGAACCCAATAAACTTTATCTAAAACTATAGTACAAATAAAATTTCTTTATATTAATCACCCAACAAAAATGATAGGTGTAGAAAAAACGTTAAAAATAAAAAATAAAATTAGCAAACATTCTTACGTAGTTATAAAAAAAAAAATACATCCATAGACGAGCATTGAAACACCTCGTACTAATACTCAAAATATATACAAAACCAACGAAACATAAACGCTATGAATCATATGTTTTAAATTCAGTTTGTGTTATTAACGTACCATAATAAGAGACAGAATTTCCTTTATAATATATGACTATTGGTATTTGATAGTCCATTGAACGCAAATTCGCGGTTTGTTAACGATATCCCGTCACAGCGCTCGCAGACTAGTTATTGACAGTGTTGCATTATATAAACCACCGCATTGTTCAATCACACGGAAACTCTATAATATAAGATGATATTACTTTTTCCTTGAAATATTCATAGAAGCAGTTAAATGGTAACGAAATGAAAACAAAAAAAAATACAATCAATATTTTACAAATCAAAAGTATTGCATTTCCATCTCAATAATAACTTGTTTCGAATATCTTACGTTCAATTTCAGGATACGATATAAATTTTAGAAATTACATAACGATAATCAGATCTAAGTCGTACGTAACAAGGGTGAATATCGAAAGTCAACTAACAAGTAAAAGTATTTGAGGAAGTGTCAGGCATACACAATACTAAGGCCTATGCGTTTTATATAAAGTTACAAATTAATTGGCTACGTTTGGTACTTGAGGCATGACTAGTTATATTTTTTGTGTTAAATAAGTCAAGAGCATGTCACGGTTTGATTCTACTGTAAATTTACTTCGCTGTTTATTGTTTCACGTAATATCTGAAAATGTTGGGTTAATTTTTACCCTTCTGTAGTAATTCCCATAGATTGTCTAATTACGTTTTTACGGTCATCCTTTTTGTGTCATATTATTTACATCTAACATTAAATGTATTTCAGTTATAGTAAATTTATTCTATTTTTTTCTAGAAATCTCCTTAATCTTCGAACCAATTTAAAAATCTAAAAACAGAATGGAGTGTTACAATGGCGACTTGACTTTCCTAAAATGACTTTTACACGGAAACATTTCCGCGCTATTATCCGTGGTTATTGTGATTATATGTAAAAAAAATCCCATGGAAGCACTCTATCTAAATTGCATTAAAATAGAGTTGAACGTAAGATTTTTCTCATGAATACATAATAGTATACGTAACGAGAACTTGGATTGCAGTTTGCTTTCTAATAATTACGACTTTAAATAAGTATTCACATTTTCCGTTCTCATGAATTTTCAACAAATGTACGGATATGTAATTTTTATTTGTAAAATTGTTAAAAGAAATTACATTAGTAAATTATTATCTACCGCGCTCAAATAACTTTTGCGCTTTTAAATCTTTGACTTTAAAATCTTTTAAATATTTAACTTTTGCCAAGATGGCCGTAGCATGAAGCGAAAATAAATGTATATATATAATTTTAGTCGTAAGTTCAATGTTTTCTATATAAACACTGTTATTATTGCCTCAGTGCTCGATAGCTTAACAGCTATGTTTCTCTTTGTGAAATGGTTTTTCATTTTCTTTTAACATAACTAACTATCTTTTTGTACCTGATAAACTTTTATATCTTTTCTCTATTAAATATATTCATAGTAATAACTAGGCATTTTATACTAAACTTTTTATATTTAAATATATTTTTAATGAATGCAGCAATGGTAGTTATTACATAAGTATTCCTTAATATTATCTGGAATTTCTAAAATAAAAGCATCCGTATTACTTTCAGTCGGTGATATAATATCTATCTAAAATTTTAAATATTTTTTTAAAACACGCGATGTAATTTAGAAATATAAAACCAATTAAGCGCGCTGCCACTTTCACTAGAAACTTTCCTAATATAAAAAAAAAATAGAAATAAATCGACACACAAAAGTACTTTTTTTTATAACTTTTTAAGTTTAACTATACTCTAAAGAGTTTGAATGGCAATTGACTGACAAATTTGAACAGAGAGCAAAGTCTTAAGAACCTAAAATAGAACATGTAATTTTGAGACTGAAAACATTTAGCTGAAAATGGAAAATATGCCAACAATAAATTTGTATACTAAGAAAATCTTGATTTAACAAACATGACAATGGAAATATCAAATATTTAAGAGATACACTATATTTTACTCGTCAATCGACATTGACCTTATATTTTAAATGTTAAAAAGCCAAGCAACTAAACTAAACGTCCATCCACGCATCCTGGTCTTTAAAAAAAAAAACAAATTAGGAATTTTATATTTACATATTTTTAATATCTTAATTAGGTCGCGTCGTAAACAACCTGTTTTGGTAAATCATCCTTCTAAATGTTAAACTATGCATGGTTTATGAAAACTCGTCTTTTGCGACTCATTACTACAAGTCTACAATAATAACAAAATTCCATTCAAATGTCAAAATATAGACTAAGACGTCACAGATATACAATACATTATGACTGGATTAAAACTAAAGGTAGCATAATATGAATAATGGTTTTAACACCACCAATAGTTAATACAAATCAGTTTAATAAACTAATGACCTACACGTAAGTTCTCATTGTATGTGCAATTTCGCTTTCTTTTATTGCCGCAATGAAAGTGTCACTTTGACGCATACTAATCACAGTATACACAGTGTCAACAACTCCGAGGAATCGTTCTGAATTTACGCAATGGACTTTTCAGAGGCCATTAACTATAATGGTAATTAGCAAATTATATTATGATCATCACAGAACCACCAATTTATTGTCTACGTAGATTTGCGGTACATTTTATTGTCAATAATTTTAAACAAAGTCGTCCGTATTTCGGAAAACAGAATTGAATGAAGTCTTTCTTCAGGTAGCGTCTTTCTTATCCGTCAACCATAAATAATTCGAATATTAAATAATAAACCTGAATATTACTGCCTGTTTATATATTCAAACCAGTTTTATTTTATCACGAGTAGCATAAAATAATCAAAATAAAGTTTTTCAAAAGCCGTATTAAGCACGCCCAGCACGTATTGCGCTGTGTTGCCGTATACAAAACGTACAACTGTTTAAAGTGTGGTAACACAGGAGCGAATGGAACTACAGCTTATATTTTAACATTCAAACGAATTGCTGTTATTTATTGTGTAGCTGTTTACACAATGAAAGAATTTTGTAACAATCATTTTACATAATAATATCATCTGAATTCAAATAGTTTTTAGGCATTATTAAGATAGCACGTACTGAAATACCTTTAAGACTTAAGGAGTAATATAATCTGACCCTGACATGTCTGTTTCCATCTGAGATAGTCTTAGTGAAGATAAGCTTAAATTTATCTTATCTATTATGGACTTTTTTAATTTTTAAAATAAAATATATACCTATAACAGTATAACGAGATACTCTTCTAAATGTTTTGCTATCATATTTTGGGAAATACTCTTTAGAATTAAATTACGATCAAAATTGATGATTCAATAAAATAACGATCTTATATTTGTTCCATTGTTAAATCCTTTTTATAAGTGTCAATAAAATACAGAGCTATTTAATATGTAGAGCGTGTGGAGTTCCGGAGCACCTTGAAAGCGGTTTCCTACTTCCCTTGTATTGATTACAATACTGATAGACATTACTGAAATATTGACAAATTGGATTGAACATTTAGATTTTATTAAGTATCTAACTTTGATTATTATATTGACTAGTTTAAATTATTTAACTGATTTGATCTAAGTTACACGTAAATATCAGTCTTTAAGGAATGCAACAGTTTGTAATACTTCGAAATAGAAATCATGACTAGAATCTTCAGATATTAAGTAGGAACTCTAAAAAGGTTTTAGGTAAAATTTTGAGGAACTATTTTAATTAAGAACCCTCCAAATTAATACTATATTTAAGGATCTATTTTGTCAATTCGTTTTGATTTTAATGGTTTATATGTCTATTCTTTATTTCGCGAATAATAGACCTATAATATGATTTCAATAACATGCATGACATACGAAAAACCTTCATCTCGCTAACAAAATACTCGACGACTATAAAAGACCATAAAAAGTTATTTTATATTTATAAGGTTACTTACATAACTTTTATATTAATAATATCATCGAACGACTAAATACTTATTACATTTACATGCCATTTCTAATAATAATCTTGTAACAATTCGTAAAGAAAAAGTATAACATGAGTATTATCAGTAATGACCTTATAAGTGAGTTCATATTATGATCTTGTACGTGCCCAGAGAAAGTTCGGCGTGCTTGACAACAATTACATTCCTTGTAGCGTTTTTGCTACATTCATTATACATTTTTTTTTTATATATAAACACATGACATTACAGTTAATTTCGTTTTATTGTAATGGGATATGTAGTTATTAAGTTTCCCTTATATCTAATTTATTAAACTTTTCATTTATTCCATTATTCAAATTGTAATATTTAAAATGTTTGTGTATAAATTAATTCGAACACATGCATTTTTATCACGATGTTGGTTTCCTTAATTATACGATTAACCCAAATGTTGCATGCATATAAAAAACACGCTTTCCACATCAAATCAATCTTGGAAACAATGCGAAAATCTTTAGATTTAGAAACAGTTATAAAAACGTTATCACGGTACAATAGTATGTGATCAGTTCCCACGGCATTGGCTTCATTTCACTGTATGCGATCTTCATCTTCACTACTTCTTATATAGAAAGGTTTTTAATCAAATAATTTTTTTTACTGCTTTGGTAAAAAAAAAAACATTTTCGCTCTATTGCGCTGATTGTCGTCGTTTTACATTAATATGGCATTTATCTGAATTTATGTGAAGCAAGATTATTGTAAGCGTTACTTTTTTTTCATATAAAATTATTTCCAAATTCAATTCTTCATGGACTCTCTTTAGAATATTGTGCCAAACTCACTCAGTACATCGACTCAATGTGCTCTTTAAAATCTTCAAGTACCTAACTTGTAACCGTCACTTTGACACCAATGTCACCGGACTAAGAACTACTTAGAGCTTTATAACTTATTCCACAACTCTCTCTGTATGGGTGAAATGACCAATAACAAAACGAATTCTTTGAGAGAAAGCCTTCAGAATTGTCTTGACAAAGAAAACGAACTAATTACTAATTAACACAAGTTAAAGTAAAGTTTTAAAACTAAGATGTTCATGATACTCCATACTTCTGTACACCTAATTATAAAAAAGACGATATTATTTTTATTTCACAATATTATAAGGGTTGAAGTAAATATAAAACACAATTTAGTCATTTCTTAATCGTCATACATTCATCATATAGGTACAAAAAACATTTCTTAACTTAAATGAAACTTCTAAAATGTTAGTTGTAATAAGTCATGTAGGGAAATGCCTTTACGCATAAAAACCTATAACATACTAACATTTCAAAGATTCTTATGCTTAGTCCAAGTTGGTATCGTCACGCTGCGTACGGAGCGTTAACAGATTTTCCTTCTTTTCACGTTACTGGTATTAACATAGGTTATTGAGTGAAAAGCGGACAAATCATCGTTTGTAGTCTAACGATGGCAACTTGAACTAGCCCTGTTGTTAATAAGTTACATGCAAGTGAGATCATTAACTCATTCAGCACTTAAAAAATAAGTTATTTCCTCGGCAATTGAAATGAAATCAAAAGTGTATTGGATGAAGTGAAAGCAAGCTTATTTGAAGTAGGTCTCATGATGTAACATTACTTAATGAATCGTAAAAGTAAGCCGTTAAATCAAATTAACAATTCTCTAAAGTAATCTTTATTAAGTCACACCGTTAAATCTTTAAGTACGCATTATTTCCCTTCAACCACCGTTCTTCCGTAAGTCAACATTAGTAGAAGAAATTTAAAAATTTATACTATATTGAAATTTAAAATCATATTATTTTAATATATTCAAGTTATCAAATTCCTCCAGATGTTTTATGTCCATATTATACCAAACGAATATAAATTTATCTTCTGACACGTAACCCAGATGACTACAACCTTCTTAAAGATCTGAATAACATCATTTGGATGGATGGATGTATAAATTTTCATTTATACACGTAAATCTTAAAAGATTTATTTTTGATGTGATAGAGATCGTATTCTAAACCTGAAATCACGTTGCGAAAATATGTTAATATAAACTGCAATATGGTCATTTCGTTACTAGCAAAATTCAAGGTCCAATGAATTAACACATTAAATTCAAAAAAAAAACTAATAAAGAAAATAATTACATACACATGATTTTAACGATACTAACTTTAAAAAATATCTGTTCCAGATATTATGGTATGGCCTCGCAATCCTGGTTTTACTTGAAAAAGGCGTATACGGACATGGAAGGCTGATAGAACCACCGTCACGGGCGTCAGCGTGGCGCTATGGGTTTGACACTCCACACAACTACAACGACCACGAGTTATATTGTGGTGGTTTCACAAGACAATGGAACAAGAATGGAGGCAAATGTGGTGTATGTGGGGATGCCTGGGACTCGCCTAAGCCTCGGGCCCACGAGCTCGGCGGCAGATTTGGGCAAGGCGTGATAGTGAGAAAATACGCACCAAAAGATGTAATCGTCATCAAAGTCGAACTTACAGCTAGCCACAACGGTTTCTTTGAATTCAGAGTATGCGACAAACTCAAAGACACTGATCAGGAATGCATGGACAAACACGTCCTGAACTTGGAAGGAAAGAGTGACACCAGATACTATCCTCGTGAAGGTAACAAGATTTATGAAATGAAATATCAGCTTCCGGAGGGTCTGGAATGTACTCATTGCGTACTACAGTGGAAGTATATTGCTGGTAATAACTGGGGAACGTGTGCAAATGGTACTGGGGCTGTTGGTTGTGGACCGCAGGAAGAGTTTCGAGCGTGCGCCGATATAGCCATAGGTGATCGCTTTACCACCACCACCAGGAGGCCGAGACCGACATATGTCCCACCGAACAGGACTCCGAAGGTCCCGACTCCTGAACAATCAGAATCTTCTGGAAGCGCTTGGTTCGGAGTTATTATCGCAATCATCACACTGTTCATCGCTATTGCGGTATTGGCCGGAATATACTTGTACTATTACAGAGGTGGCATGAGGATCAAGAACCTTTTGAAATCCAAAGGGGCTCCTCCAGCGCCTGTTCCACCTCCGAGACATAAAAGATCTTCTCTGTCTAGAGAAAACCCACCAGAAATCTCATCCCCGAAAGGAATCTCCGAGTCCGGATTCGAAACAGTAGACTTAAGGTCAAAATAATGAAATACTTCGATATTGTAACTGACACTGCCCTTTTTAGTCTTAGGTACTTGGATGTACATTTGTGTGTGATTGTTGAAAATATTGAGACAGCGACGAAAATATATATTTTATGTATTTCAAAATATTTCTTTCGTAAAAAGGAAATATAAGTCGGCAGCGGAAACGAAAATGATTTTGCGAAAGAAAACTCTGTTGACTATTATTAAGAAAAACGCAGATTATGAAGAAAATGTAAATAAAAACATTAAAATTCCAATTTTTGTTCTGTATTAAAGTTATGTTAACGATTTTGAAAGTATAGATTGGCTAAATAATTTGTCTTTCAAACAGAACTTATTTAGATTAGTCACCAGTGTATACATAAAAATAAAATAATAATATGTATGAAGCTGTCCATCGAAACGACCATTGTAAATTATAATTTATAATTAAATTATTATATAAATTTACTTTTTTTTTTATTTCATATCGATATATATTATGAAACAAACCTATTTCCTTGTCCCTTTTATAAAAATCCGATAACTATTATTAAATATGAATGAAATTCTTCTGAATCAAACCCCTTTTAAAGGAAAACTGAAAACTTTAATATCTATACTAAAATATTGTCCTCGCATATTGGAACTCATAAACACTTTTTTTTATAATTGCTTATCTTATCAATTGGTGATATAATCTTTTGCAATACTTCTGATTTTATTATTTATTGACCGTTACACGCTCGCTTCGCATGGCGTTGAATAACGAAATTCAAAATTTTAATTGTTAGCACCAACCCCTAAATCATTATTGGGATGAGTTATTATAAATTTTGATATAAGCATTAAATTCTATTCAATTAATTTTTTAATTAAGGTTTTCATGGTGATGAAAACTGACTTTACAGTTTTTTTTCTTATATAACTAAATTATTATAAAATATATTTTATATGAAACAGCATGAACAAATTTTAATAAAATTAAATTTTTCTTAAGTCCTTTTACTGGGTAACACTGTTATTGCAATGTCGTAGTGATAAATCCTGAGTGACAATTTGCTATCGGCAACCATAGACAATCTCAAAACAAACGTGCTGACTGCTGAGAAAAAATTCTGTAACGACTGGAAGGACCGTATATTTCTCGAAAAAAATATTTTTATAAATGAAAAATGGCGGTACGGCCTCAGAACACGCATGACGGTGGTATTGTGGAGCGTAGATTACGTCCGATTTATGGTAAACTGTATTAATAACCTCTGCATATTTTATTTTTTTATTTGGTGTCTTGCATACTTCTTTTGGATTTTCTTACAGACTGGTTGGATAATGGAAACAATAAAAAGGCATTTCAAGAAGCGGAAAAAGTTCTTAAGAAAAGTCCTAGTCTACAAGCGGCTCGAGCGCTGAAAGCTTTAGCTTTATTTAGGTTAGGTAAAGGAGTGGAAGCCCAATCCGTTCTGGAAACCCTAGCCCAAGAAAAGCCTTGTGATGATACTACTCTACAAGCAATGACTATTTCCTATCGGGAATCTCAACAATGTGAGTAATTTTTAATACAGTGTCTGTTCTAAATTTCTTAAAAATTTAATAAGCATATTATTTATTAATTGAGATTTTTCCCAGTATTAACTCAATGGACCCAGATTATTAAAAATAATACTATTGTTTTTTTTTTTGGAAACTTATACATATTTTCAACATTAGTATATACTTGTAGTAGTTTAAAAAGGGTTCACAATGCATTATTCACATGCCAATAATATTTAAAACAATAATTCACTCAAATTATTTCTAATTATTTATATAGTTCACAAAGTTTGTGCCTTATACGAAGCTGCAGTTAAAGTGGAACCCACAAGTGAGGAGTTATATTCTCATTTGTTTATGTCTTATGTGAGGGTGGGAGACTTTCGATCCCAACAGAGGGTAGCCATGGCCTTGTATAAATTTGCGCCTAAAAATCCATACTACTTCTGGGCCGTCATGAGCATTCTTCTACAGGTGAGAACGTTTCTTTCTTATATTAACAATGACATTTTAAGTTTGGTCCCAAATACTACAAACCAATTTCAAATATAGGCGAAAACTACTGATGATCCCACAAAAAAGGGGATCCTTCTGACTCTAGCTCAAAGAATGGTTGACAATTTTATATCTGAGAACAAAATGGAAGCCGAACAAGAAGCTCGCTTGTATGTCATGATACTTGAACTACAGGAAAAGTGGACTGACATCCTTAGATTTATTGAAGGGCCATTGTACTCTCAGCTTGTACCTGGATCAACTGCACAAGCTAGTATACCATATCTAAAGAAACTCAGTGACTGGAGACGGTTAAACTTAGTATGCAAAGAGCTACTCTTTGATAATCAAGATCGTTGGGACTATTACCTGCCTTACTTAGACTCAGTCTTTAAATTGATGGATAATACCGATTCTGACAATGATAACTCAGTGGATGACACAGCTGAGAAATGTCACGAGTTTATTTGTCAACTGGTTGAGAGTATGACATCTGGCAGGACGCTCAGAGGGCCGTATTTAGCAAGATTAGAACTATGGAAGAGGTTATCAGTACACGGGGATCCAACTACCCTACTCGGCAGTGGTGTAGCGTTATGTATTCAATATTTAAGGGTTTTCGCCAATAAACCCTGTGCTGTACCCGATCTAAAACCATACTTAGCAATCATACCTCAGAAAGAAAGGGAAGAACATTGCAGAGACTTTTTGACGTGTCTAGGTTTTGATGAGAACAGTGAACCAGAGTCAGTAAGTACACATGATAGATATTTTATATTTGCATAAACAAATCTCTTATATAAACTCCTTTTTTATAAATAATGAGTCCTCAAGTGCAGAACACTCTCCCGCATTCATTGCGTTGTATCCATTTATATTCTCTATTGAATATAGTGTTATTTAAAGAGTAACTAAAAATAAATAATACTTAAACTAATGTTTTATTCTGATGTAGCTATTTTCTGGATTAGTTACACCAGAAAAACATATGAAATGACAGTGTTGTATAAAGACACTTTTCAATTCTTGCTCTAGAAAAATATATACATAGGCATTTCTTATAGAACAGGTCTTTGCAAACTCAATACTTGATATTGTAAATTTTTTTTTTAAAATTGGTACCATTAATATATAAACTCTTTTGTGTTCTATCCTTATTAGATATTTTTGTTAATGTCTTAAAATTTCCAGCCGGATGACATACAACGTCACATATCCTGTCTCTGCGCGTGGCAGCTGACATCGCCGGTTCGTACCGGCGAGGATTACCTCAACATAGCTTCGCTACTGCGCTACCAGTACTTAAGGTGTGCTAACAAAAAACTTATAACTGCTACATTGACTGAATTCTGCGCTGCTGACGGCTATGGAACGTTGGCTGCACATTTCTATTTCTATGCTGGTATGTAAAAATATATTTATTCTTTAACTAACTTATAAGCACTTTTTATATATTTGACTTTTGTTTCAGCCGTCAAGCAACAGAGTGCGACTCCCATATTAGAGGCTCTCAGTTTGTTGGAGCTCGTCTTGCATAACTCACCATCCAATTTCCACGCTAAATTACTTTTAATCACCCTGTATCATGTTTTAGGTAATATTATTACAATAATTAAATTATTATACACTAATGCAACACAATTCCTCAATTAATATTTGATTTTCAAGAATATTTTTTTTATATTCACAATTAAGTTAACATTAATCTAATAATAAATTTTTAATCAGTGGAATCTTTTTTCTGTAAGTTGATCTTAGTGCTCTAATTCCCATAAAATCAGCTGTCTTCAAATAAATTCTTTTAAAAATCCTCCAATCTTAGAGATGAGACAACATATGTATATTTGTAATAAACGTAAATTCTATATAGGCAATGGAAATGTATATAATTTTAATTTTCTTATTACATATGATTCTGATTGGGGGTATTTAATGTATGTTTGTAGGTAACGGCCCCGCGGCGGATTCTGTTTACCGCCGCCTGGAAGCGAAGCATGTCCAGCTGTTGTCGTTGGGCTGGATCCACGCGGCGCGACTCGCCCCCGGCCTCGCACACACCAGGGCTCTCCGTCTGCTGGCTGACACGCACGCATTCCATAAACACCATGGAAAAGACGTGAGTTATTAATCTATTACATCATACAACCAGCTTAATATGATACGAGAGCTCTTTAACTATAGTCAACCGACTTGGTTCTGGAAGAAGACATAATTATTTATTTTCTTATTTCTTCCTCTTTTGATGTTTTTAGATCATGTATGAAAATGTTCAGATAATTTAAACAGTTTTTTTTTCAATATTCCAGTGCATGGAACACTTGACGTACGCATATAAGTATGGAACGTTCGAGAAGTTGCTGGAGCTCCGCGAGTGGGGCGCTCGTCTGGAGGCTTGCGCGTGGTGTTCTCTCGCCGGGCGGGAGAGGGCGCTGCTGCCTCTACTGGCTGGACCCACCGCGCCCATGCATGCACCGCATCCCCTCCCAGACCCACTCACGTATGTACACCTGCATATATAATATAAAAGCATATGCTTGGCAATAGCGATGTAAATATATAACAGTATATATGTTAATAAGCTTAAACGCTATTAACGTTTATAAACACGCGTGCAGACAGCAGCTATGTTCTTAGCAACAGCGATGTGAAGCTAATATCATACATGTTTAAATTAGTTTAATTGTTATCAATGTTTGCAGATTGTTCATATTTTTACAAGTTGTATGCGATGACATTTTTTTTTTTTTTCAAAGTGTAAATAATAGAAGCTCGCTCTTTTCGGTCACCCGCATCAACTATTTATCTCGTTAGATTAGTTCTGAAACATTTTCTAAATCTCATTTAACAAGCGAGCCTCTAGCAAATTCTTTCAAACGAGTCCACGTTCCGTTATTAAATATACCCTCGAGAGACATTTAGTGCAACTTGCGCCTGTGTTATATATAAAATCTATTTTATTACCTTAGGCGACAATAAGTAACGTCACTGCTATGTGATTTGGGCATGATATTTTCTCAGCTACTTTTTTTTATATAAATTAACTATTATTATTTCGTATGAAAGATAAAGCAGTCTTTTAAATTGTAATTTTACAGCGACAATCGAGATCTCAACGCCATAGTCAGCTGGGAACAGCCGCAGTACAATGACCCCGGAATGAAGGAGAGAAGCTTCGACCACGACGTCGCTTACTTGAGACTCAAGGACGGGATAGTGTCCTGTATAGGTATGTCACAACGAAATA
Source organism: Danaus plexippus (assembly GCF_018135715.1). Lineage (NCBI taxonomy): Eukaryota > Metazoa > Arthropoda > Insecta > Lepidoptera > Nymphalidae > Danaus > Danaus plexippus. The sequence continues at coordinate 11,859,887 of NC_083559.1, read as the reverse complement.
TTATAATATCTCAGCATAATGCGAAATTTGTAACGAACTAAAATAAAATTCTATTTTTAAATATTCCACAGTTTTTTTTTTTTTTTGTTGGCCAAGTAGTTTTCTACTTAGGGACAGACATTAATTTATATTAAATTAATATTTTAATATTACAATTTTAATCCGTCAACAGCACTGTGTATCGAGTGCGCTGACAATAGAAGCCTTGATGAGAAAAAAGTGCAGCTCGATGAAATGCAAACGTGTATAGAGGCGTTCAGTAGCGCAATGGAGAAATGTAAGGAGAAGTACAGCGGGAAACAGAGACTGTGCTTGTCGGCGCCGTTCCCGTCGAGAATTATAGGTGAACTATCAAAAAACATTATATATATAGCGATAATTAATATATATATATATATAGTTCATTTCAATAGAATTTGGCAATCTTGTAAACAAAGCGATTGACCACGATTGCTCCATTCTTACGTACACTTGAATGTCAGTCCTGATAATAATTACATCTCAATGAACCCACCAATGTTTTTAACAATTTTTTCATGATCAAAAAACTGTGTGTATATGTTTATTTTATAAAATTATTTTGAACACGAAAATTTATTGCGTCTGTCAAATTGACACGATCATGTTTTACTCGTCAAAGTCTATTTGTCTTTGGAAAGTGAGTGTTTTACGTGATAAATATATAATTAACTAGTTTTTGTCCGAGACTTCGTCTGCGTTACTTTCAAAATTAGAAACGTTTAGCTGACCGGTCGAACTCTGTTCCTCCTTAAAGGCAGTAAATAACAAGATTTTTTATTTTATATTATTTTCGATCGCATGAAAAGTATCTTATGTCCTTTTTCTGATTCTAAGCTATCTCTCCACCAATATTCAGTATATCCCGTAAACCCGTTCTTGAGCTATAAATAGTGTACTCGTAACTAACGCGACTTTCTTTTGTTATAAAGATATTTATAATCATTATTATTTGATCTTTAACCAACTCACAAATATTAAAAAGATCTGATTATACCAAACTCTATAGTTTATTCAACAGGCTGTGATGCAAATGAGCTAAAACTGAGCAGTAAAATTGCATATTTTTTTTCTGGTATTTACCAGGCGGAACTAAATATAGATACCGCTAAATAGTAAACCCTTTTGTGACGACGCGAGTATTGACCGCTTTCCAAGAGTACCTTACATCCCACCAGCAAATACTTGGCAGTTCCAACTGCCTCCCCACAGTCAGCAAGTTTTTTCGTTTCTTTTCCCCTTCTTACTAAATTACTCTGATCTGGGAGAGTCAGTCGGAAGGCATTGAGATAAGATTTTTAGTAATGCTGGCGACCAATCATTAGTTAGAGTGCGCCATTTTAGTGCTACTGGGAAGCAAAAATCTGCTATTTGTGACCACTCATTCTGCATTTCTAAACACATTAAATACTTTAATATAACAATTAAGATTAAAGTATCTTTCACATCACCAGGGGCATAGACGAGTCTCTGTCAATATCAGCTGATCACGTTTGTTTATAAGATTGTTAAATTCTATTGAAATGGACTATACATATTATATGTACGTATATAAATATATAAAAAATTAAAAGTGATATATATAGATGTTTAACTGAAATGATTTTGAAAGATTATTTCTGTCTTTTAATACGTATTTGTGCAAGAGAATTTTTGAATTGTGATTTAAATTATATACTATTGAAGGAGGTTTTATTTATAAAACTTAATTACTTTTTAATTGTCCGTCAGCGTTCGTGAACTCTCCAGTACCGTACCGGGAGCTGTACGTCCTCATGGTGAGTGTGGTCCGCTCGGTGTGTGCGGGTGACGGGCTCGCGAGTCGTGACCGAGGCACCGCCCTCCGTCCACTGCTTGCCGCCTCCAGGGAACACCTCGCGGCCGCGGTACACACCGACCTGTGGGCCCAGAGGGACACCTTGGAGTTCTTCTCCAACTATCTGGAGGTAAAAACACCTAATAATATAATGCTTTATAATAACAGAACAAGTAACAGTCGGAGAACAATGGCTTATAATGCGATAGCTGCTACATATAATAAATTCAAACATCAATGTTCAATACTTTAAGAAATAAAGATACATTGTTCACCTCTGATTACTTTTTAAGTGCATTTGTATTATTATTAATTATCGTCATAGTAATTTTCAAAGTTAAACGTCCCTACATAGTGTTACATCTCTGTTAAAGTTATGTATACTATCATTTCTTCACCTTCATCCATAACAAAGTATAAAATATTCAGTTACTCATTTATGAATACTTCAATAATTTTGATATAGAAAAGAAAATTACTTGATCCATATATATATATATATATAATATCTCTAAGAAATAGTTTAATATTTATATTTAAACATAAAATGATATTTATAATAACCATACCAAAACGTGTTATATTTTAGTTCGTCGGTGTGATAACGTTCCTCCTGGGCGTCTGTAACGAGGTGACCGCTCAAAACAACAAGAAGAAATCAAAGAGAAAAACAAATCAATCGCCGGATCAGATACTGACGAATCAGATGCTGAGCGTCCTCAACGACGACGTCCAGGACATAGTCTCCTTCCTCGAGGAAATCTTCGACAACTGGCCGAGCTTCGACTACAACAACTCGCTAGAAGAACAGATGACAAAGCTAGACATAAACGATAAATACCAATGTCCCGTCAAACAGAAGCTAAAGGACGGCATCCAAGAAATAGTAGCAGACGTTAAAACCATGTTGAAGAAGAAATCTAAATATTTAAAATCCCTACAATAACATATTTGAGGTGCGACGTAATTGTTTCCGACATATCTTGTAAATAGCCGTCTCGCTACACTGTTTCCATTACAGTATAATGTGATAACGGAAACCGACAAGTACATACGCTTTACATACGAGCTGTTACGTTTGTTCTCTCGTTTAATAATGGATGCAGTTTTGAATTTTGATTTAAATAAAACTTATTTATGTACATTTATAAATAGTGTTTATTAAACTATAAGTACTTATACAACTTAAATAAATACGGAACGTTTATAATTTATTTAGTAGTTTCATTTGTTCAGACCGGGTTTACGTTATTTAGAAATATATCAGTTTAAATGAAGTCTCAAACTGGGTTATTATTTATATTAAAATTTTATCTTTTAAAGGAAAGGATACTTTAAAAGTAAAAAAGAAAAACAACAGTATATCCACTTGGCATTTTATTTATTTACAACACGAATATTGCGTTACATTGAAATCAGAGAAGTACAAAAATACTGTTAAGATCTATTCTGATTTAGGTACATTATGAAGAAAAAAATAAACAGTCTGAAAATACGGAATGTGGTGCTTATGGAATAACATCTGTGTGATCTCGTGATTTGGTCGCTTACATTTATTAAGTCGTCGCGTAGACAGCAATTATACGTTATTTAAATTATTAAAAAATAATAATAAAACTAGTATTCCATCATATACAAATTTTAGAAGTTCTAAATTTAAGATAAATATTTACTAATACAAAAGAAAACAATTCCTGGTGAAACATGGTGTTCAATTAAATAAGGAAAATGTTACGATACCAATATTTCTTACATATATTCGTAAAGGTTCTAAGAATATCTATTCCCATATTCAATATACGTATCAAATCAGGAAAAACATAAAAGAACAGTTGAGTTTATCACAACACCATGTATCACCAGCTAATATAAAACTAGTCTAGCAAATACGTAACATTAAATAAAAACCTAATCAAAAACACACAACACTCCAAACAACACGACATTTTGAAAATAAATTTACTAAATAAGCATTTTTATACATAACATTATATATCTATATATTGCAACAAGAGAAAAATCAATTATTACTATTGCATGTACAAGAACAATATATGAAATAAAGTGACCGCTATTTATTCCAAAGTAAACGTGCATCTATTCCCATATGTCTCACTAAATTATAATCGAAAAAATTTCAATAATATTATAATAAAAATATTATGCACCATTATACGCGATGCGTTTATATTTAACAGCTAAATCATAGCCTACATTCGAAGTAAGTGCTCTTAAAGCTAGAAACAGTGTGTATACAGGGTGTTTTATATATCTGTGAATGTGAACACATTTTTGTGTAGACATATATCTCTTAATCGGGAGAATAAAAAAAAAATTAATACAAAACGTTAAGTTAGATACTATATATAACCAGTTATATTTAATTTCAACAGCTTCATGAACATTTATAAATATTTGTAGACACAATAATCATCGTTGACTTCGAAACATGTATCATGCAGGGGAATGTGAGTTACCTAAATTATTATTTACCGATTTTATCTTCGAAGTAAAATTCATTAATCAAATAACAATAGGTATATATTATTGCATGTTTTGTGCCTCTACTTGTATAGTGCATTGTATTGACCTATTGGGCAGTCGCTGATAAACTATTACAGGTCTGTCAATGAAACATTTATAAAATGGTCCCACCCAATAAAAATACAATCGGAATGTGCTTATTGTAACCGTAATGATTATTTTATATAAACTGTCATCTCAAGTATCCTAGCATAAGAAATCCAAACTGCTGTGAGTCACAAAAATATATTAGCTATTAATTTATCAACAGAAGGCCAATGTCTTGTATCTAGATACAATATATTAATGTGATATTTGAATATAAAAATTTATAACAATATAAAAAACTGTATGAATCAATCACTATGCTAATTGTACTATCCGAATACAAAATGTTTTCAACCGTTACAATACAGAGATATGTTACTCGTCTTATCACAATAATTTATTAAAAGAAAAAAATAAAACATTATTTATTTACATTAAAAATATTTTAAATAAATGTATTTTTATCAACCGATATCATAGTTCTAAAATACTGTTGGATGTTTGTGTACCAAACATATATTTTAAGCACATCTTATCCTATCAGGGCGACTTTTATTTAACGATATAATTAAAATATATATGAAGGAAAAAGCAGAAATTAATAAAAAAAAAAAAAAGACTGGAATTCGAGTAAGTAGTCAAAGTATATCTAAAGTATAAAAAAATAAATAATCAAATACTCACGTGGTATTTTAAAAACAAACACATATTTCCGCTTGACATTTTTTTTTTTATTACCATGGAAATATATTCCATATTCGTCAATCTTATTGAATATGTATGTCCTATCCGGCACATCTCCTAACATTATATAGGCAGTTATAATTTATACTCAACATTGCGATTGGTAACTACAAAATTGAACCAACGTAATCACCGAAAAGACAACATTCAATACAAACATGCTATAACAATATTTATTGTCTCTCTATATATTTGCTCTCCGTTGCTATCACACTACACTCCTATACACAGGCTTAAGGCTTAATAATAAAGCCAGCGATCGCAGGTCAGCCATCGGTGTATACAATATTTAAAATGATGCATTTCTCCTAACTCACACCGTCACATTCCTACATTATTTTTGACATCAAACCAGCCTTTCGTTGTGTATAACATTTAGGTATCAAAATTCGTTTAGTACTACTATAATTATCTATCTATATCATAGTTCGTTTACAGCCATACAGATGGCAGTGTTCGTATCACTTCACTATTATAATGTTCGTTACTGTTCTTCATAATATTTTATTATATATTTTAAATCAGTTTGTGCACTCGCGCTTATAGTGTATGGAAGATGTCCCTAGCGTTATCCTTGGAATAACGCTTGTAGGAACACTCGCTGAATCAGCTGCCACTGAAATGGAAGAGCATAGTGTTTACATATTATTTATATTGTTAGGAAAACATTATTACAAGTTATAAAAATTGATTTCAAATGTTTTTTTTTTTTTAATTATTGAAAATTATATATTTTCTATGAGAATGATTCTAAACAAAAATAATATTGTTTACAATCAAACATTAAACACCATAAAGTTATATTGTTTGGGTAGCTAATGTAATTATGACGTTGTGTTCGGGACTTTTTTTAATAATTAAATTTAAAAAAAATAAGTTAAAGTGTTTTAAAAGAGGAGTGTTATTTATTTCTTTTAAATAACTATACATCACATATTCTATTGATATCAACACTTTTGTCCCATATAAAATTTCAACCAAATTTTTTTTCTTTCGTAATGTGTATTGCTGTTAGCCCTGAGACTTTTACAGCGTCACCGGAAGAGTAATTCAAACAGCAGTTTCACCAATATGTAGCAATAAAATGATCATTAATACGTATTCTTCCCAATTAGTGTCATCTAACCCTGAACCTGAACCTCCTTAAATACATACGTTCAAGGTAGTTTCAAAGACGCCATTAAATTTGCAAGCTATGTATGTTAAATAAACAAATATGTACAGACCTTCTATTGGCCATGGCTCTTCTCTTGGCTGTTTGTCGTTGATGTTCGAACTCAAAGTCTTCCTCTGTGAGTCCGAGTCTCTGCATGTGGTACATGAGGTAGTCCTCGCCGAGTATCGCGGGCGGTGGATGTCTCAGCTCCTCGAGGGTCTCGCAGAGCCCGGCGGCTCGCTTACGGACCTTGGCCGGACCTAGCGCTCCCGCTAGAATCACCAGCGCGGCCTTGAATAGCACCTGGAATGTAATATTTCTTTATGTATTATCATACTAATTAAGCAGTTAGACGTAAGCTAGATTATAATTAAAAAAAAAAACAGATATACTTGCTAGGAATGTAAAATATAAGGCAGTATCCCGATATATGTAGTGCTACATTTTCATCGAGATACCGATAAAAGATTTGTTTGGTCACCTTGACTCCCTCGCATAGGAAGCAATCCCAGACCCTGAGGAGGCTGTCCCAGGGTAGTGTCCTTGTGAGGGCGCACAGGAACCACTCTGTGGCGTACAGGACAGGTTCCACGCGGTGCTTCACCAGATGACGGTGGACGGCGGGCGCTGTGCGGCGGAGTAAAGCGTGAAGAATATCACCATCGCGCTGCAGCACCTGCAATACATGTGACACATAGAACTCTTTGTGAGGACAATCATTATCAACAATGGTAATTGTATATAAGAGCTTCACCGGAAGAGGAAGTGCTGATATCAGACCGCCAAAAATTATTTAGTAAAATAAAACGTATTTATAAAATAGGATCCATCTGGTAGACACTGCTGGAGCGGAACAAAGTCGTATTAGTTGAGCTGAAATTAGCACCTTACAACGTTCAAACGAAAGGTCTTTAAAGAATTAGAGAGATGGTATTAAATTGGACTCTCTTTATTCCAACTCACCTCCAGGCCGGGGTTATAATATCCGCTGAGGTATTTGTCGCTGATGCTGACGAGACACCAGAATGCCTGGACGGCCGGCATGTGCATGAGAAGGAAAGCAGCTACCGGAGCCTGGGCTTGGAAGTAACCAACTTTAGGGTTCAGCACCGAGTAAGCTTTGAGAACACAGAAGAGCTCTTGTTGCCTGATATGAAGGAATTTTAAAACTTTATTAATAATATTAATTATAACTCTTCATAATTTTTTTTCTATTAAATATTAATCAAACTGTCGTAGTTTCTGCTAGGACTTACTATATAGTAACTTTTCATATAATCCTCGTGATAAGATTATGATTGAAAGGAAGTAGCAAAGAAATGTGTAAAAATAAATTATACTAAGCAGTATATTAATACAAAAATAATAATAATAATCGCCCAGCTATGTAATCGAGCAGGATATAGGACACGAACTCACCCGAGCCCCTCCTCCCTAATGAACATCTCGTGGTACGGGAACTGTCTGTGCAGATCCTTGCGTATATCTTCCATACATTTAGGATCCCCGGGCGCTTTCAACAGCTCCTCATACTCGTCCGGATGTTTCTCCAGCAGGAGCTGACCACCACAGAGATACAACCAGGCCTTCGGTCGAACGGACGCCGGGATACCTGCATGAAATCATACACATATCACGTGATAAATAGTAAGAAGATTTATTGTCTCCGAATGTATTTTTGTAGACGAAACATTTAATTATCCATAAATTATGCAAAATAACCGGTCGTAAGGAATTTTAATACGAAGCAATGTTAAAAAAAAAAGTAAAAAAAAATTCTATGGGTATGAATATTGGTTGGTGGCTGTGAGGTAATCATTGTATGGGTTCTAAAATATATTTTGAATAAAAGAATTATAAATTTGTACTATCACGTTATACATCTGGTGTAAAGGTAATGTCTTATTGATCTGAACCGCAAAGTAATTGTTAAAAATGACTGTCTATTGCCTTAGTTCAAAATGCAATACCGTGGTTATCAAACCATTCTGTCACTGTTTTACGAATTGGTGGTCAGTTCACGTCTGAAGGCTTAGTAGTGACGTCATTAGAAAGCTGACGTGACGGGAGCGAATAAAGAATTTCCCTTTCCAAGTGAAATTATAATATAATATTCACCTTTCCGACACCTCTCGCGGACCTTTTTATAATTTTTGCTCATAAACGCCTCCCAGTTATTCAGCATTCGTAACCACTTTTGTTCTCGTTTCAATATTGTGCTCGGTGATAAAGTCCTTTTCCTGTGAATTATATTAAATACATAATTAAAAACATGCATTATGATATAAATATCGAAGTACAGATAGTTGTAATAATCTAAAAAAAATATTTAAAACGTTTTTATTTTAATTCATTATACAGTTACAAATAATTTTATAATTTAATGTATATATAATGCCTTACCAAAGTAAGTAATTATTCTTAAATTTCGAGCAATTAAATATGATTTAGGAAAAAACCATTTTATTATGTAACACCACAACTAATGTTGGTATTTAATTTGCTTTTTGATTTGATAGATTTCTTTTAATGAAGCAATTGAAAAACATAAGCATGAGCAAGTGTTGAGTAAAGGGATATGTGTATATATGTACCAACTTATATCTTTAAAGATGATTCAACTTGAATACCTCTTTCATTTTAATAAAAATCTATTTTAAAAATCATATCAATTTGGACTTTCTACTAAAAAAAAAAAAACAAACAGAAGATATTTGTGGAAAAAAATTATATATTAGGAGAAACACAAAACCAAACACGAATTCAATTCAATCTATAATAGATTCAACCTAAAAATATTATGAATATAGGCTTATCACTTATATCTGTTCGCGTTAAATTCAGATATCGCCAATCTTATTTCTTTACATAAAATAATGTTCAAAATATTTAAATTTACTTATGAAACTGATATTCCTATGCAAAATATGCATCAACGTGCCACGGAGCTATACATGTGACCTATAAACGAAAGCTAAATTTATCGCCTTTCCAGGTTACAGAGCTATATTCCGATTAGGTTCGCTGTGGAAATTCTCAAAGGAATGATTATCCTTAAATCTCTTCATACATTCAACAATTTTACAAGAATAAAGCGGACATCACATCAGCAGACTTGAACAGTTATCACGAGCCGCGTCCAATGTGTAACTGTTATCATATCTCACTAATCGATTCTCATACCTGTGATTCATGTTGCAATATTCAAGGAAATTATATCGGAATTTATATTAAAATAATATTTTATGATACAAAGTCGCTCTGATGGATTTATTAATAAAATTTGTACTATAGTATGATTAATAACGACTGTAAGTGGAAATACAAAAACAGTTGAATAAATACGATTACTCTAGTGAGTAATGAATGTTGAAATCATTTGACGAGTATTTAATGAAGATATATATATAAATATATATATTTCGACTTTCAAGTGTGTCTCAATACATAAAAAATATATAATTATGATCTATCTAGTCAATTAATAATTAGCAGTAAAACCTATTCATAATATAATAAATAATAAGAAAATTATTATTACGTCTCAATTAAATTCGATAATATAATTCCTATGCTGAGAGAACTGGGTAAAAAAAACGGCAAATTTGTCGTGAATAAAAACATATGTGTAAGTAAATGTAAAACGATCGTCTCCGTTTAAAATTAATTAGTGAAACTACACAAATAATTTCATATAGCGACGTAGATGGTTGAAACTATAATTATTATTATTTAATTAATTGGACGTATGAGAGCTTTTAATATTGCTCATACTCAATGGATTCCCACGGTGGAAAAAGTCATTACATCGGTTAATAACTCGCGGTGTTGCCAACATAATATTTTTTGCTTAATTAAGAAATCCCTTACATTTCACAAACTGAACACGTTGGACCGAAAATCTGTTTTAATCAAATGATGGCAATATAGGTTTGACGTAAAATCTGGCTGAATATGAAATCACGAATAAAGGATAAAGATTCTAACGAAATATATAGAAAAAAGTTCAGTTACCATAAATATTTTAAATATATATTTTTTTTGTATTTCAGAGTTTCCTAGCTTTTGGTGAATAAATCATAATATTTTTTTTAACGAACAAAATGATCAAATATCTAGAAATTACAATGATGATCGAAACAGCGCCCAGCTCATATAGTTTTTAGAGTCAATTTAAACAAAATTATTATTATTCTTTTATAAATGGAATTATTAGAATTACATAACTGTACTTTTGTATGAACTCATTAGTTATAACATATCTAATACCTTTTATCTAATTATGTAAAACATTGTCATTATAATCTTGTTGTATCAAAATAACAAAACACACACAATAAGAATTGCAAAACAAAGCTTTCACTCATTCGGTATGAGAAAAACAAACTGACTTACAAATAACAATCATGAATACAAACAGTACTAAAATAATCACTATATGCTATTGGAAATTTTTCTATAATAAACTTAGTCATTTTTAGTTCCTATCCAGAATAATTTTAGTTATATTCAATAGACAATAAGCAAAATCATGCAGATTATAAAAACGCATTGCACTTAAAAATTACATGAAATATTCGACCAAGGTCAATGAAATACGTACATTTTAATTTCATAAAATGTTCAATTGTTGCAAAAAGGGGAAGTTGTGAAACCTAGCCTTGTTTGCAGTTCCTTCAATATTGTGGGATTTTTTATTGGTTAAATGCATACATTTCCCTAATTACATTATAATTGCTGTTGAATGAAATTTTGTGCTATTTAAAATAAAACATCACAAGTCGCAAAAGTTCACAATAGCATGTTATTTATTTTTGCATAAAAACACTTCGACTACAGCATTTATTATCCGAGTTGTTATTGCTTGAGGTGCTTATAATTTACATCACACATACAAACACATAAAAGAATTTGTGTGTGTGTGTGTGAGTGTGTCATGTCCATGTTTTGACTTTGACTATAATAAACTTTTTGTTAGGTTAGGTATAAGTGGTTGTAGCAATAAGACATACTTTTTGTATCATACATCTCTAAAGAGATAAGAACATTTTTGATATATAGTGGGCAACTTTCTATTCTGTTTATTATCTGGAAAAAGTAACAAAATAATGTTTAATTATTCACACTACTAATCTGTGGATTGTTACCGCATTAATAAGCATAGATATGATTGCTAGCCAGACTTTTTAGCACAATTAGCACCAAATCTCAAAGAACTGCATTTTAAGATGTTTATGTGTATCACAAATTAATAGACAAGAAATAATTTCTAAATACATATACGGTTCTCAATGGAAAATTATAAAAAATTATGGAGGGGAACGATTTAAAAATCATAAAAGACTAACAGCATCAAAGACAATTAAATTAGAGTGATCATGAACTAAATTGGACAACATTGATTAAAGTAACATCTGCTCTTTTAAACTCCATATCATTTTACATGTTTCGTTCTAACAAAATCTTGTTCATATTGTAAACTGTATTTATTTTTTGAGTTAATTTTCTATATACCTACTATATATATTTACACTGTATATAAATATATAATTATAATCACATATCGAAAACACTGAGTAACACATTCCTGAAGCCCTAGGAATTATTGATAATAAGCAATGATGTTCAACAATGACATCATAGTTGTGAAGCTAATATTGAAATAGAAAAATATGTTAAATAACAAAGTGACATAAAAAAGGTAAACAAACACATAATAATTCTATTAAATCACTGCATACTAATAAGGTTTGATATATTCATTTAAGTGTTTTACTTACAATGGTTTTAACTATAAAATTAGAATATAAAAATGGCTTTTTTTTATAATTCATGTAAACAGTAAAGAAATTTATGAAATTAAAAACTTTTTGTAAGTTACAGTTGTTATCACAAATGATTGGATATGACATTTGTTATACAACATCATGAAAAATTAAATGTTTAAAAATTACTTAACTTGTCCGCAACCAGAACTAGGCCAACAACATCAATTAGTCTCTATCTAAGGCCAGTCCACATACTATTAGTGCTGTAGAACTCAAAGTAGGTGTGTGAGTAACCTTCAAATTGCCAGTAATTAGATATGGTACGAAACTGTATAATTGCTCACATTCTAATTATTTAGGAGAATGTTTTCTCACTGCCAGAATGAACTCTTTTTTTGTTTTTTGAGAATTCTGATAACTCTAGCGTCATTTGAATAATTATGTGAAAGTAAGGAAAGTTTAAAAGTAATATACTTTCAAATTAAAATATCAGTTGTGCTATTTAAATAAAACAGTTATTTGCATTACTTTTTTGGTTTCACTTATAAATGTATAACATAAATTGATTTTAATACTCAGTTATACAAAGTTTGTTTTTATTCGAGTTATAATTTGATAAAGATTTCGCAATGCAGTAGAATAAATTTGTTGTTTTTATGACAAAAGATGATAAAAGTATAAAGAAAATAGGTTAGTTTAAACATTCAAATGAGTTAATAACTACTCTAATATATAAAATATATTTATGGCCTTTGGTACTTTCTAAGTTATTACTCTGATTTTTCTGAGATTGACTATTTACAAAAGATTCTTATTTTTGATAACAATTGCAAAAAATGTAAAATAGGAAACAAATCTGTAGGAGTTGGTAAATGCTACCTAAGTATTTACAAATATTAAGCACAGTAACAATGTTTATTATCGTTATTTGATATATTGATTTGTTTCAAATAAAAAATACAACTTACGGTTCTGGACTATATTGGGCTCCGCCAAAAAAGCCATGTCTATCGGGTTGCGTAGTCACTGAAGAACATATCGAAGTATTATCCTGGTCACCTCCGACACTTTTGACACTTTTTTGTAGGGACATATTCGTATCTGAACGGATCTATCAATTATTTGGTATCAAACATCACAACAAACACTACATCAATGAAGGAAGGAGTGGGCGTGCGAAAAACATACAACTCTTCCGGATGTTAACGCCCGTATAAAAATATTAACAACCACAAAACTATTCGCCTCAGCTATGCGTTAAATAAAATAACAAGTTAAATTCCACAATGCATACGTAGACAAAACAAATATGGTAAGAAAACGTGCTATTATGCTGTAAAACAAATAGGCATTATTTATCACTTCTACATCAAAACTAAAACATCGTGTCCGATTAGAGACACAGACTGCAAAGAAAATGTTCTAGTTTTCGAACACTATATTGCGGTTTTACGAAATTATTGAATAATACAGTTAACTTTGTCTTACTTTTGTAAGAAACACAACTGAAATTGTACAATATATAATTTACTGTAGGCTGTGGCTGTCTAACATTACTAATGTCAATTGTATAGTACAGTACAATTGTTTTATCTGTGATGTGTCTAGTTTGTATAGAGTACATAAAAAATAGATATTAATAAGTATTTTACAAAGCTACTGTAACCAAAAGATATGTTGAATTTTATTATAACTTTTGTATTTGTAATACTATAATTATACTACATAGAAACTGGACTTATCTTTAGGTTTGGAAAATATTACCCAGTACGAGAATAAAACAACTAGTTCATTTTTAAGAAGTATAGTCATGGAATCCATATTTCTTTTCTGTTTTTCTCGTATTATATTTATATAGATGTTTTTTTTTTTTTTTGGAATATTTAGAATCAAACTGTAAAAAAAACGAAAATTTAGCAAGTTAAGAAAAAATATAATTTTAAAAGTATTAAAGAACGAATATAAATAACAATTTTAAACAAATTAAAAGATAAGAATTAAAACATTTATTAAGTTAAAAAAAATGGTATTATTGATTCAAGCAACCCTCTGTCAACATAACCTTTATTGTAATATAGAAACACATTAGAAAGAAATAATAGACATAATTTATTCTTGGAAATAATACATTACATAAAAATACAATATAAGGACATGTTGGCTTCTAAAGAAGTATTGTGTTTTCCAAAATTTGTTAGGTTAAATTCCACAACATCAGCTGTATTTATTAACAGAAATCCAAGAAATCTTGAACGAATGAGAATAGCCCGAAAACCAGACGGTTATCATTTGGACAAACCCGGTAGGAAGTTTTGGCACAAGTAAGTTATGTATTCATGATGGATATCAATTTGATTGTATTGATAAAATTTGAAGGATATATATATTTTTACCTAAATATTTTATGAGACCTTTTTAAGTTTCCTATGGGTTATACATCTTATCCATTTCTTAACTTATTCATTATCATTGTCTCTACAAATTTATGTAAATTTTTCAGATTGGTATTAACACCCAGCAATAGAACTGTTAAAGCAGAAGTTGTGCATTATATCAACGGTCCTATTATAGAAGCCAAGACATCTGAAAAAGCCCTGCGCAATCAGCTCTACAGTATGACAGACACATGTGCTTATATCAATTTGGGGAAGGTGTTTGCACAGAGATGCCTTGAGTGTGGAATAACAGAAATGCATTGTGACATAGAACCCGGTAAAGGTGAAAAAGTTGAAAAATTTCTGGAACAAGTTGTAAAAGGTGGAATTCAGCTGAAGGAAGTAGATGTATACAAAAAACCATTACCATGGGACCAACATAGACCAGAAAAACCATGGGAGGTCATTGAGGAGTAATCATTTACTAGTTTAGATATTGTAATGTTAAAATTATAGTAAATCATTAGTTTATTTATTTTTTGTTTCATTTCATATATCACTTATTTTCAAATATGTGTTTGTTTGCATTTGCTGTTTGTGTTGAATATTTTTTTCTTACTTATGCACATCTCAAAGTCAATCTATCTATTTATTGTCTATATAATTTATAAACAGTCTCCATATCACCACTTTAATGTAAAATAGTAATTTCCACTTAGTTTTAATTTTCACAGCCTTATTGTATTTTTATTAATCTAAGATTATTTATCACAATCCAAACATTTCATAATTAAATTTTTTAATTAAGAATATTTTTTTGTTCTAATTTTGAACGCAACGTTTCAGTTTCCGATTAGTACTTCATTATTGTAAATTATATATGGGAGAAATCTCTTCTTTGTTAATAGTATGTACATATTTTATTTTAAATATAGTTTTTACACAAAATAATTTTCGTTTTAATATTCATGACGTTAAATTATAGTGAATTTATGATTAAAAGTAGCCAAACGACTATCGAGTGAAAATGGCGGAAAACATGATGGCGTCTTATGCTTTTCAAACTAGTGGGTAACTAAAAATTCTATAGCTATCTCGTTCTGCCTCGTTAGAATTGTCGTAAGATATTTGGCACGCGTAATGATCAATATGTCCACGTGACCTCACATCAGTCCACCCCAGCTCCACTAGGTGGTCGCTTAATTGCAAATGCAAAATGTGGAATCGTTTGTGTTATATTAAAAACATTATATTTTGTGGTTAGGAGTATATTATGGTGTAAAATGCCAGCTTCAATTGGTGTTAATTTACGTGTTACGGGCCACTGCAGCCAAGGGGGTAGAAAGTACATGGAAGACTTGTTTTCCGTTGCGTATCAACAAACGGAAGACGAGAGGGATTTGGAATATGCTTTTTTTGGAATTTATGATGGACATGGTGGAGGTGAAGCAGCAGCTTTCGCAAAGGAGCATTTGATGGATTCTATTGTGAAGCAACGGCAGTTTTGGTCTGATAATGATGAGGACGTTCTTAAAGCCATTCGAAATGGTTATATGTTGACCCACTTGAACATGTGGAAAGAAGTAGGTAAATGTCAATTCCAGAATATTTTTTGTTATTATTTTAAGCTAACTTGACTTTTCATGATCTTTCTAGTTATTTAAGGCATTGGCGAGTGATTGTACGAAGTTTTTGGTTTGACCTTGCCTCTCCTCATTTTTTCTTGAGTGCTTTGACATTGAGTCAACAAAAGAATAATATCTATTATCCAATATTATATTTTGCTTTTGTGCCTTCAATAGATAATGTATCTGAACAAATTCACATAATTTAAATTTACGCAAGTTTTGAAATCCTCCCACATCGTGCTAAAGTGAAAGCTGTTTTACAAGTTTGTTTTTTATATTGATCCATGTTGCCTCTTACCAAAATTTTCAATACAAAGGTCAATTATAACAAGTTATCATTTTATATTACGAGGTTTGAAATATTTACTTGATTTAATGGGTTTAAATAGAATTGTTTTATATATATATATTTACACAATTTCTTGCTTTGCGTAGAAAAATGGCCAAAAACTGTAACAGGATTGCCAAGCACTGCAGGAACAACTGCAAGTGTTGCTTTTATAAGAAGAGGGAAGATTTACATAGGCCATGTCGGAGACTCTGCTATTGTACTCGGTTACCAAAAAGATGGTAAACAAAACAAATTAAATTATCAATATCTTGCTTATACTGTGCTTAATGTATCTTGCTTTTTTCTTTATGTCTATTCATGTTTGTTTGTGGTGTTATCATAATGACTTGTACTGTTGATGTTGATTAGGACAATGTCTTTGGTGACTCATTAACTACATATTTGTTTTTCACCAATAACTTACAGGAAGTGAAGAATGGGCTGCAAAGCCACTTACTTTAGACCATAAGCCGGAGTCCACAGCAGAAATAGAACGCATTCAAAAATGTGGCGGAAAGGTTGTATCAAAGGCGGGCGTCCCTCGAGTCGTGTGGAACAGACCCCGTCTTTGTCACAAAGGACCAATTAAAAAGAATACTCCTATGGATGAAATACCATTTTTAGCTGTAGCAAGATCTCTTGGAGATTTGTGGAGTTATAATCCTCAGAATGATGAATTTATAGTTAGTCCAGACCCGGATGTAGGAGTTTTAACTATAGATCCTTCTAAGTTTAGGTAAATACACTTGTTAATTCTGTGTAACTAAATTTACATCAATCACATATTGTTATTTCTTCATATTCTTATTTGTTAAGAAATTTGAATAATTCAGTGACGAAATATAAAGAATAAATTTGACAGGTGATGTTTGCTGTAAACCACTCAGTATGTGATTTAAAAGTATAACAATTTCTTACTAACCAT
The DNA here is from genome assembly GCF_018135715.1 of Danaus plexippus. Classification (NCBI taxonomy): domain Eukaryota; kingdom Metazoa; phylum Arthropoda; class Insecta; order Lepidoptera; family Nymphalidae; genus Danaus; species Danaus plexippus. The sequence continues at coordinate 11,842,555 of NC_083559.1, read as the reverse complement.
TACATCATAATTTACATATATTTCAGCATTGCCTCTATGTTTTCAGTGTTTTGCA